>NC_133027.1:36557500-37207500 GCF_048771995.1 Taeniopygia guttata
GAGGGATGCAGATAAAATACAGCACGTTAATATTAGAGGTGGCAGGTGACAGAAGACTTCCAATGTTATAAGTACATGCATGCTACCCTGAAATAGTAAACCGGGTATAAGATAATCTGCAGTCAAGAATTGGGTGGGGAGCAGGAATCAGACAGTATAATAACCAATTCGAGTGCATTTTAAAAAATCTTCCTTTTCATCATTGGATACAGGCCATTATTAGATTTTGAATACTGAGCTAGCAAACATGTTTGTATACTGCAGTGAGATGTTTTTTTTGTGATTACTCAAATTCAATGTGAGAAAGCTTATATCCAATCAGAGACAACACAACTATACCAACAACTGCCACGTTGAAAGGGAAACTGTGCCACTTTCAACTGCTTTCTATCTTTTAATTAAATGAACAGGTATTTATGGTGGTATTGCCAAGATGCAGAATACACAGCCAGAAGTACAGCTGTATCAGCAAAAGATTTAAGCAGAACAGAAAAGGCCTGCCTAGCACAGAAGAGAAGCTAAAGAAAAAAGAAGAAATTCACTTCTTACAATAACACCAGATGCCCAAGGAAGAACAAAAGGGCTAATAAAGTTAAGAGAACTATAAGCAGGGCAAACTTAACCAATTCCACATGTACAGTAGGTCACCATGTGGAAATCTCTATTAATCTTGCAACCTCACTATTCCATCTTCTTGGATGCTGCACAACAGCACTTCCAAGTTATTTTTGGAAGTAAGGTGGGGGAGGGAATCTGGTTAAGAAAGCAGGAAGATATCCAGGAAGCAAAACACATGAGAACATTAAGCAGAACACACCAGCAAGAAATTGCCTCTTTTTTCGTTGTTGTTTTTAACCACGTTTAGCATTTACTAGTAGAAGATCCCTATCAGTATGAGTTCATAAGCTTCATAGGCAGATGTATCTTCTGGAAGTGGCAAGAAAGAATATCAGGACCCTCCTTTCAGTGGGTATTTTACTAAAAAGGAGGCGCTGTATCAATATTACTAAGCTTGCTGATAGGAACACAAAATGCTAAGTTCATCCATGTGACATCACTGCAGAAGTACAGGGAAATTTAGAACAAAAAGCAAGATGTGTATTTCCTGACCTTCAGACAAGTTCCTCCAGTGCTCTCACACTCAATAATCAGAGCAAGACAGTACCTAAATTATCACTAAACACCACTGTTAGATTTTTTTGTGCAAACAAAAATGAATTAAACATTTTTCAGAGAAGCCAGAGAATCTGTATGAACTACAGTATGTCTAACAGAATACTTAGATGTTCTAATTCAACAGGATTATACATATCTTTCAGAAGTAATGCAACATAACTACATACATTTACACTTACATCTGATTTTTAGCCGCTTGTCTCTGAGCTTTCCGTTCTTTCCTTTTTTGATCTGGTGGCTTAGCAAAAACAATTTCAATGTTTTCTCCCTCTAAATCTTTGCCATTCATTTCTTCCATTGCCTGAAGGAATTAACCAGACTTTAAATATACTTCCAAGCATAACTGAAGTTTTAAATTTTTTTCTATCTTTTACAGTATGCATTTTTAAATTTGTTATCCAGAGCTAAAATAACAATATAAAGCTAAAAAAAATTTAGACAATCAGACAGCATAGTATTATGGGCTCCAGTTATGCATTTCCTCTGAACTTGGCTATCAAACACAAGGACTTCATGTATCAGTTTAGAAATCTTCCCCTCAAAACTGAAAACAGGCTTCAATATTTGCAAGCTGCTACAATTAATGAAGTAACAGAACTGTCCCCTGAAAGTGCGCATTTTGTAATCCATTAATAAACTCCTAATGTCAGCACACATGCAAACAGCAGAGCTCAGTATATTCTGCTACTCCTTTATTTTACTTACAATACATAACACTTTTTCAGCCAGAAGCCAAAAATTAACAAGTCATTGTGATTACAAGGAAAAAACAAACAAACCAACCACAAAAAACCCCAACTCCTCCCCAAATCCAAACCACCACCTCCCCACAACCCTCTCCTCAAAAAACCACAAAACAAACAGCAAACCATCAGCTCCTCCCCTACCCTCCCTGGACGTACAATTCCCATGGGCCACCGTTATTACTGCAAGTTAATTTTGAGCAGAGGAATCCTAAAGATCCTACCACTTTTAGGGACTCTACATAGCTTAGACTCTTTCCCATCATCTTCCTAAGCATCTGCTTTAAGACATATGGATATGTAAGAAAAACTGAATCCCCCTGTATCCTGAATCCACCCACAGAACATAAAAAAAATGGATACACTACAGACAGGAGGGGAATTACTTTTCCTTTCTTAACAGCACGTGACATCAAGACTGGGCTAGCAAAATCCAGGAATGACAATTACTAAATTGTCCAGCACCCCTCATTTGAAAAAAAAAAAGTGTTTATTCCTGGAAAAATGAATAAAGAACATTACCTAAGTTTTTATCACCTGCCCTAGAGAAACTGCTTTAGATTTCTATCAATATTTTGGTGAGAGGAGTAATTCAACTTCTGGCACTTGAGCTTCAAATGGTAACAACATTATTATCTTAAAAACTCATCTGCAGAACTACTTAGTGCAGGTGCATTTAAGATCCACTTTTGAAGCCAGAATTGCATCATCCTAGGAGACACCCAGAGAGGATAAAGTTATCAGTGATGGTGTATTACCATTTCTCCAGACAAAGCTTTTTCTCAAGTCAGAAGAAGCATACAGCTCCTAACACTACTTCCAACACACAGTTACACTCCACTCACCTTGACAGCACCATCCCGTTCATCAAAATGAATGAAAGCATAGTCTTTTAGCTTCTTCACTCGTTCAAGCTTTCCAAATTGACTGAAGGCCTTTTCTAGAATCTCCTCTGTTACAGTATTGGCGAGATTGCGTACAAACAAAACTTTTACCTAAGGGGGATAAAAATAAAAAAGAACTTAGGAGTATGATCTAATTTCAAACACAAAATGATGCTTTACAAGTTAGTGCGATTGGCAGAACTGAAAAAACATCATTACATTTTCTGTACAGCGTTTTATATACATATATATGAATATATACACATAGTCACACAGCATGAGTTAGCTCCAAAATTCCCTGACAGAAATATTTAATCTGTTACCAAACATGATTACATAAGTATTAGTATCCTGAAAGTCAATCCAATTTGTGTTAGTGTTTAAAAGGATCCTACCCGCAGTTACCTTCGACCCAGAACACTATCAAACTTGAGAGAAGGTAACCAGAATTGGTTACACACAAAACAATTAACTTATCAAAACATTTAATTGTTTAGACAGGCTTTAGCTCAGTTATTTTGCAGCACAGTCATCACTGTAATATCTAGGTCAGAGGTGACAGGCCTGCAGCTTCCAAGCTGCTTAACTTGGGGTTCCCATGCTATAGCTACACCAAACACCTAATGTCAGGACTGAGCTTGCCTGGGGGGCTCTCAGTGACCTGAAGCCACCACTGAAAGACAGAACTGCAGACAGAGGGGGATACTAAGGCTGACACTGGCCAGTCATCCTTCAACTTTCTGAAGCCAAACTGTGCTGTTCCCTTGAGGAAGAGTCACCCCCAAATAACTGTGGAAGTTTATTCCCTCCCCCAGCTCACTAAAGCAGGCAATATGACTCTTAAGCTACACAAAGATTGCTCTGCAGCTTCTAAAATCAGAAAGGCAACTCTTGACTGCCTGACATGGATTAAATCACCAATATAAATTTCATCAATCACCAACTGCAAAGGATAAAGGAAAATCTAGAGCAGTCTGACAAAAGCTTAAAATAAACCCTTACTTAACATAGCAAACAACATATACTGAGAAAGCAGGAATCACCTATTAGTGACCCAACAGTATTGAAAGATTCATCCTTGTGTCCATGCCAAGACTGCACTTAATAACTGGACATGAGCGTGTCTACATGATGCCATCCGTGTGTTCTCACAATTTAAAAGATTCTTCAACTTGTTGAGAAGAGTTCCTTCCACATGCTGGCACCGTGCTCTGACAGTTTAATCACCTCCTACTGCCGAGGAATGCTCAGTCTTACCTGCCTACAATGGAGCTGCCAATCAGCTGCAAGACTGCAACTTCTGGTTACATCCTCTCTGCTCCTACTGGTTTCAAATTGGCTGATAACATCAGATGAGCACTGCACATGGCAGCACTAACTCCTGACCCTGAAGGTCAACACAAGTAACACAAAGTGTGAAAGGACCGCATTTTTTGGAAGAACTGCTATGTAACTAAGTTACAAAAAAAACCAAGACAGACTTTCATAAATCTGTCTCACTCACTAGCTGACCTAGGATATCACGCAGAATTTGGAAGAAGGGATGCTACAGACCATAAATCTAACCCAGTATATCAACTCTAGACTTTGGCAATAGTTACTCCTGCTGATTCTCAGGAGATCATAAAAGTCATAGCCAACTCCACAAGGAAAGCTGTTTCCTATTATGCATTAAGCTTCTCCTACATGTCTTGATGGTAAAAGCAACCTTTATTTATTGTAACATATACACAATAAACATTTTTAGTAAAATATCCTAACTGCTACCTTAACCTTATTCCATGGAAATGAATTACAGAAGTTTCGTGATGTAATCAATGGGTTTGAAAACTGCTAACTTTTAAGCAAACGTCCCATAGTCTTGTTCTTTAGAAAAGGATGAAAACTAGAACCTCACAAGGAACCCTAAGTAGTCTAAAAAATCCATGATGACTGACTTGATTAAAAACTAGATAATCACTATATTCTACAAGATGCACAAATATAGAGTTTCCTGAAGAAATAAAAAAACAATTAATTTAAATTTTCCCAGTGTAGACAAATCCATTGATCTTGAACAGCTGAATTTCTAAACACTTTTGCTCATGTCACTGATTACAAGTGTAACTGAATGGTCAAAGATGATGTAAAAGCCATTAGGCAGGTTAAAGCATAGGTTGAGAGAAGATGAACCCATTTTTACTTCACTTAAGCCATCTAAAAAAGGGAGGGAAGGGGAAAAAAAGAAGCTCTCTTCATTAAAGATCACACATTATTACCACAAGAATGCATAGATACTCCTAACAAGCAATATACCCAGCACCAGCATTTTGTTTTAAAGGCAGAACTCACATTTAAAAAACTGCTTAAGATTAGACTATCCCAAAACTTCTGGTACCTGCTCCTTTTCCTCCTCTTACCTACAGCACAAACACTTCAGGCCACATTCTCCAAGGCTTACTAGCCCTGTCTCTTGTCCTGTAATCTGTCAGACAGCCACAAGCATAAGACTTTATTTAGCTGCTTAACCTGCCACTCCAGAACGTCCTCTGCAGCCTCAGCCATCCTACAGAAATCAAGTAAAACATTAATAAATTTAGCTAGACTACAGGTGTAAGAGGCAACAAAATGATACTTAGGAGAAAATAAACTATCAACACAGCTGCTTGTGAAGTTGGAAAAAACTTCACTTTGGACCAGAAGTCAATACTTTAACCAAGTATACTCTGATCTGTTAATATAAGCACTTATCTCCTGTAGCACACCCATCTAGCTTGAGAATCTAGCTTCATTGCTCATCATGCTCAAGCTAATTTGTATTTAAGATACCAGTCCATTTAAATGATAAGTATTTACCCATACAGTACTCCCTACAACATTTTATCAGAAGGACAAAGGAAAAAAGACTCGAGTAGACATTTCAGAAATTTATATTAGTACGTGTCCATATATTGATGAAATTACATGCCACTGTTCACCTTCTGGCTACATATGTGAATTTGTCTTCCTTATAGCTTGCTCTTATGGACTTGCTCTTCTATCAGTCTTGACAAGAAAACCAATGACCAAATCATTATTCTGATAAAAACAACCTACTTCTCCTAGTCACAGTCTCCTCCAGAGTCTTCTACCATAGCAATGTTCAAGATGACATGGGTCAATAGATTTCCCTTTGCTCCGGCCTGACAGTAGTCAGAAGCATTGACAGCCAACCTGCAGCTCACATCCAGGAGATTACTGACTGCAGCAGAAGCTCTGCTGCTCTTTCTCTTAGAAGAAAGATACCAAGAAGAGAAAATAAACCTTACACTTAGAGAAGGGCCATTTACAGTCAGCCTCTGCACAGGTACTGATGGTGCCCAAGAAAGACTGTTGTAGAGACTTTCCTTGTTGCAAGAATAAACTAAAGGACGCAGCCAGTGAGGAAGGTCAGACGCCAATTATCGTCTCAGTTTCTGTCTTCAGACACAACCCAGATGTTCTCTATTTTTCAGTATTATTCATAGAGCCTCACTTTTCCATACATCTTCAACCCAAGCTCCATGTCCTATCTTTGGCATGTGGCACCAGACGTATTCAAGTTGATTTTTCTCCATGTTTTCTACATTTCTTTCCTTCATTTCCATGTTTCTTCTCTTTCTATGTCCCATTTCAAATACAAAACAATAGAAGGTATTAACACATTCAAAAAAACTGTACAGTAAATGGGGCAAACCACAATCAAGCTTTAATTTCTTTAGCCTTTCACTCTGCACATCTGCAAACTTACTTAGGAGAGATGCTTGATTATGTCCCCTATAATTTCCTTTCCATCTATTTTGTTACATCAGCAGAAATTGCTGCATACTTATTTTAACTGTTTGGTGGATTAGGTCTCTTCCTTTTGAGCCCAGAAACTAAACATACAGGCTGCTGTATTTAGGAAGTGCCATTTTCCACAAATTTGACCTGCAAGACTATTTCCCTGCTGCGGACAGTCTACCATGCTGGGCAAGAAAAATAAAGTCTGCAGACAAGATAGTCCAAAAGCTTCTGTAATACCTGTATTACAAAAGCAGTTTTTTCCCTAAAATGAGCCCCCACCCCAACCCTTTTCCCTTATGGCTCACCAAAGAGGAGATCCCAGCCAAGCTATCTTACTAGGTCCATCAAAGTAGGACTCCAGCAAGTGACGTGTCTCAGATGAGAGTAAAAGCACAGACAAAAAGCAAGCAAAGAGAAAGAGATAAGGATATGGGCTAGCTAAGAGTTTCCATTAAATAACTCAGCTACACAACACAACTGAAAAAGACAGGGTCGGGCAATATCTGATGGGGGAAAAAAAAAATCAGGTAGTTTGTTTCTGGCAAGATACCAGGCACATATATGAAAAAACTACTACAACGTACTTCAAAATGTTAACAGTCCAGACTTCAGCTTAGCCTCAATACTCGAAATCCAAAATAGTGCCAGTCTAGGTATAAAAAAGAATTAACTCTCCCAAATTAAAAATAACTACCGGGTTCCAAATACAAGCTAATTGCCAAACTTCTCAGAAGTAACTGCTAATGGCAACTTTGAAATACATTTGTGTACATTTGAACACTGACATGTTCTTTCTAATGCTGCAGTGATTCAGTTACAGGTTTAAGGCTGTTCTGTGAGGATATCTCTGTTTCTGTCCTTCCAAATACTAGGGTACAAAACCATTTTAACTCTAGGAGTCACCATCATCACTTCCAGGTAAAAAATTAACTACAATATCCTATGCGTCATATGGCAAGAATGAAATTCACTATTCAGCCTTGGGAACACAAAATAATGTAAGGTCACATAGAGTTTTTAAATCCACATAATTTCTGAGGTATATTCATTTCTTATCATTACACTTACAACATCCCTGTCAAGATGGCTGAAAAGATGTTATTTCCTCTTAGGCTAATGCCAGAAAATACCTAATTTGGAACAGAGCACTTTAAATGTAACTATGGTGCCCTTACAGCTTTATTACCTTTGCCATGACTTCAGGATCTGGGTCTTCTATAGGGTCAGCCCATTCCACTGTAACAACATTTCCCCAGACTTTCACTTTGCCACTCATTAGCCTACGCCTGGCCTGAGCAGCAGTTTTGTGATCTTCATATTCAAGGAAGCAGAAACCCCGGTTCTTCTTCTTGTCATCAGGCTGATGATACAATATGACATCTGTGAGACCCTCTGAAATGAAATAAAATATTTATTTGTTATGCTTTCAATTCACTGATTTGCATTATAAAGTCCAGGTTGTCTTTGTAGCTATGGAAGAATATTCTTTCTCTTAATTGAATGGAGGAGAGTTAGGGGCAGCCAAAAGTTTTGCTTTGTCAATTCACCTATTAAATCCCTAAGTTACAACACTTACCAGTGTGTGTTTTTTCCATAATGTCTAAACAACAAGAGATAAAAGTTGCATGACTTCAATATCTAAAATGTTAATTGCTCCAAAGAACCTGAAGTCTATAATTCAGTAACAGAGAAACAGTACTTTGACAAGTTCAAATGTTCAGAAAGAAATTCTTAAAATTTAAGAATTATAAACCACAGAACCAGTTACATTCTTCTGCCTTGAGTTTTCAAGTTTTGCCTTGAGAAGTTTTAAAACAACCATTAGTATTGAAATTATTAAACTTTTAATTCAAATTTCTTTGAACAGATGTTTTAAACATTACACACTTTACAGGTAGAACTTTGACCCACCCATCTAGTCCAATTACAAATATCTCAGCCCTTAGCAAAACTACAGTTTTTACAAAACCACAACAAACCCCAACACATAATGTTGAGATAAATGCTGAGTGATCTCGGTTTGTTTTCATCATCACTCAACTATAAGCTAAAAGACAGCTCATCACTGATCACATTTGACACTTTCCACCTCTATAAAACGTAGCCACTGACTCACCTGTTACTTTGCTGAATTCTTCAACAATTTGCTCCTTAGTTTTACTCTTAGGAATAGAACCAACAAAAAGCCTATTATTGGCAACAGAGATGCATACACCAATGTGTTTTCCAGACCGAATTTCATGGTTGTTGTACTGCAACAAAAAAAATATTGGATAATCATCAGTTACAAATAATTTTCATGCCCCTGCAACAGCAGCATACCAAATATTTAACTTTGGAAAACCCAGAATTGAGCAATATATTACATTTTTTGCAGCTTAACACATTTTTACTATGCATATTCAACTACTCTGAAGTATACCCATGTTTTCTAAAGTATCTCCACAATTTCAGCCAACAATTATTGTTCCTTCCTTGTTCAAGTCTCTCAACACTTTTTTCTTTAGAAACTTTTTCATAAGAACCACGCAAGTCATCAAGGTCAAGGCTTCTCCCTTCACAACCATGCATTAGAAAAATGCAAGTTCCTCTATAGGCTGTAGCTATAAATTCTTGATTTATGTTTAATACAAGACATGAGTTGCAATTAAAGTCAAATTCTCTTCCCTAATTCTGATGTTCCACAGATTAAAAAAAGAGTCACGATCAGGTCTTCTCCACAAAACGTTCAAGTGCAACTGGCAAATACTTTCCAAAGCATAAGCATTATACACATAAAAATTGTCAACAGCAAGAATAACTTTCTAATCTTGAAATCCTAAGACTTCTGTTAAAATGCTTCTCCCATAACATCTGGAAGATACCCTGAACAGATCAGCAGTTTAAGCAGGGAAAAAAAAGTATTACTGTAGACATCTGTTAAGAAAATATCAAAAAATGCCTTTCATTGAGATGTAGACACAGACATGCACCACCCAAATAAGCAGCAGGGAGGACAACTGCTGGTACATCAACCCACTTCTAACTGGAAGCCCTGCAACAGACAGTTCTTTAGCTAAGAAAATGAATTTTGTGGTCAACATCTTATTGCCAAGTAGTAGGACAGATTTTTAATATTTAATCTAGTTACTTATTTTATGATTTATTTTGCGCTTGATGGTAAATCTTACTACCTAAGCTAGTTATCCTCCACCCCATCATGCTTTTTATGCAATAAAATCTGGTGTAAGATGTTTATATTTATCTTGGACAAACAAAAACTCTACTACTGAAAATTTTCTAAGCTAGGTAACTGCACCAGAAGTGAGCAAAAAGAACTGTCCATGTGAAAAGGACGTGGAATGATATCTTCACAATGCAATTATGTCTCAAAACATCGCAGGAGACAACAAAGGACTTATATCTCCATATCTGCTGCCCATGTGGCAGAGGAATAGTTGATTTTTAAGTAGGAAACTGAAGTAGGAGCAGCGCTAGCTGCATAGGAAGACTGCATATATATATTATCATCACTAATAAACACACATTAATGAAGAGACAGATTATAGTAGCTAAAAAAAGGAGTCTTCTAAAAAAACACCTTTAAAGAAGTTTATTGATCTATGGAAGTGATTCTTCACTAACTGAACTGTACACTAGGAAACATTTCCTTGCATTAGGAAACTTCTTTTACTGAGAGGGTGATCAAACTTTGGAACTTCCTAGAGAGGTAGTCAATGACCCAAAGCTGTCCTGGTCTAGGAGAGGCATCTGGACAATGCCCTTGATGATCAAGATGACAGCAACACTTTTGGTAAGCCATGAAATGGACAGGCAGATGGACTAGATGATCGGTGCAGGTCCCTTTCAAATTAAATACTCTCTTCTATATGGATAATAGAAAGTTTTATCCAACTATTCCTGCTAAAGTCTAACACCAAATTTTGGCTAAAAATCTAATCTAATGTAAGAGTCTCTCATACAACTCAGTGTGCTGTATGAGAGTAAAATTAACAAAGTAAAATTAATATTTTCTACCATTTTGCAGTTCCACTGATAGTTTCTAGTAGATTTTTCATCCTCCAATGTATTAACCACTATTTTTCACTGCATGTTTCTCTCTACACATAGAAAACAGTTTTCAGTTAGGTGTTCTTGACCATCAAATTGGTAATTTTTAGGTAAATACTTTGCATACCACCTGCAAACTCAGATTAGCCATAAAAAGGCTCAGATCATGATCTGGGTAAAGTGCCAAAACAGTCAGGCTACCAAAGTAGCTATGTCAGCATACTGCTTCCCCCTCCTGTCACCATGGAATCTGTCTCTGAAGTCAGTAGCAGAGACTGCCACCCTCTAGACAATGTAATAGTTTTGGTTTTTTCTCACTGACTTATATAAGAACTTACTCACTAACAAGTCAAAATCTGCAGGTCTGTCCTGTCACTTTACTAAACTTCAATTTTCACTAATTTTAGTTTACTAGGAGCAAATGGCAAGCTGTACCTCCATGCATAGTTGGCAAACTGCTTAACTCACCTGTACTTCTGATCAAGCTTACACCTGTTCTAGACAAAAATATAATGAATGCTTCAACAGTTTTCAGTATGTTTTCCTACAAGCTTCACTTCAAAAGTTTTAATTCTGTACATATCTACAGTGACCTTATTCACAAAGAAATCTTTTGAAAAACTTAACTCTAGCAACTTCTTATGAAATAGGAAGGAGAACTGAACATGACTGCAAAAAAAGTACACAACTGGAGTTGTAATTCTTGAAGAGTACAAAGTAAACAGTTTAGCAGGGGAAAAAGTGACTGGGAGAAACATAATCATACTTTGACAGTGAATGCCTGTGTGAACATCTGAGATGCCACTTCTACTTAACCAGCAAAGAGTTAACCACACTAAACTAATACTAGTCAAAAAATAGGAGAGAATTCCCTAAATTGTGTTTAAAATTAAGACAAAAGATGGGAGTGATACTATGGCCTGATACTGAGACGAATTACAGATATGAAGAGTAATTAATTATAAATGGCTTAAAAATGCATATGCATAAACAAAATCAAGATTTCAACCTTTTAAACTGCAAGACTTCTTGCTAAAAAATAAAGTAAGTCAATATTAAGTGTATCCAGAAATTTTAATTCAGCTTTACATTAAGCTGAGCTACGGACTGTGGACGACACATACAGCAGCCACACAAACATGATCTGTATGCAAAATATGTTACACAAATGCCAGGAGTCTGAAGACAGGTCAGTTAATTCTCTACTGTAGTTTGGTATTGACAAAAACACGGCTGTCTCTTATTATTTAAAAGCCTACAGGCAATGCAGAGACTTTTAATCTAATTTTTTCTATATCGTCCTGGAAAAAAAAAAAAGCCTCTTGGAAAAAGAGAACCATTATCCCAAGGAGTCCAGAAAGCTGGGAAGTTGTATACACCTGAGATTACAGGCAGTATCAAAAAGAACACCACCTGTTAAAATAAAAGGTTATAAAAATGGCTAGGACCAAGTGTTGAGTGCTTCGAAGAGGTCTTTCAGCAGTATCTCCCATGCATGTGTAACTAATACAAGTTATAGACCTACAATTTTCAACTGAACTCAACAGCCACAATTTGCTAATACTCCTGCAAACCAGACAGATAACTTGGGAATAACTTCTAGATAACTTGGGAAACTTGTATACCAAACTACTCAGTCAACTATGGTTGAAATCACTCCAAAAAAACCTGACACATATCACAGAATCCATTTTAAGACTAACACTACTTTTTAAGAGTTTAGCATGAAAGTAGAAAGACTACTCCATCAACTGCAAGACTTCTCAGCTATTATCCTCAGCGGCTATTTGACTCACAAGCAGAACACAGTGTGCTTTTTTCCTGCATATCAAAGATCAGACATAAAGGAACATCAAGTAGCTCCTTTCCTTGTGTCATTTAGTGGAAGACTGAGGCTAGGATCTGATGTTACTTTTCCGGAAACATGACATGAATGACTTTCCAGAGCATGTTGCCTTTAAGCAAAATCCAGCTAAATGAAGAAAAATTTTTTTTTTTTTTTTTTTTTAATTTACTAGGTGCCTCTGAGAACTTATGCGATTTGATTCACTGTTCTGGTAAGTTTTAAGAGTTAACTCTTAAGAGTTCACACACACTTTCAACAGCTAGGTTGACAATGAAAGTACAGAGAGAACACACAGTTATCCCAGTATATCTAACTGCACACTGGAACAACCAACTGCTCTTATTTAAAAAGCTAATCCGCATATACCACATCGGTTTTGTACTTCTGCTTTTGCAGGTATTTGTGTGCTTTCTCAAAACAAATTCTCATTTTCAGCTTGATTTCTCTCCACCAATTGACTTATTGACCTACTGACTTGTCAATAGGGTACCTTAGTTTAAGCTATACCTCATTACAATCCAAGGTTTTTAGTTAACCCTACTACAGCAATAGAGTATCAGTACAC
This sequence comes from Taeniopygia guttata, assembly GCF_048771995.1. Taxonomy (NCBI): domain Eukaryota; kingdom Metazoa; phylum Chordata; class Aves; order Passeriformes; family Estrildidae; genus Taeniopygia; species Taeniopygia guttata. The sequence goes on from NC_133027.1 coordinate 36,570,548, forward strand.
TTCAGAACATGTATGGTTAGCATGCTCAAGTCATACCACACACTAATCTTAGCCGCATCAGTGTAGCGGTAACCAGCTCAAAAAATTCAAATTTAACTTAGCCAGGAAAATAAAGGCCCTGTGCAAGGATCAGGGTAGTGTTTCTCCCCACCCTCTTCTTTAGTGATGGGTACTTCATGCATAAACCTGAGAAGCTTATTAGAAGTATACCACATCAAATTATTTCATACCTCTGTGTAAAACAGAGGGAATGTTCCTTAGATTGGCAGGATTTATGACGTTTTCCTGTCAGCTGCAACAAACAGAACAGACCTTCAAGGCTCAAGAGACATTTTTTCCCCCGTCTGAAGTATCTTATAAAATTCTGTGACTTTTGAAGTACTCTTCCAGCCTGGGCCCCCTGCTGGTGCAGAAACACACCAGGACTCAGAGATACCCTGACCAGCACTGCCCTTGTACCACAGCAACTCCACCACCACTGCTCTCCAGAACTCATACAGATGCAGACACCTCAGAAGTCACTACTGCTAATACAACTTTGGTTAATAATAAAGGCTCATCTAACTGGACTAAACAGCAGTCCATCAGCTTTTTTTTTTTTTCCCTGTCGCTAATGCAGTCAGAAAATCTTCATATGCAATGAGGAAATAAATTTAACACCTAGTGGAAATTTATGAAGTAATCTAACAATAACAGTTTCACCTTAAGCATTTAAGCACTAGACCAAGAGGACAACTGCTTCTGAGCCAGAGTGCACTTCATCAAAAAAGAAAAAAAATCCAAGAAAACTTACCAGTTTAACAGCTTCCTGAGCTGCTTCTTTAGTACAAAAAGTGACAAAAGCATATCCTCTGTTTAGACCAGTTAGTGGATCCATCATTAAGCGGAGATCCCATATAGGTCCGGCTTTCTCAAATAATGGAACAAGTTCATCTTCAAACAAGTCTCTTGGAATCTTGCCCACGAATATCTGCAACAGACATACAAAGCACTGTTTATAAAAGGATTTCCAGTGAGCAAGTCTACATCTGCATAAACATCTTCTCCTTCTTACCTCTGTACCAACAGAAGGTTGCTGTCCTGAATATACAGACTCTGGAGGAGGTCCACCATATTTCCTCTGTCCAGTAGTCACATCAAGAGTGTAGCCAGTTCTCTCCAACAGTGCCTTCAAGTAAGAAACTTAAAATTTTAAAATCACGTACAAACTGAGCAAGTTTAGCTGCACTTCATTCACAGACAGACATGCTTCTAATTCCTTTTAAACTGTACTGCTTTGAAGCTCCCATAAACAAACCTACTGCTAGTACTTCAACAAGAAACTTGCAAAACAATTAACAGAACTATAAGAACTATAACTGCTAGAAAATTAGAGATTCACATCCAGTTTTCCCAATTCCTTCATTTTCATTAAAAAAAAAAAAAGTCAAGTAATATAATAGTAACAGAGCTTCCCTTTAATTAGGAAGATCTTAGTCTGAGCCACTTCTTGTTTTGGCATGTCCAATCCTGCAGACGTTTATGCAGAAGAGTTCCCTGCACTTAATGAGATTACTCATAAGTGTGAAGTTAAAGAACACATGTTTAAGTGCTTACACCCTGAACACTGTACAGACTGCTTCAGGTACCCAGCTACCAAAGTGATAGTACTACTTCCTTTCTCTTATCATCCCCCCTTCAAATTCCTTGTAGGCATATACAAGATCCCAGGACAACTAACCCTCGCTAGAACGACTGCATGTAGTTACAGAGTTAGATATAGTTACATGCATAATACCAACTTATAATGTTAGCTGACATTCAGTATGCAAACACATGAGAAACTCCTCTGAAATTAAATCTTTCATAATAATTTTGTACAAAGACAAATCAACTCTATGCACAAAGAAACTGCATATTAAACAAGCCAAATTATAGTCAAGAGTTAGCAATTTTACAACTACAAAATTGCAGTTATTTTAAATGCTAGAGCCATCAGCAGTAAAAGCCATGCCACTTGAAGTTATTGACCAAGTCTTCATAATACTGTTTTTTATGTGGCAGTGACAAAAACTGTACCATTCCAAAAAAAAATTCATAATTACTGGCATTTCAGCCTCAAAATAAAGAGAAAAAACATTTTCTAATTTTACAGGGCACACAGTTATTTGTAATGATAATTTTATACTATTTACATGAAGCATCAAAGAAGAAAGATTCTCTGGAGGGTCTTTACAACATCACCTAAACATGCTTAGATGGTTTTCCTTTCCTTAAGCTTTGGTAAAGTTGCTGTTCATAGTATTTTAAAACAAATCATCATATGCCTAACTCTCTAAGAAAGGAGTCTTTTGCTAGCAGCAGACACAGTCAAAAAATAATTTACCCATTAAGACAGTTTGGGGTACAGTTTATGAGCAGAGTGATTATGTCATAAGAAGTGGGCTAAATCCCAAATCCATTACAATCTGTTTTTTCAGACACGTGGTATCTCCTCCCTATTGTGGAGTTGCTCTAAATCTGAACGAAGGGGGTGGAGTGGAAACAGCAACAAAAAAAACAACACAAAAAACAATCATCAGTAGCTGAACTTATGCATTTTGAACTTGAGTAACTATGCTGACAAGTATGCACAAACTTTTTACTGTGAAATAGAGTAACTGTCTCAATAAGACATAGAGCAAACTGTGAAACCTTTTTCACTTTTATATGTTTGGTTCCAGCAGTATATTAACCTTCTACTTCAAAAGGAAAATGGGCAGGACAAAATTTCAAGTGACAGCTTTCAACAATGACAAACATGACAAATACTCTGTAATAATCTTTTAAAGAAAAACACAGTTCCAAAACAACCAACATAACTATCACAACAACTTGGAAAAACAAACAATAGGTAGACCTCATAACTTTAATTTTTACTGACATACCTTAATTTTTGCCTCATCTGGTCCTTTGCTAGAATCTGCCACCTTGGTCCCCTGTTTTTCCCTCTGCCTGTATGTCTTCATGACTCCACATAAAAAGGCACTTTTGTTCTGTAAAAAATACAATCTTCAGTTCTGAAAACATGACAAGCAGGAATCTCATTTCACCTCGAACTAGTACAGTGTTCACTTCACATATCACACATGGATCACTGAAGAGACTCAGACTTCTTCCCGGACAACAGTTTACCCCTCAACAATTATACTGTAAAGTGCCAAACATTACCTGAACATGTGAGAGATCACTGTCTTTAAACTGCTGAAGCACTGCCAGTGCACCTTCTTCATTGAATTCCTTTAAAGCTTCAATAGCTCTTTCATCTAGATCACTATGTGCAACTAGCCCTAGAGAAAAGAAAAAAAAATTACTAATTACATTTGGTCAGTAATCTTTGTAAAACCTAAAGTAGCATCCTTAACACATTTCAGTGACCTCTAAATCAATTACTGATTAAATAAGTTATTATGCATAAAAAACCATATAGTTCCTTTGAAGTTAAATATTTAAGGACATATAATCCTTTAATTAAAACTAAAAAGAAGTAACACTCCGAGTAAAAGTTACTACATTTATGTGTTCATTTGACTTCTGTGAAACCCAGATGTTACAAGGGGCAAGTTTAATTTCAATATCCTGAAGCTGAATTCAGAGGAGTCTGTCAAAACCTTCCAAAGCTGACTTAGCTTGCCTAGCAATGGTACCTTAGTACGTTTTTAGAAGACTATAAATACAAATAAACTGCAGCACTAAAAATGGCCATCACAGTCCAAAAATCAAGCTTAAAAAACGCAGGTTATTACCACATCTGAAAAAAAACAACACCATAACTTCTGCATCCATGAGCCCAAACACCATGTCAGGAAGTATCACTTACACAAGAAGATGCATACCAAGGCTTTAGTTTCTTACGGTTACCTACAATTACCGCAAAAAATGCACAAAGACCACATCATCAGCTCCTCCTAAAAATCATCTGTCGCCTGTTCCAGCTGTTGCTCTGGTCCTCTGCATACTTCTTCCCACCCCTCAGCCCAAGTAGGCTGGGACCTACCTCTAAAAGATACTACAAGGAATTGAACTACCGAGACTAAAACATCCAGATTTTGGTAAAACTGCAGTTCCCATACTTTTGGAAACCACAAAAAGTTGCTATTTTAGCCCAAAGACAGCAGAATCCAATAAAATATTGTATGTGTGGTTTTGCAAGTCTTAGATCTTACCTGCAACGTAAATTTCATCTAGTTTTTCAGCAACTTTCTGTGGTAAACCAGCATCAAGCAATGTCTGGAAATGCTCAGAATGGGTAACTGCAGCAGAAGTATCCATGGGCTCTTCAGTACCATTCCCATTAACATGTTCAGTAGCCATGTTTCCAGATATCTGTTCAAATGCAATAAGCATCAAAATTAAGCTAGATATATCTTCAGGTAGAACAATTCAAGTGACAATACATGCAACAGACTACCCTATTCTTTGAAAGTCGTGGGGGAAAAAAATATAAAAAATAGCAGATCACCGCCTTGACACTTTTTTTTTAGCTTTGCAAAGCGCAGGAAATTCCTCACAAGAAGCACTAACACAAAGGAAAGCCCTAACACCACTGCCTAGGGGGGGTGGGGTAGCTTTCACTGCAGGTTTTACACAACCCAGACAGACACTGACTCACGTCCCCTCTCTCTAACACACTCCCTAAGACACTCCGAACAAGTTAGAAACTGAGCAAAACGGCAAGAGCGGGGGTGGCAGGACAAGCAAACCTGCCACATGCACCGCGATACCGTCACTGACACTCGCTGCCGCCTCCACTGTCCGCTGTAAACTCGCTGCCCCTCGGTGCACGCCGCCTCTCCAGGCCCCGGGCGCGGCCGGGATCCCTTCCCGCCTCCACTTCGGTGCCGGCCGGGCAAGCGAGAGGAACAAAGCGCTCTTCCCAGCCCGCACCCACCCACGGCGGCGGCGGCCATGAGCCCGATGGAAACACGTGCTCCGCGCGTTCAGATGTCCTACAACTTCCTCCAGTGACCGACTTCCCCCCCCTCCCCGCAGCACTCCCGCGGGAGGAGCGGCTCCCCCCCGCCCGGAGCCCCGGCCATTCCCCACCTCTCACCCTATTCCCCCCGGAGAGCGGGTTGCAACACCCCGGGCCCGATTTCACCACCCGGCCGGGAGCTCGCGGAGCCTCCCGGCTCCGCCGCCGCCTCCCGGCCACACTGCCGTCCGGAACAATGCAAGGCCCCGTTTCCCAGCCAGGAAACACCGCTGCCCATCGCCCACCGCCTCCCGACGTGACCGGGGCCACGCCAAACCCGGGCGGCCCCGCTCCCCGCGCACACGCCGGGCACCGAGGCCGCCGTTCGCGCCGTGCCCCTCACGGGCAATGAATGGAGCGGCGGGGCCGGCGGGACAATAAGGCGGGAGCCACGCGCCCCGCGCCGGCCCGGCTCGGGTGGTGCCCCGGCCGCCGCCGCCACGCCGGGGCCGCGCACCGGCCCGGCCGCCCCGCGCCCGCCCGACAGCGGCGGCCACGAAAGCAGCGCCGGCAGCTCCTCCACCCATCGCGCAGCGCCCCGGCCCCACGGCGCTGCAGGGCCCCAGCGTGCGCCTCCCGCCCTCCGCCGCCTCAGCCCGCTCTGCCACCCGGCCCGCTCCCACCCCGGCAGCGCCCGGCCGCCCTGACCTGTGTGTGTCTGCGGGGGGAGAACCGCCGTGTGCCAAGGGTCTCTCGGGGCGCGGGTCGCGGCTCGGCGTGCTGAGGCGCTGCCCCCGTTCCGCGCTCCCGCGGCGGTGTGTCCGGGCAGTGCTGCTGCTGGAGCTGGCGTAAAATGGCGGCCGCTCGAGCGCTCACGCCGCTGCTGCTGCTGCTGCTGGCACCAGCCCCGGCCCCTTCCACTCCGCGCGGGGGGGGGCGGGCGGAGGGCGGGCGGGAGCGGAGCGGGGGGAGAGGGAAGAGAAGAGGAGGAGGAGGAGGAGGCACCGCCGCGCGCGCTGGCGCAGCCCCAAAACCCGGGGTCTCCCAGGCAGCTCCGCAAGGGTTATACCGCCGAGCCCCGCCCGCGCGCGCGCGCGCCCGCCCGCCCTCCCCTGTGTTCGCCCCACGCGCGCGCTCCCCGCCTTCCGTGCGGAGCGGCGCGCGCCGCTCCCTCCCTGTGTCCCTCCCTGTGTCCCTCCCGCCTTCCCGCGTGCGGCGCTGCCGGGGGGAGGCGGCGGCGGGACGAGCCCCGCGCGCGGACCGCGCGCTCCCCGGCGCCGCCCGCCTGCACCTGTGCGGGCCCGGCGCTGCCGGAGCGGCGTGGCCGGACCGGGATTGGGCGAGCGGCCGTTCCCACGGCGCGCAGGTGGCACAAACGCGGGGAGAACGGCGGCGGCCGCAGGAGGAGGGGGGGCTTGGGAGAAAGTCCCGGCCCGCGGCGGGGAGGGGACGGAGGAGACAAAGCCACGCAGACAAAGGGAGGGGAGAGCCACGCTTTGTGTGGCTGCCGGCCAGGCGAGCCCGGCGGCGCTCGGCGTTCTCGCACTGGGGACGGGAGGCGCCTCACCCCTGCTCAGAGGGGCGCCCCGCGCTCGGCACCGGCCCCGCGGACTGCCGACCCGGCAGAACCGCCCGGCGGAGGCAGGGTCTGGCCAAGGAGAACCGGAGTTTCCTTCAGGCGCCGCGCGGCGTGGCAGCGTCGAGCGGGGCCCCGGGTCGGCGGCGCTGAAAGCAGCACGGGCTGGGGCGCCGTGCAGCTCCGGCGCCGGAATTCCGCAGAACGGGCCCAGGAACGGGGCCTTTGCCCCGCAGCCACTCCTGGAGCGCGCCCGCCCTGGTGATTTAACTTTCTCCTGATGGCCCCTGTGGAATGCGGGTCTGCCTGCACAGCGCTGTCAGAGGCGGGTTCCGTGCTGGAGCGTACGCTTCAGAATCCCAGTTCTGAGCACGTCGCACTTGCACACCCCACACGAGAAACTTGGAAATCAACCTACTGATCTCTGCCAGAGTTGTGTGTCCAGATAAAGACAGCATAAAGGGAGGCAGGAAGGCACATACAGTATTACTCACTTCCCCAGAGGCAGCTCAGCCACAATTTGAGCAGTGCCTGCTGCCCCTGAGCCCGGCCGAATTCTTCCAGCTTATCTCCAGTACTTTAAAAACACTTGAACCTGTGCAGTGGAGCGAGCACAGACAATTACAGGGTTAGTTCAGTGTCAACAAATGCTCACATGTTGGCATGTAAGTATGTGAAACATACAGCTGGTATTCGGTGATACAAGGAGAAAAAAGATCTCTTCAAGTATTCGATGCAATAAGACTAAACCTAGACCACTCAAATTTGTATGAAACAGGAACAAATACAAGACAAATGTACACTATCAAATAGTCCAACTAATTTTTAATTCAAATTTTTGATAAAAGGTAATTTTTACTCTGACTTTACCCCACCTTTGCAAAAATGAAACTTCCTGAAAAAAAAAAAAATTAGTAAAACAAAAGCTAACTTTTCTAGAGGAAACCTGAGTGGTATTTTTAAACATATCCTTCATAAAAATATATATTCTTTTTTCCATTCAAATTTTTTCCAAGAACATAGCTGTCAGCTGGGGAGTGAAATTAATAAATATTCTCAAAAACAACCCTGGGGAGCATTTTTCCACATTTCCAATTTTTCCGGTTTTGGAGGATTTGCACTAAAGCATGTTGTTTTCAGATGTTTACATAAGGTGCTTCAGTGTTAGGTTTATAGTACAGATGTGGTCCAGAATATTACCTAAATTTCATAAATGCATTTGGTCTCTGGAAATAATGAAAATAGTGAAAAATCACAAGAACCATTAGGGTTGGAAGGGACCCCTGGAGATTATCCAGTCCAAGTCTCCTGCCAAGAGTTGAGTCACCTAGAGATACAGGAACATGTCCAGGTGGGTTTGGAATTCTACAGAGAGAAGAGGCACAACCTCCCTGGGCAGCCTGTTCCAGTCCTCCACCACCCTCAATGTAAAGAAATTATTCTTCATGTTGAGGTGGAATTTCTTGTGTTTAATTATAATTCTCAGACAGTCAATCTAACTGTAGGTGCAAACTCTTGAGAAAGTAATTCCTGCTTTCAGGCCCATTTTTAGAGGAAGACATTTTTATGCATTTAACTTTTTTCTCCATGAAATTGAAACAAACACAATAAAAAGACTAGGATTAATGCAGTGAACAGATTTGCACCCTTATTTAAAATCCCAGCTGACCCAGAGTTGCAGTTATTTGATCCTTTGAAATTTTACGTAGAAAGCAGGAAGCACAGAGTTGGCCAAGGGCTGACACACAATTCCTCCAAATATAGCTCCATTATTAGCCCTAATATCAAAGCCAAAAGTGGCATTCCCAGGAAAACCCTGAGATTAGCTCAATTGGGTAGAGCATTGTGCTAATGAGACCAAGTCACAGGCTTAATCCCTGCATGGGCTATTCACTTAAGAGTTGGACTCAATGATCCCTATGGGTCCCTTCCAACTCAGAATATTCTGTATTTATGTGAAAAGATCCTTGAAACCAGTGGGGGTTTTTCTTTTTAATCATGTAAAACACTGATTGAAAAAATAGGCTTTCCAAGAACATTCGCAGGTACTTACCTGGTGACTTAGATTTACATGAGGAGATTCTCTGCACATGCCTGGAAGTGTGACAGCTTCTCACCATAATGAAAATTGTGTTGATTCCTAAATTTTCCTAGTATATGAAAACCCTGCCTGCTTCTGTTCCAGTTATAGCCATTGCAGAACCACACTGAAGCTACGTCCGGACTTCTGTTCCAGCACATCCATGTAAAAACAGTGATTACAACAAGACCAACTACAGAGTAGCACAGATAAAGCAGCAAAAAATAAATTTAATTTGACAAATAGACAGACTAGTTTTTGCTTTGGAGCTACTTATATACAGTTAAACAATCATATCCTAAACAAAGAACAAAAAAATCCAGGAAACTCAACTGTAATCTTACCTTCAGTGTCTATGATGCCTCACCTTTCCAAAGTGTGTATTTATTAGAAATTCAGGCTTGTCTTTAGAAATTCACTGTACTTGAGCTCTGAAATGCACCAGCTACAGCCCTAGAGGGGTGGATCACTCTGGTCATGCAGCAAATGTCATCACTTGTAATAACAAAACAAGCCCCTTGTGCTGTGTCTGCCACAGCAGAATTCTGAAATTAATGAGCCACTCTTGGGGTTTCTCAGCAGTGTGCTTTTCAAGCCATTCCTGGTCCTCAGGCTGGTTGGTAAGGCTGCCAAGTTATTAATATATCTATATATTATAAAGATACTTCAGGAAAGGATTGGTGTCTGTATTTTATTCAGTGTAGTGCACAGCTGGCTAGTGGTCTATCTGCCCTGCAAGATCCTTGGTAAAATAAAGCTATTTGGGGAAATACCTGTTTTAATTAAAAGTTTGTGCTATTTCTTCATTTTATCAGTCAAATTCTCTGTCTTAAAAGATAAGTTGCATCATAAAAGGCAAAGCCTGTGTCTCTTAGGAGAAAAATGCAAGTCAGAAATTAATGAAAAGGAGATGAATCACATATATTAAATTTTCTTTAGGAAAAATACTTTTCATGTATTACTGTCTCAGTGTTTAATACGCAGATTTGAGAGTCCTTCCATTCTATAAAAAGTAGCTTACCATCTAAAATTGTCATATGATTGCAGCAAACAAACTTTACTAACATAACTAATGGTAATATTTTCTTTTAACATTCTTTTCAGTTATATACTTTGTGCATATTCAAACTTTTTTCAAATCTAGGCAGAAGCACTTCTTAAAATTGAAGTTCATCCCCCTTATATTTAAATTTCTAAAGTTCTAACTTTGATCCTGCTGAATCTTCAAGCACTCCACTTCTTCTAACTAAGTCAGGAAAACAAAAGGAGCAAACAAAGCATTTGCAAATCCAATATGATTCACAGCACCAGAGGCAATGAGCACAAAGTGAAATACTTTCAACATCAGGAAACACTTTTTTACTGTGAGAATAACCAGGCACTGGCATCAGCTGCCCAGGGAGGTTGTAGAGTCTCCATCCTCCAAGACATTCAAAACCTGTCTGGACATGGACCTGAGCATGTGGTGGGCCTGCTGGAGCAGACAGATTCTGTGATGCAGATTTTTACCCTGGATCCAGTGCTATCCATTAATTGATTCTTCTTTCCCCCTCCACCCCACCCTCTCCCAGTCAAAAACCCAGAGTAACTAAGTTTTAACTAATTTTTAATTCTTCTAGTTCTGCAAGATGGAAGAGGAGTCTGATACTACCAACTTGACACAATGCATTTCAAGGCTTTTGAGGTTGAAATCACCTGAATTCTGCTAAACATTTATCCAGATATTTGCAGGCAGAGAACAAGTCTGGCAATGAGGAAGAATGAGACTCTCCCAGGAATTCTTCTGCTGTTGAATTTTATGTATAGACTGAAGGTGCTAAATTCTTCTCTCGCTTCTGTTTTATGTCTGTGCTGTAGCAACACTGCCAGTGAAAGAAAGGGTATCGAACTGCTAATTTCTGTAAAGTATCTATGCTATAAGTATTTTTTCCAACATCAGTCACTGGTTTTACCTCTTCTCAGTCAACATCATCCCCAAACACACAGGTGCATCTACCCCCAAGCAAAACACTCCAGAGCTGACTTTGTAAGAAAGGCATAAGAGAAGCAGCAGAAGGTAGTTAAGTTCATATTCTGTTAATACCTTTAGTTTTTTTTCTAACTTAGAAGATTTTAACAGTTGTTTGCCAGCTGAGGGTTCAGAGCAATCACTGTAGAATTCAATGTATTTGCAGTATGTTGTAGGCTAACGTGCAAGTATTGAAAGAGGACTGGAGGAGGAGAGCACTCTATTTTTGCATGCTCAGAAGACAGTGAAGTTGTTTCCACATGTATTGTGGAAATGACAACTGAAAGCCATCCCAAACTGACTATCATCACTCAGAAAATAGGCCCAGCCTTGCAACGAAGGACTACAAATGCCACGTGCTTACTGGCAAAAAAGCACTGCTAAGATATTCAGAACCTATACCTTCAGTACAGATGAGACAGATGAAGAAACCTACTGCAGGCCTACAAGTCGGAAGTGGCATGGGGAAAGCTAGAGGATAGTTGCTCACTTGTTCTTCCAGCAGAAGAACTAGGAAACATTAAATCAAACAGGCAGATAGCCAAGGAAAAAAAATCCTACTTTTATACACAAGCTGGAGGAATGCATTGGCACATGAAGGTGTAGGTATTTCCATAACACCCCAAAATAACTAATTAGTACAAGAAACACCCTAAAATTGCTAAATGCAGAGATAGAGCTGTCACCCCAATTTAAATTTTGCAACAGAAATTGGTGGAGGAATTGCATAAACTGGGGGAGAATACCAGAACATACTATTGTATCTATGCTTGCCCCATCTTTGTATTTTTCTGTTAGCCAGTATCCACTACTAGAAACTGAATATTGGTCTCTGCTCTTCAGTCTAACAACTGAAACACCTTGTCATTGCAGCAAGCAGAACATGCAATCAACTAATCTGTTCCTTTCTTCCCAAATCCTTTCCACTTCCTGGAAAATTATACATGCAAATGTTCCTCCAGATTCCCTCTAATCACATACTCCTCTTTCTGCTATAGACCTATAAATCACAAGCTTCCTATACAAATAGCCCAGAAGTTTATCAAGGGTGAGGAAACTAGAAAAAGGCTTCCCAATCTGACCAAAAAATATTGCTTTACTATTGCTGTGGGTCAGAGTTAGGACACAACTGCTGCCTTTTCTATTCCTGTTATCCTAAGCATCTGATGCTTTAAAGCTCTTAGTGGAATGCTACCATTAGGTCAGTGCCTGGCAAAGCTCCATGGAAAGAGGAGACAAGATATTCAGCAAAGAAGTGACAGGAGAGTTACCACATATACTGCCCTATTTTCCTCAAATTAGCATGGAAAGATTGGAGAAAGACGTTTCCTCTGTGTCCTAGTGCATTCTGCCATATGAGAAGGACTCAAGAGAACTACAGAGACCATTCCTTATCAGCATCCATCTTCAAAACATCTCCGAGTCATCTCAGGACAGTAGTGCTGTCCTGTCCACTTGCGCAGTGTGAGGTAGCCAAGTGCTGAAGCTGCAACTCACTGAACACAGCCACAAATGAAAGTGTCAATAGAGAACTTACTGCTGTATTTAGCCCTTCCTTCGCCCCAGACACCCATCCAGCCTGGCCCTTACATCCCCTGCACTGCCTAGCAGCTGTAAGGATTCCAGTACTTGGCACCCTTGTAAAGGCAGCTGAAGGAAAGAGACCTTTGGGATCCACTTAACCCCGTGTAAGTTACTTACTGCACTAAGCCCATCTCCAAAGGCAGACAGCGTGTCACTGGGTCGCAGAATGTTCTTCTCCAGCTCTGGGCATCTTTCCCAGGAGAGGAGAGCACAGCACACCACAGACACGATGGCTACAGCCATACAGGAGATGGGACAGGTCACAGGCTGTTCTCCAGCTGTAAGGCAAATATGAAGAGCACAGCTTTGCATTCCCACAGCTAAGCTCTCACCCACCTTAACTTTTAAACCATGCCCAAATATTAAATTGCACTCCAGGCTTTAGCTGTCAAATTGCATTAACCCTTTATCGCATGGATGATCAGTTGCCAGAGATTGGGCTTATGTCCCAGGCCTTTTTAGTTGGCTCGTAATTACATGGCTGATTACTCAGGAAAGTGTCTGATGCAGCAGTTACAATACACAGCTTTCAGGTCAAGTGTTCCAGGCTACTTAACATGTAACCAAAGAATCTAAAAATCCTTTCAAGGATGGGTGAGCCCAAATAACCTTGTGTCTTCAAGGTCCTTGTAAGAATAAAAAAATCTCACACACACATTTATGACCCTTGCCAGGTGCAAGGCAGAAATTATTACCAAAATGCAGCATTTCTGCAGATCCCAAGAGCAGGCAATACAATCTTTTGTACACAAATGATTTTTTATGTTATTTTTAAAAGATACCTGGGCGATGCTGCCCTATGGGAATTCTCATTTACAGCACAAACATCAGAGCACAGGGATGAAGAACTCTATTAGTGCCTCAGGCTGTGCTTGATGCTTTCAATAGCCTTCTTTTGGAAAATCTACTCTCTACTTCTACAGATCTACTCTTTCTTCTTCAATGATACTAGAATTAGATCTTAACCTAAAATACAGCTTCAGCACATGTGTATAACTTTTCCCTTTCCAGCTTGTACAGCATTAACCAGGAATCTCTTCATAGTTTTGCACAGGGCAGTGCAAGCAACGTAACCTGTGCTCAAACCTAAACAAATTTATAATTTAATATGGTACAACTAATGCAGCTGTATCGTGCTGTGAGAAGCACAGGTTTAGATCTATAGAGAAGTGAAGTTTTAACTTTTCATTGCAACTGGTAACCAAAAAAAAAAAAAATTGCTATTCTGTGATCTGCAGGGGACAGATAAAGAATTGTATGCTTTACACTGCTTTTTAAAATTATTTATTTTCAGTTAGTTTTGATCCTGTAAAAGCATAAAAGGTTGTTTTATATTTTTTAAAGTTTAGATCTTAAAATAGCAGTAAGTAAGAACATTTACAGGGAAGTCTCATTTTGAAAGCTTAAATGTTTTGGGTCAATTAAAAAAAATAGTCAGTTTATGACTTGGTAAACACCTGGCTGATAAATCTGTGAACTTGTTTATTGACACCACATTTAAATTAACCAAAACACGTCTAATAGCTCTTGTGTTTTCCAGCTGGAGTTATGTACAGTGTTTGGAGGCATGTACTGAGCAGCAAGAGGAGACAATGCAACTGTGTCAGAATATGCATTTTTACTGCCAATACATCAATTCTTAGTTACAACATAATCAATAAAGATAGCTGAGTGAGCATGTTCATAAAAAAAGAGTTAAAATCACTGATGACAGTTAACTGCAGAAGTTTCCAAATTCTTTCATACCCTTCCAGGTCAGGTGTTTTCAGATTTTTCTACCACATCCACATCTTATGTGTCTCACAAGAAAAATTATAAAATAATTCTTACCCAAGAGATGATCTTATGTACACTAAAGGGCAAAGGTTTGTAATTTAGTGCCAACTTTTATTTTAGTCCCTTTAAGCATAGATTAAAATACCAGTCCTGGTTAGTAAATTTGGTGCATGAAAACTGTTAACAAATTTCAGATCAACAGTATGGATACAGACCTGCTGCAGCCAAAAGAGGCAGCGAGGAAAGTGCAGAAGAATTTTTTTTGTCTGAAAATATTTCAAACTCCTCCAGTCTCTGCACACAACGGAAAAAAAATAGAACCAGAATTGAGAAGGAAGGGCTATTAAAGTAGAAACTTTTGTAAGCTATGCACAAAACCCCCCAACCTACACCAAAACAAAAAGCAACACAAAGAACCCCAAACATGAGACATTCCTACCTCAGAAGTTCACTTGCTTTCTATAGCTCAGCCAAGGTGACACAAATGGTTTCTTCCACCCTTAGGCTGATAGTAGTGCTGGTAACACATCAGCTTTCCCTCTGAGCCTCTGACATCCCAACTAGTCAGATGTCTTAGCAAGCAGTGAGTCTATGCACCCCAACAATGACTAAGCTCATATTAAGGTTAAATCCCAGCAAAAGGGGAGACTACCTCAGTGAACCACAGAAAACAAATACATAACTTACTGTTGCTTGGCCCAAGACAGTATTTTCTGTATTATTTATCTTAATCACCAAAGTTGAACAGCAGGATTAGACTGTATATGAAATTAAGACAGCCCAGGAATTTTCTAAAACCTCATTATGCTTCTTTTGGAAGCTTTAGCAGAAGCTCAGAATGTTTTGCTTCCAGGGCCAGATGCCAATTCTGCTGATAGTCCTTTTTGCTGCTGCTATAGAAAAGGCTGTCATTTCCACAGACGTTAATTGCTGCCTTTTTAATGAATTTGAGGTGTCCGTTTCCCAGGCAAACTTCAAAATAGTCAAGGAGAGAAGAGAAAGTTCAACCAAGCCTATTTCTGCAGAATTGAGATATTTCTGAAAAATGGTTATGGCTTTTTGGAGAATACTATACAAAGTACAGTTGAGTTTTAGCCCTATTATATTAATTGTGAGTAGGACATATTTTTATTTAAAATAATACTCACCTTCCACTTTTTTTTTCTAATATCTACTTGATAGCCTGAAACTTTCCAGCAGAAGCTCAGTATGAACACAGAAGTAGAGAAAGAATTATTTCCCTTCCATCTCTAAAACAACCTGAAGCTCTGCTATCAGCTGTCCTTGCTGAGATCTGCAATTTAGCTCCTAAGTGACTTATTTGCAGGCTCTGTCTCTGATTTCTGAAATGCAAATCACAGCTGTCAAATCACATCAATTACAGGACCTGGTCTTGTTTTTAAAACTTACCACATATTTCAATTTCATTACACTATCCTTGAGTGCCAGAGATCTTACATTTTTTTCCCTGCACGGAAGTTTTGCATATTCTTACAGCCATTCTGGGATTAATACTGAATGCTTATGTAGCAGTCTTACCAAATTTTGTGGGTTTTTTATGTTTAATACATAACTGTTAAAAGGAAAACAATACAGGGATTGTATAGAAGAGGAGGAATAGAGTCTTTGAGAAACTGGGATAAAACTGAGTGCAATATAAAAGCTTTGGACACCAAGGTCCCAACCTTGGCCCAGAGTAAGAAATTTTATGCTGGGAGATAGAGCAGATTATCTGCAGAAGTTCGAGCTTTCTATAAAAGATGTAACTTCAGGAAAGACCAAATATGCATACTTATTTTGTAATTTTAAATGCATTTTACTAGTTGATAGTCAACAATACTTCAGGATTCCCTGATCTCACCTCAGTGAAAAAAATCACAGCTAGAGAGCTCCAAGTAGCGCTCAGCAAAAATCAGCAGATAAAACCAAGAGCAGAGCACTCCAGGAGCACTACCTCAGAATCAGAATTCCTCTTCTTCTCTTATAGGTAGGTGAGAGAGTTTCATTATAGTGAACCATTCTCGTCACTGTCAGGATCAAAGTTTCTTCAACCAAAAAACAGAGCTAAGTAGCAATTTTCCCTTAAAAGTGCTGTCAGCAATAGCCATCAGGAAGCCAATGATCCTTACACTACAGGTCTCTCCACATTTGTAGCTCTAGCAAATCATATTTGTTCATATTTGTAAGGTAAAAGCTTTGGATTTTCCTATATCCACCATGGCTCATAAAGGGATTGTACTTTTATAGAAAATACATCAAGCAGTTGCTACAATTGCTCAGTGTAACTTTTTCAATTATAAAACTAGAAACTACATAATACTTTCAGGAGAAAGTACTCATACAATTTCCAGCCTTCTTCTCATACCATTTAAAAATACAGTAAAACCATGGCAAAACCATTGCAGCCAACTCCTGCCAGAGGATCACCATATTAAGATATTTTTAGATGGAAAAAGGGTTTCCAGCAGCCTTACATCCTATATATCAAATTCGCAGAAACTATACTGGACAACTTTTCACTAGCAACAGAAATTAAGTTGAAATACTCGTAAATGAAGACAAGTCAGTTCAGACAAGTTTAAAAGTACTACTTCAGAAACATTTTCAGAAGCCTAGACACTCTTCTCTGCCACGCAGATTTTTTGAGGAAACACTCAGCATTGAAATAGTAGCTATTATAAATTACTATTTCAACATGTTTTAGAGGTAACTCCTGTTCCTGCTGTTAAACTTTTAATATTGTGTTTATAATCTGTGAAACAGGAAGAGGGAAAGGAGCACTAATTCCCACAAACCAAACTTCTGTTTGCAGTGATAAATAAGCAGTTTAATAAAATTTTCAGAATCAGAAACTACATAATCCAACCACTTTCAGAAAACACTTATTCTAATATACTCTGGGGAATGAATAATCATACCCTGAACCGTTTACCATTTTAAAGTTAAAATTACATTAAGAACTGCCCCTCACCATGTTTCAATATTGTACTTTTCTGGTGGAGTGCGTGAAACAAGAGACAGCAATTTTGCTTGTATTTTTTGCTGCAGAAAATTACCTAACTACTAGACAGAGCTAACACACCATCATGGTTTCAGCTGGGTTAATTAGTTTTCTTCGTAATAGCTGGTACTTCTTAGTGCTGTGGTTTGGATTCAGTATGAGAATAGAGTCGATAGCGGTTTGATGTTTGGGGTAGCACTCCTTAGCAACAACCAGAAGTCTCTGCAAGTGAGGAGGGGCTCAAGAAGCTGTGAGGGAGCAAGGCCAGGACAGCTGACCCAAACTGGCCAAAAGGATATTCTATACTAGCATGTCATGCCCTGTACATAAACTGGGGGAAGCTGGCCAGGAGGAATGGATCATCTCTCAGGCTGGGTATGCTAGCAGGTGATCAGCAATTGTATTATGTATCATCACTTGATTATCTTGGGGTTTCTTTTTGTTGTCTTCCTTTATGGTACAATTATTATAATTAATTTCAGTCCTGTTCTCATTTCAACCCATTGCTTTTACCTTTCCTCATATTCTCCTCTCCATCCTACAAGGGCAGGTAGGATGTGGTACTTAAGTTACTGGCTGGGCTTAAACCTCAAGATACGTAAGAGTTTAAGTCTTAAATGTTTTTCTCAGGACTCTAGTATCTGAAATACTCCTCAATCGGAAAGAGACCAAGGTAAGCCAAGGGCTAATTATCTTCTATTTTGTCAAGGTAAGATGAAACACAGATGTAACAATAGCAGTATATTCTTCTTCAATGATCTTAAGAATATTTAAAAATACCTTTACTTTCCAATTAATTTACCAATTTCAAGGTAAGATCTAAGCATTTGTTTTTTTACAGTCCATCTTTTTCCTTCCACAAAAAAAAAAAAAAAAAAGACTGGACTTCATTTTGGGACAGATATGAATCATTCTTCGCCTGTCACTATAAAACTAGAACCATTGCTGCTGGGAGACTGCTCTTTCAGTTAGGGAGAATTCCAGTTTCAGGGAAAAAGATAGTTTTTATTGGTCTGGTGAGAAGCTTTAAGTATAGCTCAGGGGTAAGAGCACACGTGAGTACTTCAAATTTTCATACCCAATACAGCTCAGCTAAACAGCGAGGCTGTCCTAGCACAGGGCCCCAATGAACTTCACTTGCCACTGTTTTTGGTAACATGAGAATCCAAAGTGACATCAGCTTCAGAAAGGGGGGGGGGGAAAGTGCTTTTACTTCAGCCCCCTCCCAATCCTAACCTCCCCTACACTTATTAACATTCCCACTACTTCATCTATTTTACAGCCCACATATCATTCATCTTTCAAATATTTTAAAACGGAATAGCTCATAATTGCAAAGCAGTATTCAAACACAAACTAAGATCTCAGAAAATTCCCAAGAAAACTGCTGGAAAGGCTCTGCGTATTTCTCCTGTTCCTTATACTGGTCATCCTCAGACAGAATACTGAACGAGGCAGACTTTGTCCCACTCAATACAGCCGTTCTTCTGAGCATCAAACACCACTTTGTCCTCCGGAGCCTGCAGGAAGTTTGAGACAATGGCAGAGAAGTACTGTCTTCATAGCCCTGATAGCTCAACTGGACTATCAACTAAAAAGCCACATGATGTTTGAGAGGAAGTAGAATTCATCATTCTAATTGTATTTTTCCAGTTTATATCCTCTGAAGGAAATACAAGGGCAGACAAGCAAAATTGCTCATAAAACTGGTTGTAACACCAAACAATAAAGAATTAAATTAATCAGATGCCTTTACATAGCGCATAAAGCCCCCATGTGTACTCCACTCATTTGAAATTACTATTTTTCTGTTAAATTCATCCATACTCCAGACGATAGCTCAAAGATTGTCCTCGGGACAAAGGAAGGGAGTGTGAAGAAAAGCCACTGAAGTTAGGGCTGAACACTCTTCAGTATAAAGAATACCTTTCCTTGGGCAAAGTCAAACACTTGCTGATTCTGCTGTGTCCATGTTTGAATGTCCTATGGAATGCTTTTCTTTACCAACTCATTTCATCTCCATGCTGGTTTTTAATTGACAGAACACATACCCCAAACTTTGTATGGAAAATTTATACAGTTAAGAGCCTTTCTTTAGGAAAGATGGTAGGAACCCAAACACCAGCCACACAATTTATCTGCAGCCAGTCACATACTCGTCTGCAGGATGCCAGCCAGACAGCACAGCTTATTCTGAAATTCTTGTTCATTGGGATTTGATACTTCAAGCAGGTGTCACACCAGCAGTGTGGGTGCTGTGGCAAGATAACCACTGCTAGCTCAGTTTCACTCACTTGCAACTCTTGATTATAGATCACAGCCTCCACCAGTAAGACAAGTTCTTCAGCAAGACAAAACCTCCCACCTTAACAAGAACCTTGTTACATCAATAGTAGCAAAACATTTATGCAGAGCTACTCTTGAATCTTCCATGCGGTTGCAAGGTACTTCTCTTGCTAATAAGCTCAACATTCATTTAAGTCTCTGCTGGTTTTACCCAGTTACTAAAACTGGTAAATGGCAACATTCTAGAACAGTTTGTTTAAACCACCGATTTCTTGGACCACAGCCCAACAGCCATATGACACTTCTAGCTCCCCACTAAATGATGGTTAGTGCAAGATTTCACCAGACTAAAGCACAAAAGCAGCAAAGTGCTTTCATGCTGTTTACTGCATAATCTTAAAGCTTTGAATCTAATCATCTGTTTTGTAAACCCAAAATTTCATTAAGAGCTTTTGCAGAGAAATCTCATGCCACATATTCACAGTAATGCACAATAACTACATCTTATCTGACTTGTATTAAACATCACTCCAGAAACTGTACTGGAACTAAATCCCCAACTGGTTTGAAATCGTATTAACCCACTCCCAAGGCAAAAAAGCCAGTTTCCATTCTTAAACTGGTTATAAAAATGACTTTCATACATAATTTTTACTGGTCTTATAAACCAGATCCTCTGGAAAATGTCATGGTTACAACAGCAATTCACTTTTGGAAGCACCTGACTACCTATACTAATACACATTTTTTTATTGGCTACCAGTTTTCAGTAGTTCAGAAGTACAGGATCATTCTTTGAGAAAGTTCTACAGCTCAATATTCAATATGTGTTACCATTGGCCACATCTACCTTTTTTATATGCTGAGAGGTCAATCTTTTCAATCATATAGTATTCTGAGACACACCTCCACCACACTGATATGCAGTAACTTTATTTCCTGGCACCCTTTGTCTATTGCTGCCAACCCTACTTCCCAGACCATCCCCAACAAATGTTTTAGAACATATAGAGCAAGACTGTCATGAAGTACTCAGGCTACCTTAAATGCCAGCCACAACTCTGGGGTGGCACTATTTCATTCCCAACATCACAGGATTAACTCACTTTCACCAAGTTTACTGCACAAACACATAGCAGTCTTTAAAAGTTTTAACATTTGGTATTAACACTGGTAATTAATACTTGGTTTAATGTTAAAACTGAATCTTAAATTAACATTTAACATTTAGTATTAACATCAGAATGAAGATGGTACCTTTAGTCTCAAAAACACTCCTCTGTGTCTGTAATGAAGCCATAGACCCCTTATAAAATCTAACTACTTACCAAGTATTGTTCATTATTAATTATCTCTCTGCTCTTTGATATCTTGATATACAGGAAAGGACTGACCTAGCTAAGACTGACAACTTGTGGACTTACCAGCCAAGCAGCTCTACTAGATGCTGTTAATAGTATCCACTTTTTGCAGATCTGCACTAGGCAGAAGATTGAGACTAACTGGAGTCATTTAAACACAATATGAAGCTTTGTGTGCCCAGTACATGCAGCACCAGTCAGCACAAGGCCAGATTGCCTCCATAGCTCTTGAGATGTACAAGCAGTCAAGAACACCGTGGTGTGATCCACAGCTGATGTGCAACAGCCATGACTTTAACATCCTTATTTTTATTCAGAAACATGTATAAAACATGGCACATAAAAATACGCATCATTCCCAGCAACATTTGTTAACAGAAACAAGTTATTTAAAGCAATAAAGAGAAAGCTATTTTCTACTTTATTTCTGCAGATCTTGATATTCAATAGACTGATTTACCATTCCTTGCTCAAAAGGAGCAGCCTTTAGCCAAAGCAGCAGGCCACTGTTTAATAAGAAAACCACAGGATGCGCCAAGTGAGCCAATGCACTCATAGAGTTCAGTCAGTTCCTTGGCATCCACTTCAGTAGCACGATGGATACTTATTTTTGACATTTCCAATGCTTTATGCGCTGTTCCTGGTAATGTTTGTACTTCATACTACTTTTGACAGAAAATTGTACATACATAGAATTCGTCATTGTTTAACAGGTACACCCCATGAACTATAGAGCTGTTTTATGTATTTTGGATGATTTCAAAATTATTCAGTTATAGTAGGAATTATGCTATTATAATGTTTCTGCCTTTACAAAGAATTCCTGACAATAAGGCTTGAAAGTCATGCTTCAAGGCAAGCTTTATCTTATGTACACCATGAGTTGTCTTTAAATTTACTTGGTGACCAACTTACAATCCTCCATTCCTCTGTGGAAGGGACAGTTTGCTGACTACAGCAAATATGCTGCTTTTACAATTACAGCACCAGTACTTTTCAAGTGACTGTTCAAAGCTGTCTTAGGTTGCAAGATGTAGCTGGGGGTGTGTATTCTATTGCTATCTATTACAGGTGTGGCAGTTATCTTCTGTTAATTGGGCAGTTTTCTTTATCTCTTCCACATCCAACCCTCCCTCTGGGGAGGTATCTTCTGTTAATGGTCATTCCTTGACTGACAAAATTACATTATCTCATTGGGAGAGGCTCTGCCCAGGGGGAGGAGCCAAGCATTCCTATCTGGATGTAATCTGAGGTTTGGAATACCACAAGACAGCCTTTTCCCACTGGATTCCAGAGGAGCAGCTTTCTTCTCTACTGGATTCCCAGAGGAAGATCAAGGCCATCTACACCACCACTGGACCTTCAGAGGAAAACTCCACCCTTCTACAGGATCACTACTTCAACAGAACCACACCTGTTGCTCCAAAGTACTGCAGCCACCATCCAATTGGACTGCTACCAACATCCTGATTCCCACAGGGTTGTCAGATTGTATTCTGACTCTATCAATGTTGTTTTGTATTACTGCTTTTTTATTTTTCCTAATGAAGAACTGTTATTCCTATTCCTTTATCTTTGCCTGAGAGACCCTTAATTTCAAAATTATAGTAATTTGGAGGAGGTTTACATTTTCCATTTCAAGGGAAGTTCCTGCCTTCCTTAGGCAGACACCTGTCTTTTCAAACCAAGACAAAAGCCCAAGTTGCAATGTACATTAACTCTTCTCCCACTACCAACCTCTTTCCCCCAGAGAGCAAGCAAGTACTGTTACCAGTGCATTCCTCAAAGGGCAGTTCCACTGCTGTGGTACTAGTCTTCTCCTGCTGAAACAGCAGCTCATAAAACCCCAACTCCTCACTCCCTCACCAGATACAGTGATGCAAGCTGTAGACATTGTCTTTGCTTTCACCCTTTTTACAGGGCCTGCCTGTGAGCTCCAATCCCGAGTTATCACAGATCTCCAGTATCTGCAAGACTGTGCACCTATGTGGTATTTTAAAAGGGTAAATAATCAAGGGGTTTTTCATGCACTCCTTTCCCTAATATTACTGCTACACTTCCAGCAGAAGACAGTTCAGTATTTTGGAAAGATGGTGTTTTAAATATGCAGAGACAGTATCTACTGGACAAAATTGCAGCTATTTTAGCAGGCTTTTTAAAAGCATTAACTCCAAGCCACAATATCTCTTCAGGTGTTACACTTCCTTCTGGTTACATCATCCACATTTGTCAGGCAGTTCTGACAAGTGCTCCCATTCATCTCTGAAAAAGGAGAACAAGATCTTAGTAACATTCAAGGAAGAAATTTCAATTTGCATGTAAGCACACAACAGTTTGTATTAACATGTTGCTAATTCTGAAAAAAACAAAAAACCTAAACACACAGACTAACACTTCTCAGAAAGTTTTTTGTCTCTTCTCAGATTCCGGATCCGTATAAAGTGTTTCAACAAGAAATTCAGGTTCGGGATAGGATCATCACAGATGAGACAAAAGCAGTACATGAACAATAAATTTAATAGGAATAGCCCATAAGGTTTCAAATTGCTTAGTTTTTGTATTACAACATCTAACATTTTGTTGTATTTCAGTAATAGTGCACACTTATTTAAAACTCCTCGTAGGTTTGAAAGCTAAGCAAGGTTAGGCACAGCTATCAGCTCACACTGTGCCTTGGGGAACGAGTGCTTTTTAAATGACTATGACTTACCATATCAATCGATCAATTGTTTGTAACTATCATACTGCAAAAAAATCTGAACTGCAAACACGGTTACTTTAGACTTAGAATCAGAAAATGTTTAGAAGCTTTTCAGTTACATACCTGAATAAGCTAAAAGCACTTGTTCCTGCTTGTTTTCTACAAAACATGTTTTCCTGTAAAAAAGACATTTATAAATTCAGAGAAGTTTTCTTTCATCACTCAAAATACAACCTGCCATCAAAGATAGGTTGGATATTGGGAAGTTTTTTTTTACGGAAAGAGTGATAAAGTACTGGAATGGTCTGCCCAGGGAGGTGGTGGAGTCACCATCCCTGGATGTTTTTAAAAAGAAGACTGGATGTGGCTCTTGATGCCATGGTTTAGTTGAGGTGTTAGGGCATGGACTGGACTCTATGATCTTGAAAGTCTCTTCCAGCCTTGTGATTCTGTGATCCACTCAGCCTCTCGTACAGACCAAACTGCATTATTCAATATGTGCTGCATTAGTATCAGAACACTGCAAGTTCTGTGAAACTTCAATCAAAAGTGTAGTCATGTCACAGTACAATTTGTTTTGCTCCTCTTGCCCAGCTATTGCTCAGCCTGGGTATGAACTATGATAGGAGAGGGGAATTACACTTGATTATCAGGATATCTGACACTGGTGATTTGCCTATCAGGATTAAAAATAATATTTACTAGAATTCATACCTTCTATTCAGACGCAGCCTTCAAGCATCTCTGCAAAGACATAAAATGCACTGGTTAGTTAATACTAACAAGATTTGCTACTTCTAACTTTTCTCTAGGTGAGCCACAAAGTCACACCCCTTTCTACTTGCAATAGTGCTTGTCTAAACAATACAGCATCTTATAGGCAGCACTGCTGCACAAGAAGTTTCACTCACACATTTGAACTTCACATACTAGAACAAAACCCACTGTTCAAAAGAAAGTACTGATAGCTAACAAAGTATTTAAAGGTACCTTTCTTGAATAACACTATCTACATTTTAACTTTTTAACTATAAGCAGCCCATGGACCCAAACACCAGTGCAGTAAAGTGAATTTCACTGAAAAATTTTAAGTTCAGCTACTTAAAATTTTTACTTGCCCTTGTGAAGTAATCTATCTCTGGAGCTGAAACAGCTTAATTTAGAATTCACTACAATTTACCATCAAATTCCACCTTCGTCATTAGACATTTCCTAAATGCTCACATCTGAATGACCCCCAAATTAACGGTCCTAAGAGGATCGAAGTGCAAACATCATCACTAGATTTCAAATACCTGCAACACTTCCTGACCACACCTGACTACTGCTTGTTATTTACCCACTAGAAGGCAGAATAACACTTCCTCCTCTCTGCTCTTTAAAGATGCAAGCTTCTACAACAGTATTTATTTTTGTTACCACAGACCTCACGTGGGTTTAGACAATGCATCAACATTCTTATTCACAGCCTGGTACATATGCTGGCACCTCACTTGTACACAGCAGCAGCATTAAACCAACACCAGCTCATACGGTTTATGATTGAAATATCGTAAGTGGTTTGATATTCAGTAGCCAAAGGCTTAAGAAGTTGCTCATCAATGTATCAGGTTTGACAGTTTTAGCATGATTCACCATTATCCACAAGGATCAGTGACAGGAACTATAACACCACTCACACATTTATATATTCCACAAGACAACATCCACCTCTTTCACTAGCAATGTACTAAAATGGAAATAAATTACAATCAACAAAAAAGTCTGCTGTTTATTCAATACATTTTACCTCTTGTATTATTTCCTGTCTCGAGGAAATTTTTCTTCAGGATATGTCACATTCCCATTACTGGAAACTGTTCATGCCATTCTAGAAATTTGAGTAAAATCACAAATTACCACAAGTTCATGTATCATATTACATAAGCCAGTAAGAACAACCAATTTCTACTTTTCTAACAACTCGTTATAAGCATTTGAATAAAATTTAAATGAATACAGATCCTGATCTATACGAATACAGATTCTTTTTTCTTTCTTTCAAAGAAATGAGGATAACAACTATACATTAAAAAAGTGAATACACATTTTTATTAAAATATAGGAATATTTGCTTATTTATATTAATAAGCATCCAGATGTCCCTTTTTTTTTTTTGACTAAACACTGTTTCATACTTATTTCCCAATAAAGTGCAAATTTAAAATTAAAAGCTATACTGAAGTGAACTTTAAATTTTGTACGAACACTTCAGGATAGGCATTTTACCAGCTCCTCCAACACCAAGTATCTCTTCCCAAACCCCCCAGCCCACACAGTTCTAGACCATGTCAAACATGCCCAAAATTACTGATACCTCAATTTTAAAGCTAATGACATAACTACTAATTTAATCCTATGCATCATTTTCTAATACATTTATCCCCACTGATCATTAGAACATACTCAGCTTTCAGGAAAATCCACTTGTGTGTACGAAGTATTCTTCTACTTGTGATAGGCCTTCCATGAAATGCTAAAATTAAAGATAAGCAAAATTATATTTTAAACTAGAAAACATCTCTCTCATGTTACTATGTCAAAAACATACCCACCAAGCACCAAAAAACGGACATTTTCCTACAATTTAATACTCTTCTGAAAGGGTGAAATACCTTACAAGGTGAAATTTTGTAAGCAAAAGAAGTCTACTAAGAACTAACCTACAGACTGACTTTAACTCAAAGAGCACCAAACTCAAAAATT
Source organism: Taeniopygia guttata (assembly GCF_048771995.1). Lineage (NCBI taxonomy): Eukaryota > Metazoa > Chordata > Aves > Passeriformes > Estrildidae > Taeniopygia > Taeniopygia guttata. Next base: position 36,596,599 of record NC_133027.1, read on the forward strand.
ATCAAATAATTACTTATCACTTTGATAGCAGTTATGAAAATGCAATGTAGTTTTTCATTTCTGTCCTACTTAGTAGCTATACAAAACTGATACTCTCTGGCACTTCCCATACTTTGAGAGACAAAAATACAGAAACCAAGTTATGAAATGCACGTATTTATTGAGTTGGTCTAAAACAGAAATGCAGAGTTACGTCTAGAGCAACATTAAAAATTCCAGAGCTGTTACCTTAATGTGCAATGTACTCGACACCATTGAAAACCTCCTCTCCATCACACCTAAAAACAAATATGGACAGCCTTACAACTTGAAATCACCAGATTCATATTACCAGGCCAGTAAGTCACATACATTACGAGGCAATAATCATTAACACAATCTCTAGAAGCAGCATGTTAAGTACTAAATCACAAGCTCGCAGAAGAAAAGCAGCAAGAAATGCACTTTTAAGCAACAAAGGATTTCAAGTTACTCCTATTTGAAATCTCATATGAAAAGCATTGTAGAAATAACTGCACGTTCCCACTGTTAAACCTCAGTCCAAAGACCTTTTAAGGAAAAGTCATCTCCAGTTTTTAATAATTTTAAAGAACTGATTGAAGTTGGGTTTTAGAGAATTGTTTTAACCATGTTGCATTTATCAAAATCCACCAACTCAAGCAGTTTAAAAAATGTGTGACAATACTTAATCACTTGAATGTGCTTATTAAAAGTATCTCACTCTGTACTACACAGACCTAAAAAATGCATTGAGCCATGAAAGATAATCTATCACTTATTTTTGTTTCCTATCACAAAAACAAAGGTATAGAAAGCCTTAGTTAAGCTTCTACTTCTTGTGTGCAATAAAATTAACGCCTGAGTGCAAGAAGCTCAATAATCAAGGGTCACTAATGGTTTAAGTTAGAAAAATGTACTGTTTGGTAATGTAATGTGTGACTCAAACTGTTCGACAAAATAATTAAACACACAATGAATGCACCTGACAACTTCCTATGTAAATCCACCCACCTCCTAATCTTTGCTTGCAGGTAAGAGCCTGGAATTGTACATACATATAGTTAATGGTATTTCCCGTTCTTTTTGAAGTACTATGGGTTCAATGACCTCAGCATTTCATAGAAGGGACAAAAAGGCATCTTAAGCACACAATAGGCTTCTATCAGTACTTTGGGCTGGTGGTTTACTTTTATAACAAATCTCTCTTTATTATGCTATGTCATTATCTTAAAAATACAGAAACATAATTAGTTAGAACACAATCTTATGATTTACATCAGGGATCACCTAAATGTTGTGGGTCGCGTTTCCTTGGGATGCTATGTAGATTTTACAGTACTTCTGTAAGTCTTCTGCTGTGCAGCAATGCCATGATGCCGGTCAGTGAGCCCTCCAAATATGTACGGGTAACACAAGCATGTGCACCAACACTCTACCACATGAACAAGGTGGTTCCGCCTTATCCAGCATTTTATGCACGAACCAGACGTCTGAAGGCTGCCGCCCGGTGCAGAGCTGCCCCAACCGCGTCTGAGGGCACAGCAGGGGCAGCACCCCCGCACCAGCCCCGGCCGCCACGGGCGGGGATCAAAATGGCGCGGGCCCGGCAGCGCCACGCGGGTCACCGCCGCCTACCGATCCCAGCCTGCCCCGCGCCCCAGGACGCGGCTTCCGGCAGGGAGCCTCCCGCGGGGCATGCTGAGACATTTAGTCCAGTAAGTCCCCTCGCACCTCCGCGGCTCTCAGCAGGGCACTCTGCACGGGCGGCTGCTGCCCCACTGCTGGGTTACGGTTGCCTTTCGCTTGGCTCTATTCGCGCCTCCAAGGGTGAGAGCTTCCCCTGACGGCTCCATCCTCAAGCACTATGAGACCGGCACTGCGGGCGATCGTCCCGAACGTCCAAGCAAAAGGAAGAAGCCATTCCCCCCGCCCCCGCCGGGGCAGCAGCACACACGCATCCCGCACCGCCTTACCGTGTGCCGCCGCACCGGCCCTCCGCGGAGAAAAAAGGGAGGGGGGTGCGCGCTCGCCAGCTTTATATGTACGCTGCAGGGTGGGAACGAGGCTGGCCACGCCCCCTGCCGCGCGGGCCGAGGGGCGGAGACGCCGCGCGGCGCTGGTGCGGGAGCGCGCTTGGCTGTCGGGGGCGCGCGGCGGGGCGGGCGCTGACGTGCTGCCCGCGCGGGCCGGGCGCTGAGGGGCCGCGGGCGGGGCCGGGCGCGGTGCCGCTCGCACGGCTTGTGTTACAGGTTTCACGGGTAAAACGCACTGCGGTGGTACGCGAGTCTCTAAAGGGAGGGCGGGAGGTGCAGCTCCACCTCCCAAACCTAAAGAGCGTGTTTCCTGAAGAATCGTAGCGTCTTTGAGGTTAAAAAAGACCTGAGATCATCGAATCCAACCTGTGTCCGAGCACCACCACGTTAACCAGACCATGGCACTAAGTGCCTCATCTAGTCTCTCCTTAAACACCTCCAGGGACAGTGACTCCACCACCTCCCTGTGCAGCCCATTCCAATGCCTAAACACCCTTTCTGTGAAGAAATTCCTACTAATGTCCAGCTTCAACCTCCCCTGGCGCAGCTTATGACTGACTGTCCTCTTATCCTGCTGCTGATTTCTTGGGAGAAGAGGCCACCCCCCCACCTGACTACACTCCTCTTCAGGGGCATTGTAGAGAGTGAGAAATTCACTTACCCCTGAGTCTCCTTTTCTCCCCCAACTCTCTCAATCACTCCCCACAGGACTTGTGCTCCAGACCCTTCACCAGCCTTGTTGCCCTTCTCTGGACTCTTGTCCTTCTTCCAGTGAGGAGTCCCGAGCTGGGTCACAGCTCATGAGGTGTGGCCTCACCTTTGCAGCGTACAAGGTACAATTGTACAGCGTACAAGGGAACAATCACTGCCTGGCCCTGCTGGCCATACTATTGCTGATACAGGCCAAATGCCATTGGCCTTCTTGGCCACCTGGGCACAGCTGTCTCATGTTCAGCCACCAACACTCCCAGGTCCTTTTCCACCAGGCAGCTTCCCAGCTGCCCCAAGAGTGAATGCTTGTTTCTTATATCTATCTTATTTTCCTGTTCCCTAGGGCACCCAACTGGTTAACCTTGTGAAGCTATGCCTTGATGCCTCAACTTTCCTCCAGCTCTAATTAGATGTTTCTGAAACATTAACCACAGGCACACCCATTTTTGCTTTTTGGAAATAGCATGTTATGCTATATCCCTGTATAACATTACAAGTTGTAAGAGCTGAAAAATCTCCTCTTACCACAACTGGCAAAAAAATTGAGCTTTCTGCAGTTTTTCACTCTATACATAGAGCCTAAGGATATTGTTCCACAGTGAACCTAATAATGGATATTGTTCCACAGTGAACCTAATAATGGACTTTAGGAAGAACTTCTGTACTGTGAAGGTGGTGGGACACTGGAAGAGATTGCCCAAAGAAGCTGTGGATGCCCCATCTCTGAAAGTGTTCGAGGACAGGTTGGATGAGGCTGCAAGCAAGCTGGTCTAGTGGAATGGAAGGCTTGTCAGGGGGGGCTTCTTTATTATTCTGGATTATCTTTAATGTTCCTTCCAGCCCAAACCATTTTATGTTTCACCCTATTCCACCACAATTTAGCCACTGGAAGTTGCCTCCTGTACTCTGTGGAAGAGTTAGTGAAAAAAAGTCTTAGTGAAAGGTGCCTGGGCTACAGTGGGGATAGCAGGAGCACTACAGCCTAGATGATGTTTAAACTGATGGGAAATCATATCCTAAATTCTCATTTATGGAGGTTCTCACTAGCATGTTTATAAATAGTTTTTTTTTGGTCTGCCTGTTTATTGAAAGGTTTAGTATATCAAGCAACTTAATTCATGAAATAAGGGAAAAAAAAAGGAAGGATGAAGAACAGCTGAAAATGTTTGGTGTTTTGACAAGTTATTAACAATATGACAAAACCAATATTCCACATATGGACTCTTTTTAGGAGGGTTTAACTGCTGGGAACAGATAAGGGAAATCTAGAATAATGAGTTGTAAGGTGCTAAAATATTTGGCAATTTTATTCCTGAAATTATTGAGATTAATACTATCAGGAAAACTAAACAGCTGGCAAATTTTAACCAAGCTGCAGTCCATGGCAGCAAATGACACTCTTCTCTTTGCTTTTCTTCTTACACATCCCATTTTACATGTCTAAAATCTTGACTGTGAGCTGCAGTTGACTCCTTTTCTGATGTAGAGGCATGAGGAGAGAGGTCTGAAATGCTGCCTTTTTCTCTGAGTACTTCCCACTGCAGCTGTTCCAGCTGCTGTTTCTGCAGGAGTGAGAAGCTGTAAGCATCGGGGAAGAGCTGCTAGTGCTTCAGGGAGTGCTCAGCAGCACAACTTTGGCACAGATAACCAAGCAATTTATGCTGTTGTTGTCTTTCCACCTGACCTATTCAAAAGGCCTCAAAACTGATGTTTGCCACATGGCACAGAAAATGTTGAGCCACCCTCCCTTAGTGACATCAGGGTTAAAGATAAGCAAAGTAATCACAGCCATTAATCACTACTCAATTAGCCCTAAAGAAAGAAGGCAGCTCCTTTACTAAGTGCTAAATAATTCCATATTTCCACCAGTGCCTGGAGGGTTTTTATTGCATGTTAATTTCTCAAAGACTGGGGGGGAAAAAAATTAAGCCCAAACTACATTAAAATAAGTATAAATTCGTACAATTTTAGTTTGTATTTAATAATAAGAAGCCTCTAAATACTGTGGGTGAGTAAGGGCTGTCCAGGGCTGTGGGGTGCTGCTCTGTAGTGTAAGCTTTGTAGGTGAAACACGGGTGAGCACCCAGGACGGGGAGCCTCACACTGTGCAGTGCTTCTGCACCCTGGCTTTGGAACTTGGCAGAGGAAACGCCTCATCTCTGTTAGATTGGAGGGCACAGGTTTACCAGTAGAGCCTGAATGCACTGCTTTGCAAACCTTTTATCCCCAAAGAAGTGTGTCTCATATTTCTCAGCATTCACCCAAGGCTGCTAGCACTGGACAAGCTTGTAGGTCAAGTGAAGCATGGCTTTAATGTAGGGAGGCAACAATTACAAGTCTGAAAAAAGTTAACCAAACCAAAGTAAAAATGTACACCAGAAACATAGATTATTTTTCAAAGTAAGGTTCCTTCTTTTGCATTTCTTCCCCCTCCTTCAGGCTTCCACATCTTTAAATTATATCCCAGCTGTCTGGATGAGAGTGCAAGATGTAGAGCAAGAACTGATCCTCTATTGCCACTCTCCAGAGAGATCCTAAGGCTGGTCGGAGCCATAAGCCTGCGTGCCATAAAGTGTTAGTTTACAGATGAGTTGCTTCTGAATTTAGCTCAGCAGAAGACTTCACATTCGTGCACAGTGTCAGTACTGGCAGAAGGAAGTGCTGATTATGAGATAATGGGTATGTAATGGATTGACTCTTGTGTTGGCCCACACAAATGTATGTCAGTCTGGAAGTCTGGTGATGTGACTACCTCCATTGCTTTTCAGGTCTCGGCAACTCTCTCAAAGTTCTCTTTTCTTGTCTTAAATTACTTCTTTCTTGTTCTTTCTCTTTATTTCTATCATTTCTATCTCCCCCCTCCTACCCCCTACCCCCCCCCCCCCCCGCCCCAGTTCCTTTCTGATCCTCTTTTAGGTCTGGCTTCCTGGATTTTCTCCAATAATGTTGTAGCTTTGATGACTCATGTCTCTTGGTTTGGTTTGGGGTTTATATCAGTGCATCCTTTGGGATGCTAAGTTCCCTTCCCTCTCACCTTCCCAGCAGGAAGTCTATTGTATGTAGCTTTAATTTCTTCCTTTTCAAAACAGATAGTACTCATTGCAAACTCCTGAGCTGACTTTGTCATATTTCACATTGTGCATCATAAAATACTTGAGCTGGTAAACAATTTAACTAATGAATGTGACCCTGTTTTTAGTGTTTTGCAGATACCAGAATTTTTTATTTAAACTTCTCATGTATCTTTAATTTTTTTAATCACTTCAGTGTCACAGATAGACAAGTGCTTTTTAAAATTTTTAATAATAAATGAGATCATAAAAAGATTAAAACAGCTGTACAGGGTCAGATCAAAGGTCTACCAACCCCCACCACCCATTAGTATCCTGTTCCCAAATGTAGCCCAAAGTAAATGCCTAGGGAGGGGAGTAGGGATAGAACAAGCACGTCCTTCCCCAAGTATTTGCCCAGCCTCTGGATATATAAAGCTTGGAAACCTCCTAGAGGGTTATCACTTTTGTGTGCATGAGAATGTAACAATCCTCCATTAATTTCCTACCCATCATTTTGTCCAGTCTTCTCCAGAGCCTTTATAAAATTTTAGGATCCCCAATAACAATGGCAAAGAATACCAGAGCTCAATTAGTGTTACAGGAAAACACATGGCCTATAATTTGCTTTGTATCAGCTTTCTGTTAGCTCTTTGCACAATTTTAGAAGAAGAAGTGGTCATCCCCTCGTTGAGCACCCACCACCCAATCTCTTCTTCAGGCTGAGGAAACCTCATTTATTTAATCATTCCTCATAGGGTAATCGGTTCCTACCTTTGACGATACTCTTGTTGATCTTCTTTCAACTTCGTTTGCTTGCTTTTTGAGATGGGACTCCCAGAGTATAGAGTCTGTTCAGGAAGCAGGTATGACATATTCTTATGCAGAGGTGCCATTATGTTCTCTGCTTTCTTTTTTGTTCCTTTGCACTTCCTAAACTCTGGTGTCCTTTTTTGGCTGCCTCTGTGCATGGAGCTGGCATTTCCACAGAGCTGTCTGTCATAACTGTGGGATCTCACATTGGAGCTATAAAGGCCAGAGCCCACATTTTGCATTTGCTGTTGTGTTTGCTTTCCTTGGTAAGCAGTGCTTTATATTGATCTATGTCGAATTTCATGTCTTACTGTTGCACTCACTCAGCCTTTTTAAGATCTTGCAGCTACTTTCACATCAGCAATAAATAAATGATTACTAGTTTTTTTTACCCCTCTGCATACCACCTATTTCAGATCAATTCAGTAAGTTCACCAGTGCAGGTCATGGAGATTCCTCTGGTAGTTTTCTTCCATCATGAAAATTACCATTTGCTTCTACCTTCTGGTTCCTGCCTTTTATCTTTTACTGCACATCTGCTTAGTTTGCATAAAATCATTTGCTAGGAGGCTTTAGGGAACCCATGCACTAGATCAATTTATCACATGCTTGATGAGTTTACGGAGTCTTCTGACCATTGCCCTACAGATCACAATTAACTAGATACACACTAATTCTACTTTTTATAATAAGATTTTTTTGCTAATTTCCCTGGAATAGATGTGAGGCTTAGTAGAGTTTAGTTTTCTGGATTTCTGTAGAACCTGTTCAAATCATTATAATTCTGTTTGCTACTTGCCTTTCTTTAGCACCAGAGCAATTTCAAGGAGGAGCTCACACACTGCAATTAGAAGTTTGCATTTCACTAGCTTCCTCTTAGGTGGCTTCCACTTGCTTCCATTAGATGCCTCTAAAGCATCATTTGGTCATGTTGAAACTGCAGCATCTTCAAGAAGTTTGAAGCAACTTCCCTCATGAAAGCCTCAAAAGTGGTGTGGTGAAGGGAATTTCCCCAGATTCTTCATACTGAACACAGGAGCAAAAATGAATGCAATTACATGTCCTAATTTTCTCTGAACAGGCTTCCTCATGGGGGTCAGATTTATGAATTTGAAAAGGTATAGATTGTTAGTTTTGATGATTAAACAGTGTTATTCTGACGTCTAATGTAAGTTTCCTTTTGCCCTTTTACAAGGCTTGAATGGTGATTTTGTGCCTCCAAGACAGTGTTCTCTGTCTTCATACCGCTTGTGAGGATCTAATGCGCATTGAGGGTTCTGTTAATTTTATTTTTAAGAACATCTTCATTTTTAGGTATCTCCCATTTCTGAAGTTGAGCACAGCTGTGATCTAAAAAGTACAATGGTTGCTTATACTGACGTACTTGGTTTAGTGCCATAATCTAATCATTTTATACAGCTAAAATTACCAGTAAAGCATAATGAAGCTTTATGCAAGAAATCCCTCAAGCCCTCTTCACTTGGTTACCTGAAAGAAGCGACAAAGTTGGTGTATTAAGGCAGGCAAACTAGTAAATATTAATAATTTTACATTTTATCAGTTAGTTTTCCCTCTGTTTACAAAGGTAATACCGTGTGCTTGTCTCTAGGAGTACATCATTTTAACAATTTTATTGTGTAAGAGTGTGGAGTTGTGTTTTTGTTTTATTGTATTCTGTAATGATTTATTCCTATGTACCCCCGTATTCCCTTTGATTTGCCCTTGGTTTTCGCTCCTTTCCTTATGTGTTCATCACCCCAAAAGTGCTTAGTCATTCCCCTGTCTCCTCCCAGGTGCCTTGTCCGTCACTCGGTGTTCCTTCCCCTACATCTGGAAGCTTCCATCCAGGATGCTGGGTGATTGGATGAGGACCTGGGGTCCCGCCTCTGTTTTTCCCTCATTGGATCCCTTGTCTGTCAGTCCCTACAAGAGCCACTCCCTATTGTTTCCCTATTGGGCAGTCAGTTCCCCCTCCCCTCCTGGTATATAATCTGTTATCTGCGCCTCTCAGGTGCTCTTGTTAGCTGGTTTCGTTCAAGTGCTGTTGGACTCTTCGGAGCCCCAATAAAGCTTTGGAATATAACCCCTAACAAGTGACTCTCCTTTGCTGATGGGATCTGCTGTACCTTGGGACCCAGAGAGGCACTCCCTAAAGCCCATCTGGGTCCAACAGGGAGTGCTTCTTGCTGCCCTACGTGCCCCCTTGGAGAGCTAGCCGGGGCTGAGTGAATTTGCGATCAGCATTTGGGGCGAGGACACGGCATAAGAGAAGCATTCATTATCTTGAACTACTGCAGCAGCATGCCCAAAAATACTTCAGGAAATTTCAGTCTTAGTCTTTGTTAGTGGTTGGGAACAGCATTTGCTCTTAGTGTTTAAATGTCTTCTATGTTTTTCCACATAAACAACATATTACTGGAAGATAATATGTTTTATTTAATTACTATATAATTGCTACTTATCTTCCTGGCTTTTCTCATCCTTTAGTGATGAGATGAACAGATTCAGGTGAGATGAAAGCATTGAAGTGATGAGATGGGAGAAGAGCAAACTGCTATTTAATATTCTTCTCATAGCTGTATGACCCAGCCATTTATTGCTATCACTTGCAATCACTTCATTAATTAACAAGGCATAAGGAAAATAAGCCTTTTCTGTCATATTTATACAGCCTTGGCAAATTAAATGTCAAATCCATTTTTAGATAGGAAATATTTCCTAATGTTCCTTAAAAATAGGCTGCTTCTGGCTCTTAGAGAATACAAGGCTGCTGATCTATTTTAAACTATTAACTATTCTTAATATTGCCATCTTTCAGAGCCTCTCTTACAATTGTATCTTATTTTAATCACGCTCTAGAGAATCAGACAAAACAACACATATTTACTTTGTTATTTTAAAAACTAACTACCACGTGAACTATTATAACAAAATAGAAGTTGTAAAACTACATTCCAGTATCTGGAATTTAATGTAGCTATAAGTACAGAACTCTGGGCAAGAAAGAGGCACTCTATTTGAAGTGGATATTTCTCAGACACTTCTTCAACTGCTTGTAATGTTTCATTTGATAAAGTAAGGCATCAAATAGGCATACATATTATTTTACTCATTGTATTCATATTAAAACAGATACAAATGTAAAAAAAAAAAAAAGTAGGAAAATGTAACTACCTTAGCTACAGTGACAATATATTAATTTTAGTAGATGTAATTATGAATCAGGTCTTCACTCACCATGGTGTATAAGTCTTTCCTTCCATGAAATTTGCATAGATGCAGGTATTTTTCAAATCTTTTATTGTAGAATTTTGTTTCCATGTTGTTCTTGTTCTTAAAAGTTAGCAGGTTTTATGAGTTGTTCTCAGCAACTGAGTTTTTCTCATACATGACAGGGGGAGATCAAACAGCATTTTCTATAGAGTTTTAACTTAGCAGTTAAGTAGAACTTAGCAGCTCCTGCTGAAAGGGATCACCTCATTCTTCCCTCCTCCCCTGTCACTACTGCAGGATGCTATAAGCAACTACCTGGTGCAATAGAAAACATTTTTGCATTTTCCTTCTGCTTTTGTTTTCTAGCAAATCAGCCACCTGAGCCTTAGACTGTGACCATCTAACCACTAGTTTTAACAGAAAGGAAGTGGTGGGAACAAAAACTCTGGGCTGGCAAATTGTTGAGCAGGGTGATGTCACCTGACAGCTAATACTCAGGCAGCTATAAATATCATGTGAAACCTCATGCTTTATCCTTCCAAAATGTGCTGTACCTCCTAATTAATTATGCCTAAATGCAATGATTCAAATGTTAAAATAAACAATATTTGATGTTTAAGAAGCCTGTTGTTCTACAGTTCATTGATATTTACTCTCATACTATGAAGAAGAAATTATTTCTGCATAAATACAATTAAATTAAAGAAAGAATTTATATTCAGAACAGTAAAATTTCTGACTGGTCCTACTAATGAGCAACACAATTGTGATGCTCTGCCCTAGGATATATAAGATTAATGTGTTCAATGTTTGAAGGTGGAAGTCTGTATTTGTAAAGAACAGAAAGAGACAGGCAGTACAGTTAATCCTATAACCATGATAATATTCATTAAAACCCAAATAAGCAATTTCAACCGTGTAAGTAATTTGTTAACTTTAAGAGAAAGTAAATTAACATTGATAATTTCTTAGGAGGGAACTCATAGCATTGCAAATTTTTACCAGGTACACAAGCACACATTCCTTGTCCTGATATTCTTATCTAGAGCTGGTAACAGACCTCCTGATACCAGAGAGACTGCATCCTTCTGTCTTGGAAGTGTTCATACCAGGTAGCTTCTGCTGAAGGCCCTCCTATGATCTAACCTGCTCTGCATGGTTGTGCTCTCTTGTATATTCCAAAACTCAAAGGAGCTCACTCAGGCTCTCAGGGCAACATAAGGAAAGACCTGAGCATTTCAGAACTTGCAGGCTGCCTCTGTGTGTTCAACAGCAGAGAAAGGGTAAGACAAGCCCATCCTGGTTTTTGGACCTCAGTTTTACACATGCTGTGTAGGGAAAGGATGGGACAAGGCTGCCACTCCTTGTCAGCTCTGGGAACATGCAGCTAATAGGCAGACAAGATTTCTTCATGCACTTCGTGTGACATGAAGTGATTGGTTTGCCAGAGGTAATGAGTGCTCAGCATTTCTAAACACAGAGCCTTTGCAGATCAGAGAAATTGTGGTCTGAAGCTTGAGTTAACATGAATCCTCTGGTGCTCCTTAATCTCCAATTGTGGCCAGACTCTCAGGGTGTACTCCCATCAGCATCCTCTGCGATCCTTAAGCTAGGCCCTCTTGGGACCCAGGAATAGATAATCAGGAGGTTTTCAATTCCTTCTCAGAAAAGCAGTGCTGGGGGAATTTTCAGAGGCACCAGTGATCAGATCTGAGTGCATCCCTCCAGGGAATAGCAGTTGACTCAGCCTCCTCCAGAGGAACTCCTAGGTGGAAGCCTGTGGTGGTGTTGTGCAAGATACAAGAAGGTCTGGCCTCTGCCTGTTCCTGGATGAGGCAAGCAGCCCACTGCCACGGGCAGCCTGGTGTTATATAGGGGAACTTAGGATGCCAGATGGGGCTGAAGAAGCTGCTGAGTGGCTCTGATAGCTACATGCACAGTGAAAACCATTAATACCTGCTGTAATACATCTGACTATTCCCACAGGAGCTGTCACAGTTGCCAGAATTACCATGTGACCCTGGCTGGTGCCAGGTGCCCTGTTAATTGCTATTTTTCATTTCTGTTGAAGATTTTGCAGTTTATTGGCATGTTTAAGCAGTTTCTATGGACTTCAGTGAGAGTTTGTGACATAGCTTGATTGTAGGTTTGTCTATTAAATGCAAGTAAGGTTTAAACTAAGATAGCTTTAGCATAATTAATACGTATTATACTAGGAGTGTCATAGTGTTTGAAAACCTTACCCAACCTACCAGATTGGCTGTTGGCAGAAGAAGACTTAAGAGGTTATCCATGTCCTCTCCTTTTGGGAGTCACTTGGGTCCAGCTGCATGTGTCCCTCTCCTGCTGTCACCCTACTTTGAGTTAACACAGAGCTCGCTGGGATCTGTAGTAACTTGACCTTACTTTGTACCTACATTTCTGCAAGAAAGTCAGGACTTGCCTTGCAGGCACTGGGAGGGAACATCAGGTAGAGAGCAAGGCAGTGGCTCTTGCCTGTGTTTCTCCACACCCTGCATGGGATGGGGCTGTGGGCCTGTGCTAAGCCAGGGATTGCTGAAGGTTGCAGAAGAAGAGCTGGTGGAGGAGAAAAGCACGATAGTACATGACAAAACAAGAGGCTGAAAGCTTGTTTGAACTAGTAAGCAATCAGTTTTGCAATGCTGGTCAGAAAGGCACGCCTGACCTGCAGCCAGTCTGGAGATGCTTGATACAGAAGCGGCTGAATTTTCCCCGCTCAGTGGTTTTGAAGGGGATGACCATAAAGATCGTTCCTCTGTAGACACAAGAGGGCACTCCCGCCTCACTCCTCAATGGTTTGCAGCACACGGAAGTTTTTAATGAACGACAGATTTGCAGCTAGTCCATTGTGCATGCTTTGATAACACAACGCTATGCATTTATAAGCATTTATAGTTTTGTGCACTTTCAGGCCATATTTAAGAAATGTGGTCTTGGTTTGATGCTTTCTCTAAATTAGTATGTATGGAGAAAAGATTGAATTTAATCCTGATCTCAATGCAGTAGAAACAAAACTCATATGTCCTATTAACTGGAGTCACACTGAAACTAGGGGACTACAGACTACTTGCTGGGATTTAAGGTACATTATCTCATGGAAACAGAGTTTACTTGTTTTGTCTACAGTAAAAAAAGTCTTCAAGAGCAACTACAGAGAGGGGTAATGAGATTTAAAGTTGTTGTGCTTGCCAACACTCGTGTCTTGAAGTAGAATCTCAGTGATCCATTCGTATAAAATTTTCTTGTCCGCTCATTTTTGTCTGCTTAATGTGCTATGCTATCAATGCTTTCCACACTCCAGTCATTTACACAAGAAAAAAGGTATTTTAAGCTTACTCAAGGGCCTCTCAGCTGTAGGGGTCAGAGTCTCACTTGATCACTCAGAAAGATTTTAACACCTTTTAATACTGTTCAGCACAGTAAAAGAAAAGCTAGGCTTGTAAAGGAGAACTTTCTGTCCATTTTGAAATACATATGAAATCCACAAATAATTACTCTTTAAATGTAAATATATATATTTACAAACCCCAAAGTCCACTGTGCTAATTATCTCAGTGTAAATGCTTACATTTCCTTCGTTTGGAGAGAGTTATTTGGTATTGCCTAAAGCTTTTCCGTGGGGAAACAAATTTTAACTGCACATTTAGCCTCTTCAAATTCTTTCTGCAAGGTGTATTTCCATGCTCTTTTGTGTAAATGGGATGCACTGTTCATTGTCCCTTGATGGTCTCCTCCCTGTGAAGTCTGTTTTAGCCTCTGTTTCCCATAGAAGACATAAAATGTCAGGAAGTGGGATAAGGAGTGGGGAGGGAGGAGAGAGGCCTGGCAGTGCCCCGCGGGAGATGGCAGGTTTGTGTACATGAGTCTTGTCCAGATACCAGCTTGGTGATCTTCCCCTGCACTTCTTACCCCTTCTTCTCACCCTCCTGCTTTTTTTGGTTGTCATGAGCTTCACCACCGATTTCTTAAGCAACTCTTTGGCCAGCAGGTCTGATGTCGCTCATTCAGAACATTTTTAATTTGAGATACTGGAAGCAAGAAACAGAAGAAGGATCAACACTATCCAGTACAGCACTCTGGGGGAAAATTTGAGGGACTAGAAGTGTAAAGTACTAGAATAAGAATTATGTAGAGTGCTGACATTAAAGGCATGTGAGTAGAGGCTGTGGAGATTTGCATTGCATTTTATCTTCATGACAGCACTTTTTTATTTTATGGCCCAGCAGACCCATAAGTTCATGCCTGACTGCTTCATAAAGTAGACTGTTAAGTCCGCTTTAAAGAATGGTTTGAAAAGATTAAAACCAGATAAAGTGTTTGTAAAGTAACTTCATAGAAAAATATTGAGTCTAACTGAATTGTCAGTTACCAGCTGCTTCTTCAAAGAAATCTGGTTTAAAAAAAATGTGCATTTTGCCTGAAACAAATGAAGCAGTGACAGATTCTTTTGGATTAATGTGCTCATTTTATTTTCAAGCATGATCTTCTCCTCAGAAGTAGTGAATGATTTGTAAGTATGGATGTTTCTGAAATTATGGTTGTAAAAGTTGACTTTTAACTATGTTAATAAACCGTATTGAAGAGGCTGGCTGCTCTACAGAAGGCCTCCTCTGCCAGCACCAGGAAATTACTCTTTCAAGGAGGATCGATAGTGATTATTAAAACAGAAGAAATCAATTTGAAATCCTAGTGACTCTCTTACAGGTTTTTTCCTTTTCCTATTCATATGCATGGCAAAGTTGGGACAGGAGGAGGGACTTGTCAAAAGTAGTATAATTAAAAAATACATTGTGACTATGAATTTGGCTATGAGACATTATTGTAATTAATTATGCAATTTATTATTGATAATTATTAATTTTCCATTCCTATTTATTTTTGATTGAATTATGAGGCCAGTGCATTCCATCCTCCATTGCAGACAAACCAGTTTCCCTGTCTTTTCTCCTGTCTGAGAGCAACATGTGGTGCTCTGACCAGAGATGTGTTGGTGCAGTGGTTGACTGATGGCTGTTACAACCACAAATGCTGTGTAGAAGCTTTTCTACCCTGTCTTTGAGCTGTATGTGGAAAACTTTGCATTTTGTGCAGGCAGCTCCTGGTGCACAGGGCATGCTGCAATGCACAGGAGAATCCTGTGGCGCTGGAGGCAGCGTAGGGATGTGCTGAGGCCAGTGCTGTCTCGGGACAGCCAGTCTTGGCAATGGAGGATCAGTAACCTCCACTTGTCGATTACACTTCAGCAATAAAGAGTTAAACTTCTCTGTACAGTTAGATTCCAGTTTTGCATGTGTTTAAACAGTGCGGGAAACAATTGCCAAGGAGAGAACTTGTGAAAGTCCTTACACCAAAAATGTTTGTTTAAATCCCATTTGCAAGTAAAATAGCAAAAATCGTTCACTTATAGCATTGGTGGATGTAGTTTAAAAACGTCCTGAACATAGATCCTGAGAGGGGTGAGTCAATATGTCCTGAATCTTACCCACGTTTGAAAACATGAGTCAAATTTAATTACAGACTCTTGGGTGACTGCCTGGTTGGAGAAACCTACCACAGTTAGTGATGGAGCAACTGCCCTCATGGAAACCATCCAGCAGGAAAAAGAAGACTGAGATGGATTGTTTTGAAACAGTATACAAATTGTGTGGAGTATTAGTGTACTTGACTGGCTGTACAGAAATTCAATGAGTGATGCAAGGAGGAAAATCAGTGAGAATTATGTGGGAGTTCATAAAGCTATAGCTGTAGACAGAGTCTGCCACAATAGTTCTCGTTAATGAAATAAAAACTTGCTTCATGTTATTTGTGTGGTATGAGAATAGGACAGAAAGATAAGACACAGAAGTATTCCAGGTTACAATTATAATAACTCAGCATCTACTGACATCAGAAGTCCTTCAACTGACTTTACTCGACCTTTAGTCAAAACTTACATTACAGAGACATACCAGAATGGAGACAGCAGTATAATTTGGTTGAGATCTTAAAAATAAGACACAATGCTCTAGCCATCTATTAGATCACCAGCAAAGGAAAGTCTCTGAAAAGCTCTTGACATTCTAAACAAAGCATCCCCAAAATGCTGCTAAGCAGAAATGTTTGTTGAAAAGTAGGACTATGCAATGTCATGGGTGCCAAAGCAGCATTCAGAAACAAAAATATGAAAGTGCTTGAGTTGCTAAGTTGTATATTGCTGCAATGACTACAAAGGTGTGCCTTGTCTCACAGTCTCTTTGTGAAGCTGCAGTTTAAGAGTGAGGCTACATCTTAAAATAATCTGGTCTCAACATCAAGGATGTACAATTTTGAGGCCTCCATACCATTATTATAATGACAGATCAAGTTATTTAGTAGGATATTTAAACTTTGACTTCTAATGTTCATGGACATGGACTATGGTGCTTCCAGCATCCTCATGCAGTGCTTCAGAGATAAGCAAACCAAGGCACCCAACACTGCAGTTTGGGCTATGACGGCTAGTGAGCAGGTAATAGCAGCTCAGAGTTATTAATTAACATGCCTAGACATGACACAATTATTAATCTCAGTGGATAATTTCTGTTTTGGCAAAACAGTGGTAACCAGGGCACTATGAAAGGGAAAGGGTTGAGTCATCTGAGGGCAGAAACAGTCACAAGTTTGCATACATTTTGCCATTTTAACTGAGCATTTTCAATGACTTTTTGAATGCCTGAATCAAAATGGAAAACCTGTAGTTTCCAATCCCTAATATCAAAGAACTTAGTTGTGTAGTGTTATTAAAAACACCCCCTCCAACTCCTTTTTACTTCCTTAGATCTGTGCAAGGTACTGAGGATTCCCATGAGGAATTCCAATGTTCAGAGGTGCTGTGTTTGTGCTCACTGGATGTGAAGGCAATGACGATGAACTCACTCTGTGGTCCTGCAGGAGCTTATTTGCTTCCTGAGCACTGACTAGGGGACCAGAAACCTGCCCTTTGTGTCTGGCTGTAAATTGAAACATGATTCAAAGAACTCAAATAGTGATTTTTTAGAAGGTAGAATTGCAAGTAAAAATTCGTTCTGTACAGGAACAAAAGGATTTTTAATAGTTCTCACATCTCTCATAAATTAATTGTCATTAATCTCAGTGAATCTGTGCTGATTAACACTGAATGCAAATATGATTCTCCTCTTTCATTCTGCCTCTCAGGAAGGGATTCCCTCTGGAGACACACTGGCTTGCTCTTGAAGCCTCTGTGTGGCAGCAGATAAATGGTGATCCCATTGCAATTATTCTCTAAATGGTGGGAGTTGCTGGGTAAGATATCAGCAGGCATGGAGCAAGTGAGTTACTTACAGAGAAGTTAAATGTGGTAATTTGATCTATTCACTAGAGAAGGAAGATTTTTTTTTTCCCCACCACAGAAGAAGGAGGATAAAAACAGGATTCAGAATGTACAGATCTAGGAATGAGAGACTTGTCCTTTCAGCACAAGGTTGCTGTTCTCAGATAGCAGACCATGATCTTTGTATTGAATCTGCAAGGCAGGGCGACTGTGGTTTGTTAGGCTTGCTCTATCTGAGCTTTTCTTGATATGTTTGTTGCTTGGTTTCACTTTGTCTAGCTGTGACAGCAGTTTCTCGAATTGACTGGGTGTCTGTGGTTAGTTTCTTTCACTTTTGTGTGTCTTTGTGTTGTACAACTGTGGTTCTGTATAGATATTTTAGCAGACAGTTATTCTGTATGCAGAATGAGATATTTATAGCTCTAACACAGTGATGTAGTCAACCCTGGAGTGATAGCATCAGCCTTGAGAAATGGAAAAATGAGACACAGCACAGAGGAATGCAGGCAAGGGATGATAAGAGATATAGCTCTGTCCTGGCACTGGAGACCCCATGGCTACGAACAGTTCTACAGCTGCCAGATAAAGAAGTGCAGATCTGGACAAAACTGGTTGCAGGGGTAACAAAGAACATAAATAAGTAGAATTTTTTTGCTGTGAAATGTACATCTGTGGTGCAGGGAGTCTCTCACAGTACTCTGGACATCATCAGCTCAGAGCTACGTAGAAATGATAGGACAGCTACACAGCCCACCTCCATGGACCTTCAGTTAGACAAGTGGAGTAGACCTCTGCCAGGAGGGAGCCCAGTTTTCTAGGGACTGACAGGAGGTACAGACTTAGAGGAAAAATCTCAATGTTTCCACGTCACATCACACTTTACCGCAAAGATATGCAAAAATAAGGGCACACTACCAGTAGCACTGGCATAACACTGTAGGATGTAGCATAGTATTTGTGCTTCTGTCACCAGGAGAACACAGCTGAGAAGCATCAAAGCATCAAAGAGAAGAATTCACTTAATAATTCGCACTTAATCTCTGTAGGCTAAGTGTATGCATAAGGTTTCAAGCTATAATATATTAAGTTTCTTATATGATTCTATGGATTGTCTACAAAATACTCTGCAAACATCTCTTAACAGTCCTTCAACATCTGTTTCAAAGGTGTTTCTGTAAATGAATATTCTATTATTGCTCTTCTTGATTTCCCTTGGTGAAGGGGAAAGATGATGAAGTGTGGTTTATCCCTGACAATAGATTTATTCTGTCCATCTAAAAATGCCCAGTACCCATGAGCTACTGCTGCTGGCTGGTTTGTTAGTCTATGTGATTTACAGCAGACCCGTTGTACCACAGTAACAAATGGGTGTTGTCCCTTTCAAGACTTGTTCTCTCCTGCTGATGATAAACAGTCTCCCTGGATTGGACATCATCCAAAAAAAGGAATGATACATACAACAAAGCTCAGGTCTTGAGTTCTCATGTAATTGCATTTCATGTTGCTCTTAGAGTGTCCTCTTACTGTAGTATTATCCTTAAATGGATGTCAGGAAAAGACTGGCATGTAGTTAATTTGTGTAGGTGGTTTTCTTGACACAGATATATTATTGTCATGCCCAGTGCTGCAGCAATTTGTATTTGTTTCAGACAGACAGACAGCCTTACTCTTGTGCTTGGCTCAGTGCAAGGCAGGACCTTTGGTACTGTAATTCAAAAACTTCTTCGAGAGGATGAGAAATAGTTGTTGATGGAAAACTCCATGGCTTGGAAATCAAACTCTATACCCATAGTCCCTAAATGAGAACAATGCACCTCTTTAGTACTTAGAGCTTTTGGGGTTTTTGGTGTACATTAGTCCTGCAATTTCGTGGTGGACTAAAGACAGTTTAATTGCAGAATGTTATCGTCCTGGCTATCAGTGCATGTTCCCATCACTGCTCTTGTATTGGCTCAAGCTGTGCTTCAGGTGTTCATTCCTCAACTAAGACTTCAGCAAGATTAGTTCCCAGTCAGATCAGCAAGCAAACCAAGCTCAGCCCCAGGTGATGAAGGCTGAACCTGATGTGGCAGAGGTGCATGGGTGACATAGGGGCACCCATTCAGTGGTGCTGTACTTTTTGATCACCTTGTTGTGGTCATGGTGCTACATCAACAGGAAGATGTGTCTCTTACATCTGTATTTTCAAGGCTGACAGAAAATGAGCGGGGCTAGACTCAAAGGATGAGATTCTTTATCACAGCCAGTAGAATGACTGAAGCCTTATTTTCTGCAAATTTCTACCTCACAAAGCCTTTTCACTCTCTTTACAATTATTCAAGATAACCCATGTTTGCTCCCTAAATTTCACTTTTTAACACTTTGTGAATATAATGGCACTCTTTTGGTTACTTAGTTGAGAGAATTTATAGAATGCTAAATATTAATACATTAAATGATCTCTGAGAACCTGGTGAGACCGTGGAAGATGGCCATGAATTGCTGTGCTAGAACTGCTTCCACTCTATCCCACTGAAAGAACCTGCAGCTTCTCACAACAGTATTTCAAAATCTTTCTCACAGAAAGATTTTGAAGGGTGGTCATATTGCAGAATGGTAGGCACCAACAAATATCTTCCTTAAAGGAGAAGGTTGGATGAAATGTCTCAAATAAAGCTCAGCCCCATTTTTGTAATATGATGCTCTTACACAAATCAGCTTGAAAGCTTTCCAGCAAAATCATGACTAAACCTAAACTGATCACATTTTTACTATACATGTTTTACAGTAGCTGACATTGATTTGATATTATGGTTCTATTTTAGTGCTTTGTAAAATGAATGCCTTAACTCATTTTTGTCATCCCCACACTAATACAGGGTCCCTATCTGTAATCTGTAGAGGCAGCTGAGACATACTATATGCAATTCTAGAAATGCACACTTTAAATTATTATGCAGTTCTTGTGCATCATAAGAATACAACATGGTGTGAATAATGTATCTTCCACACCAGATTTATGCATTTGCATTCTTTTTACATTTCTCTTTCTGTATTGTTTGTATTCTCTCAACCATTTGTAAATACTTGGGTATAAGTTATACCATGATGTCAGCTGCCCTTTGTTACCATGGTCTCAAGACTGAAGTAATTAGAAGAAAGAAGTTTATTTCAGAATGCAACATGGGCTCTAGAGTTATACTTGGAATTCGTCTTTCTACATAAATAGCTGCAACTAATAGCAGTCTGCAGAGATCAAGGGGAAAGTCTGGAAAAAGGATGACTTATCGTTTGTGAATAATGACCAGGATGGCAAACACTTAAGCAAACATACACAGGGCCCTAAGGGGATGCACCCATGAATACTGAGGGAGCTGACTTCGATGTACACAGAGAAATAATGACTGTAATTAACTTTTTAACTTCCTTTTTTAATGGTCAACACAGATGACACGTGTAAAATTTACATCAGTGTAATTCCAGTTAGTTTCCCTTGCCTGTACAAAGCACATCCAATCCATTCATTATGCTTTTCCTGGAACACCGGGCATTCAGCTCGTTATGTTAAGGTACATTGAAAGAGGAATCACCTTACTTGAATATGGAAATTTACAGCAATTTGGAAAGTAATTAATAGTGCATCAGATTACCCTGCCTTGGGGCCAGCAATATCCATCAGAGGGGTAGGGCAGGTGCCTGGTAAAGGTATCAGTGTGAGCCATGTAATTTCTCATGCTGCTGTATCGTATCAGAGACCTTGGGTTCTACAGCTTCCTCTCATTTTTCAGTCTCCTCATTTGCAATCTACAGTAAAGTTGCCACTGCTATTTTGGTAAAGTAGCCATGGCTCATACATCTTTGAAGGTATAGCTACCAGAACTGCTTGCTTTCTATTTTTTTTTAACACAATACTGCATTAAGGGATTAACAGGTTTCCTACTACATATAATAATTTATGACTAATGCAATGTTTAACTTATGTGACAGTATACCTTTTTGTGGTTTCCCAAAAAAAGAGACATAATATCTCTGATATAAATTCATAGCAGTAAACATTCAATAGGTATAAATTTTCCCCCAGATGCCCAGCCTTTTGGTTTCTCTTAGTTTCTTGGTGTTTTCTACCTCCATTCACCCCAGTACTTGTTCTTATGTGTTATATTCCTACTCCATTAGTGTTACAGAAGGCTAAAATGCTTTGATTTCCTATTTTTAAGTAAACCAGATCGTTCTTATCACACATTAAGATATATAATACTATTTCCTTTTGACAGGGATAGGCAGGCTGAGTAAGAGTGAAAAGGTCCTGGCAAGGGATATAGCCAGTGTTTCAAATTTAAAGACAACTTTCTATAAAATGGAAAAATTAAAGGAATCTATAAAATTTCTGTTGTAAGAACAAAGGGCTGCAACATTTAGTGATTTTTTTGTCCCCCCAGGGATTCTTTTTTCAAAACTCTATCAATTGAGCATGGTGAGAAATAGTTTTGAAAAGCTCAGGACTGAGTGGGTGTGAAGCAATAGAGTTGACTCTGATCATCAGAAACTCTTTCTAATCAAAAAACTCATCCTGCTCTCCTTCAAGTAAATTACAAATGAAGAGTGCAGATCCCTGTCTCAAAAACAGAACTACACCTTTGATCTGTGAAGAACTACCTTCTCATCTTGAAACTACAAAACAGTTTTATTTCGTAGTACAGGATTTTACACCCTTGAAGCAAAATGGAACAAAGGGCAATTGTACAATTAGATTTCTCTCCTGATATACTGAAAGAACAGCATGACATTACTGGGATAGTTTTGCTGCTTTAAAAAAAATTGTTACAATTGGTTTCCAGCTCCTCATTCTCTTGCCTCTGTGTTGTCTCCTCTAGAGGGCAATTTAACACAAGGTTTACATTTATGAGACTTTTAGGCTGGTAAGTGCTCTGTCAGTGATAAGAGAGGTTGAAGAATTTATTTCCATTTAAAAAGCCTGAACAAGCTAAAACTGGTTTGTGTGGCTGCCTGTCCATAAACGATTTCAGGGGGCTGCTTAGACTGTTAAGAGTTCAGAAAGGTGTTGGTGCTCCCAGGGTCACATCGGCCTTTTCCAGTCTTGTAGAAGGTCAAACACAGGTTTCTGAATGTCTGTAGTGTGGCCGGTCCGCTCCGACTGGGTCGGGGACTTCGGGCACGCTATGATGGTAATAAAGAGAGCCTTCCACCAGACGGGGTCTCTCAGGCGGCTTTATTCTGAGGGTTTATCGAGGGAGGACGAAGGAGGTGAAGGGATGCAACCACTCAGAGGGCGAGCCAGCTCTGAGAGCCCCGAACCGGGGCGGGGCAGGGTATATAACAGTTACAGGGGAGGAGGGTCAAGGGGTAGAGCATCCAACCGGGTGAGGGTATGAGGGTGGAGTCAACGGAGGGTGACACGGCAACGGCCAACTGGGATAGAGGGAAGGAGTGGTTTCGAGGGAGGAACCAATGAGGATACAAAGAACTTAGAACTTTCCAGAACAAAGGGAAGGAGTACAAAATGATTGACATAAACTGGGGGAAGGGAGAACAGATAACAGACAACTTGGGAGGCGGGAAAACTACACATCTGTGGCCTCCCATGGCAATGCAGGGAGGTCACTAGTCACACCCCCTCCCACATCTCCCCCGTCTTTATTAACTAAATAAGCAGTCCCAAAAGTCTTAACTAAATATTGTTTAAAAATGGCTAAAGCAACGAAAATAAGGAAAATAATAACTAAAATCCAAATAAGTCCTTTCACGATGGGGGCTGCCCATCCGGGGATGCCCCACTGCGAGAATGTCTTGTCTATTGGGTCAGCAGCCGATGGGTTCTCAGTCTTTAAGTCCTTTACTTGTTCTCTTATCTGCTGGATGTGGGCCTGGATGGATTTGCTTCTCGATGACAGGTTGAAGCAGCACAACCCGTCAAAGTCCTCGCAGCTGTGGCCATGGGCTAATAGGAGAAAGTCTATCGCAGCCCGATTTTGGAGGGTTGCATGCCTGGTGGTTTGCTCGTCCGCCAAGAGGTCTGAAAGGGCGGCCGACGTAGCGTTGGCATTCTTGTTTACCCAACACTCCAGGTGAGAAAGCTCACCAAGGGCTTTTGCTGCTGCGTACCATGGAAGGAATATGGACGCAGCGATTCTTTTTGTCTTGCCCCAATTATACAACTGCGAATCACAATTTGAATCGAATTGG
Organism: Taeniopygia guttata; assembly: GCF_048771995.1. Taxonomy (NCBI): domain Eukaryota; kingdom Metazoa; phylum Chordata; class Aves; order Passeriformes; family Estrildidae; genus Taeniopygia; species Taeniopygia guttata. The sequence continues at coordinate 36,619,932 of NC_133027.1, forward strand.
TCGTATGAACGTTTCTTGCGGGCCAATTGTTTTTCCTTCCTCCATTCTAAAATCTGGGTCTTATTTGGAGTTAGAGTTGCAAGCTTGCCAAGGCTACATGGTCCTCCCTGGAGCCGAGATGGAATGCCTGACCATACTCTGTCTCCACAGATAAGAAACATCCCCTTGGGCAACACCTTAGGACGTGTGGAAGAAACCGAAACCACCTGGCTGGTGTAATTGCACCAGGTTTGGCTATTATATTTTTTGCTCAAAGGTGTAACGTCTTTTCTATACGTATTCTTGGCCAAGTCAAGTCCATGCCAATTCTGACTTGGCCTCCTATAATAAAATTTGACGCAGTATTCTGCGTGAGAGGACCCCAGCAAGTCCAATTCTTGGGGTTCCTCTTTACTGTTCGATAGAATTTTGGTCCACTCGTCCCAAGTGTCAACCGGGTTGGGTCTCTTACCCGTGGTTCGGAGTAGGTCGGAGTTGAAAACTGGCCAATCATCGGCAACCAGGGGAACCCCCACCAGGCATGTGGACAAGGGGTTGTCCACACTGCCCATGGCCAAACATAGATTGTCCTGCTGCAAGGACTTGGCAAGCGTGACCCACACGTTTTCTTTCGGCTGCTGAACAATCCAGCCGTCCGCCGCTTGTAGCCACAGGATGACGAAGGCCACGGCGACGGCCAGCTGGGTGCAGTGGGGCGGTTTCTGGTATTTCTCCCGGATCGGTGACATATGGGCAGCCATCCTTATTCTAATAACACAAGAGAAAAACGTAAATAACAGAAAAGGTTTGGTTCCCTCCCCTCCCAGCTCCCCCTTTTGGGTTAGAAAGGAAACAATTTAGGGCACAGGGGTATAGGGAAAGCGGGTAAGGTAAGGGGGTAAGGGAAAGGTAACTGGAGGGGATGGGGTATCTTTAGATGTCGAGTCCGGTGAGTGGTACAGTCTGGTGATGAGGACTCGGGACACCAAGTTGGGACGGCTCCCGGTCCTCTTCGTTCGTCGTCTTTTCCATGCGACTGCGTCGTCCGATGTTGTGGGAGACGCAGCCGGTGGGTTCTGTGGCAACGGTGGTTCTGCAGCTGGGGCATCTTCTAGGAATGGCTTCACGTATTTCCCCGGAATCCACTTTGGGCCATGAGCTGTTGAAACACAGGCATACCCTTTCCCCCAGGTTATTAAGGGAAAGGGCCCTGTGATGGCTCGGGATTCCGGGTCACGGACAAGGACCGGTGGGCGCTCCTTTAAAAGTGCTCGCGTGGTGTTCGTAAAGTGCCTGATGACGGGCGGGTCTGGCTCACGGTCGGTGCAATTTAAGAAATTCAATACATAAAGTGCTTTACAGAGGCGCTCGACCGGAGTCATCGCCAGCGCCGCGTCATGTTGCTGATCGAGCAATCTTTTGAGTTTTTTGTGGGAGCGCTCCACTATGGCCTGCCCTGTGGGGTTGTGAGGAATTCCGGTGGTATGTTTGATGCCCCATTGCTGCAAGAATAGTTCAAATTGTTTTGAGGTGAGTCCCGGGCCGTTGTCGGTCTTAATTGCCTTCGGGACTCCCAGTGTTGCGAACGCCATGAATAGATGTTTTTTCGCATCTTTCGTCTTTTCTCCGGTATGGAGAGAGGCGAAGATGGCACCTGAAAATGTGTCAACTGACACATGTATGTATTTGAGACGGCCAAAAGCGTTGTAATGTGTGACATCCATCTGCCACAGCTCCAATGCTCCCAATCCCCGGGGATTAACCCCTGACGCCACTGGTGGAAGGGCGAGGGATTGACAGCTGGGGCAAGTGGCGAGGATGGCCTTGGCCTGCTCTTTGGAAATTTTGAATTGCCTGGCAAGGGCAGGAGCATTTTGGTGGAAAAATGCATGACTGAGCCTTGCCTGTGCAAAAATGTCTGGGACGGTATTAGTAATTGCATGTACAGAAGAGGATGTGGCGATAATCGCTGCTAAATGGTCTGCCCTCCGGTTGCCCTCAGCGATGGCTCCTGGCAGGTCTGTGTGCGCCCGGACGTGCATTATGTGATAGGGTTGCTCGCGGTGGGAGATCAGCCAAATTAATTCCGTGAGCAACCCGAATAGTTTTTTGTTTTGAATTTCTTTGAGCATGGCGTGTTCTGCCCGCTCTGCTATCCCGGCTACATACGCCGAATCAGTGACCAGATTGAAAGGCTGTTGGAATTTTTTGAATGCTCTCACGACCGCAGCAAGTTCTGCGATCTGAGGGGAACCCTCAACGATTTGGATATCAGACTCCCACTTCTGACTCTCCGGGTCCTTCCAAGTGATCACTGATTTGTGGGATTTTCCTGACCCATCAGTGAACACCGTGAGAGCATCTTTAATTGGTGTTTTGCTTTTGTAAGATTTTGGAGCCAAATAGAAGGTATCCTTAAACAGTTTATGTTTAGGATAATGTATTGAGAACTGGCCGGGGTAGCTGTCTAAGGAAATTTGCAAATTTTCGTTTGTTTGCAGAAGAGACTCCAATTGTTCCAGATTTAAAGGGACATAAATGCACGCCGGATCGCACCCTGCGAGGGTCCGGAGGCGTTGCCTGCCTTTAATGATGAGTTTGGCCATCAATTCAGCGGGTGTGGAGATGGTCTTTGGGGGCTGGTGCGGAAGGAACAGCCACTCGATGATAAGGAGTGGGTCCTTACGCCCAGCATCCCACTGAAACAGCAACCCATGGAAGTTTGGGCACTTACCCAAGATGGCAAGGGTAATAGGAAGGACCCGGTCCACACGGTGCGCCTGGCGGGATCTGATGGCCTCCGCGACTCTCTCCAGGGCTCCCTTCGCGGCAGGTGTCAGCTCGCGTGGAGAAGCCAGGTCGCCGTCCCCTCGCAGGAGTTCGAAGAGGGGCGCCAGCTCCTCCGTGGTGAGTCCCAGGAGAGGTCGGATCCACGTGATGGTGCCGCAGATCTGCTGCAGATCCCGCAGGGTCCGTGGGTTGTCTTTGATGGTCACAGACTGGGGCGCGACGGTCCTTCCTGTGATGGTGATGCCCAAATACTTCCATGGGGCGGAGAGCTGGATCTTCTCCTCCGCAATCTGGAAACCCGCATCCTTGATGGCTTTTATTGTCTTATTGAGGGCTGCGCGGAGGTAGGTGGTCGTCTCCGCGCAGACAAGGACATCGTCCATGTAATGTAATATGATGGCTTCAGGGAAAAGTCGGCGGACTGGCGAAAGAACCTGTGCTACAAAGGTTTGGCAGAGCACTGGAGAATTTTTCATTCCCTGGGGCAAGGTGGTCCATTGATACCTTTTATAAGGTTCCGCCCGATTAATTGATGGTACAGAAAAGGCGAACCTGGGGGCATCTCCAGGATACAGGGGGATGTTAAAAAAGCAGTCCTTGATGTCAATGACTGCGAGCTGCCAATTCCGGGGAAGCATGGAGGGTGAGGGAAGCCCAGGCTGGAGGGGGCCCATGTCTTCAATGACATCATTTACCCTGCGGAGGTCCTGGAGCAGGCGCCACTTGTCTTTGCCTGGTTTTTTAATTACAAAGACAGGAGTGTTCCAAGGGCTGGTGGAGGGTATTAAATGCCCAAGGCGCACCTGCTCCTCAACAAGTTCATTGAGCGCCTTTAATTTTTCCTCCACAAGGGGCCACTGATCCACCCACACCGGAACATCGGTCTTCCAATTCAACGGTGGGGAGGTGCGCTCCGCAGTGGCCCACACTAAAAATCCCACGCAGGGCTAGGGATGTCAAGGCGGGCACCCCACTGGGACAATACGTCCCTGCCTAACAGCATGATGTTGGAAGATACCACAAACGGTCGAATTGTGGCTATTTGTCCCTCTGGACCCTCCACACTTACTAAGCGTCGGCTGCGCATGGAGTTGACAGCTCCGCCCACTCCGGAGATTGTGCCACAAGGGGGCACCAACTCCCAGTCGCGGGGCCACTTTGACCTGGGAATGATGGTGACATCCGCCCCAGTGTCTGCCATTAGGTCCATCGCCACCGACTTTCCCTGTAACGAAAGCACAGTCCGGATTATTGGTCTTTCTTTAGTTACATTTTGAGTCAGAAACACATGAATGTCCTGTTCAGAGTTCCGTTCAGAGAGGTCGTTTGAGTCCAGCAGATAGAGCAGGGCGAAGGGGAGTCCTCTGCCCAAGGTGTAGGGGGGCTCATGGCAGGTGACCGAGACCGTTACCTCGGACCCCGGTGGGACACACACCACTTCAGGGATGATGGAGATCCTGTCGGGTGTGTGCCTTGCGTCTCCGACAATGAGGACGGTCGCTTCGCCCTGGCAGTGAGGGGGTTCCAGGAACCCCGCGGGGACTCTCACCAGGTCCTCATCCTGGAAAGTGACAGTCATGGAGCTTCTGAGGACCTGGCGGCGGCCGGGATCTAAGTTGGCCGTTCTTCGGAGGAGGCGAAGTCCGTCGTCGGTGCTCCGCCAATCCTCCGAAACTGTCCCCTGGGCCATTGGTCCTCCCGGATAGTAGGGAGGCTCGGGCGCTGAGAAGGGCCATTTGTTGTCCTCACGCGGCCCCTCCTCGCGCTCCGCGGCCCGTTTCCCGCCGGCTGGTATGGCGGGAAAGAGTTCCTGGGTGGGGGTCTTGGGGAAGGCATATACGGGTTGTAGAACTGCTCCGGGGGCCAGTGTGGACAGTTCGCTTGTATGTGGCCCATCTGGCCACACCCGAAGCAGCGCACAGTGTTCATGTTCAACATTGCCTCCCCCACCCCTTTACTCACTGCCATTGCGACCGTTACCTCGGTGGATGTTGCTTTGACGCACGCTTCCACCATCTGGGAGATGGTGGGCTCGGGGTCCTGCGGTAACGCCCTCAAGATTTTCTTGGTCTCCGCAGAGGCGTTGGTCACTGCCATCTTTCGGAGGAGCTCTTCCCTCGCCGCAGGGTGCTCTATCTGTTTCTCTATGGCCTCTCTGAGGCGGTCGACAAACTTGATGAATGACTCGTCCGGTCCTTGGAGAATAGTTGAAAAACTTTGGGAGGGAGTTCTGCCGTCCGGGATTTTCAGCAGCGCGGCACGGCCAGCCTCTCTGATGTCATCGAGGAGCGCTATTGGTAGTTGGATTTGGTCCTCCGGCTGGCCGAATTCTCCATCTCCCGCAATGGCCTCCATTACCTCATCGCCTGTGCCCAGGGTCTCTGCTAGGTTGTGCTTTATAATGAGAGGTTTCAGTAGCTTTTTCCACTGAACCTCCCAAAGCAGGAGCTCCGTGGGGGACAACAGGGACTTGGCAATGTACTTGATGTCATGCTGTACCAGTGTCCGTCCAGAAAAGGTAAGGTCCAAAACATTTTTAAAGAATGGCGACTCGCGGCCATAGTCTTTTGCCGCTTTCCTCAGCTCCTTCACCTCAGCGTATGGTACTTGCTCCCACCGGGGCCGCTTTCCCCTCTCCCTTATCACCGGTGCCGCAAAAGGCCCAAGGTCCCGGGCGAGGTCTAAGTCCCCGTCCTCGATGGCCGCTGCCCGTATCTTAGCCCACCCGCCTCCCGACCTAGGTGTGGGCCGGGGGCTGTCCCTGTCCTCATCCTCTTCAGAGGATGAGGCAGGACGGGTGAGGGCCTTGAACTTCTCCCTGACCGTTGGGCTCCGGTGGCGTGGAGCCCTACAGGCCAAGATGGCCTGCTTCCGGCCAGGCCTACTTCCGGTTCCGGTAGCGTGGGAACCGGAAGTGGCTGGAGAGGGGGAGGCGGGACTAGGCCCACCTCCCGGGGCGGGGCCTTCCGGCAGGGAGTTCCCTCCCACAGGGGCGTGGCCTTCCTGTAGGCCGGTCCCTCCCACCGGGGGCCCACCCAGGGGCGCGGTCAAGGGGACGGAAGGGGCGGGTCCCGACGATGACACCATCGACGCATCAGACGGGGCGGGACCCGACGCAGGGGCGGCACTCGACGGAGGCGGGGTCAATGGGGAAATGGCGGGAACCCGAGGGGGGTAGGGAGGAGCTGGGACGCCATTTTGTGGCGCTTCTGATGCCAGCTCGGCCATGCGGCCGGCGCCATTTTGTGATGGATGCTGGCACAGATTAGGAATTGAACAGCAAGGTTTTAAACTGGGGACAGGGGTCTGAGGGTCTTGGGACGAGGAAAGGGTCGAACTGGGGTGGCCAGTCCCAGGCCGAAAAGAGGACAGGATGGGACGGGGAGCAGCAGGGAGACGGTGGCAACCCTGTGCCGGACTTTGGCAGGGTCTGCTGCCCGACCCACCCTTAGGGGAAAAGGGGTTAGGAGTGGGGGGGACGGAATGAGGGTTAGGAAAACTGGGGGCCCAACTCTCCCGTTTTTGTTTAAATAACGTAAAAATGGAATGAAATAAAGGAAAGAAACGTCCCACTTTAAAATTCCCCTTAACTTGTAAATCGTATAATAAACGCCCAACTTTTACCCAAAACTGAACCGAGTTAAAATCTTCCTGCGCAGTGTCAGGAAGGTGGTCAAAAATTAAGTTAATTAAGGCTTTTAAATCCCTTTTGTTAAAAGAAATATTTCCCAAAACAAGGGATGACTTAACATGGGAGTAGAAATCCCGCCGAGCCGGAGACATACGGTTGCCCATTATGTCAAGACGGCTAAAAATTCCCCAAAGAGGCAAAGGAGAACAGAAAAGAAAAGAGACGGGGTCAGGTGCCAGACGGGGCACGAAAAACTCACCACAAAGGACGCCCGTCGAAAAGAAGATGGCCTCACTGGGGGGTGGAAGCGCTGCAGGTCCGGAGTGCGAGGGAGCTTCCGCGAAGCTGCTGTTCCTGCTCCTCCGGGTGTCTGCAGCCCACGAGGCGAGGGGTCTTCAGAAAACGAAGCACCGTCGTCCGTGGAACCACGTCCGAACGGCGCTTGAATTCCTCGGGCAGCCGGCTCACGGAGTCGAAGCTGTCGAGGAGACGCTCTCCGCTTGACTCCGTGCAGGGGTCAGCGTGTTCGGGCGCCAGTTGTATCGTGGCCGGTCCGCTCCGACTGGGTCGGGGACTTCGGGCACGCTATGATGGTAATAAAGAGAGCCTTCCACCAGACGGGGTCTCTCAGGCGGCTTTATTCTGAGGGTTTATCGAGGGAGGACGAAGGAGGTGAAGGGATGCAACCACTCAGAGGGCGAGCCAGCTCTGAGAGCCCCGAACCGGGGCGGGGCAGGGTATATAACAGTTACAGGGGAGGAGGGTCAAGGGGTAGAGCATCCAACCGGGTGAGGGTATGAGGGTGGAGTCAACGGAGGGTGACACGGCAACGGCCAACTGGGATAGAGGGAAGGAGTGGTTTCGAGGGAGGAACCAATGGGGATACAAAGAACTTAGAACTTTCCAGAACAAAGGGAAGGAGTACAAAATGATTGACATAAACTGGGGGAAGGGAGAACAGATAACAGACAACTTGGGAGGCGGGAAAACTACACATCTGTGGCCTCCCATGGCAATGCAGGGAGGTCACTAGTCACACCCCCTCCCACAAATGTCCTCATTTTCTGGAAGAGAGTCCCTTCAACACAGGCTTGGGGACATCATCTGCCTTTTTTTTCTGTATTGCTTCCCCCTGCTTCCTTGAAACTTGAAAAATAAAAGAAATGCATTGCCAAGCATGAACAAGTAATTGATACTCATGCTGCTGCTGCTCAGCTACCTGCATCAGGGTCTTAAGGGCATCCTCAGCTCATGGCTGGGCCACTGTGCTCCAGATGCCCAGGGAGTCATTTCTCCTTGTCGAGGTTGTCATCTGCTTGCCCTTGGGAAGCTGTGTCCTCTCTCTGTCTCAGTTTCCATGAGCTAAAAGAGGACAACAAACAGCTGCATCTGATTAAAATGGTGTTTCATAGGGCGCACCAGGTTACTAGAAAGAGAAGAGATGGTCTGTAGAGACCATTGTCATGGGCCCTACAAGAGCAGGAGATGTCAATCTTCTTAAAGGGAAGAAAATCCATAAATATCAAACAAGTTGATGACCCTGGTCTAAGAAACAATTTGCAGAAAAAGTATTAATAGCCTTGTCGTGAAACTACATTAAACTGGGTTCAGCCCTGTTTTTCTTATCTTTTTAACCATAAGTGATTTTTATTTCCACATTCTTTAACCTAAAGTGCCTTGTATGCTTGAAGGGGTAATATAATTTTTTTTAATCAGATAAAAGATGTAAAAATAAAAATAGGGGATGAGGGCCTGCTTCATTCATTGTCTGAGCATAACTTTCATAGACTTCTACCTATTTTGCTTGTGCCTAGAATAAATCTCAGCAATAGCAATTCTTATCAGTAATTGATGAAGAGCTTTATTGGTAACAGTTGTAAAATGCAGCTGGGAAAAATAAGAGGAAAGGCAAAGTGCATTGCTTAAAAGAGAGAAACCTAAAGTCTAAGGAGCTCCTTTTATGTTGGTATGTATTGGAGAGTGATGCCTTTCGGAAGTTTACTGAAATATTAGTGCCGGTCATACAGGAACTTCAAACTCTGGAGTGCTGGGACCTAAATCTGTCTGTCACAGAGGCCTCTTAAAACAGCATAGCTTTCTGTGAGGTGGCTCCCATAACAGTAGACTTGAGCTCATCAGGCAGAGGATATGGTGGAGGTGAAGTAAAAATGCAATGTCTTGAGCTAATCTTTAAATTTTTGAGCTGTGTTTGAGGTCTCCAGTGCAATTAAGATAAACTGGGAATGGTTTAATTTATAACAGCTACCTTAATCTGCATAAATCTGTCCTCTTAAGGGCTGTTCCTTTTGGTTACTCTGGTTCTTCTAGCTGCTATGTGAGGGATCAAGTCAAGATTTCTATAATTTGAGGGACTTCCATGACACAGTTAATGTTACTGTGGCTTTTTCAAAATGTTTTTGAAACTCTACTTTTAGAATATCTTGTAATAATACAAGGGTGATCTTTAAAAGCCCCCACTTCTCATGCAGTCAGTAGTTGTCAGAAGTATAGGAAAGTTTTTCATCACTGAAATAGGAATTGATCAAACTGACTGGGAAACTGGAAGTTTGGAACAATGCCAGCTTCCAAAACCCGGGCACAGAAACATGAATTATGAAGATGTTTTTTGACTTTGAGGTCTTTGGCTTTTAATTAAATACCTCATACCAGGAATAATCAGTTTACAGGAGCTGTTGTATTAAAATCAAACTACCAATCTGTGTAATTTGCTATATTGGATTGGATGTCTGATCTAGCTTTGGCATTGGTGAATACTTGATGCTGCAGTAGAAGAGAGGTCTTTAATAATGCTGATTGAATGCAGTTCTTTATTTTGGAAAGTATGATTTTCCCCTGGTCTTCATATAGGACTTACACCCTTGAAAGAGGAAGTTGGATTTTCTCATTTTGTTTGAATTCGTGTACCAAAAAACCTGGCAGATAACTCTGGTCCTGAAAATTCTCCATCGCACTCATGTGGAAATTGATGGGGGTTGCTTGGCATATTGGTTTTGCCAAAACTCATGGTTGGTTTATTTTACATATAATGTTTGATTTTTCCACTTCAATTTTCCATGGAGTATTAAGCTTTCTCTTCTGTCATATTGCTCTAAAGCTGCACGATAGACTTGAGTTCAATGTCAAACATGTAAAAAAATACATAGTTAGGCACAGCCTTGCCTGTCTGAAATGTTGCATGAAGTTAATAGTGTGAATTTGCGCTTGAATATCAGCAGAAAGCACAGTGAGTTTCACAATGTGTCAGTTTGCAAAAGTTGCTATATTAAATAAAACTGAGCATTTTTTATTGGTATAACGCAGCAAGAATTCAGAGTTGCAGAGCTAATTTTATCTAACAATAGACTTGTATTCTTAGAAATAAAACTGGGTTAATTTTAGGTCTGACTCATTCAAAGTGTCCAGACTTCTACACAGCAAACAATCTCTGCAACTCCACTGTGAACTTTTAAAAATTTTGCTGTGTTTGCAGTCTTCAGCAGATTCTTATCAGGTTTTATGAGACACCTTTCTCTCAAATTAGCTACTGTGGCATGTGCCTGGCTTCAATACACCAGTCTATTGCTCCACAGATGGGGAAACATAATACCTCCTGTCAGGGTGTACCCTGTGGCTCTTCTAGGGGACGTTGCTTGGGGTGCCTGGATCACAGATACTTTGCATTTTTTTAGAATGAGTAGGGGGAAAAAACCACCATTGCATTGATGTCCATGAAGAGAAACTACTGACATATTTTTATGTGAGTCACTATGGCACTTGTGTGAAGCAACACCATTCTACTAAATTGAGTTTAATACTTAGCAATTTAATGGGGAGCATTTTAACAGTGATATATTCCATAAATGCTTGTAGCATTTGACAGGGTTATGTGCCAGAAATGCTTTATTTTATATTTCATTACTTTATAACTTGTAAAATGCCAGAATTCCAGTACTTGGAGTTAAAAATTGTCAGCTCAGTGTGCGTGTGTGCCCTATTGTATATATGATATGCATGATTTACCCAAGATAATACATTATACATTTGCATGCATGCGTGGCCTATAATTGTCTTATCCCTTAATTAAATAATGGCAGTTTTTTCCCAGTTCTCTAAATAAATTGATACATCCTTTCTGGAGTACCCTGACTAATGTCTGTGTCCAGCACTATGTACATATTTAAAAATAGAATCTTTCTAGGTCCAATGTGACTTTTGAGACAACATATCTATTTATCATAATAACTGCAAATCCCTTGATTTTTCTGCTGCAAAGCCAGAAATCAAATCTGAAAGTGTCAATTCAAGAATTTATTGCTATTCACTGAAGCACTCAGGTCTGTGTTTTGCTTAAAGCAGGACTAATTCTGAAGGCAGAATAACCTGAAACTGATTCCACCTTTAAAATGAGCAACGATGTTAGCTGCAATTTTCTCCATTCACATTCTTGCATACTTTTCTGTACAAAATTACCTTTGGCTTCAGATCAAGAAATGAGAGGAATAAGCAAAATATTTAAGTTCTCTCCTACATTAGTGCCTAAAAAGCTCAGCCACTGTTAACATGATTGACCTCAGTGGGGCATTTTACTGGTCAGATGAGCCAAACTATGTGGGCTGCTTTGGGTATTCCTTGGATGTAGAGGGGAAAGATGCTAGTCTTCAATATCCTGTCATATGTGCTGTCATTTTCAAATACTGTCATTGCCTGATAAAAATAGCACCTACAGTTTGGTACCTCTGAAGTGTGAATGCAGAACCTGCAAATTGATGAAATGGCCTGACTTTGTGAAGAGATGACATGTTAAAAGTACATGGGAATGCAAGAACAAATATCCTCAAAGCAGTACTTGGTGGATTATGTAGATTTTCATCTTCCTTGAACTAAATGACCAGCACCTGAAAGGTGTGGATGTGCCTTCATTTTCTGGGTTCTCCAAGTAAACAGCTGGTTTAAACCTTCTGATCCTGACTGCTGCTGAGGGTGTTTTGTTCCCATAGGAAAATGCCACCATGCAGAACAATCACTTCCTGCGTTGCCAGGAGCATCTTGAAGGGAGTGGACCAAGGGTGTGTGGCTCAGTTGGAAGCAATGCTGCTACCTGGATAGCATGAAATATTGGGAGGAGCAATGTGGTGATGCATCAACAGGGATCAATGCAACTTTAGTCAGGACAGGAGTGTAAGGTCCTGACTATGTGGGTATACACACACACACACACACACACACACACACACACACACAAATATGAGTGTGCATATATGTAGCTAAGAGGTTGCACTGTTAGATAAAGTGTCTGGAAGAACCACCAGTTAGCCAAGCTGCCCAGACTTTGGCTTTCATCACTGTTCAGCACCAGCTTATGTTTACTGCTTTTGGACAATTAAAGTCTACATATCTTTGACATGTCAGGGGAAAAATAATTCTGCAAACAGCAGATGATTACTTTTCTTTGAAAAGCTCTTATGCCTTTATAATTTGAGGTTAAGGCATCACATCTGCACCTTTATGCCAGGTGTGAACTTTGCGTTTTCCCATTAATACGTGTTCAGCTTTGATTTTCACCATTTGCTTCTTCTCATTTAATGTTAATCACAGCTTAGACTTCCATAAATCTCTGCAGTTTCCATGTACACTAAGCAGTGCAGCTGCCTTGCCTCCTTCTCCTCCTAGAACCCCAGAAAATGATGGAAAATGGGAGGAGGGCTGCCTTTCTTGCATCCTTACAGATCCCCAGGTGTTTTTATCCTACAATGTGCATAGAGAAGCTACCTTACTTGAATCCAGAGTCAAGAAACTCACTTGATTATTGGGAAAGGGGAGAAAAGGCAGTTAGAAGGAATTATTTCAGTGGTAGAAAATCTGTGATTGGGATTTGAAAAAGAGAGGAGAGAGAGGAACCAGGGACCAGTAATGAAAAACAGTGAGTGGGGAGGAAAAATAAATGGGTCTTTAAAGGAACTGGAGTGTGGAGAGCAGAACTTAATGCTGGAAGGGAACAGCACTCTCTGAGGGTATTGAAACCTGGGGCAAGATTCAGTAGCAAGTAATGATGCCTAATTTAGCTATCTACATGTAGAACTTAATACAGGTGACAGATTTTTAAGCTTTCATTATAGTCAAACCTGGGAATTGCCCTTCTGTCACAGCAGCTGGGACCACACACCAGGCACTCACACAGCTTTCAGTGCCTCTGAGAGGGACAGCTGAACTTACCCCTGGCTGGGACAGTCTTGTGTCAGCTTGTTAAATTCCTCTAAAAAACGACATGATATAGCTACTTATAACTGCATAAACTGACCCTGGGTGTCCTTTCTAGTCCAACACGCCTGAATTCTTGAGCCAAAGTATTAAAAAAAATATCATTAGTTGTGAGTAACTCATTATCTTTATACAGTTGCTTATAGGAAATACATTTCCCCTCTGTCTCGATCAGTATATTTGTCTTTACATCTGACCCATAGCAGTCCAATACAGCCTTATGGTGTGTCATAAAAATGGGATAGGTGTTTGTGGTGTGTCATAATGGCAAAAGGGCAAGGAGGAGAGAATTAACTTTTACAGATTCTTGTTGTGTAGATAGTCAATGAAAATTCATGTCCCATACAAAACTAAGTATTTAATAAGGGCAGCCAGCAATTTAGGCTATAGCATGTACTGTGTTTATGTAAGAACATATATTCTACAGATATTTAAAAGATTATCTAATTGCCTTAATGATTCCTCTAGGTTAGCATATACAAACCCCTGGCTATCAGTGAAATCAAGTGTGATACAACTATTGTTGTTTTTGGATACTAACTTATATCTAAACTGAATTTAAATTTTCTTAATTACTTTATCACAGGGTTTTTTTGTAGCTTTTTTAATAAGAAAAAAGCAGATACTAATCTAATGTGGGTATCCATATAGATTGTAGTTTAAAGGTTATCAGATCTGCACCTAATTTACCACCATAATTTGGAGCCAGGCAGCTGGGTATCTTGCCGTTTGAAGAGGTAATTATAAATCTGAGATCTTTCTGAAACATGGGATTTATTTGAGACACTCACTCTCAAGTTAAGTGCCAAGCTCTGAGAAGGTATCATTGCCTGGATTCCCTGAGTTTTCTAATGCTTACTGTTGCTACTGAGACAACGCATGATTTCATTACCCAGGCTGTGTTTCAGATTGAACCCTTCAACAGCACTTGGAGAGTTCTAGGAAAAGACAATGTTCTCTGACAGTTTTCTGGGGAAAAATGTTAAATGACTTTTTTTACATGTCAGTGTTCATATACTACCTGTGCTCGTCATGGCAGAAGGAATTACTGGAGGGTAATGAATAGGGAAATACTTTGATAGCTACTTTGACATACATGTTTTTCTTGATCCTTTTGGGACCTTTTCTTGATCAGTCATTTCTACTCAGGCAGCCTAGAAATGCTTTCAAGTCCAAATCTCAAGAAATGCTTAGTGCAATGAAAGGAGAGGATATCATCTGTACAAGGAGGCTGGTCTTGTCAGAGGTATGTATTAGAATATTTCTGTCCTGCCCTATGCTGGATATGTCAGCTGGAGTCCCCAGGACACAGATAGGGGACCTTTGGCCAAGGCATTGAGGTGACAATTAGAAGAAAATGCAGAAATATCATTCTTATGTGGAATAAGCCAGGAAATAAGCCAGGAGCTGCCAGAGAAGTTCCACAGCTCATTCTTAGAGCAAATCTTCCCTTGCTGAATTAATCCCAAATTTTCATCTCTTCATTTAGAAATACAGCTGCTCTGCAGCTACATCCTCTTTGCTGCTTGAGATCTTAAAGGTGCCCATCATACCCTCTTCAGTCATCTCTTCTCCAAGCAGAAGGATCTGAATTTGTTCAGTTTTCTTATACAGAAGGACAATCATCTCTTGATCATTCCCTTTTCATGTTTTCAGTTGAGTAGAGCAACACAAATTACAATAAAGAAGACATGGATGCAGAAAGGCTTTCATAGTGGCTTTGCTTTGCCTTTGTTCCTTTTTTAACAGTCATTGACACCTAACTTATAACAAAGGTATTTGTGGAAATGATGTTTTAATAATATCCACTATAACTGTGAAATTTTCTTTATAAGAGATTACAGTCAAGTACGAGCCTATCCCTTTGATTGTGAAGCTGGGTTTGTTTAAAATACTCTAAATACATTTACTGCATTTTACCTGCCTATTTTTGTCATTCTACAAGGTCCTTCTACAGTTTTTAACTGTCCTGAAAGCTTACCATCAGCAAATGCTTTAATTTTCCTTCTCTTTCTCTTCTGAAGATCATTTAGGGAGATATTGAACAGCATAAGCCAGAGCAGAGATCCCTGTGGTGCTTCAGTTAGAATCCCTCTCACTATGAAAATTGCTCATTTCAACCACATTGCTTCTCTTTAATCAGTTTTTCATTCATGTGATGGTGTTTCTTCTTATTCAATAGCAATTTTGTTTACATGAGTCAACAAACAATTATTAGGGAGAAATGCATTAGCTAATTATTAAATCATTTTACATTCATTTCTGTCTCTGGATGTTGCCAACATTTTTCATTTTCAGAAGCATTCATCTGTCTCTCACTGCTTCATTAGTGCTTTTTCAGTTCTCACTTTCAGATGCCTTATATTCATAGGCCTTGGAATGATCCTCATAAATCTTTGGAGTTGTTGGGAGCCAGACAGAATTCTCTCTTCATCAAGCTATTAATAGCAGTGGGAGACATACACTGTCCATCCTGCAGATATTTATGCCTATTAACTGCTAGAATCCCTTGGTCTTTCCATCAGTATAGAAACATATAATTGGATTTACTTTCACTGAACTCTCAGAACTGCTGCTGGTTTCTCAGTTCCAAATTTGCTACCTCTCTTACAGTATTTGATGCAGATTGCATCACATATTCTATTTGTCATATTCCAGAGATTAATATCCAGTAATGTTACCACTGAGACTGACCCATTTCCTATAACCTCATCCAGAAGTAAGGGATTTTAAGTGCCTGTCTCTGATATAATTTAACTAAGGTTAGATTCCACACATACATGCCATTTTAATATCCTCTTTTTAAGAACTCAGATGTATAGTTAACCGTAACTGGTTTAATATGGATTTCAAATATCTCTAAGACAGAGCAGCTGAATCTGGGAGGAGAGGGGAGAGGAGGAGGTTACCACTTCCCTGGGGAGCAGTGGGACATGCTTATAGAGGGAACAACCCAAGACAAAAATTCTTTCAAGAAAAGGGAAAGAAGGAAGTGCAGAGGCTGAGGCTGTGACAGATGCAAGGATAGCTGGGACTAAAGAACCAAAGGGCCATTCCTGGTTAGGCACTTTGGGTACAGATACCCTCCTTCCAGGAAGTGGAAGAGCACTTTGTCTTGTGGATGGGATCTGTACACTACTAATTTTCTTCAAGAGCAGAAGGAGCCTGCCCTATTTAATAATCCTGGTGTTGCCTGTCTCAGTGATGACAGAATGAGAAAATGCCTCAATTTGGGCAGTTTCTGCAATTCAGAAAATCCCTGAATTGACTTTAAAAAACCCCTGGAAACAGAGGCTTGCCCTGCAAACGCATAGTGGATGGGGGAAACAGTGTTTTATAACCTTTTTTACTCTTATTCAGCCAGATTTAGAGCTATGGGTTTTCTCTGCAGAAGAAGTTGAGAATATGCATTCATACTCAAATGAAACCTGATTTTCCCAAGTTTAAAACCTTTATACTCCTATTTGGAGAGTTTATTTTGGAAATATGTGCTTCAAAGCTCTGTCTAGCTTGCTCCCCTAATGCAAGAAGTTGTGCATCATTTTAAACATCTGAGTTTCTCTCTCTACAGCATTGCTTTCTACATAATCAGCTTGGTCTGTATTTGCAGCTTCTTTTTCAATGAGAGTATTTCAAGATCTCATTTTATTAGTCTAGATTTTAATTAATTGAGCTCTGAGTATTTTTACACCAATATGGGATATGCAGTTTTTCACTGCTTATGCAGATATGCACTGTTCTGCACCATCATTTTTTTTGACATGAATATGAATTACACAGCAATTGACCTTGGGCTCTGCTTAGTCTGTGCTGACTGCTGAGCCCATGTTTTGTCCTCTGCATAAATAGCAAATCACATCACTTCTTATCTGGCTCTTTGTACAAAAATATTCTTTCCCTGGGGACCCATTTGCACTGATTGCAATAGTCATGATACTTTTCACCTTTCTCTGCTGGTTACATGCCCTTTGCACTCCTCATAGGTTGTACAGTGACTTCCAGTGACTTCCAGTGCCTTCCATGTTATCTGCAGGCCTTTGGCTTTTTGTGCCATGCTATTGCTTGAAAATTTGGCAGCTTTGAAACCCATTTTTTCATAACTCCCCACTCCCAGAGCTGCTGATTAATCAGATTTCAGTTGTTGCAGGGACCAGTTTGGAGGTGTGTGATTTAGAGACATGGAATGAGACTGAAAGTACAGAGCTAAGGGATCTAGACTGGCTGTGGGTGTCACCTGTGCCCCCCTGAAATTCAACTGCTCTTCCAGCCCAAAGGTGACACCAAAGGAGAATGACAACCTTTCCAAAGTTACCCTTGGGGCTGCTCCAGTAAGTGCTGATACCACACACAGGATGTGTGTTTAGGACAATCCTTGGGGGTGCTGAGTGTTCTTCTGGGAGGCCAGACTGGGCCTTGGCACCTCACACTGTGCGGTACTGATGGAGTGAGACGGTGACTCCCAACCACCTTACCTCAAAAATGTATTGTGGAACCCCCCAAACCACCAACATGAGCAACAAAACGAGGCACAGAGGCAACTATGGAGGGAAACAAAGGAGCAATCCATAGCATCCCAGCTGGAGCTGAGCATGTCCACTGCTCTGCTGGCTTGCAGCCTCCTGGCCAGCTGTGCCACTGTCTCATAGGTGCCAGGTTGTTTACTGCTGTTCCTTTGGCAAGCCCAAGTCCCAAACAGACGGATGCTTATGACCTATTGCATACTGCTGCAATAGTTGGTCACTTGAAAGGCTTTGTCAGGACATGGACCAGTGCAGTGCACAGAAGGGCGCTGCAGCTGAAGGGATGCTATAGCCAAATAGGATTAAACTGAAGCCCCATCTATTTCATCTCTACTGTGGTTTGCAGGGGCTGCTTTCTATGATAGCAGCTGATAAACTCTTCAGTGTCAGTCCAACATAAATCCCTTCTGAGCGGAGCTGAGTTTTGAAAAATTTGTGATCAGAGCTGAGATTAGCCTGCTGTGACCATGTGTATGTGTTGTGGTGCTTTGCTTCACTTTGGAAGGAATTATGTGACCCTGAAGCAAAATTTTGTGGATGAAATTCCATGCTCTGCTGAAACCTTGTAGATTCATGTTTATTCATTTAAAATGTATCTTCTTAAAAGTATTTTTCTTCTAAAATTGTTAATGTATCCTGGTAGCTGTTGGGAATTTAATGCTGTCATTTTCCTTGGCTTGCTGTGAGGGTTGTGTGTCACCTATAATTTATACAATATGGTGCTTAAAAGGTCTAAGTGCTGTTTCATTATTACAGGGAGCTTGGAGAAACAACATGGCTGAGAAAATTAGCTAGATAGCCTCTAGAGATTTATGTATTTCAGGGATTTTGTGATCTCCTCTTGATGAGATTCATTAATAGTGTTGCACGTGTAGTTATACCTCCAGCTCTGCCTGCCAGTTCTGAGCTGTGATATCAGAGAAAAGTTGCAGTGCTCAGAGCCTAGTGTTGCTGGAAAAGTCAGTGAATCCCATCCTGCACAGGCCAAGCCTGCTGAAAGAGTCCACTGCCATTGGAGGCTTTCTGGTGAAATGTGGGAAGGAAAGCACTTGCAAGGACCGTGGTTGAAAGATAGTCCAGTGTGGTTTAGTTTATTCCAGCCACTGCTTTTTTCAAAGAGGGCACTTCCAATTTAACCACATCTGTACCAGCAGCTGCACGTGGAGGGAGTTTGGTGCTCTGTCTCCAGGAAAACAGTGTATGTTTATAACTAGTACCAGTAAAGCATGTAATAAATGCAGCCAAGATTTTTGTCAGCAATAATACCACCTAAAAATCTGGAATGCCTCTTTATAAAAACAAGGAAATATGGGTCACTTGGTAAATAACAAAAAGAAAAGTCAAAGTTAAGCAGAATTGATGAAAATTCAAACAAAAAAAGCAAACAGGAGAAGTAGAAAAAATAATATTTTTTGAAGAGATGGTGGCTAAATGGCTAGGCAAAGAAAACATTTGCATTGACATCTACCAAATTTAATGGTCTTTTACCCTGTTACTTCCCAGTTGCTCCCAAGGAAAATGGGATCTGCTGCTGTTGCTTTGAGATACTAGATGTCTCAGAGGGACAAGGCCTCATTTCTAGAGAAGTAGTCATAGACTTGTAGAATCAGACAACATGCTGAGTTGGAAGGGACCCATCAGGATCATCAGGTCCAACTCCTGGCCCTGCACAGAACACCTGCACCCTGTGCCTGAGAATATTTTCCAAAAGCTTCTGGAACTCTGTCAGGCTTGGTCCTGTGACCACTTCCTTGAGGAGCCTATTCCAGTGCCCAGCCATCCTCTGGATGGAGAACTTTCTCCTGATATCCAACCTAAACCACCCCTGACACAGCTTCAGGCCTTTAAGGTCCCTTCCAACCCAAACAATTCTATGACTCTATGATTGCTAACAGACAGCTTTTCTGAGAGCAGGATGCTTGCATTTAGCTCATAATAAAAGTAAAATATACAAAAGTTTCAAGCAAATTAAACAATTAAAATTGAAAACCAATCAAACTATTCTAACATATGTTGTTCCATAGGGAAAAGCCAATACTTAATATATTGCTATAACATTAACGCAACCAGACACACAACAGGCAACAGCCATTTAACTCTGGAGTCAGCAACAGTAAATCATTGGTGTTTTCAGCTTAAGGTAAATATCTGAGATAAAATTTCTAGTGTTCAGAGTGGATTAGTCAGAACAAGAAGGAACATGTTAGGAGGACAAACTGAGGGCATGTAAAGGCTTGGGACACTCTATTGTGCAATTCACATGGGCAATTTCTGTAATATTGTGTATATATTGCAACAGACAATGTAAAGGTGCTGAACTGAGTCACATAGCCCAGGTCAAAGTTAGAAGAAAGCTGTGTTCCTGCCACGTGGTCTAGTCTTGCTGCTGCCTGATGTGGCTCCAGCTTCCTTCACTACACGTCGTTGTGTATTGTGGGAGCCTGCACCATGCAGAGAGGACAAACTGCGTGAAGATCAGCTAAACATGCTCTCACCAGAGGGAATAACATTTATATGTGGCACATGGATGTCTTACAATTGCAGCTTGAGTGTTCATTTCTTAGGGATCTGTCACAGGGACAGGAATGAAGACTCCAAGGTGTTCAGAAGGCAAAGAAGAATCGTTATTACAGGAAGTAGCGTTCCTTTTTATAACCAGGATTGCTAGGGTGAAATATGATTGGTCTCAAAGTGAAAACCTTTCAGACCATTGGTGCACTATGAATAGCACACTGTGGTAAAACATATCTATAAACAACATGAACAGAAAGAGAGATAATATTTTTTTTCATTCCTTCTCCTAAATTTCCCAGGCTAGGCCCGGGAGAATTCTCTCTCTTTTCTCTCTGACTGAACTGAGAATATCCACAGGGAGCTATGCAGGAAGGGGCAGACGGGTATTTTGATATTCAAAGCACAAATCAAATCACCCTCACAGGCTGGAGGCTGCATCAGGGACCTTGGAAATTTGGAAGGGTACACATGCATATGCATGCAAACAATTTTTGCTTGAATTTTTGTCAGCATATCCCAAGCACAGAGCACAGACTAGGCCTGTACCATCTAACTGCGAAGCACCATAAGATGGGAAACACCATAAGCTGTGAAGACTATAGTATTAGGAACTTCAGCAGTTCCTCAGAGGGATTCTGCACAGTGAAGGAGACTGTTGTGAGGAGGTCTTCTAGCCACAGAGCATCTTGAATGTGTACACTGAGCTTCTGTAGGATCCATACAGATTAAAGTCCTTTGCAAATTAGTTTTTATCTTTAAGTGTCTAGACCCTTTCCACTCCACTCTCTTTGAAGAAAGGAATTGCGGAAGGATGGAGTGCCATGCCTACAGTTCCAGAAAAATCATTATCTAGCTCTAAATAATCTAGCTAAATGGATGAGACATCATCCTGTAGTGATATTTCGTATGCATATTGTAGTCAACACTCATGAACCTGATGTATAAGCAATACAAAAAATCTCCCAAACCCTAAGAAATTTGTGTTAGAAATGCCAACTATGCAGAAGTCATGGCACTTTCTCTAGAGCTTTCACCTGTTCCTGGTAACTTGGCCTTCTCAGGGTCCTAAGCAGCGTGTAGGAGATCACAGACAGGGGAGATCACAGACAGGGGGTTGTGCAACATACCCTGATTTGTAACCAGTGGCAAGGAAATAGATTGAGGCTAATTGGTGTGCAGAAATGATTGAAGGGTTCAGTGAGTAACTGAGCCATTGCCTTCAGAAAAGTTAATATGTTCCAATCCATCAAAAAGCAGCAAAACAACTGAAGTATAAAATGACCAGGCAAGGAATTAATTTGCTTGAATGTATGGAAGAATTTGTGTCTATTTGATGTACTCAGATATAAGCTCAAGGATTTACAACATACATAATTAAATGGTGCAGCAGAGAGGTGAATCTTAAATGGTCTTTCAGTATCAATAAATAATATTGGAAATAATATATGAATTTTTCTAGATCAAGCTAGTATATAATTTCATCATCTTCCTTCTGAAATCTATGTTTTTAAACCAAGCAGCTGATCCAACCCCCTATATTTATGGAAAGGCTCATACTGACTTCAGTGGGCTTTGGATCAAGCTTCTGACAAATACCACTTGAGTTTTTCAGTCTCCTGAAAGCTGTTAAAACACATAAACTTTGGGGGTTTTTTACTTAAGCAATTATCTGCCTTAATTTTTCGAAATTCATGGAAGTCCACAATAGTACTTTGGCATAATATGCGAAAAGCTCATGCAAAAATCTACTTGTTTCAGTCTAAAATAATTAGTAAGGAGTGCAAAATCAGTTAATTTTCTTTATCCCTTTCCTACAACTACATAGTGCCTGCACAGAAATTTTCTTTCTTCTGCCTTACCAGTTTGTTCATAGTCAAAATTATCTGAACCTTGATGTGCCCCAAAGTGAAATGAAATAACATGTCAAGAGTTTCAAATTGCTGATGTGAAGCTGCAGTTGGAACATAAAGAAATTCTGTGATTAGAAAACATCCCCTCTCTCTCGCTCTATCTCTCTCTCTCTCATTTTTAATTTAAAGAAATCACATCAATCAGGAGGAACAGAAAATTCTTTCAATGGGCTTTTTGTCATCTGATAGTGAATTACTGAAACAGCTGCTTTGCAGGATGCCATTTATTACATACTGCTTTGAACAGATATGCCACTCACAATTGCTTCTCTCCTATGCTCGTGCTCCATAAAGAGCAGGAACCTGCTAATGCTAAACATCCTGATCTCACATTGTTATTAAAATTACATCTGGAATAGACCTGGCCCTTTATGTTTTAAGTTTTTGTGTTGTCATGGACATATTTCCCCATAATGACAAGCATAACTGACATATCAAAAGAAATTTGTCTCAAGGAGAGCAACATTTTGCAACTGAAGATGATGTAGGCCAAAATTTGTCACCTTATACAGCAGATATAGCAGTTCTTCCCTGTAATTAATTGGCATGGGTTCCAGCAAGGGCAGTTTTGCCCTGCTTCAAAGCAGTCTTTTTATGTGAGCAGAATACAGATCATCTCTCTGCTCTTTATTTTCTACATATTTTCAGTGCTTCTGTAGTCAGTGGAATGACTAAAATTGCTGGAAACTCCCCTCGAACCTTTATATATATCCAAGAGTTTGTGTTATAAAACGCAGCAATAAACTTCTGTAGCATCATACTGCCGTGGAACAGCCAAGGAAATTCATTCAGTGGGAGACCCATGACTCTTTTCTGCTCACTTTGATCTGCTCAGATATTATAACTCTTTTCCAAATACTTAACATTAGGTGATGAGGAAGGGGTTTCTGGTTGGGGGTCATAAGCCTCCAAATAGTGCTTGCACTGAATTGCTAGGATGCTGTCTCAGTACTTGCTCTGCAGCATTCACTGGGATCACATGGATCTAACTGAGCTCCTCACTGGACTCCTTCACTGCCTGTGCTACAGTTGGTTTACTAAACTTTCCTTCCACACTGTAAGCCTCTGTGCAAGGCAAACAGTTCTTCCACCCAGCTTAAGAAAGGCTTGTTTAAAATATCATTCTCAAAGTACTAGCTGTTCTTTTTGTAAGCAAATAAAAACTTGTTGAAGCAGGTACTTCATACTAGGAAAAGTCGATAAGAGAATTTGGGAAAATAAGTTTGACATACTGACAATTATTCCCCTGCATATCTGCAAACACACACAAATAAAAATCTATTGTAGGTTGTTTGAGACAGTTTTTGGTGTAGAATTTTACTTCAAAGTAAGAGTGACAAAGGAAGAGAGTGTGATTTGCTCATGATTTCAGATAGTTCTGTGTGATCCATGTTTTTTTTGGAGGTATATGCCTGCACTTTTCTATTATTAGCAGTGACTGGGTATGCACATTTCATATGTACAGATCAGGGAAAGGTGATTATACTGCCAAGTGCAAGGTATTATTTACCAGTATTTTTGTGGGTGGATTTGTCAGAGGACCACAAAGTGTATAGCACAGACTTTGCCCTTTATAAAATATATTACCATATATAGCAAGGCAGTTACTCCAAAGCGATGAGGAATATACAGAAACATTGAAATAATGGTGGTTGAGAAAGGGCATCACTTTATCACTTTGTTTTCCCTCATCCTTTACACACCTTGAGATTTTTAACTCCCTATATAACTCTTCCTTTAGCTTTATTTGCTGGAAAGGTCTGACAAGGTCTAGGGCAGTGGAGTCCAATTTGGAGTTTTTTTGAGACCATTTTACTTGTTGAAGTTTAGTACCATGGCTAAATTTAGAAAGCAGTGTACCTATGATGGACCTTCTGAGTGTGCTGTGACAGACAACACAGTAGTAAACCATGAAACATTTCACTATAATGCATACTTGAGAGTAGAGAGATGTAAGAATTAGATGTTTAGAAATCAGTGCTTTGAAAATGCACACCTCATGTTTATTTCTCAGCTGTAAACATGATTCCAGGTTTTGGATGTGAACATTTCTTTCTTTAAAAGCACAGAATATTTCTTTAACTCTTGAAAAACACTTTGCATATTTACAGGAGATACAGGTCAATCACAAATGAGTCTGTACAGCACTGAAAAGGAGTGCTGCTTGGGTGGAAATGACAACAGATACCTGCAATTCTAAAGTATTCCTATGTCCAAACTTCTTATTGAAGCACCAGTATTTTATGCAATATGGTTAAAGAATGTCCCTAAAGATCAGTTTGGGTTGGCAGTCTGAAGAATGCAAAATTAATTCCTTTCCATGATGATCATGACCATGTGAATTCTGGGGATGATCTCGACCACAGTGCTCATGAAATGATACAGTTCAGGTTCCTGAGAGGACAGAGTAAAGCAGCCAGGAAGATAACAGCCCTGGATATCAGGAAAGCGGGCTGTAGCTTATTCACAGATGTGCATGGAGAAATCCAATGGGATACAGCTCCAGAGAGAAGAGAGGTTCAGGAAAGCTGATTGCTTTTCAAGGATCCCCTTCTTTGGCTGAAGACAGATGATCTGCACAGATGAACAAGCAGCTCCTGACAAAATTCAGACTCAAAAGGAAGCATACAAGAGGCAGAACCAGGCATAGGGGAGCCAGGAGGAATGCATCATGAAGGGTTGGGCTTAAAAAAACTAAAGTCCACCTGGAGTGGAATCCACTGAGGTATGTAAAGGGCACCAAGAAAGGCTTCTACAGGTACTTAGACAGCAAAAGATAGACTAGGGAAAATGTGTGAGAGCTGCTTAATAGTCTGGGGAATCTGGTGACAAAGAACATGGAAGAGGCCAAAGTACCAAGTGCCTTCTTCACCTAAATCTTTACTGATAAGTCGGACCTTCAGGCATTCCAAGACCCTCAGATATGGGAGAAAATCTGGAACGAGGTTCAGCTGTCATTAAGTTGCATCATATTGTATCTAATTCTTCATTTACACTACATGTGGTTGTTTCAATCTGTAAACTCTTCTAGGCAAGGAAGTGTGTTCATTAATTTGGCTTCAAAAAGATGCTATGTGTTTTGTGTTGAATTATGTCTCTGGGGCTATTCTCAAAATAAGTTGCATTAAATGGCTTTGCACTTTCTGTGAAAGTATACTCCCTATTAACAGTCCCTGCCTGATTCTTAATTTAGTTTATTTTCCTGGTTTATCTGCACATGTGCAGATAACCAAGCTGCAAATTCCCAGTAGATTTCAGAAGCCAGACTTGCTTGCTGTGTGCAGTAATCCACAAACACCATGCCATGCAGTTCAGTCTGCTACACCAACTCCTTCTGACTCCAGGAAATCTTGACAACCAACAGGACATCCCCAAAGAGGAAGGCATGGAAGTCAGGAGTTTTCTCACTGCTTCCAAGAAAGAGGATTAAAAGTGTTAGTTTTTTTCCCTCCATGGGTAAGTGAATAAATTAGGTTGTTATTTCTTCCTTTTGCTGATCCATGGTTTTACATGTGTGTATCTAATTAAGTAGAATTCATACTGAAATAAAATTGCCATGCTAGTAATCTTTTAATCTAGGAAAAAAATAAAGCCTCCAAGGCAAAAAGTATTGGTAATTAAGAAAATAACTTTAACATTTGCAGATTATGCTGATCCAGGAGTGGGAGAGATTTGCCTTGAAGTGTATTCCCTCTGTCCCAAGGCTTCCTCCTGCCTTTTAAGTATTTTGTTTCAAAAGCCTCTTACACTGTAGTTTTTCTTTTACCTGCCCTCTGTGTTCTGCCTTTGTTCTTCAGGGTTTTTGGGGGGGGGGTTTTTTTTGTTGGGTTTTGGTTTGTTGATTTTTGTGGGGTTTTTGTGGGTTTTTTTTTTTTAATTTTTTGTGGTTTTTTGTGCTTGCTGACTTTTCTTGTAAATAACTCCCTCTTTTCTGCCTTTTTTTGGCACTTTTGCAATGTGCCCCTGCCTCCCTCCTCTGCCTTGTCCTTCTATCCCTCCTGTGTCTTCTCCCACTGCCACTGTTGATCTTCTCCCCAGCACCTCATATTTCTCCCTTTTTGTGGGATCCCTGTGGCAGGATTGCTGTTCAGGACTGGGGCTGTCCTCTGGGAGAAACCTGTTCATCCCAGGAATGTAACTGAGGACTGAAGAAGTCCAAGAAGTGGCCCAGAAGACTGGGTTCAGTTTTCACCCCAATGTTGTCTTGCGTGGATGGGATCTTCGCCTACATGAAGCAGTGTGATCTTTCATGGGCTCTCAGCTTGCTGCTGAGCAGTCTTGTCACCTTTTATTTGGTTTTGGAATCAAGAAAACAAGGAATAAAAGTAGCTGCTGAAAGAATGGCAGAAGGACAAAGATTTCAGTAAAACAGAACTGGCCTTGCAAACACCTATGCAGGAAAAAAACAATATTAACTTGTGTTTTGACACATTGGCCTAAATAATACATTTTCCACAAGTTTATGAAGAGTGACATCTTTTTGAAATATTTTTAAGTGAAGGGCTCACCAGCATGTAAGTATAGATAATATTATTAATATATATAAATAATCATGTTGTTCTAAGGTCTGCATAAGTGATTAAAAACTTGATTTAAGCAAAGTAGGAAAAACAGATTGGAAAGCATCAAGAAAGGAAAGAAGAAAGCTCTTTCCCCAAATAAATTACTGTATTGCAAAGAGGTGATATTGTTGCCCTAACTCCAGAAGTCTTGTTCTCAAAGCACAGTGGGGTTTAGAGATCCCTGCTGCTACTAGAAGATAGGAAGAAAAATCTGTATTTCACTAAGGGAAGCTCTTGGCAAAGTTCAGCATAGCTGTAGATACATATTTGTTAAAGGTGGGAACACATTTAATTTGAATTCTATTTTTGACTACAAGCGCTGAGCTCAGTCCAGAGAAATGCTGTCTCTTGCCAGTGAGGTTGCAATGTGAAATCAGAGCAGAAACTAGCTCCAATTGTTTTTATATTTTTTGTCATCTTTCTCTATAACTGAGTGAATTTTATGTAGAAGTCAAATGTGAAATCAGTCATTGTATTGGGCAAGATAAGTAATATTTCAAAAAAGTAATAAATACTTGCAAATTGTTTATATTGCAAGTAGTTGTTTTTGTAGATGTTAAACTACTCCAAATCATCAGGTATTTTTCTAGAGGAATGAGTAGCTTGGAAATAAGAATGACCTCCCAAAGTAATTTCACTCTAGTAAATGAGCATCTGTTAGAATGTAATAATTAGAATTACATTTTTCTGTCTTTGGCTATGAAAGATGAAAAGCATTTTCTTCTCCTGCCCTTCCTCCCTCTTCTTGTACTCAGGCATTACATCCTTGGCAGTGATTAGGACTCAGCAGCCAACAAGCTGCAAGTTTCAATTCCACACCATGTCACAGCTTCCTTGTAGGAGCTGTGTTGCTGTGGGCCTGGAGGATCCAGCTGTGCTGGGGTTGTGTCTGGCCTGAAAACTTTGCCTTTGGGGAGCTGGTACCATCTGCAAGGGGGAGGGAGGAGACAGGCTGGAAGTAAGACATGAGTGTCCTCTGTGACTGGCTTAATGAGCTGCCACTTCTGCTTTCTTGTAATTTGTGAAGACCAGTCTGGAAACTGCTGTCTGGTTTCCACCAGCAAAACAGTGGACCAGCATGCTGACAAACAGGCATTTAGTACAAAACATCCATGAGTATCAAACCCTGAGACACTATAAAAAAGGAAAGGGCTCCTTTTCAAAAGAATAATCTGTTTATTAGATAATTTATAGAATTTATCAAGACTGACTCATGAGCCAATGGTAAGTCAGGAATAGCATTTGAAAGTCTTTCTATTCCTATGTGGCTATGTGGTCATAGCCTCCAGATTATTGAAAAGACTAATAAATTCAAAACAATTCACAAAAATGGCTGAAGCTCATCTCAGCAAGACTATCTTAAATTTTACATTGATCTCAGTATGCATGGTCTGCAGGTGGTTCTTACCAGAGAAAGGGAAGTTGAGTGGATTGTGCATGCCTGTTCTGCAGCACAAGTACTGCCACCCATCCAGGTGGGAAGTCTTCTTTCCTGTGCCAGGCAAATGTCCATGCTTGGAGCTGGGCATGTAAAGCAAGATATGCTGAGCTTCTTGGCTTCTGAGCTTATGTATTCAGTCTCTCTTATAATAAATGAACTCTATTAAAAAGTCAGTGCTTGGCTCTTAAAAAAGTAATACCACATTTCTGTAGATTCTGGGTATAAATATTAGAGCAACCATCCATTCTTGAGCAGATATTACTGCAATGTCAGTGCCAGTGTTATGTGATTAATTGCCATGGGTTGTTAGTGGCTCACTTTTTTCTGCAGGATTGCTTGAGCTGACAGATTTCAGTAAATATCAGCCTTATAGTAAAATTTTATCTCTTAACTACTGACTGTACAACTGTTTTGCTAATCTTATAAGTTATGAAGGACTATACTCTAAAATGACATTAGTGAATACTTGAAAGAATCTCCTGCTAAATAATACCTGTTGTCACCGAGATGAAGGCAATTTATGCCCCATTTGGGTCACTAATTTTGTTTTGCCACAAAGCAGGCATTTGCTTAGGACTGGAAGAAAAAATTGAAACATTAATTGGTGTATACACTAAGTTTTATAGTGGTAAAATACATGTAATGCAATCAGTAATAAATAGTTTGTGTCTCCTGATGTTTATTAAAGCACTTATTTGTATAGAAATAGCTAAATAAAAAATTAAACACTCCTTGGAAACAGAGTCGATTAAGTTAAAGTTTTTTCATTGTTTTGGAAACAGATATGTGATCATGTTTAACCCCAATGAAAGTTAGTGCAATTTACCTCCCAATCTGTCCTGGGATAGGCACAGCTGATAATCTTCCACTTCATATCAGAGTCCATCTCAGACTTATTACAAAGAAATATTACTCCTTCAAACACTCTTTCTTCCTAGCCAATACTTTTTATCTCACAAATTTGCTTTAAAACTGCTAAGATGATGACTTTCTGACAAGGTAACTTTCCTTCCAGTTGAATTATTTCAGAGAATTCCATCATACTGAGCAAAAAATTATTATTTCCAGTTAAAAAATGGATACAGAGACTGTGTCAAGCAATCCATTGAGATCAGGAGGTCTCTGGCCTGACAACAGAGCTCAGTGGCTAGTGTTATTAACTTCTCTGGGCTGTAAAATTGCTTATTGTTGCTGTCCAAATAGAAGAACCCAGGGTTTTAAATAGTTGTAATAAATAATAAAGTTGTATATAATTTAAAATGTGAATTACATAAAAATAGATTTAGTGTCAATGCAGCATTAGAAATATCAGGTCAAAGGGGCTGCTACCAAGAATTGGTAGTGTCTCACTGACTTCCATGGAGTTGCTCTAGCAGTGCATTTGCACAGTGATTAATCTCTAAGAAATGCCAGAAGCAGGAAACAAACTGTTGTTGCTTGCAAGTGGAACACTAAAGCCTAAACAGGAATATGAACAATTTAGGGATCCTAATGCAGAAAATTTTATTAGGAAGAAAAGGAATAAGGTAGGCTGGGGAATTGATGGGAGGAAATGCTGGAATGACAGCTGGCAGAAAAAAATAATTTCTCTAAACTAATTTTTGCTGTCTTCTGCAATAATTTCAAATTGAGTCTGGGAACACTGGAAAGGAATTTGGAACCTGAGTAAATGATTGCATAGAGGGAGAGAAAGCAGCAACTAAGAAAAGAGGTCTACTTACAGGGGAAAAAAAAGAAAGATTTCTTGTAGATTTATGGTGAATTTAAATGTTTGCTGAAGAATAATGTGCAGAGAGCTGAAGCACAAAGATAAAGGACAAACCTCGCCTCTCCAAGGTGACAAAGAAATCTGCTGGTAATAATGCATAAATGCAAGGCCGCTGTTTAAACAAAATCCTGATGCATAAATAACATTTCACATGCTTCTGTGCTTTGTTTGACTTGGGTCCTGAACTTTTGCATCAGTAAGTGTGGTGATTTATGCAAAAGAAAAAAATGCTCAAAAGATAGACTCTAGTCCTAACATTGGGCCCACATTGAGCAAGGGTTATTTTGTCAGGAGTGCAGAGACCTCAGCTGCATGATGTGCTGGTTTCCGCTGGAATGGAGTTAATTTTCTTCACAGTGGCTGGTGTGGGGCTGTGTTTCGGATTTGTTCTGAACACAGGGTTGATAATAAAGAGATGCTTTTGCTATTGCTGGGCAGGCCTTACACAGAGATAAGTCCTTTTCTGCTTTTCATGCTGCCAGGCTGGGGAGGGGCTGGGGGTGCTTGGGAGGCTGGGAGGAGACACAGCCCGGACAGGTGACCCCAACTGGCCAAAGGGACATTCCAGACCATGGAACATCATGCTCAGGGTATGAAGCAGGAGGAAGAAGGAATAAGTAAACATTTGGAGTGATGCTATTTTTCTTCCCAAGCCACTGTTAGGTGTGATGGGGCCCTGCACTCCTGGGGATGGCTGAACACCCGCCTGCCCATGGGAAGAAGGGAATCCATGCCTTGTTTTACTTTGCTTGAGACAGTGCCTTTTGCTTTCCCTATTAAACTGTCTTTGTCTCAACTTGTGAGTTTTCTTGCTTTTAGCCTTCTGGCTGTCTCCCTGATCCTGCAGGCAGGGTGTGACTGAGGGGCTGAGTGGGGCTTGGCTGCTGGCTGGGGTTGAACCACGGCAGATGGTGCGAGTGCAGTTAAGAACTTAGCCGATGCCAACCCCTCCCTGTTTCACTTTGACTCTCATGGCTTCAGGTACACATCCCAGTCTGCTCCAAGCTGTCCTCCCTCTGTCCTGGCCTGCTGCTACACCTTCCTGTACTCATTTTCTTGTCTGGAAATGGTAGCTGGACTAAAGTCTTGTCTAATTTTCAGAAGCATATATCATTCCTCAAATATAAGATATACTTCAAATGTGTATTAGGAGTCAGTGAGCTAAACCTTTGTGGCATGGATAAGGTATGAATTGTCTTGAGTGTTTGAGACACTCTTGGCATAAGTGTTTGCTTACTCTTGCCGTAAGCAAAGAGTGGCAAGAAATATATAAATGGATGTTGATTTCTCAACCAGCAGTTTAATTCCTCTGGCTAATTTTGGGTTATACAGGCTGGGAAAGTGGTGGTATGGATAGCTCAGCTCCTGCCTTTAAAAGCAAGCCACATCCTAAGGGACCACCTCAATAAACTAACTGTGCAGTCGTGCTTCTTTGCACAGTTGTTCTGGGGTCAGCAGTGTCCTTGTGTTGGTGTGGTGGAGCGAAGCAGTCACCACTGGGGGAGCAGGAGGGAAAAGGGTCACATTTAACTGCTCACAGTTAAAAGCAGTAACATAGGTCTGAATTGTTTTATGCTATGAAAAAAAATGCTTGTGAAAAGCTTTGGACATGGCAGAACACATCCATATTATTTTAAAATAAAATAACTCTGTCACAGAAGAGGTTAGTCTTCATGATTCTTGTTTTAACATGATTTTCAAAGACCTTAAGAGATATTTTAATAAGGACTAGAACTATTATTTTCCAAATAACCACAAAAATATTTGGAGGAAGAGGTAATCACCTTTTCTTAGACCAACTGATCTAGCTGGGAATTTAAGGAAGTTGTGCTAGGGTCTCTAGCTTCACTGGCTTGTTGGCCAGTGGCATCTTGAGGTTTTCCTGGTCTTCTTCGTATTACCACCTGTCTTCTGTGCTATATTTCACTTCTCCACTCCTGTTTGGAAATTTTTATTGAATTACACTCTAAACCAAAACATGGAATTATCAGGATTTACAAAATTTCCCTTCTATTTGTCATTCCAAGAATTTTTATACCATCAGATGGCTCTGATGCCTTAGGATTTTAGCTTTTATGTTTTTCAAATCCTGTACTGCTTTAGGGTATAGCTCTAAAACTTCATGGCTTGTCAAGTACTGTTCTTCCATTTTATTCAGACAAAACAACCCCTCTAGGCCTGTAATTCAAGGACACCCTACTGCCCCAGGCCCTGAAAAGTATAAACAAAAGGGAGTTGAGGGGGACCTAACTGGGGGTATAAGACTTCATTGCCTGAAGCTGTAATTGGAGGATTAACCCCTGATATGTAAACAAACCAAGCTTAAAATTGTCTGAAAAACTCGTGACCATCATCTATCTTGGGTGTAGCCGCTTGGAAGCTTTTGGCTGCCCAAGTATTATCTATTGAAGGCCTTTAATAAATACCCACTTTATTCTCTTAACCTTGTCTAGCCTCTGTTCTAGGTAGCCACTCCAAAGCATCAGCTCATGTAAAACGCTGTATGCAAAAAATGAAATGTCAAAATACTCCAGGAACCTGAGCCTGTGCTAACCACAGTAAGTGGACAATGCCAGTGTGCCATGTCATACAACCCAGCAGAAGCATTGGGGAATCTTCCAAGTGCTCAGGATTTTGGAGTGAGGATGCCTACTGCCTGCATGGCTGGGAAGACAGAAAGAAACAATCCTCAGGGTTTGCTTAGAGATTATTTTTAGGAGAATGCTCACAGATATCTTGAAGTCCCAAGAACAAAAGAATTAAAGAAAAACAGAAAAATAAAATGCAATAAGAAAACACTGGATAGTCTCATTAAAGGCACAAAGATGAATTCAGCACTACAGGCTTTACATTCACACTCTGCAACTGAGTTGGAATAGTACCATTGTTTGAGAGCAAAAATAGGTGATAAAATGCGACAGCTGGGGCTTGTTCAATGCCTGAACTTCTGTCAGGGCTCTAAAATTAATCAGATTCCTTAGAATAATGTGACTCACCCTGGTTCTTTCAAATCGCCTTTGATTGCCTGCCTGGATATGACAGCTAAGCACTGCTTTGCTGGGAAGTGGATTTCTAGGACAGAGACCTCTTCTACAGGTAGAAGAAGGGTAACCTCTGAGGCCTGGTAGGCAGCAGTGGCCATGGCCAGCTGTTACTGGCAGTAATCTACTCAGATGCAATGGCAGTGATGGTCATGAGACACATCTGATCAAGGGGCCACGTTCAAAGCAAACCAAATGGTCCTAAGTCACCGAAGTCCCAACCACTGCCTTTTCCAGCTTGGTCAGAGCTCTCCTGCCTCCACTGGAGGCTCAGCTGCCTCCTACAGTGCCACTTAGAGCCCTCTGTGTAGTCCAATACTTGCATTTTCTTTCTTCTCACTCATAAATAAATGTCTTTTTCACTTACTCTGGCTTTACAGTCACCTTCCCTGCAAGCTTTAGCCCAGGAACGCATAACTAAAGTGACTGAGCCAAAAATCTGAGAAGTCTGTATTATCTGCAATGATTGCTCAACATTACAGTGGGCAATTTAAAAATATTTTCATTTTTGCTTACATTAATGAGCAATTGGTGGTTAGAGGAAAAAGTCGTGCTTGTCTCCATGCAGCGGCCTATCATTTAATTCATAATTTATTATCACTTGGAGTAACTGTAAATAACAAGAAAACAAAATTTTCAGGAAAATATTATTTGCATTTTCTTGGGTATAAATTTCACTCATAAATGTATTTTTCCCTTCCTCTGGCTTTACAATACATTATTCACCTTCCCTACAAGATTCAGCACAGGAATGCATAACCCAAGTGACCAGACCAAACATCTGAGAACTTGTGTGTATTTGATATCTCTGATGAGAATGGAAAAGCTCTGCATGTCCTCACTCTTGCAAGTGAGTAAGAACAACCATGTAAGATGTTAAATATTTTGTACTAACAAACATTTTGAAAAGCTTAAGCAGAGAATTTGTAGGTATTTCTGCTCAAAGGATGCTGGTCTTGCAAAGGTTTAAGGAATCTGTTTGAAAGACATTAATTCTTAGAAAGGGAAGCTTAGGAACAAATCTAGGCCCTGATAAGTATGATGAATGGGTCTTTTGTGGTCAGAGCCAGAATTTCCCCAGGGAATTTGCAGTGAATATAAAGCAAAAATTTCACTGTCACACAATTTTTTGCATATTCCCACTGCATCTCAAAAAACTACAAGAGAAATTGCACTGAATCTGTATTTGAATGTTCTCTGCATTCAGTGAAGAGCCTTTCCTTCCAATCATGCTTAAGATGCTGCTATTTATAACTCTGAATTTGGAGTTTGCTTTTTGTGTTTGTAGGAAAAGTTACTCTATAATGAGAGCCTGTGGTTTGACTAGTAATCCCCTGTAGTTGATTAATTTCTAATGAAAAATGCCATTTCTGTGTTTTCATTTTGTTCTCTGCAAATTTTATGATCTGTTGAACAAACAGCATTTCAAAAGGATCTGTGATAATTGAAGTAATGTAAATAGTTTTGATTGATTTTGTTAAAATAAAATGATTGGGTTTTATTATCGGTGTCACTAAGCCTGGCATTCACTTATCTGAAAATTAAATATGAACCTGAGTTGATATGATGCAGCAGGATTTAGGATCTGTGCAATGATGCAGTTCTAAAGCAAATCTGATCCTTGTGTCTGTTTTCAGCTCAGTTCTTGGAGAAGTTGTTCTGCTTAGCTGAATTTCTTTTAGAGGAAATTGAACCAAAACCTCTGTTCCAGGTGTGCATCAAATGTCCTCCTATCTCTAGAAGGACACAGGGATCTAAATGAATCCTTCAAGCAGTTTTGAAATGTGCTTGTAGTGGAATAGCTGCCCTAGGTAGGATAGCTGGTCTAGAGGAGCCAGGCTAAATCAAGTCCAAACTAAACCCCATACAGATATGGAGTGGACACTTGTTGCTGTTGAGGCAGGGACAGGAATGAAGAGACTCTATCTTCAGAAGGCAAAGAATGATTTCTATTAACAAGTAGCATTCCTCTTTTATATCCAGGATTGCTAAGGTGAAATATGATTAAAGTGAAAACGTTTTGTGCACTATGAATAGCACACAGTGGTAGAACATATCTATAAATAATGTGAACAGAAAGAGATATAATAATTGTTTAATTCCTTCTCCTAATTTTCTCAGGCTAGGCCTGGAAGAATTCTCTATCTTTTCTCTCTGACTGAACTGAGAATATTCAGACACTGGGGACTTCAGCACTATCTGCTTTGCTCTTCTGCTGTGTCAAAGCAAATGCTAAACTAGAAATGGCCTTAGTGTCCTAATGTAGTCAGCATAGAGGAACAGGTCAGGCAGCAGGTCTATCTTACACACCACTTGGCTTGGAGTAGGAGAGATACTTCTTTCCATTATTAATGGATTATACAGTGGCTCAGACATCAGGCTTTTAAACACCTAAGTTAAGGCAGATGAATCCCATCACCTTGATTTTTTGCTCATGGCTCTCTACTGAGATGTTCTCAGATGGTTCCATCTCCCAGCTAGGTAGGATGGCTTCGGATGGAGAGAGAGGATTGCACATGCTGTATTTTTCAGTGCCCATCTTTTCATTCTTGCCTTACTCCTCTGTGGTTCCTGCTCAAATGCAGGTTTGGAAGGAAATGGAGGAGTTGATCTGAGTTTGACCCCGCTGAAATCAACAGCCGAATTGCCCTTGGTTCTCCTGGTGCAGCTCTGCCTGATTTAGCTTGTCTTTCAAAGTGCTTGGTACTTCTCTAAATCAGATCCCAGGCACCACGAGCTGAGGAGCACTCAGCTGGTGATGAGCTGAGGAGCATTCAGCTGCTGATAGCCACTGAGAAATGAGTTTGTATGACTTGCTTGGCACTTCTGAGCAACTGCAGGAAGGATGGGATAAGGGCGCTGGTGAGCATCCAACATGGTGTGGCCACAGTGGTGTCCTTCATCCTCCTCCTGTAGCAGAGCAAGGGGTGGAGAGTTACTCTGCCTGTGTCTGTGGCTCCTGTTCGGGACTAAAAGGGTTTGTCTGATAAAGGTCCTATGGGAAACTGGTGTATGAGCACATCCTGATTAGATGTATTGTATACCAGTGACCTTAGTCTTAGCAGATCCTAAATTCTCTTTGCTTGGCTTCCCAACCTAAACTCTCTAACTTAGTTCTGTTACCCTGGGGTTTTTAGGCTCATAAACCGCCACGTGTATTCACAGAAATCAGTCCTGTGGCATAGTGCAGATACTTCAGCTGGCCTTACAGCCTCGTTGAGCCCATCTTGAGCCTAACTCATAGACTCAATTGTCCATGCAGTTCCTTCAGTCCATTCTGTCTTTAAATTTTATTTTATACAACCTATCCAATCCAATATCACACTGCAGCCCTTTCTTAACCCTGCATAACATACAAATATATTTATTTGTTTGATTTTTCTATGCAAATTAGCAGTTGACTTCCAAGAATTATTATGCATGCTTTATGTCTTGATTTAATAAATTTATGCAAGTGAAAGCCTGGGAGGGAGAGACAAAGGCATCATTGCATGGGTGCTTTGAGTTGTTTTGCTGGCAATTTATTAGACTAATTGGGCATCACTAGCACAGTGATTAGCTAAAATGAGAACCACCATTTTATTTATTTAGAATTTACAAGTATTAGCATGGCAACACTTGAGCTTCTGGCTTCTGGTATTTTTATTTCCCTTTTGATATTTGCAGATTCTTTATATTTATTGTATTGCAACAAACTGTGGTAGGAGAGGTTTTTGAAAAGCTTTCTGTTGAAACGGAGAAGTTCCCCATCAGTGTCACTTCCGACAAGCATGAAAAGGTTTCCAGCAACTTTCAATAATTGTCCACAGAGTAACTGAGCAACTGAGCCATGTGTAACAAATTGTCCTAAACCATCTAAGAGTTAGTGTGTAAATCCAGGAAAAGTTGAACAAATTCAGCATAAGCTTTCAGGAAAGATTTACAGCACAGGGCAGCCCAAGTTTTGATGATTTATGCGCTGGCAGTAATGGGAAGTGCCTGTCTGCAATTTGAAGGTGTTCTCTATGCCAACCCTTTTGCAGCCTGTCAGCAATTAGCAGCCTGTGGGTATGTAGACCTAGGAAGGGTAATGTCAAGGCCTCTAATTTTCTTGAGGAGTGCACCCTGCTAATCTATGCTGAGACAAAATAAGTGCTTGCCTGCTTATTAGCAACTTTGACATTACAAAAAATGCACAGACATCCCCTATTTTTCTTTAACCAAGCATGAGCCTCTTCACACCCTTCTGTCACACAAAACATGTTGGTATCAGCACATCTGTCACATGGACTCCCTGCGGAAAAACCACAGCATCTGATTTTCCAGCTGCACCTGGGTGCTCTCACACTGCTCTTTGCTTCAGCCCAGATCCAAGCACACCCTCTGCAAATGATAAATTGGCTCAGGGACATCATCCTGGCCAGGTCTCTGCCCCCAGAGAGTCCACAGGCAGAGGCAGTAAAGGTTTTGGATGGGACTCATCTTCCTTACTGGTCTAAGCATCCTTGGCATCCTCAGGGGGCAATGGCTGTGCATAAATTTTCCCTGCCAGACAGGCATGCCCTGCCTGGGATAAGGAAACTGCTGTTTTCTTTTAAATGTATGCTTTGTTTCTCAAGGGAGAACTGTCCTTTTTTTTTCATATTTATTTTTATGCAGTCTGTCTGTCAGTCTTCCCTCCAAACTTGTGATTATAGCAGACAGCTTCAGCCAAATTTAAAGAGGGCTTCTATTCATTCTGGATCTGCTATTTACCACCTGCTATTTTCATCTGCTGTCACCTGATTCTTGTATCAGAAGAGACAGTGAACTGCCACTGCCTGTGTACCTTTTCTCTGTGTTTTTTTCCTTCCAGAACATCTGTGTATAAACTGCAGTCAGCAGAAAAAATAGAATGCCAAAGAATTGTCAAAATAAAGTAAGACTCTTAATCTCCCACATTCTAAATTGGCACAGATTTTTTTGGTTTAAACGTGGCTTGGACTGAGCACCTGGTAAGTGTTTTAAGCAGCCACTGAATGGCATGCTGTGTACTACTCTTTTCAGATTGCAGAGCTGCTGTTCATGAACAAGTAATTTCTGGCAAGATGACATAAAATTACAACTCTGCCAGTCTAATTCTCAGTACTCAATGCTAAAGTGAACAATACAAAAGTACCTGAAAACAAAAGAGTCAAATCTCACTGTGCTCAAAATCCAAAATTAGATGATTGTATTTCAAAAGTATGTATTAAAATGAATTGTGAAGAGAGGAAAGACAAGAAGGGAAAAGCTGGACTTGGCTAGTGGTGAGGAATGGATTAGGGACCCCTGAAATTAGAAACTGACAGCCCTCCCTGACAGAACTCTATAGGGATGAGGAATTAGTCTGGTTTTAGGGAATACAGAAAGGCATCTGAGCCACTAACACCAGATGATGGTCACATCCTTAATTAATTTTGAAACAGGTACTGGAAATTTACACCAGTAAAGATGGACACCACTTTCATAGCATATAACGGAGGTTAGGATAAATGTACTGACCTGCAGTACTTCATGTGCCATGCATACCTTTATCCATAACCTTCCAGTGAGCTGTTGCACACTGATGTACAATGGATTTGAGCCTGAAGTGGAACAGGATGAGATTTTGAGCAACTGGTTTCCAGAGCAGCAACAATGCTTCACTGGGGCTGATTTTTATTAATGCTAGTAAGGAAAGTTTAAAATTTCTGCCTTTCATTAAAGCAAAAATCAACAGCTATTATTAGCTAGTTCTATATAAATATATATGCATCACTAAAGCTTACTCTGCATATGAGTAGCTCTTGTCTCCATGAAAGATAATCCCCAGTGACACAATGTACTTTGGCTTGCTTTTTTCCCCTTCTGTCTCCCACTGACAAATGTGCATGAGTTTGAGGAAGGAAAAGCAAGAAACTCATTCCAGAACACATTTGTCAGTCATCCTTGTAGTGCTAGTGATTTAGATTTGTGACTTAGAGCTGGTAGCATTAGTATATAATTATACTCTGAAAGATTTGACAATTAAAAGATTGAGTTAGAAACACTGAAGGAAAAAATTGTCTGTTCTGTAGTCCAGTCTGGATTGTTTTCTTTACCAAGTGCATCTTCAATTTTTCCCAATTCTAAACTGTAATACAGGGCCTAGAGTGCAGAAAGAAAAGGTCATCTTGTATCTCTTAAGTCCCAGTCTAATGATGGGACACAAATTATTAGATGACAAAAGTGACCCTTAAAATGAAGCTGTGCATAATGAGCCTGGTTGAATGGTAACAGGTATTACTCCATAAATATTCTGTATTTAGTACAACAGAAAATGGCTTTGAAGTAATTAAAAAATATACTCATATGAGACCAGGTTTTTCCTGTACTTCCACCATAATCAGCTCAGGACCCTGTTGCTGTTTTTGTTTCCTTCTTCTACAATGTTATCCACATTGAGGCATCCTGGACCCCTACCCCTGCACAAGCCTCCCCCAGTTCCACAGCACCGCTGCGGTTCTTCCCTTTTTTCATACATCTGGGAAGAAGCCTCTTCCCAGCTTCTACTTTCCCTGCAATACACTGTTTTTCCTCACTCCCTGCTTTTTACTCATCTCTTGACCTAAAAATCAAGGAACTGGCAGCACAGACTATAAATGCCATGAACTGATGTGGATGGTGATTTCCTGACCTACACTTCTGCTGCTGCTAGGCAGGAGAGAGGATGGCTGAAGTCACCCTGTGTCTCTGGAGGAGCTGATACAAAACTCACAGCAATTCCTTCAAGATCTGTAATGGGATGGACCAAGGATTGAAAAAAATTGCTAAAGAGCACTGGCAGGGATGATAGCCTGGACAGCAGCAAGAACCTCACCTTCTTGTGAAGTGTTTCCACTTTTCCCCCTTTACTCCTCACACTGATACAGTCACAAAGATTATTGGATGTTCCTACAGCATGTGAGTTTTCTTTTCAAGGGATTAGTGATGCTGGCTTTACAGAATATGTCCTGTCCTTGACAGAGGACATCTTTCCAGGCGTCTGAGTGTCTCACATAGGATGAAAAACCCATTGTGGAAACCAGAAGAAGTATCATGATAATTTATTTACTGATGAGCCAGGATGTGAACTGAGACCTCTCCAATTCCATCAACTGGCAAGAACCTTCTATCACTGCTGCTCCAGTCTGAGCTCAGGTAAAAATACCCTGGAAGCTAAATTGCACCTGGAGGCAGGGATTGTCTTTTCAGTCTGTGTTCACACAAAACCTGCCAGAGGGCACTGATTCAGCTTTGGGCTTCCTGTGAAGTACAGTCACATAGACATAATAATATCCTTACCTGGTTCTGCCCTCCAGCCTGTTCTGTACAAAACAATGTAACATTGCATTACAGCAAAATAATGCAAGCAATGTAATAATTTGTCCTCCAGTTCCTGTTGTAATATATAAGCCAATGTGTGAAGTCAGGCATTTTACACAAAATTGAGATTAGAAGAATGACGAGAGATGAACAAACAATAGCCATGGCATGTTGTCCAATGCTACCTGTCTTTCCAGCGTGACACTTATCCTTCCATTGTCAGTACTCACACCTGTATGTAAGCAAATCAAGCAATGAGGCACAGGAAAAGGTAAAGGTGTGTAGACAGAGGAGCCTCCTTCTTCTCCAAACTGCTGTTTGTTCCTCCATTTAGTAGCCTTCAATTTAGACACAATTTTTAAAGCAAACCTGTGAATAAATGTGTGGGCACTCAGAAACCAAACAAGATGGACATATGGCCAGCCTGTTTGCACAGTGGAGTGCTCTTATTTAATTAGAATACCATTTCCCTATTGGGTTTCTGGTACATTGAAAATGCCTCTCTGCATGTTGCAGCATTTTAGCTGTGCTGTGGAAATTAAGGGTTGTGAATTGATTTGCATCTTTACAAGAGAAAGAAGTGCTAAAATAAGGATAAACCTCATTCTGTGCTCAAAATAACTTTAAAATTCCCTTTCTGGTCTATGCATCCACAATTTTTTTTTGCCTGAGTTGATGAACCTTTTCCATTGTATGATTCTGTTTGTTTCAGATATGTTTGCTTTTTAAAGAGAGTTTTGGTTTCAGCGTGCATAGGCATCCATCTGGCTTACCTGCTGCTTGATGCACAGTGGCCTCTTGATCAGAATCACTATACTCTGTCCCTTCCCAAGTATGATTCAAATGAGGCATTTGAAAGTAGTTGTAAAGCTCTCCAAAAGTGTAATCAGTTTCAAACTCCACTGCAATCCCAATGTAAACAATGGTGTTATAGTGAGCAACCTCTCTCCAGCCCACCTCCAAAAGTGGCTGGCCAAGCAAATAAAATTAAATTAAAGATGAATCCCATCTCTCTCAAAACTAGGAAACCTCATGCACTCCCTTTCACCCCTGATATGGGGAAAAGCCTGCACTGGTTCCATTGAAGCTATCCAGATGTGCCTCAGTGAGGACAAGGGAAGAATTCCAAAGGGAAGTCTTTGGGCCCCTCTCTGTGTCCTTCTACCAGTTCTATATCAAATTCTGCCCTCAGATTATCTGCCTCCAACTCCTACTGGAAAATGTCAGAAAGATTTATGGGCAAATAGCCAAGGGCAGAATTTGGCAGTGATAATGAAAAAGCTCCCAATTAGTGTCAGATAAAGATGACAGACTCGATCTGTCTTTGAGAAAGCTGAAGCCTTTTGTGTGCTATGTCGTTTTTTAGCTGTGCTCTCAGGTCCCTTTCACTCGCCTTCACTTACATCAGCTGTGATAAAACGAAATTGCTGAGGCAAAGCAATTACACTGAAAAGTGCTTGTTCTGGCTTGGCCCTCTCCTGTTATGTTAGTGAGGGCTGGACTTGCTCCTGACAGAGATGAATGCGTTCTGTCTGTATCTCTCCTTCCCAGGAAATAAAAGTGAAATATGAAACAGATTCAAGGAAATAAGATCACAAAGCTTGCCTTGTCTGCTTTTCTGCCCATGAAGCCTAGGATATTCAAAATTTTTATGACCCAGTTGGCTTTCACAGCTCATTCAGTTCTGTTTATGGTCAAGCCTCTGTCACACTGATAGAGGAAATGCCACATTCTCCAGAAGGAGTATGAGGGAAGACAGTATGGAGCTCCTCTGTGACAATGATGAGTTCTCCTCAGAGTGTTCTCATACAGAATACTGCCAGAACACTGTGGGAACATTCTTGACTCTCTGCTCAGCGTGGGTGAGGCTAGACTTGGAGAACAGTTCCTACTTCTGAGCTTTCCAGTTATGGTGGTGCCCCTGCCCTTGGGACTGCCTTTTGATTGCTGGAATTGCTGTTGGGAATTTGGCATTTGTGTCATGAGTTGGGCATTGAAGCATCCTTTGACCACACTGGAAGCTCTTGCATGGCTAAAGTGAAAGCAGCACTGACCATACCAGGAACTCCTGGTGCCTGGCGGAGGTGAAGGATGAGAGTGTAACTAAGTCACTGTTGTAAGTGTAGTAAGTTCTACAGAATCACTTTATAAATGTTAAATTAGCCAATGATTAAGTGCTGCTAAACCCTGTAGACATAAAATGTTGACTAGGTCGGGAATGGTAAGATTGGACTCAGCCACATCCAGACCATGTCTAGGGTTTAGAAAGCAAGGTGTCCTGTCATGAAACTCATGGCTCAGCAGCAGGGTCTCCCTTACCCTACACACCCTGACCCTTTACATCCCCGGTCTCTGTGCAACTCATTCTAAAGTGGTTCCAAGCCTATTTTCCTTTGTGTGATTAGTCTGTGTACTAAGTAACAGAGTGAAATCTTGCCACAAAACTTTGTTGCATTTTCCACAAATTTATATTAACATCTACTTTTGACAACACCTTTGATGGTGATTCTTTAAGCAACTTAAGACATTCATTTGTGACAATTTGGTGTAGTCATCAGGCTCCTAAATTAGGATTTGTGACACCTGTGCATAAGTTACATGGACTCAGATAAGGAAGCTGTGTGACCTTGGGAGACTTTTTCACAAGTCCCACCAGTTAACATCTTCCTTTGTGTCTTGTACCTGTTTTCTGGCTATATTCACCCACTGCTGGTCCATACAACCCCTTCCTTATGTAATTGCTCTGTCCTTTTCAGTAAATATTCTTGTACTACCTTCACTGATGGGTCAAGTCCCAGCCCAGGAAATCATTAGTTATCTGCTTCTTAAAAGTCAGGATTGATCCTACCAAAGGCAGCAAAAGTTTTCCTGCTGGTTATGTGGAAGTTTGGGTTCATCCCAAAAAATCCTGAATGATCACAATTCCCCACATCAGTTTGCAGTTATTCTGCAGTTATTTCAGTTATACTACATTTGTTAGTTTTGATCCACTTTCAGAAGCTTAGTTCTGCACAGATCTGCAATGTGGCAGAAAAGGCACTAAAACCAGGGAACAAGTCTCCACTGGTTGTGGTCAGCCTGTGCCTCAGTCACTGCAAAACAAACCTCTCTGTCTCTGAGACAGGTTTTTCCTTCTCTCCCTTCACTGGGGTGTGCTGTGTTCTATAGGTATATTTTCAGATAAACCTACAAAATGCAGTATGATCTTACAGTGGTTGTTAATTTATTTCAATCTGTTTTGATACTTAATCCACATATCCATCTTGTCTATAAAGCTTTTTCCCTCCCCACGCCTCTTTGCTTTGTAAAAGAACATTCTTCTACATTGAATTATTTAATTTCATAAGATTTTCCAAGTGACTTGGCACAAACACTTTTCAAATCACTTGGGATATAAGTGTCTGCATCACATTTGTTCTGTCTTCCCATTACGTGCAAGCTATCAGGCAGAGACCTTGCAAATACCACATTCTCTCAATCTCTCTTGAAATTTCATCACATTCCTTTAAAGAAGCATTAATGTTTATACACTGGAAAATATCTATCTTAGTGCTGAAATTCAGTGGCACAGTTTGTGTTTTATATCCATGATTTCCAGGTCTTGCCATGAGTGGACTTGAAATGTCATGCAGTTGGCTGGTAGCAGTGGCCATGCTGGGCTGTTGGTCCTGCATTTCATATATTTCTTTACACTGTAGTCTTTATTTGAAAAAAGCACCCACTAAGTCTTTTTTACTCACTTTT
This sequence comes from Taeniopygia guttata, assembly GCF_048771995.1. Lineage (NCBI taxonomy): Eukaryota > Metazoa > Chordata > Aves > Passeriformes > Estrildidae > Taeniopygia > Taeniopygia guttata. The sequence continues at coordinate 36,663,413 of NC_133027.1, forward strand.
CACCTCCTGCCTCTAATACTTTCAGCCCCTGGCATGCACAGAACCTCTTGCTTCTCTGTTGGTGCTTCCCTAAATTCACCGTGCAACTGGAAATGAATGGCCAATGGAAATGGCCAGCCTCCCACCCCCTTGTGTCCCTATCAGCTTTGGTCCCTCATCTGGGAAAGGTATTTTTTAACATCAGTCACTCTGTTCTGTGAGCTTGGATCTTTGGATGCCTCCAGCATGGAGGTGAATGGCAGCTGGGTGTGGAAGTGAGCAGTGGCTGTGCTGTCAGACACCTTCTCTGCCTCTGCCTTTCAACATGCTCTGCTGCTGGCCAAGGCACATGCTCTGATGGATTGAGGGGATGTAAATCTGTCTCTGGCAGGTGTTCTAGTGTGTTCTACTGAAGTGGAAGTCCTCAGCTTCCTTCATGGAATTTTCTGCTAAAAATTAGAGCAAAAAAGGGTGCGATCACTCTTGACACATTTCAATTTCTGGAAAAATAGGCTCCAAATGCTGTAAATTCATGTAAAAATTTGTTCTCTTACTGACTTTTACAAGCACAAGACAAAGTCCAAAGGAAAAACCAAAACACAGGACAACAAACTTCCTTGAGGGAAAAGCCAGGTGTGTCAGCAATCTCTAAGGAGACAGTTACACCCACCTGGGAATGTCTGCTTTTTCCTCTGGCTTAGATTGCTTTGCCAGCCAGAGGGAAGCATGGCCCTATGACTGGAAAATGGGATGGAAATGGGGTGGTGGGGTGGGATACCATTCCCTTTGTGCCCTGAAGAGTTGCCCATGCCCTGATGTGGTGTCAATGCTGGGCTGACCACGGGTCACTTGACCACTCCCCAGTTCTTGGCCCCTGACTGTGCATCCCAATCTTTCCCTGCTCTCCCTGCTGGCATAGGTACTGACATGTGCCATACTCCCCCAGGATCGTTTGCCACATTTTTTTTTTGGCAGCAACTGAAGCTAATCAGTTCATCTTCTGCCCATCACAGTTCACTCTCTGATGATACTAATCAAGTGGTGGGAGGATTTGTTATGGCTGTCAGTTATACTCTGATAAAAGCAATCTCATTCAGTAGGAGGAAGCACTGCACAATCTAATTATGGTTTTGTAAGGAATAGATGGGATGGTATCTTACTGGTAGGATGTGCCCTGATATCAGGAAGCACAATATAATCATAGATTCATAACAAGAGATTTCCATTCAGGATTAGTAGGATCCTAAACAATGAGAATTTGCTCATAACAGAGAATGTGCAAATAGGATTTTCAGTTAACAGCAGTGTTTTCCAACTGACATTGTGTACAAACTTTTTTTCTTTTTTTTCTTTTTCCTTTCAATGTGGGCTTTAATACAGACATCGAAATGGTAAATTAAAAACAAACAAAAACAATTATGGAAACCAATTAGGACTATATTTAGTGTGAAAAATAACTCTGTAGATATATTATTTGTATTCTGTGCCAGAGAAATCTGGTGCCTGCACTACCAGTGACTCCTGATTCCTTGATTTGATGGGGTAATCTGCTCACAGGTAGTACACTTAAGTCATACTATTTAAAATAGTCTAAGTTGGATAAAATAGGACAAATTTATTTCATTAGAATGAAATTGGTCTGATTTGCAGCTTCTCCTGCAAATTACAGATATATAAACCAGGATAAAACATCTTTAAAGGCACCCACAGGCCAGACCTGTCTTGACATTTATTAGTGGCTAAAATCACAGTGCTGCTAATGGAGAAGAAGGAGAGGAGGAGGTGGGTGAGAAGCAGGGCAAGGCAGTCTCACAGCTGGGTAGTCACTGCTTGTGCCAGGCTGCTCCCAATGTTGGATCACAGTGTGGGCTACCAGCTGCTGAAGGTGGGCACTCCCCTGCCCTTGTAGCTCCAGAAGGGAGTAGGGTGGCCCTGGGGTGAGGCCTGAGGTTGAGGACACCCTTTAGGAGAAGGAGTCACCTCCCGCCTCAGGGGAAAGATCTTGTTGATGGACCAGTGCTTGGTCCTTGGTCCTTGGTGCTGCCCTGTAATTTGTGAGGTGTGTAAATGTGTGCCTTGCTGGATACAGTCACTTAGAATGCCTGGGGGCTGTTCATCTCCTTCCTCCACATTTTCAAAGATCTGTTTCCAGCCAACACTGTGTCCCCACTACATATCTTTTCAAATTCACCTTGCATTTTTTTCTGCCTTTAATACCTACTTGTAAACCCTGTCTAGCTGCAATAGCTCACATACATGCTCAAAGCCCTTCAAATAGCACAGCCCCTTTTGCAGGAGCTCTGAGTGCTCAACAAAATGTTCTGTAATGTGCTCTAGGGGCAGCTCCTGCCTGGTCCCAGGGGCTCGTCTCACAGCAGCTCCCTTTCTCAGGAAGAGGGCAGAATTGCTTCATCCACCAATACTGGATAAAGAGCAGCTATCAAATTTGCCACTTCCCTCTGAAGTAATTTCCCAAAGACAAAAGAGCAAAAAGCAGGAGTGTAAAGTGCAGCATTTTGTGATGAAGTTTTGTGTAAGAGGGGAAAAAATCCTTTCAAACCCCAATCTACCCAGTCTTTCCAGTCAGGGAAAGTACCAGCAGGTTACCTTGGACAAGGTGAGTTTTCCTGATTCTGGTGGTAATGATGGACTGAGAAGCAGGGGCCAGTGGTATGGCAGAGTGCCCAGTGTCCATGGGCCTGGGCAGGGTTTGAACTCCAGTGCCTATTCTGGACTCAGTGTGACGTTTAACCTGACAGGATAGGGAATGCCTTTGCCTGTTCTCAGCATGACACAAATGGCATCGTGAGGCACGTGGAAATCTGCCCCAAACTACACTGACATGCCTGAATAGGTGTGAAATATCTCAGCACTGCAACAATGCAACAGCTTCTACAAGCGTCTCAAAGGAAGGGGCATAATGTACATGAAAAGTCACTACTGGCCCAACAAACTTGGAAGGCAGTGCCTCTAAAAGTTAGGAGAACACAAACAGTATTCTGAGCTGCAGCATGTTGCCCTTCCCTGCAAGCAGGGAGATGGCCAGGTCCTGCTGCCTGCCCTGCTCAACAGGGCCTGCAAAATTCTCTGCTCAGAGCTCGTGCCAAGCTTGAGCCTGGTCCTTTTGGTTCTAGAGGGACTTTTCCTGTGGTCTCAATAAAGCATGAGACCTTCTGAAATCAGATATACATATTTAGAAATGATTGTAAGAAACCCTAAGTGAGTGGCTGCCTGATGCCCTCAGGGAGGCAACAAATGCAGGATTTCATATTAGCTATGAAAATTACATTTACATACAACTCTCTGGAGAAGTCTGCTGCTGGAGATGTGATGTTGCTATTGCTTTCACAGCTCTGCACTACCACACACCATAATTATCTTTGCAGAGAGCATCACTCCCTAATGCCCCCACAGAACCCCCTCAGCAGCAGGAGGTCAGTCATGCCTGTTCACTTACAGAGAGAGGCAAAGGGGGTAGACAGTGAGTGAAGACTGCAAGGACTAAAGCTCACATAACCCAGCCCTCATGCTGGGCAGAAATATTGGGTGGGAAATGTCTTCCAGTGAAAAATGTTAGTCTGATAACATTAAAAGTGTCCTGGAAATGGGCAGGTGGTCAGGTGAGCAGGCAGCTGTCCTAGATTTCTGCACACCTGGTTCTATCTGTCCTGTCCAGATCCCCCAGATCCCACCTCAAAGGCTGTGGGCAGAGCTGAATGCACAGAGTTATCTGCTGCTGCTGACAGCTTGATTCTGATAACAATAGCAGTTTAACTGGTAAAATGATTTCTAATGAATACTGGATGTGATCTTTTTCTTTTCCAACTCTAATTAGAATCAGAAAAATGGTAATTCCTCATATTTTTATTGCTGTGCATTCCCTTCCAGCTGCCATATGAGGCAGAAGAGATGAGGCCTTTAAAAGTACAAAAATCTAAATCAACAGAAAACTGTGCATTAATTTTAATTATTGTCAAAGAATTAAGAAAAGGCCATTTGCATCCCCCTATCAGCATTTAAGCAATAAAGATAAATACTGTAATAATGATTTTCCTTGCACAGTTGCTGAAGACAATAATTAAAATGGTTTAAACATCACTGGCGACACTTTGGGAAATCAGCGGGTAGGGAAGGTACAGCTGTTCAGGTAACACCTCCTTTGGCAAGAAATTCAGTACAAGATTCTTATAGACTGTCATGTTGTTTATATTAGTTGAATGAATTTTGCTAAATACTAACTTACAGAAGGTGGCCACAGCAGAATTGGTACCTGATAGTTGCTGAGCTTTGCTATGATGAAGGAAGCTCCTTGAAGAGTAGGTAGAATAGCCAGGAAGAGAAGGCTTTGTTGATCAGATTTTGAGGCACAAGGAGACTTAACATCATGGTCATTCATCCTGTTTATTTATATATATATTCCAATTAACAAATGTGTAGAAAATGTCCTGTTACAAAATTGGGTATTACCTTATTATTCTGTCAATATTAAATGGATCCCTTGCTTGTTAAAAAGCCTTGTTTTTTTAGTGTTTCTGGGGCTATTCATTGTGCTGGGTAGAATTTGGAAAAGCCTTGAGGGCTTATAGCATAGACCCAAAGAGAGCATATCACTGAGAAGGTAACAGACATGACTGAATGAGACTACAGCACTCAAGATCCAACAGAGGAGTGACTTGAAAAAGGTTGTTGCATGGATCACTGGTAGAGCCAAAAAACAGATCCTGAATTTCAGGACCTGGAGATAATTAAAGCTGCATAAAAATGAACCTTGCCTAGTAGTAACTGAAGTGACTTGCTGCCTTTCCTCCACCATTGCACCAATGAAGGGAAATGTAGAAATGCAGACTAAAAATATGGTTAAGAACATAGCTGTCCAGTTTGTGGAAATTAATGAGGGTATGTGAAAGAGTGAGGCTGAATGAATCTCTGCTTTCAGGTTTGAATCAGTAGTTTGAACGCTCCAACCTGGTTTCCAAATTCTGCTCCTTTTTTAGATATATTCCCCAGGTGCCATTTCCAAACAACTACAATAAATTTACTGGGGACCAAGCCAACGACTTACTGCAGTGAGAAAAGCCTTTTGCTCACTGTAAAGAGCAGGTGCTTTTATCACTGAATGTTATGTCCAAAAGAATATAATGTCCTCCCTCACACAGTTGTGAGCCAGCCTGTAGTCCGATAAAAAAGGGGATTTGCATTAAATTTAGAGAACAAGTGAGCTTGTAATGGGCAGCCAGTGGTGTGGCCGGGGTGCTGGAGGCATGGCTGGGGCTCTGCAGCGCCCTTGGCAATGTGCTCTCGGCAGAACTGTAGCGCTGTAAGCAGCGTGCGGGAGCAGACACAGATTAAAAACGGGCTCGATGCAGATGCGAGCCAGCCCTCCACCTCCCAAGTGTTTGCAATGTGTGTGCTCATCAGCAGGTGTCACTGCGCTATCGGCGGCACAAGCGTCACACCATGGCTGTGAAATCGCTTCATTTTCAGCCCGTACGAGAGGTTGTTTTGCTGTGTGCTCCAGGGGTATTTGCTGAATAGGGAATATTCCTGGATGGATCTTCCTTTCTTTCTCTTTTAACTGGCTTATCAAAGAAGCTACCTTTCTACTTGCTACTGAAACACTGCCCTCAAAATGTCTCCTTGGGATTGAATGATATGCTTGAGACTTCTATCAAGCATTTGGAATTGCTCCAGACAAAACATTAGTAGATAGTATGTGATTCAAAGCCCCAAAGCCTGTGATAATTAATTCTCCTTGTTGTCTGATGTTGGCATGCTGTGTACTAGCTATAACAATATTAACAGTGCAAGGACAGTGGCAGTGAGTGGAAAGATGCATTTGATGTCTCACTGTGAGCTCTCTATTGCCAGAGAGCTCCCTGGTGTTACAACAAAAGAGTTAGGGAGGAGAGTGAGCTACAGATGATCAGGTAGAAACGTTGTCCAAAAGATGCTCTGAAGGCTGATGCCTACCATGGCTTAAAATGATCCTGGAGGATAATTCATGGATTAACACTGTGTTTGTTGCCTCTTTCTTAAATGGGAGCCAGCTGAAGATAGCCTGTGGATAGGGGACATACTTAGACTTTCTGAAAAGCCAAGCCAATTCACAGATGGAACATTAGCATAAAGCACTTTCTATTCGATGCTGTGCTTGGTCTTGCTAAAAGGGCTATGCTTTCAAAGTCCAATGAGTCAGAGTGAAAGACCTCAAGGGCACAAACTCCCAAAGTGAGCAGGTGGAGACAGGGAAACAAAGAGATTGAGATCAAAGTTAAGAAAAAAAAGAGTGACTCTTGGATAACTGTGTATCTCATTTGGTAGACTGAAAGAAAAATTGCCTTACATGTAGTTTTTACAATTTTATTCAATGCCAAATTCAGTAAATACCAAAATTGCACCAGAAAAGAACCTTTCATTATTAGTACAGGTTTAATATCTAATTGGAAAAAAATATGTTAGGTAAAGTTGTCTTCTGGAAAGAGGCTACTTAAAAAAATTATTTATATTTCAGTTAAATAAAACGCAACTTGTGAATTGCCATCTGTTGTCATTAGCAGTATTTGCCACTTATTCTCCGCATTCATTCAAATCTCACTTTTAGGGGCTGGCACTTTCAAAACTTTCAATCCTGTTTTTTTGCCAAATATTGACTGCTTTAGACTCAAACTGCTTTCAATGTGGATTTTTGTGGGTGGTGAATCTCAGCACAGATTTCAATGTGTTTGTGCATTACAGCCACTCACCATACATGGTTTTAAAAATAATAGCAGCAACAAAAGGTACAACAATGACATCTCATCATGATGCAATAACATGTGGGAGTCTTATTTGACTCTCCTTGAATCAGGTTATATGCATACAAGGAAATATTTCTAAAAATGTTACATGGAAGTGTCTTTAGAAGCTTCACTTGGCATTTCATTATAGGCCATCATCTTTCTATGACATTACTTGTACCTTGCATATTAGTTTTGCAAGGCTTTAATTTACGCTGTGGAAGGTTTACTTTGTTGTGGTACCAATACATAGAGAGTCTAAATACTGGATAGCACAATCTTTTTATTTGTAGGTGTTTTCAGTACAGGTGGTGAGGCATCATTGGTATTCAAGGACTGTTGTCCTTGAATTTATTTTAAGAGTAGGAATTCTGAGAATTTTGATCAAAATATTCAGTCCTGGATTATTTCCTTTTTTGTTTGTTTCTTTCTTTCTTTGTCCTAGAAGCTGACTATTTTAACTTATAAAAATAAATTTAAATGCTGTGGAAACTCTGAAAGAGCACTGACAAGTTTATTCTTTCCTTTCCAGTGTGACTTGTGGCACTGTTTTGCATTGATCACTGCTGAATGAATTTTACCTCCTTGCTCTCTAGTTGGCACTGGTCTCTTTACTCAGAGAGCAAATTTACTCATGCCCATTTTGAGTAATGGAGCTGGGCTACAACCCGCTTTTTCAAACATTTATTTGCATCTTTTTGGTAAAAGACAATATTTTGGTTAATTTTTGGACACAGATTTTGTTCTTTCTTCTCTTATTTATTTATGTTCCAGTTTTTTAATACATTTTAATACATTTTTAAATACATTTACTTTATCTGCAGCGTTTTAGTAACACTACAGTAAACCCACTTGCCACAGGAAGAACTGCCTGCTGTGCTCTTCAAAGATGCAGTGGTGCGTGACATTTGCTTGGTAGAGCTTTCCAGTTCTCCAAAATCACATTATATTTGTGGTATTTCATTCTTTAAGGTTTTGTAAAGGACTAACTGTCTGCTTGCCTGATATATTTGCAATGATTCCTGGTAGCACTTCATGGTCAGATCTCTTCAGAAAAATCAGATGCTGAAGTACTGGAAATTTCAAGAGCATCAAAAACTCATCTGCTGCTTCTCAAATGCATTGGTTTTTACCACTGATAGCAAAAGAACCAAAGAAGCACTCTACTTTTTCACATATTCTGTAGGCTCCTTCTCAAGGCCAAGAACCTGAAAGCAAGTTTTGAGTTTGATTTTAATACAGAGTGTGCATGTCATTCAACTTCAAGATCTCAACACAGTCATGTCTGCTTGTTGGGATTTTTTAAGCCTTGTGAACAGTGGCCATTTTCTGAATTTCAAGTTCAATTATCATACCTGCCATGGCTCCTGGGTTGAAATGGTCACCTCCCTTCTCTCGGGTGGGATGTACATAGAAAGTCAGACTGGCTGAAAGCTCCAGACAAGCTGCCTCTGAAGGAAGGAGATTCAGTAAGATGTCAAAGGGATCACAGCTGCACACACCTTTGCACCTGCTCTGACACAGTCACAGATCATCTCATATGGGGATGCCAACAGCAGCAGGATCTTTATAATAAACTTGTTTTTATTTTAGTGTTCATATTAAAGTATATCTCTATGTATATCTGTCCATAATCAGATATATACAACAGATAAAACATGCATGCAATCACAGACAATGCTCTGGAGTCACTCTCAGCTTTTTTGTTTGCAGCTGGAACCAAGAGATCTCAGGAATGAAAGCTGAAGGGACATTTATATTCAGCTCTTTTTGCAAAGCTTAAAATGTTCCTGGAGGCAGTGGAAAAGACAAAGCATCAGCCTTGTATCATCCTCCATTGGGTAGCAGGGGGGACTGACAGGATTGCTTGCAAATAAGGAACAGGCAGCAGCAGCATGTCTTAAAGCAGAGGATAAAAATGTCACAGAGCTGTGGGAGAGAAGTGAAGAGGTTCCCAAATGACACAAACATACATGGATGGTGATTTTGTCAGGGATGTATGTAATGGGTTGAAAGAGAGCTAAGGTGCCCAAGGTACTAATACAGCTGTTTAGCACCTCTGTCATGGTAGCCACGAACATGTCACTTTTGAGAGCTGTGGCTCTTCTTGTCTAATACTTTACTTAAATCCAAGTATCGGGGCTAAGTTTGCCCCTAAGCCTCATTCTACACTCAGTGGATAAGGGAGCACTTTCAGAGGGCAATTCACATACCCTCCCTTGACTCAGACTTTTGGGTGGGTTGCATTCATGTTTCCTGGTATCTATTTATCCCCATTAGATATTAAAATAGCCATTGCAGTCACTGAGTGACCTGAGACAGCTGGAGTTATGTGGACTGAACCCTGTCCTTGGAACATATGAAAAATGCACGCTGATCCATGGGGACTCACAGTTTTGGCTACAGCAACTGGGATATTAATGTATGGATATTAAACTGCATTTAATAAGCTGTTATTTTTAATCTGACACCTATTCTTCTCCTTCATTTTTTAATTTGCAGGAACTGCCATGGAGTATGAATCAATTCGAAGCACATGATGAGTGAAGGAAGACTGGAAGAAATATCTAGAATAATCCCTCCCATTAAAGTTATACAATGGATGGAGTAAGGACAAATAGTTCCTGTACAAAGGACAAGAAGGCTTTTGGAGTATTACAGTGGTATTATATTAAGTAACATGCCTGGAAAATGTGTAATCCACCTCTGTTTTCATACAATTAGTTCATTACCCTCTTTCAGTGTGTCCCACATACTCCAAAACCAGGCTGAAAGCCTCACCCAGCTTTTGGCTATGAACACCTGAAGGAGGTAAAGGTGAATTTGTTCACTCTCTGCTTTGAGCTCCTTCAGTAAGTGGCCTTCAACTGTTTGCCAACACACCCAAAGCAATCTTTAGGCCGTGATTCCTCCATAAGCACAATGAGGGCAGATTATTTCCCTTTAGATTTGTAGAGTCCCATAAAGACAGAGAAATTTTGATGGGACTGAGTGTATGCCATGTGATTTGTGTATAATGTTTTGCTATCTTTGGGCTTTTAAAGCTGACAGTGGAAGGTGACAGTATGCTGCTGTTTTGGAATTCACCATCAAACAAATAAAGAAATCTTAGTCTATTCCCATAGTTAAAAACACTAAGGTTTTCTCTCTCTTCCTCCATCTTTTCACAGAATATCTCACTTTTTTTTTTATTCATTGTCAGGTGTCAGCATATCCTAAAGCTCATGTACAGGTTTGTTTGTTTTTTGTTTTTTTGTTTTTTTTTTCCAGAAGCATTTTAAACGCCTCCAAAATCATTAATTACAGTGACTTGAGCCTTGAAGAATAATTTCCTGAGAGAAATTTCCCTAAATCCTTCCTATTAGTGAATAGGGGTTTCACTTCAATGGAGAGAAAGCAAAGTTTTTAGGGTGCCAGTGTGAAATTATTATCAAAATCTTCCTAGTCCATTGTGGAAATACTACCCACCTGTCTTGTTCTGGCTGGTCAGTCTTGCTTTATTTTTTATAAGGAAAATGGTGTTTCATTCAGATGGAAAATTTCTCCTGACACCAAACACTGCTTTTGAATTGAGGAGGTAGATCCAGAACTAACTTTTATTTCATCTATAAATCCTATTGCTTATGCTGCATGTTAGTTTCTTCCATGGCATGGGTTGTAGAGGATTTTGCATCACCTAACACAAAAACACCATCTCAGCCTCCGTCTGGTATACATTGAAAGTTTGACCACGTTTTAAAAATTCCAGTAATCTGGCACCCAATGGAACTGGGAATACCTGATAAAAACTACTCCCAGAACTTCTTTGTGGATGGACCTTTCATACTACCCCTGCAAGGTAAGTTTTGAAAGCAAGTATCTACGCCTGTGGGATGTCCCTCTCCCAAACCTGCTGGCTGTCCCAGAGTTAAGCTGTGTGTTTATGAAGGCTTTCCCCTGCAGATGTGCACAGACTGCCAGGCAGTGTCCATGGAAGGTGAGAGGCAGTCTTGTAGCAGATGGCACTCCACTTTTGAAATTTCCTGAAGACAGGTGGATCATTTTTCAGGGGAGTAATATTAAATTTCAAGTGTCCTCAGGCTGCCTGGACTTGGCAGACCTTCAGGTTCCTTGTTAATATTGGACATAGACTTTGCCTTCATAATTTATTTTTACAACTTGTATCTCTAACTGCAAGGAGCTATTATCTCCTCTCACATTGGGTATATTTGAAGGAAAATGTCTTTTAACACGTTTTTATATTTGCCTATCTGTGACTACACAGCCTACCTTTGTAGAGCAAAAGACATTAAATGAGTAGATATCATGAGTCATAACACTGTTAGTCCATCACAATACTTTTTTGTCTGAAATTATTTGGGAATGAGACAAATACTATTTTTACACTCTCTCTGCAAAAAATTGATGCAGTGTAACTCAATAAATTTTTTGCCATGCATCAGTAGGTTGGAAAGCACAAAATATTTACTTTCAATTGGACCCTGTTATTACAGTATTAAGAAAAATGGAGAAATGTGCGGATAAAACTATCTGGCTCCTTCATGCTTTCTTGTTTATAGTAGACAAGGTTATTGCTTCACAGATTTCTGCTGACTAAAACTGCCAAAGCTGTCATGATACTTCCAGGAAAATTATTAAGTAAAGATTAAAAGACCCATGAGATAAAAAATACAGAGGGAAAAGCAGTAAAAGCTGAAAGGGAAAAGAACCAGAAGGAAATAGAGGACAGAAATTAAGAGGAGCAAGAAGATACACGAGGGGTTCCATCTCAAGCATAGCTTCACACCAAATGATTCCCATGTTGCCTGCAGGGATCTCACAGCCACCAGAATATCCAAGAAGGAACTGCTCCTGCCATCAAGCAGTGCAGGAGATGTCTCTGAGCCCTGGCAGTGAGAGGCAAGGAGGAAGAATTGATTTGTCCTGCTGAGCAAAGACTGTCCCTGGACTCTCCCTACAACCTTCTTGGCATAACAGGGTAAAATGCAGCCTTGTGAGTTAGGAACCCCACAAGCAATGGGATAGTTCAATAAAAAAGCTCTCTTTGCATGTTCAGCACTATGCAATGTTTCATCTTGCTCAACAATAAGACATTTGATCTAGGAAGGAAGTTCCTCTGCCTTCAGTTTCTTGTCACAGTAACCTGACCATGAAGTTTCCATTTAAAAGAACAATATAACTTGGTTTAATGTGCATTTGCAGAAAGGTTCTGGATAAATTAGCAATAAAAATATAATATAATTATAAGCAAACACAGGCAAATTTGTCTCTAAATCAGTGCACATTTAGTTGCAGAGAAATGTAAGGAGTACTTGGTGAAAGTTAATATCAAGGTACGACTTAACCTCCGAAGGGGGTCTGCAACTTCAGATGAACTGTATCAATTTGTGTGGATTTTAATGGAGCTTAAACAAATATTTTTGAAAATTCAAGCTGCAGGCCTTTCCCTGGGTTGAGTGATAATATAAAAGAGCAAATGGGCATCTGCCACTCTTGTGTTTCAGCAGTCCAACTTCTCCTTCAAAACCATTTTAATTCTGGCTAACTGTAGTGAGTACATCAAGGAAAATTCAACTTGAAACAAAGTCCCTGACCTCTGCATTACAGATCTCCTTGTCATTTCCCTATGTAGTCTTGCACAAAAAGGTGACACAACATAGTCTTTATTCCTGGCAGCCTTAGGAAGATTTCAGCAGCCTTCTGCAGTTGTAAGTATTACTTTTATATCAGCAAGAAAAGAGCAGAGACATTTAGAAGCAGCTTTATTCATCTGGGCTGCTGTCAATGAATAATATCTCCTTGTTGCTGGTAATAGCATCACTTCCAAGGAACATTACCATGTAGTTTGTCTTGCTATTTTTGTTTCAGAGTCAGTGTCTGGAAAGCAAAGTAACTTAACAAATGTTCCCTAATCTTTTTCCATTTGGATGTTTCTGATTTTTGGCATGTGCATAAAGTGATCAAAATGCAACCTGAATTAGGCTTTTTACTGTCCAGAACCTTTCATCGACAAACAAGCCAATCTTTTACTTAGGAAGATATAGCATCAGTGAGATGTAACAATCCTTATCGAAAGTGAGAAACTCAACTTGCCCTGTGTCAAGTAAAATCTGAATGTTTCTGTTTTAAGTCTTTGTACGTAATCAATTTAGATGCAAAAATGTATAATCTAAGAGTTGGTTAGAGCATGGTGCTAATAACACCAAGGTCACAGGTTCCATCCCACTAAGGGCTATTAACTTAAGAACTGAACTCGATTATTCTTGTGGATCCCTTCCAGTTTGGTATATTATGTGAAATCCCTTAATGCTGTGATGGAAATCCACAGGCACAGAGCAGCCTAACCATTGCAGCAGCAGCAGCTCCCTTTCCATGTGTTGCTCACAACATTACACTCATTGACAATCATTCTTATCTGTCCTATTGCTACATGGTAGAGGTAGAGCAGAGAAAATATATATCCACAGGGAAATAAAAGAAAGCAGAATTTCTCTAAAGATTTCTCAGTAAGTCTGGATCCAATTTAGCTTGCTGGGTGTGCTGCAGATGGATGTGATTTGCAAATCTCTCAAGCAGGAGCCTATTTGTTACTTTATTTGACTATTTTACCTGCAATTGCATTAACAGACTTGTCTGTATCTTGTAAATGGGGTCTATTTATCAACTCAGGTCTTCCCTGGTGCTTTGGTGAACTTCTTATTACCTGCTTTGGAGCCTTGTCTGCAGTGCCATTATATATGTATGCAGCCCTTCCTCACTTGGAGCTGAACGTGAGATGCTCCACTACATCTGAAAGCAGGTACTGCCTGTGAGACTTCATATAGTTTTCAGTTTCACTAAATTACCCCGTGATGTGATTTGGTAAACTCACTGCAAACACAAGATGTGTGGCTTTAGGGCTCAGCAGGGAGTTTTTTCCCTACTGTTTTCTGCTTAGCTGTCATCTGACAGCAAATGTAATTCTGTTGCTTTTATGGGCTTGTATGCTATTATTTCAAAACATTGTGGGCCACAGAGATGATCTGCTCCTCAAATAGGGTGAATGCTTTTAGAAAAGCCCCTCTGAACTTTAGCCTTTCATACCTGTATGGGCAGCAGTCAGGTGTGAAACATTGCTCTGTACTCACTTGTACTGCTGTCAACAAAGAAGAATTACCAGGAGGTGACCTTGTTCTTCACAGGAGACCATGGCATTTCAGCATTTCTTATGTACTGATGCTCATTAAAGGTAGGATAGGTGCTCCCTGAAAAGAGTCTGAGGAGGATGTGTTTTCCTGCTGCTGGAACTACTTCTCCTGGAGCTGTCTCAAAAGACACCATAAAAATTCCTGAGCAAGCAGGGACAGAAGGAAGATGAACTGATGAGCAGGGTAGATTTTCACAGAGATGTTCTCAGCAGAAGCAGCAGATCCTGGCATGGCCTGGGAGGGTAACTCCTGTGTGAGGGCTAGAAAAGATGTCCCCAGAAGTGGCTCTGCTCTGTGTATGTCCATGGGACAGGGCTCAGTGCTCAGCATGGATCTTAGGATCTCGGCACTCAAGATAAAATAAGAGCTGATGTTTAAGATAGTTCAAAAAGTTGCCAGGCATGGTCCTTCTTAACACAAAAATTGATCTTACTTTAACAAACTGCTGACACCATCACCTGCAGAGTTATTCCTGCCCAAATGCTTTGCTGCCCAAAGATAGCACAACAGCGTTCCCAGCTCTCCTTATGTAGTCATGAATCTTGAACAGCATGCAGCTTTTCTCCCATGGTCTCAGTTCACCCAATCTGATGATTTTGGGGTCAAATTGTGGTCACACAATCAACTTCTCCACCTCCAAGGTGTGACTGAAAGAAGTTCTGTGACATGCAATGAATTGCAGAGAACTGCTTACTGACATGTGCTGTGAAGGCAAAGAAGAGAGAGAAAAATACTCAAACATTCTTTACTTTGAATTTTTTTAAAGTATTGCCTCTGCTTTTGAGGGGTTTGGATCCTGTCTTGGAGCTAGGAATCTTCTCTGGAGGTCTTGCTGCGTTTTTTTCTATCAATGAGCACTGTTAGCTCTCATTCTTGGTTCAAGAAATTATCTACCTCAAGTGTACAGGGATGCAGGTGAGCTGCACAGTCCAGAAGGAATTCTTTGGGCCACTTTTTTTTTTCCAAGGACACTGCCATATTTGTCCTTCAGATCCTAATTTTCTCACAGTGCCTCTTGAAATTTGATTCAACTATATGAACAAGATGCGAAGGCAAGGTTTCAAAGCTGGAGGTTCACACAGGGAAAGATTCCTTAGCACCACATACCAAGGTCTGCAGACCTTGCTGAGCCTTCTGACAGGAGGTTCACTCACCTTTTTTCTTCCCACCTGGGTGTGCCCTTGGGTATTGCTCTTCCACAGTTGTTACTCTGGTATCTGCTGACTCATCTACTACCCCTGAATGGTGGGAAACAGTTCTCTTGTCTTCTACCATGACCTCCAGATGTTCAGAGTTTTCCATCTGATATTAGCAGAAGGGGCTTTTTGACAGTTTTACAATAGCCCCATTTCCATCCAGCATTCCCTTGAATCCTGTTTTGTCAGATGCTGCTGCTTCACTAAGACTGGATGATTTACTTTTGACGAAGCACAGCTAATCCTTAAACAGCCAAATGATAATGAGAGGAACCCGGAGCTACATCTGGCAGTATTATTTTTCCTGCACAGCTGGACAGCATAGAAAAGTTTGGAATTTCTCCCTCTGAAGATTTTGAATTTTGATCAGAGAGAAGAATCAAAACTGGAGGTTTTGTAGAAAAGTAATTGTGTCTCTCAGCTGAAATGTGGGTTTTCCACTCGTTTCACCTTTTTCTGTTAAAAAAAAAGGGTCATCAACCCTAATTTTTCAGATTTCACAGAAATATGTATTTCTCAAGAATGCTTATTCTGGTATCTCCCCAGGCTATGCATGGAGGGGTTACTGTAAACTTTTCCTGTGTTTCCTTTACTCCACCTGGGAATGTGAGCTGGAGGATTTACATCTCTTTGAACTGCCAGTGCTGTGGGCAGGAGTGGGGAGGACAAGGAGCAATGAT
The DNA here is from genome assembly GCF_048771995.1 of Taeniopygia guttata. Classification (NCBI taxonomy): domain Eukaryota; kingdom Metazoa; phylum Chordata; class Aves; order Passeriformes; family Estrildidae; genus Taeniopygia; species Taeniopygia guttata. The sequence continues at coordinate 36,679,231 of NC_133027.1, forward strand.
GTATGGAGTGGGTGTTGCAGCCACAATGACAACCTGACAAAAGGAAGTTTTTGCATCAACCCAGATACCTCTTTGAGGCTGGGATCAGAGACATAAGCCTGAAAGAAAGAGCTTCATAATAACTGGAACCAAGCCTTTTCTGACACAGTAGCCTAGTACATGCTGTTTAATTTTACATCTGAGTTTTTTGTATGCCGTAGGTAGGCTACGACCAAATGAAAAAGAAGTCTGTACTTTGTGTTGCCTGGCTGGACATGGATGATGAAACTGCTAAATCAGGTCTGGCCTGACAGGAGGGATTTCTGTTTTCTTAATGAGCTAATCATATTTTTTCTTCCAAGTCATTTGCATTATTACGTGACTAGATATTGAATACTCTCTAACACATGGCCTGCATTGCACTGTGAGCTGGGAAAATGGCCATTTCCTCATTGCCCATTTCAATCTGGGAAGCAGACAAATTACAGTTTGGCAAACTAAAGTCATATGCATACATTAATAAGCACCTCTGCACAAAATGAAGATAAACAGAAGCAGAAAACATCTTGCATGTCCCTTCATATGTTTCAGAGCAGCTTTCATTCCTAAAGACTTGCTCTGACTAGCCATTCACGTAAACAATAGCCAGTATTTATGTGATTTCTGCAGAATTCTTTTGATAGCAGAATATTTTCGGTAGTGAAGGCTGCCTTCTGGAGACTCATGCACATCCAGAAGGGGTTTGGTACATGCCCTGGTGAGGGTGTAAAGCAGCACTGGTTCCCCACCAGCACCCTGGATGAAGTCACCTTGATTCAATGAAGCAGAGAAAATGCTCTGCTTTGATGTATACAAATTTTGAAATGCCACTTGCCCTTTGGGTTTTTTGATCCTGATCCAGACTGGTTTTAAATAAAGATGTAGTCTTGCTGCTCTTAAATCCAGAAGATCTGCACCAGAAAATCCTTCCCAAATCTTGCCTGATTGAAAAGTTCAAAACTGCATCTTCTGAGGGGAGCATGATCTCATGGTTGCAGCTTTTCTTCCATTAGCCTGAACAATGTTAACATTCCTATAGTTGGGCTTGTAAGCGCTTGTGGGTCAGTCTGGGATACCTTTAGGGGATGACCAGAATGATTCAATGCATCATTAAATGCACTCTGGATCAGCCCTCAGCAGATCTGGTCTCTAGCACTAGGTAAAATTCAAACCAAGAAAAGTCCTGATGTTAACAGTGCTAAACAATAGGAAAACAGGACAAAACAATGTCAGAAATGCTCTCCTTAGTCTGTGCGTGTGTGAGGGAACCCCTTCTCTTTATTTATTTTAAAAATAACAAATTATACACATACTTTTCTGCAAAGAGAGGTAGGTAATTTAAAAGAAGATTGTCCCATTAAACAGACAGATGATTCTTCTATTGCAGCAATAATTTTAATAGGATGAACACACACAAATTCTGCTTGTTCCCTGTGTAATTTTTGAGATCACCGTGAGTTGGTGTTAAAGGTCAATAGCGGGTAATGTGTAGCCTTTCAGACACTGCAATAAATTGCCAAGTAGCCTGCAAGGGTTTTTTTTGGTGGACCAGTCTCAATTATTAGAAAATTCAGCAACAGAAAGCATCAGGGAATGGCAGGCTTTATTTTTTCATGCAGAGACTTTATGTTTTTATAATAGCTAATCCATCAGGTTAATTTCATTGCTCAGGCAGGAATGCAGGCAGCAGACTATTTCAGGAGGGCAAGCAGCAGTCCCGTAGAACAGGATCTTGTAGACTACATTTTTGCAGATAAGCTTTCAATTATCTCCACACTTTTGCTGGGTGTGTGCAAACCCTTTTAGCCTGTCATGCAGCTAATCCAAGTCCAGCGAAACAAAAAAGAAGTTCCTCTTGATTTCAGTGAGCTTTAGGACCAGGCTTTATGAATCACTTTATGTTCATTCATGAAAAAGACCCATTGCCCAAATGAATGTCACTGGGGTGCATGGTCGCGTGCTATTTTGATGTGCTCTGTTACTCCTACATACTTCTGCAGATGTTTTAAACTGTAACATATGCCACTTTTCCACTCAAGGTTGCTGGAAGGAAGACCTGGGCTGAAGAGGCATAGACCAAAACTATACAAATGGACATGTTCCTTGTGAAACCTAAGAAAACTGTCCTGACATGATCTGTCCCTAATATCAAGTCAGGATGAAAATGCCACCTATTGAATCTGTTTCTCCCACATGCATTTTTAAAAAATCTTCTCTAATCCAGGCGATTTTATAACATTAATTTTTAAAGTAGCAGTATATCAGATGGGAAGTAGGACTTTGTTTCTAACATTGGTAATCAAAATGCCACTCTCTGCCAAGCTCCACAGGGTGCTGTTTTACTCCTCACTGCCTGTAGTGAACTGTTTCCTGCCTGATCCCTTGCTGCTATGTGTGGTGTCATAAGCTGAGATCCAGAAAGCAGATAACTCTTGGCTGAAAGTACTTGTTCCAAAAGAGAACAAACTTTCAGAGTATATTTATTTGTATAAGTTTCTTGATCCACTTAAATTTCATTCTGATAAAATACTTGAGGCAGTGCAATACCATTAGTAATCTTTATGCACAGATGAATGGCATTTTTGGTGCATTTTTTGGGGTACCATAAGCACAATAAGCAGGAACAGATTGTGAAAGAAAAAAAAAATTCAGTAGACTACCCTCACAAGGAAACACTCTAAACAGATGACCAGATTCCTAGAATTTGAAGGACATCCAACAGTTCACCACTCACCCGGAATACTATACCTTTCACCCTAGATCCTATGTCATTTAGATCTGCAAATGAACACTTGAGCATTAAAATTAGATGAGTTTTTATTAATTGCTGACTACCTGGTGCTCTTGCTCTGACCAAGACCTCTCTGTCAGGGGTTACAGACCAGTGTGGAGTGGAGGTGGATGCAGGTAGGAGTGCTCTGGCAATGTTGGTTGACATCTCATTGTTGGAAGTTTCAGTGGAAGAGGCCCTCAGTGAATCCCATGGCATTCAACACTGAGAAATAAGTCCTGCACCTGGGAGGAACAGCCCCCATCCATCAGTGTACACTGGGGGCTGACAGGCTGGGCAGCAGCTCTGCGAAAAGGGATCTGGGGGTCCTGGTGGACATGAGCCAGCAGCCTGCTGGGCTGGGCAAGCATTGCCAGTAGGTCAAGGGAAGTCTGGATGTGTCTCTCCTCTGCTCAGCATTGGGGAGACACATCCAGAGTACTGGATTCCATTTCAGGCTTCCCAATGCAAGAAAGTCATGGACATGCAGGCTGAGCCAACCAACCAACCATCTGAAGAGATGCTATAGAGAACATGGCACCAAACCCTTCTTAGTAGTGCAGTGGACAGGGCTACAATGAGACACAATAGACACAGATGGAACTGGAGAAATTATCATTAGATACAGGGGAAAAATCATTCATTGTGAGACTGTAACAACAGAGAAGTAGACTGCAATAGCTGAGAGATGTTGAATCTTCATATTCAGAATTTTTGAAGCTCTGCTGAGCAACCTGCTCTCACTATTCCATCTTTACATAGGAGTCACAGCAGCTGTCCTCTGGAGGCCCCTTTGAGCCTCTGTGGATCAATGACAATGAACTGCTGAATAAATCTTGTTCAACACTGCTGCCAGTCTACTTGTCTTGACATCTTGAAAAGCCTTGGCAGCTGAAGAGGCCACAGCAGCTGTCATCAGGAAAAGGAGCAGCTCCCTCCAAGGGCCAGACCTGCCAAGTGACACTGGCACAAACTTCTGACAGTAGCTGATGGAAAACTGGGGAGTTAGTAGACTAGAAAAATCATAAGAAAATGCTCAGAATCAGAAGTCATTGTAATGGAAACAGCAAATCTGCAAACCTTTCCCAATAAGTTTCCTTTCTAAGTACTTTCTAAATTTCAGGTCATTCCACCTTTTGCACCTTTTTACAGATCCAGTGTATTTTCATACGATGCCATGCAGAAAGAGTGGCAGCAAAGACACCATCACCCCTCTATGTTCCTGTGCTACTTAGAGGAGCTGAACTGTGGGTAAAGTAATCTGGAGGTGTGGAAGCATTTCTGCTTGTATTTACAGCTCTGCTATAGCAAAGATGCTTAAAAACATTCCACTTTACTAAAGATATTTTATATTCCCAACTGGAAGGAAACACTTCACTATTATATCTTTTGCTGACTTTTGCCCAAAGAAGATATAAATTGTTTGAAGATATAAGTGGTTTGTCCTTGGACAACAGAGAAGTCCTGGTACTGATCTGGTGTCCTTGCTTCCCTCCCTCTTTCTGTCCTTACTGCTTTTAGTCAACACCATACCAATAAGGAAAATTACCTGAGAAGCAACAGCTTTAAAAACAAAAAGCATTAAAGTTAGCTTTTCAGGAAGAGTTTATTTCAAAATGTTGGTTTGAAATGAGGTACAGTGGTATGAATTGTAGACAGAAAGAAAAGGAAATTGTCTTGGGGATGGGAAGATGCTCTGCCTCAGCAAATGTGCCTTACTTTGTTTTTTCTCAAAATACATCAGCAGTGATTGCAAAAGAATCTGAGGAATTAATACAAAAATTGCAAAAGGACATATGGAAGTCAGGAGCTGAAATCATATATATGCATATAAAACTGGCATGAGACAGCAGGTCATATTCATTTCAGTGCCCTGGAAGGGGCATGCAGGCATTTCACCTCTAATTATGCAGCATGTTTTTGACTGAGATGTCTCCTCCCTTCAGCTGCACTTGTTAAAAGCATTTAAGCATGCTAAACTCTATGTGTGTGAATAATGCTGTGTTCCCTTAACAAAGGCACTAATGAGTTCATCTCCTTAAGACTCCCATTAATTCTTAGGACAATTATTTCCTACTGTGGGAAGTACTGTGACAAGTAAGATTATGACACAGTGGACAAAACTCTCTGGTCTAGAGTACAGGATATGGAAAGACTTCAGAAGAAAGCCTCTGTCATACTACATCAATCATCTGAGCCTGTAATGTTGAGGCTCAGTTTTACTTTCATGTCACTGACACACAGCTTATAGATATGTGCCCATGTAGAAAAGATATGACAATAAATGTCATCACAGGAAACCCCATGAAAAATTCTTTCATCTAATTGAAAACATGAAAGGAAAATTATGGGAATATCACTTCAGGCAGAAAGATGTTCAGGAAACCTGCTCAGGAGATTTGTCTTGATCATAGGGTTGAAAAAAAGAAGCTGTTGGGCTCCTGAAATGCCTGGTACTTCTCTCCGTTCAAAATAAACTGCTGATTTTAATGACTGTCCTTTCAGACATGGTCTATTTTAAGACAGTGGAGTCACACCAGAAGGAGTGATCACTGGAATGACAGCATGCAGTGAAGCAAGGCAAGCCAGAATGGGGGTTGAATCATCTGCAAAGGGATTCCTTTCATACTCATGCTTTAGAACTGGACTTCACATTAAATTTTGTGAAACCTGGGGATTGGGAAAAAAGAACTCACAGTGAGTGGCTCAACAGCTGCATTTGTGGTGCTGAGAAGAGGATGCCCTGTGGCATGGTCTGGAGCAGATTTAGCCCTCCTATAGAGCCAGGTGTGCTTGCTTTTTCTGTCTGCTATTATCTACTTAAGTGCTTTACTGAACTGGATTCTTAAATGTTAATCCATATTCTGTCTCTGGGGGGCCCATGGTGAAATGATTCATGTTTCTGGTGCAGGTAATTGCACCCTGTTTTGTCTCCTGCTTATTAGTGAACAACCTCTGACTCAGTGCAAGACCTTACAAATCACTCTAAGTTTGTCCCAGTCAAAGTCCAAAGTGCCCACCTGGCTCTTCTGAAGCATGAAGGAGCCCTGAAAATTCCTTCCTTTAGTGCATTTCTACTGGTGGTGGGTTTTCCCACACACTCGCAGAGCATTTCTGGGACAGTTCGTAAGCATTTGCCAGTTTTGCCTGGGTTCCCTAAGTCATTCTTCATTGCTTGGGCCACGTCCCACAGTGTAGTACAACTGCTTTCTGCCATTAAAATGTTCATTAGGATTTATTTTTGTTCCTGAGCACACTGTCACAGCTATTCATGAAATGGAGTAAGTAATATATAAGTCTAAACAATAATAAATGTGATCTATCTCTTGACATGTATAACAATATAATTAGAAAAAACCAGTATTTCTTTGTGCATAGGATTCACTTTTTCAAAGAGGATTTGGCCTGGTTAAAAGACAAATGAAAGTTAGACCTGCATGAACACAAAGGAATCAGCATACAGAGCTGCTGTGAGTGTTGATTTGCTGCATGTTTTATGGCTCCTTCCCAAACAACACTGGGACTCAAGGAGTAAGGTGAAGATTATCTCCTTTATGAAATGCATGAAGAAGTGAGAATTACAGGTTTGTTGTCACTCTTGGTGATACAAAATGCATTATAAATGCAAATATATACTAAGATCTGGTCTTTGAGAAAGGTGCTGCTTTTTCAGTGGTCCCACAACAACTAAAGTTCCTCAGAGTTATCTCAATGAGTCAAACTTCCATCAGCTTCTAAGAGCCATGATTACAAGTGGGATTATCCCACCTTTGCAGGGTCCTTCCCTCTGCTGGACATTGACTCTACACAATTATAGAAAGCAGCTAGAAACTAGTCCTTGGCACTAGAAGTTAATGTACAAAACCTGTGTGCTCTAGGGAAAGAAAAAATATCTTACTTATATTATAGTATTTATTATACTATATATATATATATATATATATATATATATATAAATATATTACTTATATTATAGTATTTATAGCATTCATTATAATAATATATAATAGATATACATAAATATATAATTGAACATAGTATACATTTATCCTGTTTAAACAAATACTAACTGCAATTATATCTTGCTTCAGTAAATAAACACTGAAAGCATTTGCATGAAAAGGAGAACTGCAGACAATACTTAAAATCTCTTATCGCCCTTTCAAGAAAATTACAACAGGTAAAAGCAACACAGTTCAAAATGATGGATCAAGGCCATGGAAATATTCACTTGATCTATATACAGACAAGCCTCTGTTGAACAAGTCATATTTTCTTTCTGTATAAATATTTATAGAATTATTTTGGTTAGGAAAGACCTTTAAGACCATCAAGTCCAACCATTAATCCAGCACTGGCAAGTCCACCACTAAGTTATGTCCCTAAGTGCCACATCTACATGTCTTTAAATACCTCCAGGGGTGGGGACTCAACCAGCTCTCTGGACAGCCTGTTCCAGTGCTCAACAATCCTTTCTGAGAAGAAATTTTTCCCAATATCCAGTCTAAACCTACTCTGCAGACTAAGTTAAAACTCAAAGCATAAGTTTTTAAGCTCTGATTGCTCTTTTTTAACAAACTGGTATGAAGCCTGATACTTTCTCTTTAAAAGACACAGAAAGTTGGGATCTCACTTTAAAAAATGGCATCTGATAAATACCAGTGTGAAGTGTGCAGGATTTAACAAACAAGTGGGCAAGCTTCCAGTTTGGCCTAAGCAGAGCTGTGGCAGCTCCCATCCACTGAGAGCCTTGGAGCCTCCAGGCTTCTGGGATGGCGCTTTCTGGCAGTGATGCCCATGGACTCAGCTGGTTGTTCTGCCATCTTGTTTGCCAAATTTTCTATTCTGGACATTTTTATTGATGGTATAATCCCTAGATTTCTTGCTATTGTCCTATTTTTGCAGTGCTCCTATTGCCTTGATTGTTCTGCCTGACCATCATTCTTCTGCTGCCTTGCACATCAGCTGTCCCTCACCAGTCAGAAATGCAGGAAGTCACAGACAGCTGAAGTGATGGGAACCTCTGCCCAAATATGGATCATTTGGAAAGCCAGAAGAGAGTGTGAGGATCTGTTTCAGGACTAGATGTGGCTGCAGCAATGTGAAGGGGGTAGGCACAGGCCCTGTCATGAACTCAGACAGCCCTGGACTGCCCTGGGAAGGGTCAGTGCTGCCTTTGCCTTCTCCTCATGCTGCAGCAAACCACCCCCTACAACACAGCAATTCTCTTGGTACCGCTAATAAAAAGCACAGGTAATGGGAACTGCCAGGTATGCAGGAATAGGGGGCCTCTATATCTGCTCTTTATAGTTCAACAGTATTGTAGCAAAAAAATGCCTCTCCTTTGCAAGGAGGCCCTCTAAGTCCAAAATGCTGACTGACTCCTCAGACTGCCTTGGCCATCATCTGGCTACCAAAGTTGATTATAAGGGTGATATCTTTCTTTATTTCATATATACACACTGGTCTGCCTTTGTCTTGTGTGTTTCTATTTGTTTTTCTCTGCTTAGACTGGCCTTGCAGTCCCTTTTAAAATGTCTATGAAAAATGTCAGTGTGGTTAGTTCAGTAACATTCTTCAGAAAATTTCAATCTAGTGTGACAATTTTCATAATACACATAGCCAACAAATGTGTTTCATTTATATACAGAGCCTGAATTCAACAACCTGAATACAGAGCCTGATCTTGATGTGGGAAAACTTTTTTAGTCATTAGTTTTCAGTATCTCTAGTATCTGGAGTTGCTGTTCATGTCACAGTAGACTTTTCAGAAATATTTCCATGTGAAAATTTTGTCTGTAGGAAAGGAGGATCAAACAAATTGTCTGACCCATTTTCCTTCTAACTGTTGTCTTGGGCCAAATTACTGCTGCCTGTGAACAGATGCAGGAGGAGCTGGATCCCCTTGGCAGGTGGAATCCAGAGCCACTAGACCCATAGATGTGCATTTTGGGCTCACAATGAGTGATTTTCAGATAGCACAGTATTGTATTTCCATTTGGAATTTCACAGTTCTTAGCTGTCACATTTGAGAACATAACCCCAGACAAGAGCAGGAATGATCCATTACTGAAAAAGCTGGCTTAAGCTGACATGCAGGCAATTCCACTGGCCTTGACCTTTTCTAAAATGCATGGCAAAACTTTTATTTCCCTCCCATCAGCTGTTTCTGGCTGGTTTTGTTTATTTGCCTTTGTAGACTAGGAACTATCTGGGGCAATGTCTGTGCTGTGTTTGGTCCTTGCCTGTCAAGACACACAAATCGTTGTGAGTCGAATGATGTCTTCATTTGCATTCACGCATAGCTGTGCTCTCAGCAGCTTTGCTGGGTGGAAATGGAAGAAAGATTTAATTCCATAGACTACAGATCTCTGTGAATGTTTGAATATCCTATAAGTCTGTGAGTTTTGTCCAGTAATAAGTGCCTCGAGCATACAAAATTAGAAGGGAAATGAAAGATTGTAGTAATATATAGAGGGCAACACTGGTCCAGGTAGATACTGAGTGTTTGGCACTTAAACCCCTCTGTGGCTTTGTATGTTGTGTGGCCTACATCCATTTCCCCAAGGGAGATTGGGTCAAGTGTCTGTTTTTATAGGAAGTTAATAGCAAGTACAGTTTTCTATGGCCCTCAATGAAGCAAGGTGGATGAGTCCTATCAAACTAGAATGAAGATGGTATGGTAATAAAGGAACTTTCATAAAGAAAATGTCTGCAAAACGTGAAACACAATAGGAGCGACTCCAGAGAGATGAACTTACTGTAAGTGCTCATGGAGAGGCTGGATTGTGCCTTGCAACAACCAGCACGTCTCCTCTTCTGTTTGCTGCCTTCTGCACTTGACAGACAGGCAGCTGAGGAAAACAGCTCTCATCCAAGTGCAGGGTCATTTGTCCCCCTGGTTCTGTGAAATTCAAATTCCTCAGGCACATATCTCTTTCTGCTTTAAATGACAGGGAGCCAGGTTACCGTGGCAGTTCAAGGGAGGAATATCTCACACCCTATAGGGGGAAACACAGACATATTTCCATGCTGTGGGTAGCTTCCTCTGTGCCTGGTCTTGCTCAGAGTTTATTTCCTTGCTTTATTAATAATTTGTACATTATTTCAGGCTCCTCTGATCTGGCCTGAATTCACGCCCATCCAGGCTGTAAAACTTCAGAAATCTTGCCTATTCTTTTCCCTGTTTTCACAGCTTGTTTAGTCAATATACTGCTTGTTCCAATAAAATTTGTTTTTCTTATACATCAGTATGTAGGCATTTCCCTAATCAGTTTCATCTTTTTCTTTCAAATCTTAATTTACTGCAGGCTGAGATTCCTTAGATCATACAGATTTGCAGTGACCACTCTGGAGGTGTGACAGCACTGGAACAACAAATGGAAACGAAGGACACCTGCAGCATCCCTAAGCTACACTTTGGCAGCCCCTGTTGAAATGGCACAGGGTGCAGACCCTTCCCGTCAGCATCATTGCTGCCAGCACTTCTGGCCCTATGCAGAGCATGGAAGAGTTCCCACTGACAGCAGTGAGTGCCATGTAAAGCCTTTTTTTTTTTTGTGTGAGCTTGCCTGATGTAGCATCCTGGGATGAAATCCCACAACATCCTCTCTGCCTACTACTGCTGCTTTAGAGTAGCTGCCTATTTGGCCAGTCACTTCTACCTCTCTTGGCAAGTGGGGTGCACAGAGGAAGAGAGTTAACAAGATGAAGTGTTTCCAGCATCCTGGCAGCTCACATGTTTAGGAGAGAGGAATGTGGCTGTCTTTCAGTGCATCCCAGCCATTTGCAGTCGGTGCATCAGCCACTTGGAGTAGCTCTCATTCAGTTGTGCTGTGATGGGGAGCCGGTGAGAAGCAGAGGAAAAATGGTGGCTACTCAGTCCTGAAAGACAAGCTCAGCTATAACCAAGCAGTTTCAGAAGCCAGTCAGGTGGGAGGCACTCACAAGGCACGAAGAAGGTATGCAGGCATCTGCCTGTGCCTGAGCAAAGGTGCGCTGAGGTGTCACAGGACTGCAGGAATATGCAGGTCTTCACCCTCAGGGGAAGAAGGTCCTTCTGCACTGAACACAGCTGTTATGAATGGCTGGGATGAACACTTGACATGGATACAACAGTGTGAGTAAATTCAAACTGTCTTGTCTCTTATGGGACTTGAGACTGTGTGAGATACCCTGACCAGGGCACCTTGAAGCTGATGGGGAAAGGAATATTGCCCTTGAACCACCTTTCTGGCATGGACAAGTAAGGAGTGATCTCCCTTCAGCAGAGAGGTAATGGGAGCCTTGCAACATGCACAGAAAAAAATGGATTAGTTTTATTGTTCCCAGCACAAACATTCCTTTGAAAGTTCTCCTGCACATTCACAGCATGGCAAAGCTGCAAGTGAAGCAAGTGCTAAATCAAATTCATGACTTTTCTCACACAGCCATGAGAAAAGGCACAGTTATACTGGAAAAAGCAACACCATCAGCCCCTGCAGATGAGAAAGACTGATTTACACCCCCTCTCACACTTATGTGGCCTCAGCAACAGCATTGGAATTGTATAAGCAGTATTTCACCACTGTTTGGTAGTTTCTTAGTTATGGACATAATTAGTAGTAATTCTTGAACAATTTATCAAGAGATTTATGGTAAGAAATACAAGAACAGGAATCAAGGTGTATTTGAAAAGAAAAGGTTGTGTTACTGGCTTCTCTAACAGGTTGGTGGAAAAATTACCTTTGTCTATGAGACTTTGCATTTACCAGATGTTTGATATTTGAGACTTCTACAGGTGGCTGTTAAAGAGGGGAATTAGACATGATAACTTTTAGAGTAAATAATTTCTGTTACTTATTTGAAACACAATCTGGTATTTGCAGAATAATTAATGATGAGTCTAGCACAGTGGCCTTAAAGCGTCTTCAACAATGTCCAGCACTCAAATAGGTTCGGAAAGATAATCCTATCTATTGCTATGAAACAATTACTTTGGCTGTGCTTTTCATCATCCATTCATAAACTGAAAAGCTGAAACTGATGAAGTTGGAAAAAAAACACTTCTAGAAATGGGAATTTGAAACATTTCAACACATCTAAGATGAATTTATTTTACTATCTATTGCAGGTGAACAGACACCCTATCAACACCTCTTACCTGAAGAATGAAATTCACAGTAATAAGTCTCAGATTGTTTCCAACAGCAATGCAATATTTCCATGAGGCTGCTCTATCCATGGTAAATAGGTAACTATGGAGACTGATGAACATTTAGCTGTAATCAGGGAAGAAAGAGTGGGAAAATAAAAGTTTTCTTTTTTCATTTGCATGCTTAGGATATGCTTATATGTGCTGATTTTTAACAGCTGTCTGCATCAGTTGAAGTGTGCACCCAAGCCAGGTCTAAAATCTGCAAATCCCACCTCAGGGAATTTTCAGGGAAAGAAATTAAAGTTACTGTAATGCTAAAAACTCCACTAACCTGATCCAGAGAGAGACCTTAGAAGGAAGAAACACTTCTTGAATACATATATATTTCATGCTCATTATTTTCCAGTCTATATGGGCAAGGAAAAATATATGGCTTGTGAGCTTAACACCTGCTGCAGCACTGCAGAGCAAAATGCAGAGGCAGAGGAGGACAGCATGAGGGGGGCTTACATCACTTGCTGCTGCTGGGCCTCCTTGCTCAGAGGCCTGAGCTGGGGAGATTGTTGGGGAATATATTTACTTTTGTATTCCTGAGTTGTTTCTCATTCAGTGGGAGCTCTGAACATGTGCTGTATCCATAGAGCCCCACTGACATCCATGGGGTAAAAGTACAGAAATCAGCCTCGCTAATGTAATCTCTTTTGTATTGCTGTCATTAGCTGGGAGCAAAAGCTCAAACAGAGAGATCCTAAGTTGTTGAGTGTGATCACAGCAGCTAAAAACTAAACAGGTGAATTTTGCAGCATCTAAAAAGTCACCTGCTGAGCAACAGAGAGGTACAGATTTGCAGCAGGCTGCTGTGAGTTGTGTGTGAAGTGGGAGGCATGGCGTGTTCACCTCATGGGTTTGTGCCAGTGGGTGCTGTACTTCTAGGGATAAACACCTAGCCATGCTTAACTATGAGAATTAAACTCAAAGGGATTCAAAGGAAAAAGAGCTTGAAAATAATCCTGAAAGAGGGCAGAGATCAAGTGGTAGGATCCTACAAGCCAATGGGATGCATGAATATGCCTAATTTTCTATCTGCAGCTGACTGCAACCTCTTCATTCAGCTTTGACCTCTGCACCTTCAGGTGAACACAAACATGAAGACAGCATGTGACTGGTATGGACCACCTCACTCCAGGTAAGCATTTTCCCTGTGGAAATTTGGCTTCTGAGACTCTGTGTCTTATTTTACATCTCAGTGAGCTCCATACTTGCAGCAGTTAAGTGGATTAGTGGAAGGTGTTTCACTGGCATTCTTAACAGATATTTTTCTGGAAGCTCTCCCCTCTAGACACACAAGTCTGAGCTAGTATTCCTGCTCTGGTTTTCCCCCTCCTTTGTAGCTGGTGGGGGGAAAACTGGAGCATAGATGGATGACTCCCTGCTCTATGGAGCACATTGACCTGGGACAAACCAATTTCCATTTCTCACTGCTGACACTTGAGTCAGCAGATGCAAGAATTTCAGTTGCAGGCATGCACGCTCTGTCAGCAGACTACACCTTTGGACCTGCTCAGGTCTTATTTCTAAGGCTGTGTTTAACCTGTCTGCAGCCTCAGGCTGTTTCCATGTTCATTTACACAGTAGAAGATGAGAACGTAAGTCACAAGGTAAATTCTATAGTTTTCTATCTGAAATTCTCCTCGTTATCAGGATCTGTTCCTCAGACAGAAAAATTGTTAACCAAGTCCTTTCCACTTGCATAATTTAGCACTCAAATTCTCACTCCAGAGTTTTTGCAGCAGATACTTCTCATTAATAACACATATACAGCCTCAGCATCATTAGGATGGCATCTAGCTAGAGGTCATCCCAAATTCTTTCTTTCATGAAACAGTTCTCCTTGGTGGAAGCTCATTCTGCCTACCTGTGTACCTCTGGTATTAAATTTTTAATGGCTTCAACTATTCTTTTCTTAAGTAATGCAGACACAAGGATTAGTCTTGGATCCTCACTTCCATAATTTCTTGTATATATATTTCAATATATATATATATATATATATATATACACCTACATACATTAGCTATACACATATATATTTTCAGTATGTATATATAAATATAAGATTCAGCTAAATATTCACAAATCCAGTCAGCCTGATGGGATTCATCCCAGATATTGAAAGACTTAATGACTATTATGTCAGTACTGCTCTCAACCATCTACCAAAGGTCTTGGGAGTCTGGGAAGGTCCCTGCTGACTCGAAGTTGGCCAGTGTTATTCCAATTTACAAGAAAAGACCTAGGCAACTACAGACCTACTAGTCTAACATCAGTTCCAGGAAGAAATATGGAGAAGATCATATAGGGTACTACTGAAAGGCATTGAAAGAGCAATGCAATGATCAGGTGCAGTCATCGCGGTTTCACAAAGGGAAAGCTGTTCTACTGATTTGACCACTGCAATAAGGAAACCCACCTAGTAGATGAAGGGAAGGCAGTGGATGTAGTTTTTCTAGATTTTAATAAGGCTTTTGATAGTGTCCTTCACAGCATCTTTTTGGACAAGTAATGCAGCTGTGGATTCACAGTGTGCTGGGTGGATTCTACGGCTCAAACAATTGTAGTGAATGGGGCTTCACTTGACTGGTGACACTCACCAGTGCTGTTCCTCGGGGTTTAGCTCCAGGACTAGTCCTATTCAATGTATTTATCAATGAGCTGGATGCAGGAGTTGAATGCTCCATTGGCAATTTTGTTGATGATACCAAACCGGGAGGTATTATTTACTCTATCGAGGGGCAAGAGATAGGGTCCCTCAGACCTTCATCAGGGATGCTCAAACTTGATATTAGGAAGCATTTCTTTACCAAGAGTGTGATCAAACACTGGAACAGGTATCTTATTGTGGTGGGTGATGCCCCAGAGCCTGTCAATGTTTAAGATGCTTTTGGATAATGCCCTTAATAATACGCTTTAACTTTTGGTCAGTCCTGAAGTGTCTGGGCACTTGGATTAGAGAATGGATTGTTGCTGATTCCTTTTACTGACCTATTCTATTCTATGCTATGCTATATTATTCTATTCTATCCCAGTTTTGGAGGGATTGGAAAACCTGTGCCCTACAGAGCATGATCTTGATAACAAACACACATAAATTTGACCTGCAGCATGACTACACTTTGTTTTATTTACCTGCTCTTCCAAACAGCAAAGATTTTATGAACAGAGCATTTTGTCATGCAGCTACCTCCCCATTGTCTGCTGAGGTGTGAAGCTTGGTGGAGAAAGTAACTATGCTTCCTCTGCAGGGATATCTGCTGGGTGACTGCTCTGATGTCTTTATTTATCCATTTAGATTTGTATTGCTGAGATATTATTTTTATAAATCACTGATGTGATCCTTTGCTCTCAAAATTGAGCTTTCAACACAAGCCAAGTGAAATACCATCAAACCCATCACCACTTGCAGTGATTTCCTTGTAGAGGGTTTGAAGAGCAGCCTGGTTGCATGCTGCCCTGGCAGCCACTCCTGCAACGCTAGAGGATACCTGGGGGTTGGAAAGAGCTCACACAATCCCCCTTTCTATAGCTAATTTATCTAATGGATCCAAGATGAGGTCTGAAGTCTTAAGGACCATTAACTTCACACTGTTTCCAGCTCCTCACTCTCTGACATGCACAGACATATCAGCATTTATATCCAGACCCACCAGTTTCCTGAGGATGCAGCTGTGCCATTTCTGTCCACCTTTAAATAATTGCTATAGCGAAGACATTATGATGTGAATATGAGCATAAAATTCCTTCAAAATGTTACCAGTCTGTCCAAAACAGTACTCTCTAACAGTAAAGGCAAATTAAACTCATTTTCAGAAGGATTTCTTTAATCTGTGGTTCCCAGGTCAAGAAGAGTTGAAGCTAACCTACTAGAAAAGCAGTTTGCTGCACTAGGGTTAATGGGAAACAATTTTCATCAGTGAAAGTGTAAAACAAATAGGGTGCAGCTGAAGGAATTTAATTTTGTAGCTATGACTTCCTCAAACTTTTTCCAGGTGATGGATAACTTTTCTCTCATAACTGTAGATTGTAATGAGGATCTCACTACAGACTTAGTGCAGACATACTGTCTACACTTGAGGCTGCCTTTCTTATTTCTTACCAAAACTTGTATTTCTCCTGCCCTTTTTTCCAGGCTAGCATTGCATTGATATTTCTAAGAGATGCAGCACACCCTCTTCCTTTCCTCTTCTTTATTTTTCAGACTTTATTTTGACACCTTGTCTCTTAATATTTCTCTTCCCAAATTACAAGTTGGAAAAACTTCTCTCACCTTTACACATTTTCTCTCACAAACTGTTTAAATCAGGAAAAACCCCGTGGGACTCCTTGGTGTTTGCTGTCATGTATGTCTGTTATAGCTGAGAAAAGGTAAATGTTATGAATGCATGTTCTTTGATAATTTTTTTTTTTAACCATTTGAATTTATGTCCTAGCAAGCAACATATTTTTTTGGTTTTCTTCTAAGTCTTTCATCTTAGACTTGTAAGTTGAGTGTATCATACTCAAAATTCTATCTAGACTTCATGGGAGGGAAAAGTCATTACAAAAAGTACTTTTTACAGAGAGACAGTTCTAGGAATGTGTTTCACACTCCTCTCCTGTGAGCAGATAAGAAAGCCGCGGAAAAACTCTAGTATGAAGGTGTTGCTCTGTAGTGAAAATTTTGGGGCCCTTTGTTTAGAAGAATTAAAGGCAGATATTTGAACTGATGCTTCTTTGACCTACAATTTCAAGAGGTGCAATGTGAAATGTAGGGGATTTCAGTCTGCAGACCTGGGGGCGCAAAAAGCTGTATGGGGAAGAAGCTTTCAAGCTCATCCCTCTGTGGTGTATTAGAGAGCTGTTTAACTATGGCCACCAACTAACTACTGCCCCATCTGGGCCTCCTGTGCTAGGAGTGGCCCAAACACCCAGTGCCTCACAGCTCACAGCTCCTCCAGGAAAGGACACATGCCATGCTGCTCTGGGAAGGGGAGGAAAATGGAAAGATAAGGCCAAAGGCAGCTTTTACAAAAACAAAGTATAACACAGACCCTTTCCCCTTGTCAAAAAAATCAAGTTCCTCCTGGACCTCTCCTTGTGGCCACCGTTGTCTGGATCGAGTCCCATTTTCACAAGTGCAAAGCGCAGGGCCAAGTGAAGGACGGCGATTCCAGCCAGAGCCCAGAACTGCCACCCGAGCAGGCCTCCCCAGGCCCCACCACTCTGCTCCTGCTTCATCTGCTCCAGATCCTAAATCAGCCGAGTCATCGGCTGGTGCAGGTACTCAGCACGCTGCTCCATGGTCTCCAGTGTCCGCTGCACCAGGGAGACCATTGAGAGGAGCAAGGCGGACTGAGAATTGTATGCGCCAGTTAAAAAAGCCTTGCTATTAACAGTGTCTCCTCCCAGGCAGCCACAAATTCACAACTAGTGGAATTTACAAATGCTCTAGGTCTGCCCGAGTTCAAGAAGAGCTTGCACAATCCAGATACTGGAATAGGCCAGTTTATTGAAACAAATCCAAAACAGGTTGAGGGTTTCTGAATGCACTAACTAGACGTATTAATGTAAATACAAAAGCACTAACTAGAGTGTCCCTATAGACATAGAGTAAATTCACTAACTAGAGGGTCCTAAGATATATATATATCTTAAATGCAGTACTTATGGGGTATGAATAAACAGAGCAAAAACACTGATTACAGGGTACTAATATATACTGTAAATGCACTAACTACGGGAGGTTAATATATACAGGGTCTGTCAAGAGGCCCCACAAGCACAGCTCTGTGCATCGGGATCTCTTTCAATGGCCGTGGATTGGCAGTTGTTTGAGCCGATCCAGCAGGCAATTGTACTCCTGCACGGCCTTCCTGTGGGCATTCGGACTGCTGGCCAGGTGCTCAAAGAGGTTGGGTGCTTCAGCCACCCGGAAGCCGGAGGGCAAGCTGATCTCCATCGGGAAGCTCACATTGCCGACGACAAAGTGGTGAAGCTGTTTTGTGTCCAGCGAGCAGAGGAGGTACTTCAGGATATCCATCAGTCGCTGCCCGAAATCCCTCCTGCGCCACTGCGTCAGGGGTACGGCGTTCAGGAGGTGCATCACCACAGTCTTCAGGGCGTAGCTGGAAAAACCTACACCCATCAGGAAGCCCGTGAGGAGCTGCAGGCACTTGCAGTGACAACTGTCCTGGGGGGCCTGCCTGGAAATGTGCCTGAAGAAGTTTGCCTCCGCCACGGCGTAAGTCTCCGGCCACCTTGTGCTTGGGATGCCTGCTTCTGCAGGCTGGCTGCACACAAAGATATCGGAGTCTCCTTGCCGCACTGCAAAGATCATCTCAGCCGTGAAGCTTTCCTTGTCTTTGCGCAGCTGAAATTTACAGGAGCGGCTGCAGGGCTGCAGCGTTAAATGCCAGTGGCGGGATTGAGGCAAGAGCAGCCAGGCTACTCTCACAAATCCACAGAACCAGTGGACAGTCTTCTCCACATCTAGATAGGAGCCGGTGCAGAGGGTGTGCAGGAGGCTGGGGTCCTGTCTCCTTCTCAGCTCCTCCTCGGGGTGGTGGAGGAAACACAGCATGTCCTCCCCCAGCCTCTCCCTCGTGCAGGTGCACAGCAGCTCCACACGGACACAGAAGTTCCTCTGGAGCATCCCTGCAGCGTCCAGCTCCAGGTGGAAGGCATGTCCTGGAGGGGGGCTCAGGGGTACAAGCACACGGTACACAACATCTTGTGCACGCCCGGGACTCCAGCCTTCAAAGGCGCTGCCCACCCCAACAGCTTGTTGCGGCACCGGGTAGAAACCGTTGGACAAGCCTTGTCCAAAGATGTGGGTCAGTTTGTCCATCAGGTCCGTTATCAGCTGGCAGCCTTTGTCCAGATCCAGAACAGGCAAATGCATGCGCTCCTCTAGACGGCTTCCAAGCTTCCTTTTGGCATTGTGGTCGTCATCTTTTCCGTTTGCCTTCTCCTGATTGTCTTCTGCATTTCCGGCCGCATTGGCTTCCCCCGCCTTTTTGTCCTGGTTCACTTCTTCCTTTGCAGTGTTGTAGCCTTCTTTTGCTTCATTTCCAGCACTGCTTTCTGCCTTTGCATCGCTGTTACTGCCTTCTTCATTTCCCCCCTTTTTGTCGTCTTCCACATTTGCAGCAACGCTGCTTTCTGTTTCTTCCTTTGCAACCACGTTGCCTCCTCCTTCTTCCTCCTCCACCAAGCTGCTGCTGGACCTCTCCTTGTGGCCACCGTTGCCTGGATCGCGCCCCATTTTCACAAGTGCAAAGCGCAGGGCCAAGTGAAGGACGGCGATTCCAGCCAGAGCCCAGAACTGCCACCCGAGCAGGCCTCCCCAGGCCCCACCACTCTGCTCCTGCTTCATCTGCCACTCTGCTCCTGAATCAGCCGAGTCATCTGCTGGTTCAGGTACTCAGCACGCTGCTGCATGCGCTCCAGTGCGGCCTCATCCAGCCCATCCCCGGCCTGCTGCGGGTACAGGATGAGGCCTGGCACAAGCAAGAGAAGGAGCGGAATGGCAAGCATGGTCTCGGGCAGTGAGCAGGGCTTCAGTGGGGATGGGAGGGAGCTACTGCTAGGGCAAGTGGGGACAGGAGCCCCTGGGATCAGAAGGCAGGAAAGAGGCAGCCAGGCAGCTGGCAGGCTGCCAGGCCTGTGCCTCTGCCCCGGCGCTGGCACAAAGGCTCTGGCCAAAGGCACTCCTGCCAGGGACTGGCTGCTGGATGCCCTCTGAGAAGCTGCTCCCCGGCTACTTGCGCTGCTGCCGAGGCCCTGGTTCCACGTTCAGCACAACCTCTTGTCTGCGTGCACGCTCGCCGCTCGCCGAGGCTGTACTGAGGCTGCGTTACCTGCTGCTTCTGATGGCAGCTGCCCCCATTGTGACACTGGGGCTCTGATGTCACAGGTGCCACAGTGCATCCTGGCCACGCCAGGCCATCGCCAACGTCCACCTCTAGCTCGGCTCTGGGACTCCTAGTGGCCCCTGGCAGCCAAAGCCCTGACACGCGCAAAGAGCAGACCCGCTGGTCATAATGGACGCTCTGGGGATTCCCTTGGCAAAACAGGCAGAAGCCCCCAAAGCCTTTTCAATCTGACATTGGGTGACAGGACTCATGAATGCTTTGTTCCTGGAAATCTCCTGCTGTGAGATAGAACTGGTTGCCTCGCTGCTGACCTCTGTGCTTTTGGGGTCACGCCTGGGACCTAAGTGACACCCTTGGGCGTGTGGTGGCAAATGTCCAGGAGGTGACATGGGGCTTCACCATGGCAGGATCTCTGTTCCCACTGTGCCACTGCGAGAGGACATTGATTCCCTGGAGACACTTCCCAGGGCTGATGAGCAGCTGTGGAAGGGGGGGGCGGGGGGGTGATTTCCAGCAGGCAACTCCCATTGCCAGCAGAGCACAGTGTTCTGCATGTGCAACAAATTCATTTCTGCGGTGCCAAAGCCCCGCAGAGTGTCTGCGATGAGCGGGACCATCACTGTCTCTGCAGTGAACACAAGGCCCTCCAAAGGCCAACTCCTGAGACCTTTGCAATATACCCAACCACCCCTGGTTAGGCTGCCAAGGTGTACAGGGAACATGGGGACAGCAAGCTGCCAGGGACCCTGTGGGCGTTGCAACAGGTTATACCCCTCCAGGATGAGCAACCGTCACTGGTGCATGGTCATTCTTGCAGAGCTATCGAGCATTGGTCTGAGTAAAAAGTTTCTCCCAGGACTGCTGTGACTTGAATTATGTGGAAAAAGGAAATTTCTCTGGGATGTCATAATGATTAATTTGGCAAGTGCTGCATGAAACATCATCTCTGCAGCCTGGACAAATAACCTGTCATTATCAAGTGCAAGAGCAGCTGGGGTGAAGTAGTGGAAGAAGCACAATATTTCCCTTCAACACTGCATCAAGCTGAGGTCCCATGCACAGGCTCTGCTCTACCCAGTGCTGTGTTTAGTTAAAAGCTGCTCCTGAGTTGCTGGGGAGGAAAGGACCTGCCAAGGACCCATTCACTCTGCGCAGCTGATCACTCTGTGACGAGCTTGGGTAACTCTTGCTCTTTGATCTCTGCCCCTGCTGAGCTCCACTTAGCTCCCATGACCTCTCCTCTCTGCCAGGTATACCCTTTGCCTTGAGCTGTATCCAGAGGAGACCTCAGTCCAATGACTAAATTAGAGTGCAAATGCCCTTTTGCACATTTCATGCTGGTGAACGAGTTGTTTTCCTGGAGGAGTTTATAGTGTTTAGAGGAATGACAAAAGCTCTCCTGGCAAACTGCCATGAAGAAGATTTCTGTGTCTCTCCAAGGCCATCTCCTGGCATGGCTCTGTCAGCTGAACGTGCAATTTCTTTAATCCTCAGGGTGACATAATTCTGAGAGCAAGACTCCTTAAATGTGTATTTGAGGTGTCCTTGAGCCACCATGCTCGGTCTGCCTGTCACAAACTCTTATCTGCTACTCATGTGGCAAAAAGAGTTGGAAAAAATAGATTTATGCAGGACATAACTCTGCAAAAGAAGCCTGAGCTGGAGCCGGCAAAGAACCAGGATCACAAGAATAAGTTATTCTGTGGCTAAGTCAGAGGCTGCTAAGATATACGGATCAGAGGAGGCAGAAATGTAACTGCAGCAGTGAGAGGAACAAGGCAAAGGTGTCTGGGGATATGTGCTTGTTTATGATTAGTCCATGGATTTTGGAGTTTTGTGTCTAAAACTAGCAATTACTGACTGGCTCACCACAGAGCAAAGAACTTAAAAATGTAGAAAATTTGAGATTTTAAAATAGTCCATAACTTAGTTGGAAGATTTGCTAAGCTTTATATCATATCAGAGTGAGTTTTAACTCCTTGCAGCCATACAGCTAATTGAAAGAACATCCTTTCTTTGTCTTCACCAAGGGCTTTCACAGGATAAATTTTTTCATCAGTTTGCTAAATATCCTGTGCACACAAGGGCATTTTGGTGTTTGTTCCCTCTTCTAGCCACTGACTTTTAAATGTAATGCCTACGCTTCTGATCGTCCCATATGCCTACAATTTTATGTGCTCTGGATTCCCTCTCTCACGTAATAGTGCTAAATTGTTCCAAAGAGTTCCACAATTCAGTTAAATATTGCATTAACAAGCACTTCCATTTGTATGTTTTTAAACCTACTGCCCAGTAATCATATTAGATGTTCACAGTCCTTGTATTGTGAGGAAAATCAGTTGTTTTTCCCTATTACTTTTCCCTATCACTGTAGCACTGGTTCTTGTCTGTGCAGAGTCCCATGTTTGGTCTCTTCTCTGCATGACAAAGAATCTAAAACTATATTTTTCTGCTCTCAAAAGAAGATTTTCCATATACCTTATCTCTGTAGTTTTCAAATTTATCATATTTTTAAGCTGGGATGACTGACACTGCAGGCAATATTGGAGATGCTTTTAGATGCTTTTATAAGGTAGTATAATCATGTTTCCCATTTCCTTCTCTCTCCCTGAGATGCAGAAAAGGCTGAACACTGCATCCTAAACACTTATCTACCGCTTCTACCTACACTAATAAAATATATTAAATCCAGATATACCAACAGTCATCCTGCAGCAGTCATCCTGCTGACCACATCTCACAGTTTACTTGTCTTTCTCTGAGCACTGAGTGACATTTCCAGACAACTAGTCACATTTATATCAAGAGCTCTTCTCTGGCTCATAAGGGGTAATTCAGAGGCTGTGGATGGGGATGGTGCAGTAAAGATAATTTTTTCCTTGAATTTGACTATGCTTTTATTTGCACTCAATTTCACCTGCAAGCTTATTGCCCACTTATTTAGTGTTCTGGTGACAATTCTTGCAGACAGTTTTAGATTAGACTATCTTGATTTATTTTGTATTATCTTCAGGCTGTGTATCACATATTGCTACTCCTTTTCCATCAGCACTTTGAACTGTGTCAACACCCATACAAAAATGGCTGGTGCAGGTATGTATGGCATGCATTGAATGGTCCCAGTAGAGAACCTCATGCTCTCTGCCAGAAACTTGGTTTTTAATAGTTAATCTCTGGCTTCTTACAATTAATCATGTATTAACCTGACAAAGAACTTCCCTTCTACTCATGGCAGACCAATTTCTTTTAGAACAGATGGTAGGAAATTTTGTGCTGAATATCAACTGGACCATGTTTCACAATGTGTGCCTGCCAGTACTTGAAATGTGGGTTTCGAAAACATTGCCTGTAATCCTGTAACCTCCTCCTATGAAACAGAAAGGATGAATGTGAGAGGAGCAGTTATCCTCTCCAGGATAGGCTGGGAAATGAGGGTGATTTATGCAGCTGCCACCACGTCAGAGCCTTCTCTGCTGTGGGTTGCAAGGCATTTGCACTGTGTAGCAGTGGCAGCTTGGCTCAAATGATAGGAAGATTCAGCACAGCCAGACTAATGATGAGTGGTGAAAATTCAAATGGCTGAAGACAACTACTGAATTTTAGAAAGGCTTTGAGAAATCAAATGAGTTCAATGGCTGTTCTCCCATCCAGAAATCGGTAATACCTTAGTGGATACACTGGAAGTAACATTTGATAGTCTAAAAATAGGCTGCATATACCAGTCCTTTTGCTTCCCCTGAAGTGCTGAGAACATTCAGTACTTATTAAAGAAGGCATTAAAAGGGTTGAGGTTTGCATATTCCTTTTTTAAATTTCTTTTTGAAAAATACCAGAATAATAATTTATAGCTGTTCTACTTGTGAGAAGTCATTTGATGAGACAAAATTAAAAGGAGGGGATATACCCCTCAGTGGGCCACAAAACTTACTCCTGTGGTGGAGACTGGGGGTTCCTTTTCTTCATGAAACCTCATCCTCAGCCTGACCACTTCAGCAGCTTTCCTTCCTACAAACCTAGGAACTGGCAAACCTTTGAAGAGAGGAGAAATCCCATTTTCCAGGCAAAAGGCCAAAAGGGCAATTACAGCGTGATATTGCTTTAAGTGGCAAGAAAGTAAGTTTCAAGGATTTCCTTTTGAATTTTGTTACGGGGGGCCGAAACAGCACCTGCACCAGCCAGACCAGAGATTTTGACCACCAGAAAAACCTGTTGTGATTACTGTGAGCCAAAATGTCATCAGGGGTATTTTTTCCCAAAAAAATTGTCCAAGAAAATCACCTGTGAAATCTGATTCACAAAATCATGTAAACAATATCAACTGCACCTGCATGTTATCTAAAGTCTTGGGGCTTGAGTTTGCCTGGTGTGTTCCCACACCCAGTGTGGTGTAATGTGGAGAGAACCCAAGAACTCACATTAGATTTCCTACAAATAATTTAGTGCAGAGAAGAAAAGCAGGTGAATTTTTGCTTTCAAGTCCTGGAAAATGTATCTGCATTTTAGAGCAACAGCTTGCAGTATAAGTTTCAATGGATTTATATTTGTGGAAGAAACTGCTATTTTTACTCTGGAGACATTTTTCTGCCATGCAAAGGTTCCTCTTAAAATTGAGCTCCCCATCAGACTGGGATGAGGGCTGAGGAGAGCACCTTGATCTTCATGCATGCTCCTTGCTCCATGGCCTCTAAGGAGTATTTTGGGCTAGAAGGAATGAAGCACATCTCAAGGTGCTGCTGCTGGGGCTGTTAATGGAGCTGGCCTGGCTGGATCACGTGTGCCACTGTGGGCCAGGTGAAGAAATTATAGAAAGCTCATTCATGACCATTACTATTTCTTTAGATATAAAGCGATTGCTCTACTTCACAAGTGTGACATGGGTGTAAGAGAAATGTAATTCACCAAATAGGAGAAAGACTGATCAAAATCAAATTACCAACAAGTTGTACTTAGTTTTGGGAGCACCAAAGTGTGGCACTTCATATCCTGAAATACTTCTATTTTTATATTCAAAGGTAGCATAAAGTGAATTTGATGAAAAGCCCTGGGTTCCCCACAGTGTGTCCTTGTCCACATGCTCATGACTCCCACAGCCCTTGTCCAGGAGAACCTGTGTTCACCCAGCCTCTTGTGCTGAAGGCATTTTATTGGTAGGTGGAAATGGGTACTTGAACCACTGCTGTCTAAAGCCAATCTCATTCCCAGGAAAGGTGCCAGGAGATTTCTGGTTTCCTCCTTTAACCATGTTCCATAAGAAGACTGAGCAGCCTTGTACTTACTCAAGTCAGACAACCAAAACAAAAGAGGAAGGATTTAAGACTCCTCTGGGAATGAAGCAATGAAATTTAAGTCTGTGCCTCTGAAGTTCTTCACCAGAGCTAGATATTAACAGCTAATTTCTTTTATTTCAGAAGGAAACTGTTTTCAAATTTCCTACAGCCTCTGCTTTCACAGTTTTAAAAAATTAACTAAATAACTAAACAGAAATAGAGGAAGAAAATACTAAAGGTCCTGCACTTAGTAAAACTGTGCAGTTTTAAGTAGATTAGCAGCATTTCCCTTCAGAGCCTTTATTTACTTTATTCTACATAAAATTCTAAACAACATAAAAATTCCCCTGATCTTGAGAGATCTTTTGCTTTTTGCAAAGAACTTTCAGGCAAGCTGTTAAACAATGATCTTTTCCTTTGTAATTGGTATTAAAAAATTCTCTCTCTCTGTTTGTGTATCAGGGGCAGACAGAAAAGAGAACTTCTAGATCCAAAATTACAGAGAGCCTGGCAGTATAGATTAAAACCCTAGTGCTGACATAGCAGTGTCACATTTGTCACATTTGGAACTGGTGGTAACTTCAATACAACTCTCCAAAGACTGAATCTTTGAGTTCAAGCAGAAAGGGATTACTAAAATTGGAGGAAAAATTTCCATCCCTTTCTGACATGCACTTACTCTACTGTGTCTAATAGCTGAGCTGGTATTCTCTCAGCAGCTACTAGTAAATATTCATAGGTTAAGGATCAATTTACATTTGATATGATGAATATTTACTTACTTTAACTTCCTATTTTTGGCATAAAAACTTCTCTTGGTGTCAAAAGTCACTTAATGTTGTGATGGCTCCCTTAAGGGCTATTACTGCCTATCTTGTATAACCCAAATACATGTGCCTGATAGAAAGATTTGTAAGGTGTATCCATAAAATGAAGTGTTATTTATTTTCTGAAAGGTTTCAAGGCTGCAGAAAAAACCTATTTATGCTACAAATTACATCAGTGGTTTCTGAAGTAGTTGGTTCTGTGGACTGCTGCCAGCCCATAATGTCTCGCCCAGATGACCACACAAAGTCCTCACTGCCCACATTGAAAGCACCACTGATACCATTCCCAGCTCTCTCTGTGAGTTGCTCACTGCATCCATGGAAATCACTGGTGTAAACAGGTCCATAACACTGGTGGCCATTGAGCTGTTCTGAAATCTTGAAAATCACAGATCCTGCCCTTCATTTGGCTCCCAGTCTCAGAAGAAATTCAAGTAGTACAGATACTTTGAGTGCAAAAGTTAAGAACATCTCACTGCAGTTTGTCAGACTACAAGCATTGGAATTTCTTTTTTCCTTTCTGAGTTGGTGAAGTACACAGTTGACTCTGAATTATGCATGCCTACAGTAATTCTTGCATTGAATTAAATCACTAATCCTGGTGTAAGTGCTCCCTCTGAATTAATTTTTTAATTCATTTTTTCCCCTCTGTGTCTTTCTGTTTGGCTGATTGTGGTTTTAAAATTGGACTGAGCACATGAAACAAGGAAAATAATTTTACCCGTGTGTCATATTGCCTAATGCCATGCTATTAGTGTAAAATCCTTACTACACAGAAATAGCTGAACACTTTCTCCTTGGCAATTCAGAATTACAAGATTACTTCAGCTATCACAAATCCCAACATCAAACGTAGATACAGTCCCTATTGCAGGAGACATCAGCTGCAGGGAGTAACAGCAGTAGGGTGACCCTTCCCTCTTTTCTCCTTCTGGCCAGCCAGCCTGACGCTTTCACTTTCACCAAATAGCATCACTCCAAACCCACATCATGCCTTGGGATGGGCTGTGGGCTACCTGAGCTGAAGTGAAGCAAAGCACTGTCCCTGCCTGTATGCATCCATCAGCCTGGCTATTAACCCTGGTAGGATGCTGCAGCCCCAAGGAAAAGAGCAGGCTGGCCAACGTCAGCAGCTGCTGAGGCAGGAGGATGAGCCTGCTCACGGACAACACACTGTATCTGCATCCCAAACTTGTCCTCGAGGTGGTACACATAATTTCCTTCAAATCTGGGGTCTTCCTCTGTGCTGATACTTCATCCTTCATCTCCTGCTTGGCTGTCTTGTCTCACAAAGACTGCAGTGTCACTATCACTGCTGCGGCTGGTCCCATACCACAGAGGCCCCCAGGACTGGACCCTGTCCCTGCCTGCAGCCACTGGGAGGGAGGCTGGAGAAGCACCACAATGCTGCCAACCCCAAGGGCAGCACCCAGAGTGGGATCAGGGGTGCATGAGGCACAGGGGCTGCAAGAACCACCCTGCCAACACTGAGAAAACAGAGGAGTGAACTCACTCTTTTATCTGTGTGTTTGCTGTCTGCACGTGATTCCCATCACTGCCACATTCGGGGGACTCTCTGCAGCATGGTTGTGTGAATGTTAATTAAACTGAACCCAGCTTTTATGTGTCTAGCTGATAAGGCAGGCTGGCAGTGCTCTAAATTTAGAGGGAGGAGTTGTTTGAGAAGACAAACACAGACAGAGCCACCTTGAGGTATCCTGTGGCAGCACCTCCACTCACAAAATGGCATCAGTCCATGGCAAATGGGCTGAATGAGCAGTGCAGAACACCCCTGCTAAGGGCAGCAGTGTAGTTTTATGTCAATAGTATCAACCGGTCAAGCCTTGAACAGTTACGCTCCTGTGGTAGATTGTGTGGATTATGTTCAGAAATGGAAGATGCAGGAAATGGCACTGTTTTAACTGGGTAAATGATATAAAAGTAGATAACTTACCCAAACAAACAAAAAAACAAACAAACAAATACATACACATTAATTGAAAATCTTGACTTTTGCATGAGATTAACTTTTTTACTGTGTTTGCCTGAGATTGATTTTGACGTTTTTCCTGATCAGTTATGTCAATAATTTAAAATATGACCAGGAGGAAGGGTGATGGGGTATGGTGGGGGGTGGTGGCTGTATCTTGTTTTTTTTCTTTCAGAAGGGGTCGGTGATGATGTACACTCACCTTTGTGCTTACATCAGTTTTGTGGAGCACCTAAGGCTCCACAAACCGCTGTGTGCCATGGCTGGTTTCTGCAGAGTGAATTTACTGAATGTGCTTCACCTTCTACCCCAGCTTCTGCCCAGTCTGGGGTCCTTGCAGAGGCTGACTGGAGAAGAGCAATGGCGAAATACATGTTAATGAGACAAAGAAAGAGCAGTAGGAAGACTGAAGAACATGAAAGTTGTGAGGGAGTCTTCAACTTGCAGAAGGCTTGTGCAAACTTCCTTCTATGCTTTATTAGAAAATTAGGAGCTTGGAGTTTCCAGGGGGAGTCAGCAAGGAACTTTGATAAATGCAAATTTGTCCTTGTAAATCTGGTTTCTGTCATCAGAGATAATGGAATTTCTGTAGGATTTGAGTATCCAGACCCTTTTTCTCCTCTTTGGTACCCCTTTGGCGCTGTTTTGAAAAGGACAATATTTGCATCTAAGATTTTTTTTACCAGTACTTCTTTCATACTGTACCAAAATCCTGACTTTTCATGTTACCTACACTTTCCCTTCTGTTCAAAAACAACCCATTGTATGAACAGGAAAAGTTATTTTTTAGTCTAACCTGATGTGTAGCACTATGTTAATCTGTTACAAATTGAGTTTTTCATAGGTTTTAACATTTCAGAATTTCTACTATAGCCTATAATTATTACAGCTCTAATTATTCTGTCATTTAACACTTTTATTTCCATTTTGGCATAATTGGCTACTTGATTGAAAAATACTTCCTTTATGACAGTGCCATGGTTTGACGCTGGCGCAATGCCAGCGTCCCCATGAAAATACACCTTCCCAAATAAGTGCTGTGAGATGTGATCAGGAACAGAGCAGAGCAGGCTCAGCTTAGAATAAAGGAGAAAGAACTTTATTAAACTACTACTATGATAAAAGACACACACTAAATCCGCAGTGAAAATCTTCCAAAACATTCATCCTCCCCCCACCCAAACTCCAACAAACCACAATGAGACACAACTTGGACCCTCAATCAAGTCATCACGCTTCAGATAATCAATACTCAGTTCATCAAGGGAGTCTTTCTTGCACCATAGGCCCCCAGGAAACACAGCTGCCACCTCTTGTGTTTCCATGTCACTCATGGCACCACCCAGAGAAAACCTGCCAGTGTGACACTCTCCTCTCCATGTCACAGCGCTCTCACCACTGTGCATGGACAGACTGCTCATAGGGCTCCTTTAAGGATGCTTTGCCAAGGACCAAAATAAACAACAGTTCAGTTTTCTCATTTTGGGACTGCAGTCCCCCCCATCTTCCTCCTCCCCTGGGGCTGAGGGTGCAAACAGAGATCTTCATCTTCCTGAAGACAGAGGGCATCACCACACCCTCCTCAGCTTTTCTCTGTTCACTCCATTCCTGTGCTGGTAGTTGCCAAAGCAGGTCTCTTGGCTCACCATACATCCCCCTAAGATGCAGTATCTTTTGCAAGAGAATTTGGTTCAGTCTATGGCTAACAAGAAAAGTCCAGCCAAAAGCCACTCCATCATCTACCCCCAACCTTCTTTTTCTAATATCTCAGATCCCAAACTGTCTCTTTTCTCTTTCAAATCAAGGAGGAGTAATATTTCACAAAGCCTTCATTTCCAAGGAAAGGGTTAAAAGTCCCGGACTCCCCGGAGGGCTGAAATCTCCAGTCTCCCACGCTGGGCACCTTCCCCCTCTTATCCTTCTCCTCTGCCAGCAAACTTCCAGGTGCCTTCAGGCTCTCTATCTCTTTCCCTCTGGGGTGGGGGGAACAAAGACATCTCAGACTTCCTCCACCCCTCCGCAGGAGCTGACTCGGTTCCAGACCCTTCACCCCCTGGCCTACCTCCCCAGGCCACATGGCTCCCCTGCCCCGCCCATCCCGTGGCTGGGCAGGGGAGGTCTGCTCTCTCTGATGGAACCAAAGACCATTCTCCTGGGAGGTCTCGCTTTTAACCCCCTGTGTTCTCAGAGGCGTGTCCATGACATCAGTGGTCACTCCAGGTGCCAATATCCAAACCTGACCACTGATTGATTTGACCCCATTTCCTGAGAAAATTCACTTCCATGTCAAACCACGACAGACAGCATTTTTCTTAATTGGGTCCTCTGATCCTCACCCAAGAAAAAGATGTTTTTCCTTTCCTTGTTACTGCAATTACATCAGGAAATTATAGCTCTCTGAATGATACAAATGTCAGTGAATATTGTTCTCTAGAAATCCATTTGTCCCTTTTCCACAAGCAAAAGTTAGTTGTTTGCTTGAGGATTTGAATTTCACATCAGCAAGAGCTCTCAATGCCAAATCACCCTGATGTACAGGACTTGCTAACCTGCTGTTGCTGAGGGACTGAAATGCTGTCAGATCATGATATGGGGACATCCATGCAGGTCAGGACATGGGGATACCCATGCAGACCATGGCATAGCCATGCAGACCACAGAATGGGGACATCTGTGCCATGGGGATGTCTGTGCAGATCACAAAGTGGGTATATCTGTCGCCAATTCCCTTTACACCAGCTGAGGATCTGCTCCACACCCATGTGCATTGGGTGTGGCAGGTCAACAAAAGACCTGAATTCTGTGAGCTGTATGTTTACTGACTGGAAGGCCATTTAATTCCTCAGGAAATTACATTTTTCTGTTTGCTTAAAACAATCTATGGGAAATAGTAAAGGTGCGAAGTATAGGACAAAGGGCTGATAAACAGCCTGTGTGGCTGACAGCTTTGTCTGCATGGTCCCTACAGGGCAGAATTCACTTGTTGGAAAGAATCAAATCCTAACCCACTGGTTCAAAGATACTTCCCTGAAGTCAGTGAGGAAAGAAAGGAAAGGAAGCAATTTAGAGGGAAAAATGGTCTGGAAAAGAAGGGTAAGCCCTTTCCTCAGAGCCTTCTCTCAAAACACATTTTCAGAGTGAGTAGATAAGATTCATTGCACCATGTCATCATAAAGAAAACATTAAACTGACCATAGAAATTGCACCCTGAAATTGCCTATTTCTTTTCAGTGATTATAAAAGGCAGTGTCCAGCTAGTGGCACCAGCTCGGGCCTCTTCACTGCAGAATCTGATGTTAGACGGCAGAGCTCTCTCCCCTTGCTATGAACGCTTCCTGGTGATGGGCAGAGTGAGGATTGTGCTATGTTTTCCCTCTTCTGTCAAGGATCCCAGTATCTTTAGGTCACCTGGAGCAGATTATGATGTAGCACCATTTTATTTTATAATGCTGGCTGGCTGGCACATACATTATTCATGGGAGCAGAAACATACAGTGCATGATTTAAAGATGGTAATTGCTCATCTGTATATTCTAGGGAATTGCCCAACTATTTAAAATACTCAGAAGCTCCCAAGCAAAATTTATTTTTTCTCTCAACTGTTTCCAGTTGATAGAAAAAAAAATCAGATTTGGCTGATAAATGTATAATTGCTGTAGTATGCCAAGAGATGCTTTAGCTGACAGGACTATTCTGATAGTAAAGGCAGGAATTCAACACTGCATCTTAAATATAGGGCACAAATTTCCATCTAATCTGAAGGCCAGAAATAAGAGTAGGGTTTGGAATAGCTCATATTTTTTGCTTATATGAAATTGAGTAAAGAAATTATAGAATAATCTGGTTTGGAAAGGACCTTTAAAGGTCACCTAGTCCCAACCCCCCTTCAATTTGACATCTTGAACTGGAATAAGTTGCTCAGAGCCCCTTGCTTGCACTCCTTATAGTACTAAAGGTGTTAAAAGCAGTATTACCACCCACCTGAGTAAAGTAAGGAGGGATTTATGGCACCCGCCAAGCTCTGGGAAATTTTGGTTGTGATAAGGTTTTAGCCTTTCAAGTGGAAGTGGGGGTCATTTCTGGCAGGAGCAGAACCCCTGGAGACTACTGAGAATGTCACAGTCTTTGGGAGGAACCTGACCTTGTGGAATGTGGATATGGAAACTAGGACAGGCTGTGAGCAATTTTATTTCTTTGTGTCGTGCTGGCTGTGGGTTGTGTCACCTGTGCTAACTAGACAGGTCAGTGAGGCACACAGGGACATTTGACCCTCCACAAGATGACAGAGCTACCCTTTAGCACACAAGCAGGGTCTTACAGGCACTTTGAAGAAAAAAAATAAAGCATATGAATACATATAATCATACTCAAATTAGCCCTACTTGTTTGAAACTGGAGGCAACACTTCTTGCATGAGCTTGCTGCACTATTACTGGTCCCCAGCTGCAAAGCTCCTGGTTTTAGCTCCACTCCCTCACATGTGGTGAGGAGCTGGTTTCCTCAAGTATCCTTGTCCCACCTCAGGCTGCTCCTGTCCATCCCTTCCAGCTGCCCAGGGCAGCAGTCTGCAGGAGGAAAAGCAAGAACAAGAGTGGGATGCTTTATCCCTCATCAGGCAGCAAGGGAAGAGGCTAGTCAGGACATGGTGATCACTACCATAAGGGCAGCCACTGAACCCAAACTGAGGAAGGGCATCAGATCTTAGGACTGAAAAAAAAAAAAACAAACCACAGAACAAAGCCTTTTCAATAAATAGAGTATTTTTATTAAGCAATTGCTGGATACAGTGTAGACAATAATTGACTAAATTAAGTCATACGGAGCAAGTGACCCCGTAGTCACTTGCTAATTATAATTCTCTGCCGTCTGTTCTGGGAAATAAACTAATTTCCATTCTTGCAGGAGTCAGAGACAGGTGTATGTACAGCAGAAATTATCTACCAGCAGCCACAGAAGAAGCTGCACACTATTAGCAGAACTGTTGGCAGGTCCCCAGGAGTGCTGCCGGCCGCCCGGGCGGAGCAGCAAGGATGGGACTCGCTCGGCGCGGGGGCACACCTCCAGCTGTGAGTACACTCCTCCTGCCGTGGCAGAGCGACAGCTCTGATTTACATCTCCAGTCCTGATTTACATCACCAAACAGCAGCACTAAGATGTCTAGGAATGATTTCTGCACCTCCACTGCAGGGAATGAGTCCATGAGAGCTGCCTGTGGTGGCACACAAGGAGCTGTAGTGCTGTGCTTTCCCTCATGCTGGGAACAAAGTTGTGCTTTAGGACAGGGGCAGAGCTTTTCCCTGGGGGAGCTGAACCAAGTCCTGGAAGGCAATGCAAAACTGAGAACTCCCTGTCTGAGGATAGGGGTTTACAAATCCCTGCAGCACCCCTGCTTGTGTCAAAACCAGGAGAAGATTTGAAAAGGGTTAGAAACCAGCACAACATCCTGGAGATTACCAGGTCTTTTTTGTTTATTGCTGAGGCATGAAGTGCATTGCACTGTGCAGGGAGTCCTATCGGTGCTGCTGCTGTAAACCCCAAACTTCCTGGTAAAAGACCTGGGCTGTGTGTAGTTGAACTGTAGCTAAGAAGGGCCACCAAGGGCTGCCAGAAATACATTATGAGTGCTGCTTTTACAGGATTTTTATTGACTGCCATATATCAGTCTTGCTGAAAATTTCTGTGCACTTTTCCATTTTTCTCACAAATCACAAATTTCTCTCCTGCAGCAGCTCATGAGGAATTAATGAAATAGTTTGCCTGTAGCTGCAGGCTGTGACTTGAGCTTCTACATTTATGTTCAAACTCTGCTGCTGACTGCACCTTTATTAGGTCCTGTGTAACACACTGCTCTGGTTTTGGCTTGGATAGAGTTAATTTTCTTCTTAGTTGGTACAGTGCTGTGTTTTGGATTCAGTAGGAGAATCATACTGATAACACACTGGTGTTTCAGGTTTTGCTCAGTAGTGCTTACCATGTCAGGGCCTTTTTGGTTTCCCATGCTCTGCATTGAGCAGGTCTCCAAGAAGCCATGAGGTCACAAGCCATGAGCCTTAAAAGCTTATGAGGAAACATGGCCCAGGTGGGTGTCTTGAACTGGCCAAAGGTTTTTCTGCACCATAGAATCTCACATTCAGTATATAAACCGGGTGGAATTGGATGGGAAAGGCTGATTGCTGCTCAGGAATGAGCTGGGCATCAGTCAGAGTGTATTGAAAAACTATTGTGCATCACTTGTTTTCTTGAGTTTTACTCCTCTCCCTCTCTGTTTGTCATTACTATGATTATTATTATCCTTATAATTACGATAGTTATTAGCTTGTCATTATCATATTTAATTTTGTTTCAATTATTAAATTGTTCTTATTTCTACCTATGAGTTTTACTTTCTTTCTGATTCTCCTCACTGGGGTTGGGGGGTGACTGAGTGAGTGGCTGCATGGTACTTAGTTGCTGGCTGGGGTTAAACATCTGATTTGTCTAATTTCAGGAAAACACAGCAGAGACACAACATCTTTGAAATTCATACTATTTTGTTAAATCTCCTTAAAATAGTGGCCTCCAGGTTATTGAGGATGGGACAGAAGATACAACAGGTCTTCTGTGAGCCTTCTCTCCTCAGGAAAGCAGGCTAAAAGTTGTAATTTCTGGTTTTGCTGTTGCTCATGATGTTTAAAAGATGCAGTTTGAATCTTTGATCCCAATTCTGATTCCAGCTGCAGCACTGGACAGTGGAACATTTCCGCTTGTTTTAATGGAGTGAGTCTGAATTTTCACACCAGTAGCTGAGATTAGAAACTTTTCCTTTCTATTTACTGGTAACTATTTTCTCTATGTTACTGTGACCTTAAAACAAAATAAACATTTTAAGATACGTTGAATGGTGGTTTTACTGATGTTAAAGTATAGTTATGGTTTGATTTTTGTTGCTTCCTGCGGACATGAGCAGAGGGAGTTATTTCAGTTATATAAAAATCTTTTACATTAGATGCCACCTTTGGGGTCAAGAGGACTTTCATGGGCACTCGCAATACAGCCAACAGCAATGTGACTTTTATGATAATGCAATTATGTTGCTATTTGTGAATGAAATTAGCAATCTCCTGTTTGCTGAGATCAAATATCAGGTCTCAGGAGGTGTATTTTGCAGACCCCAAGCTTGTCAGCAGTCACCTAAAAAAGAAATGGATGCTATAGACATCAAGACTTCTAAAAAAACCCGAAAACCCTGAACAAATAACACTGTATCCTTGGTAAGGTGATAATAACTTAATATCACTACTTTTTGTTTTAAGATTCCAGTTAACTTTTTTTGCCAGAGAAATTAAAAGGCTGAGTGATCAGAGCATTACAGATTAGTTTGCAATATAATGTGTTTATTAAGTTTCTGAAAGACTTACCATCATATTAGATTTTGCTATGAAACTTTCACGAAAATAAACTCTTTGAACACTTTCCACTAAATGCCTTAAAACAAATCCGTCAATGATCTAAAATTAGACTTTGCACTCAAGGCAAATAAAAGGTGAATTTTTCATCTGTATTTACCAGCCCTTAACATTAAAATGTTAATACAGCCTACTGAAAAATAGTTCTAACCTTTAATAATTTGTTGATATATATAAAACTATACCAAAAAGTATTACAATTTTGAAAGCTTAATCAATAAAAATTACTGTTGTGTTTTGAACCTTCTACTCCCTATTTTCAAGGCCTCCCCTCTGCTCAAGAACAAAATATTGAAATTTGCTGCATTCGAACATAACAATGCTTCATCTAAACCGAAAGTCTGCCAACTACTAGGTATATCAAAAAAACATAGAGACATTTTAGACAAAACAAAAAATATTGTGTGAAATCACTGTAAGCAACATTTTTTTCTAGATAAGTCATGCACTCTTCTAAGGCCTCTCTACTAAGGTCCTTTGATGAGGCACGGGAATAGGAGTTTTGTTTGCATGAGGTGACAGATCCATGTCCCTGACCTCTCTGAGAAATCAGGATGATTTCTTGTTTACAGCCCACTAAAGACAGCATTCATCTCCTTAGTCTTGCTGCTCCTCAGGACCTCATTGAAACAGTACGTGTTTAAAATAAATGACGAAATAGGAAAAAACACAAACACCATCTGATGTCTAGTTCAATCTGCATGCGAGATCACTGAGTGCTGTGCCAGGCAGGAACATGAATGGGCTGATGATATTGAAACGATCTCACGTTCCCCCAGGGATGCACACATAGCCTGACCCTGACAATCCTCCTCAAACTCTCCAGAGGCAGCCCTGCCACCTGCCTGCCAGACCTCAGAAAGCCAATGGCCGTGTGTTTGCGAGCAAAAAAATGTGCTGTTCACAGAACCAAGGGTGCCCGGATTGTGAGTCCTATTTACTGAGAAACCTTCAGGGGCTGTGCCTTCATAGAAATGATTCCACACAGCAGGAGTGGATCAAGGGAATGAAGCAGCTGGCAATGGCTCTGCACGTGTACACTGCTGGTGGACCCAGCTCTTCCCTTGGGATTCGATTTTCCAGCCCCTTGGAGGAAAATTTGCCTCTTGTGTGTGGTTTGAGGCTGTCCATGGTGCTGATCATTGATGGCTCTGGGCCCTGGAGTCCCCCTGTGGCTGAAAGTGCCACTGGCAATCTCCAAACTGAGCTTCCAGGCTGATACCTGGAAATCTGCTATGATCAGACCAAAATTGCACCAGTGTGCAGGAAGCTGGGGTAATCCCTTCAAAAAAGCAAAGGCCTCAAGACAAAGACTGTCGCCCTGTTCTTTTTAAAGTTTTAAAGTTCTTCTAAAAGTTTTCTATACCTTCTAATGTTTATATATTTCTACTAGAGTTTTCTCACACTGTTCATGTAAATAATGATTGTTTTACATTCTTCTTTGTAAGAAGAGAGAATTGATAGACTATTAGTTTAACCAGTGTGGTCGGAGAGGTGACAATTTCACCCTCCAATCCACTGTCACCTTTAGAATTCTATATATTGCCGAGTCAGGAAATAAACTTACTCTTTTTACTCTTTTTCCCTCTTCTGCATCTAACGTACATGTGTGAGTTATTTCATTGTGTAGTGCAAAAAAAGACAGATACAGATGAACTTGAAAGCATTTTTGATGTTATCTAGACATATATTTACTGTTATGATCTTAAGGTGTTCTGTCTAATTGGAGAACAAAACCTTGTATCAAAGACCTAGTATATCTTTTTGTATTACTTCCCAGTAGCAAACAGGTTTATTTTTAACATTTTTTATGACCTTGTGTAATTAATTTACATCATATGGCCTATTTGTCAAAAAGCAAAAATTACTTGTGTTTGGCCCTCACAAAGTTTTTAGACTAAGAGGCAAACGTCAGCGAGAAGTATTACCAGGAAAAATCCTCATTTTTTATATTGAAGATATGGATTGCATATTTTGCTGTCTACCAAAACCAACTGCTTGTACAGATTTCATTTTATGTCCCTATAGAATCAGTAACTCAGAATCTTTATTTGGAAAAAAAAAGGTAAGTTCCTTTCCCCTAGTGCCAAAAATTTTGACTCAGCAATATAAACAAGATTGAATGCAGCTATTTCTATTGATTTAACCCAATCTAGCCTAAGTTTTGTGGATATTTCCTAGCTGAGCTAAAGCATTTCTATGAGCTATCATTTAGGCTGATGTAAACCAAACAGACATCAATGAAGTATACTATTCACTCTGCCACACTGAAATGAGAGCAAGTTTCTTCAGCCCAACTCAGGATGTAAAACTGTTGAAGAGGAAATACAGAAGAACTCATCATTAAAAAGAATAAAAGAGGAACACTTGTTTCCAACGTGGGATGCTAAGCTTTTGATATCTCAACACTGACCCTAGCCTCTGGTTTATACATGTTTTCCTACTGACAGGGGTGACTACAGCTGAAAATAAAACTAGGCATATAGATGAATTAAAGAGTCATTCCTTTAAAAATGAACAAAATCCCAATAATAATTCATTAATCTGTAAGTGAAAATTGTGTTCTGCAATTTCAGCCTACCCTATCTCGTACCATTCCTGACACTTGAAATAAATGGAACACCAAATCAGAATATGTACTTTTACAGAGTAGTTGTTTTTAAAAAGCTAAATGAGAAAGGATGTAGGTACCTCTTTTGGATCTAAAATAGTCTAAATTTGAGGCTTTCTGGTCCTCACAGTGTGACAGGAGGTGAGTTTGCTGTGTGACAGAGTTCACATAGGTTCAGAGGTGCCTATTGGTACAAAAAGTGGTAGAAAAGGTCACAGTGCTTCTACATCAAGTACCATCTAGTTTCCATTGTTGTGGGTACTGGAAAAATTTGGGCAGGCTGCCTTTCACTCATAAATTGATGTATCTATTCCACAGTGACCAACTGCAAGTCCCCTATGTAAGCAAACAAGGTTCTCAACATTTGCCTCCTTCTCCCCTCACATTTCAGTCCCATCTGTACCTGCTTTATTCAAGCACTTTGCTTCTGGATCTCCTAATGTCATCAGAAAATCACCAGGACTTGATGATTTCCCTCACTCCACCAGTCTCCTACATTTTCTGGCTGCTTTCTTCATGACACTGCAAGAGCCAGTAGAGGCATTGGGATCATGCAGGCTCCAGCACTGGGAGTTACATAGTCCTGGGAGAAAGGACTGCATAGCGGGAAAAAAACCCTCCTTTTTTCTATTAATAATTACGAGAAAACTGCTCATTCTCTATCCTGATGACCAGTCCACCAACTCAAGGGCATAAGCAGTGCTCTACTGGGTCTTTTTGCCCAGGGCCACATCTCCATCAGCAGGAAAGAGTGAATCCTTGGGGAAAGATAACAGAGCAAGGAGGGGGTACTGGCAACTACCTCTAGGATTTTCTTGCAGGCATATGAATCATAGGGACCTCAGAGCTTAATATTATATCGATGGTGTCACTTTTTTTTCATGAACTCATTTATATTTGTTACCTTTTCAGCTATGACAATTATATATTACATACCAGGTGAAAGAAGTACTCCTTTTGTTAAAATCTGTTGAGCTCAATTAGCAAATGTGTCTGTGTTCTTGTATTAGTAAAAAGAGTAAGCTATTCCTGTCCATTTCACCCATGCTATTGTTGATTTGTCTAAATTTTGAATTCCCAGTCAGCCTAAGGCTGGAAAACTTCAGAGTTTAGTTGAGTCATAATGGCCATAAGAAGGAGAAAAGGAAAAATCTGTGAGCAAAGAGCTCTGGAGGGTTGTATTTGTCTCTCTTTCCTCCCATAATCCCTCTTTCTGCCAAAAGAGACTGCTCCTCCACCAAGCATGACTGCCACTGCCCAGCCATAGAGGAAAGACAGGTCTAGGCAGTTTAAGATACCTTTACTCTTGCTAAGTCCAAAATGTCAAAAGAAAAAAATGTTTTACTGTTACACTAAATTTGCTTCTGTAATGTATCTGAATAATTAGGAACCACAGTAGCAAATAAAAACAAGAAATTTCCAAATGTTAATTACTCATCTCCATTTGGTCAAAACAGTTATTTTTCTCAAGAAAACCTGAAGTTTTCAAATTATATTTTCATTCTTATATATATAAATTTTCAATTTGAACTTCTGTGCAATTTTTTACTATATTTTAACCACATAATTTCAACATTTGATTAAAATTTGCACAGCTTTTTTCATATTTTAATGTTATTCTTCATCACACAGTGATGCAGTATTTGTGGTATTGTGAAACAAAACATGACCTGAGAGACACTACAATTTGTAGTTACATCTAGGGCTAGGGACAAACTGTTAAG
The DNA here is from genome assembly GCF_048771995.1 of Taeniopygia guttata. Taxonomy (NCBI): domain Eukaryota; kingdom Metazoa; phylum Chordata; class Aves; order Passeriformes; family Estrildidae; genus Taeniopygia; species Taeniopygia guttata. The sequence goes on from NC_133027.1 coordinate 36,718,929, forward strand.
GGCAATTATTGCTGTATTATTGATTCAAAAATTTTTATCCCATTTTCATAGCTGAAAAAAATTCCTACTCTTGTCAATGTGAAAAAGTGTGCAAGTTAAGAAATGCTTTTTAATAAGAATATCAGACAGTGAGTAGGCTTTGGTACAGTAACGAGTCTTGCTTTTCTCAAGTAATTACTTTTATCTTTCGATATATCTTCCCTTCTTTTGTTTTCTGCTACTTTAAAGTTACTGCATATTTTCTTTCTTTGCATTGGAATTAATCTTTGCCTTCTCTACTGATTTGCCAACTTCATTTAAAGTAAATTTTCTTTGAGGTAATATTATTATTTAGTAATACTCTGTCTTTAGGCAGCCTTAATTAGAAGCACAAATTTGTTGTGCAGGCTACATCAAAAGTAGAACTTCAATACTCAAAACATAGTTATTCTCAAGTGTAAAGTTTAGGACTTCTTTAGAAGACTTTGACTTATATATTTACAATACAATCCAACCAGGTAGCTTCAGCTGTCCTGCAATTCTATAAATATAAACATGCAATTGTCTCAGCGTGCACTAATGGACAAATTCTTCCTGACATTCTATTGAGTGTAAGGGATTTGTGCAAGGCATTCACATCCATCTGAAGGGTTATTTATGCTTTGCTTTGCTGTGTGCTATTGATAGCACAACTGGGCAGGATTTGATCTTAATGATATAAGAAATCACTAACGCTCTCAAGCCAAACACATTTCTAGGGGCAATCATTTGCAGCAGCAGCACAGCTGGGCTGATTCTTCTCAGTGCTCACAACTGGAGATACCTCCTGTGGGGCCAAGCTCACTTACCTCGAACTGAGATATCTAGCTCAGTCTAGTGTCTAGACCCCCACTGTGGTCAAAGGTGAGAGAAAGAGAGATTCCCACAGGCAATGATCTGTCCATTTGTCTTAGACACCAGTTTTGAGCGAGGATAAGTTCTAGGTTGGAACTGAGAACTGATGGAAGCGATGTATCTGACTCTCAGAGGCAGAAGGGAGAAGACACAACTGCAATGGTTTTTAATAAAACCACTACTGCAGACAACACTGACATCAGGTCCATCATGTATCTGTTGGAGTCTGTGGTGCTGCCTCCCGCCCTTCTTTGCCTGAAAGCTTGAGAACATGGACGTCGAATTAATACAATCTATTTGTTTTAAGCATGTGAGGAAGACTTATATTCTTCTAAGATTTAAGGTATAAATGCATTTTCCATATTGCTCCAGATACAGAGAAACATGAACAAACCCATTCTATGAGTTTTAAGATAGAAAATGTGCCATAAGCTGAGGAAAAGGTGGAAGAAACACTCTTCAACTTTATTACCTAATGAGATTACAAAAGGAAAAAATCCACCCTGATTTGTGGTTCATTAATCTCATCTGTCTTTGGGGTTGAATATGGTTCAGGATGCAGACACTGGATTTAAGTCTCCCCACACAGGTGTCCAGAGGCTTGCTTGCAGCTAAGCTCATGCTGCAGTCAGCAGCTCAGCTAGGATCTCTTAAACGAGTGGGATTGAAAGACTGCCACATATACTTGCCAAAAATAAACATTTATAGGCAGAGTTTTGGAGCCTGTGACTTTTTTTTTCTCCTGTGTTTATACCATTATTTTCAGTATTTCTTTCCAATTCATTTGCAGTTAAAGAAGGCAGGCTGCACAAAATCTGAAATTATTTGGCAGAGAGAATTAGATAAAGGGCTCTTTATCTTAGATTTTATACATCTTGGTGGTAGGTGGATGGGTGATTTGTGATTCTACGGTGCTACAAAAAAAAACAACATAAAGTGTGAAAAGCAGAAAAATCAGCAGAAAAAGGAAACAATTTCTTAATCATTCTATCTTAATTGCACTTATTCAGTGCCTGTGATTTCTATGACAATTAAAACATAAAGAGATATTTATAATACATTCAATTTTGTTTGCTAATTACACTGAAGAAAGCTTTCTTCATGGGACACGAGTACTTTTATTAGCAAAGACATGTAAGAGTGTCTTAGCAGGAAGGCATAGGTGGGCCATGAGCCCTATGCTACAGTATTTGTAATATAATATAATATAATATAATATAATATAATATAATATAATATAATATAATATAATATAATATAATATAATATAATATAATATAATATAATATAATATAATATAATATAATATAATATAATATAATATAATATAATATAATATAATTAATATAAATTTCATGTTTACCTTTTTATTATTATAATCAAACAACAACTGTGGTCTTGTATACATGTTTAATAAAAATTAGCAATATTTTTTGTAACCTGTGGCCTGAAATGACAGTCCATAACAAGATACCTTTATTTGTTTTCCATGAGTCACAGCATTATGTGGGGTTTAATTTGTTCTTCTCTTTTTCAATTAAAAAGAGCTTCCATAAAGCAATCATTCACTAACATAGGCTGTAAGGTGAAAGAAGAGGATATTCTGCCTGACTTACAATTTCCCTGTAGCAAGAAAAATAAAAAAGTTGTTTGCATTAGGAGTGACAGCAGGTGAGATTCATTTAATCATGAGATAAATCTCTCAAATTAAATATAACCTCAAGAGTCTCACTCTCTGAGGGAGTGAAACACAGAAAACCTTAGGGAGTAAATGTAACTATTCTTTAAAATGGTCAACCTTTTAGCAAGAGACACTAGGCATTTTTTTGTGACTATTGTACCAAATCTTTTGCTGAAAGGCTCTGTTTGTTTCACCTCAAGGTCAGGTTTCAGTTTCTCATGTTGTCTTGCAGCTGAAAGCAGCAGTAGGAGCAGCAGTGATGAGTACAGCTGGGAACACAGCCCCATGGGGGATCAAATAGGGAATCCTACTGCCAACTTCTAATTAACAGAGCCAGCATGATAAATGGATGTTTTAGTCCAGCACCTCCCATTAACAACAGAGGGGAGCAGGATTTGAATGATCCTATCCAGTTCCAACTTCCCACGCTGTGTGCGCTCCTGCCTCAATACTGCTGGCATCAACCTGCTGGCTGGAGGTGCTATGGACTGGTATTCCCATTACTCCTTCTTTGGACATTTGTATGGGACAGTGGGGGTGAAAGGTACCATTTGGGATATAAGACCCTTCACCACATAATGTAAAATACACTGCTTTAAGTCAACCACTGTTTTAAATCAAAACAAATGCTGTGGGTTGCAATTTCCTAATCAGCTTCTGAAACACTGCAACAAGTATTTTCATATGCTGAAATGTTTTTTTTTTTTCCCATAAGATTGGTTTTCAAAGTCTTACTCAGTGCATTTACTTCTCTGTTTGTGGCTACTTAGTCACCTGTCACAAGCTTTAACACAGACATGCTCAAGGCTATAAGAAGTTCTTTGAGAAACAATTTTTTTGACCTTGAAAATGCAAACAAAATTTAAAGGACTTTGACCCACCATTCAGTGAATGTGCCTAGTAAAATTATCAGTAAACCCCTTACTGGAGCAAAATCAGGACATTAGCCATGTTAGTCAGAGGATAAAAAGAAATTGAAACACAGATATGCCAAACAATGCTATCTAAGGGTCATATTCCCAAACATTTCTCCACTTATGTTCTGCCTGAATTGCAAGCATCTGCTCCCACTGACTAAACAACTCATCTTCTGTTAATGGAAAAGTCTCTGGAATTTTTTAATCAGTATTTCAAATAAGCAAATATATTCTTAAAAGAATTTCAGTTCTCTGTCTTTAAATGCAAGCACTGTGAGAAAAAACTGCTTTTAAAGGAAAACGAGGAGACCTGACTGCCATTAAATGAAGCAGATGAGACTCTGAGGTAAAGCAGACACAGGCTGGACAGTGTTGTGTGGCATCGTCCCTATCACTCCAGGTGTGCAGTAAATGTGGGAGGTGGCTGGGGCAGGTCTGTCCTCCCATGCAAATACACACAGACAACGTCTTTCTGCCCTTAGTCTGCAAGCCCTGTTTTCCCAGGTAATGGCTCTGTTTTGCTTATGGGATCAATCCAAGTAGCAAATTTCAGGCAGGCTGCAGGAGGCTGTGAGAGCACCTGTCCCTCCGCTGGGAAGCAGCAAGAATACAACCCCTTATCCTATGTGATCTGTTCCTTTGTGGAGCCAGCAGCATCCCTCTAACCATGCCAAAATCCCAGAGGAAAGCTGCTGTGATTGCAGGTTGTGTTGATGTGGATTTTATTCATTTTAATATAGAAATTGAATAAACTTACAGCTGATAGAGGTCTCTGGGGTCTCCTACTAAATTACTCCTATGGTCAGGCAGGCAACCATTTATCACTGCAAAAATATCATCACGGGGACCACCAGCCAAGATTACATCCAGGCACTGCTGTTTCTCTCCAAAATAGCTGCAGTTCAGATTTGTGGTGAGGTTGCATGCATAGCATAATGACACTTCTGCTCAAATGTCCTTGACCCAGCCTCCACACCAGATCTGCACAGGGGGCATTTAAAAAAAGATAACATTGCATTTACAAAACAGGACATGATCCCTTCCTATCTTAACTCATTTGATGACAGTCCTGCTATTGCTGGCACTGCTTTAAAAGCCTGTTGGTTTTCTCTGTGCAAAAGGGAAAAAAAAAAAATCAGAAAATAGTACAATTGTAGTGAAAACCTTTCCTGACTTCTTGGAGTATTTAAACACTAAATAATGCAATTACTTCAACTGAGTTTTATAATCACAATCAGTTTTAGTTAATTTGGCATAGCCTTCTAATTGCTGGTTTTTGGCTTAATGTAATTTGGCAAATTCTGTTTCAAATGCATTTTAAATTTGATTAGGAATAAACAAGGTCAAAAGTTTGCTGATATTGCTACTGTTAAAAGAAGTTACTTTGAACTACATTTTATTTAGAGAAATTATTACCTAGTGACCTTTTTTCAAGTTTATTTTTCCCTTTTTCCTTTAGAATATTTTAACCAAAATAATTTTTTTTAATCCTGCTATTTACCTTCATTTCCTAGCTAAACACTCTTGCAAGGCACACAAGATTTTTAAAGGTGTCTGCAACAAGCTAGAAATCATTATGAATTTTAATAAAATTTTGGAAGATATAAAAATAAACGTTTCACTTTGGAATCTCACAAAATGGAAGTATACAGATAATTTCATTAAGTATTTTATTTTTTCAACAGTTCCTTATTGCAAATACTGTCTTCTTTGGTATTTTATTAAGTGTTGAGGAGAAAAAGGTCTTTATCTAAAGTCAATTATTTTATCTTGAAAAATGAACAGGAAATTAATTTAAAAAGAAAAATAACTCTTCTCTGCTTTCCCTGATGTCCTGCCCAAGGCACTGAAGAACTATTTTCTTTCCAGTCCTGCCCAAAAGATTTAAATCTGAGAACTGAAAACTTTTGAGTCCTTTAAAAAGGCAGTGAATTTAAATACACTTAGAGGAAATGTTATAAATTGCATTAGTCTCTTGTCTCCAGCTACAGAAGGGGAGTTAGAAGACCCCTCTTTGTGCAGGGCAGACAGACACCAACAGTCCAGTAGTAGTCTTGTCTGGAGGAAAATGATGTATTTCTTCATGCCTCCTTCTTCTCCTGCCAGAGGGCTCAGTGGTGAACTGCCATGAGGAGCCATCATTTCCTGCAGTTTGGAGCCCATGGAGGAGGCAGGTCTCTCCTTCATTAGTTATGTTAACCATAGAACATTATTTTTCCATCGCCTTAAGATCATTTTGCCCATCCAGAAAGTCTAAGTCATTAACTGTGTGAAAAATGTGGGCTGGAGCATGTGTTTTTTCCTCCTACAGATTCTCCAATCTGATAGAGTGCCAAATATATTGAATTGCTGATTTTTTATTTATTCCAGAAGAATTGTGAATAATTTTCCCTTAAGGTCAGACAAAACAAACAAATTAAAACAAACATACAAAAAAAGCTTCAAATCAAGTCTGTCTTCATTGATAGAGTGGTATAAATTGTTAGTGTGGCTATTTTTGATGCCAGGGATTCAGTTTCTAGTTTCATTGTATTTAATCCAAAGCCCAAGGACAGTTTTATCAAATACCACAGGATTATTTTTGCACAAATGTAAAGAGGTGTCTGCATTACAGAGAAAATGGAACAAAGTCAAGTTCCTATAAGCTTTTGGGTTATGCTGTGGTACTTGCACTAATCTTCCATACTAATTAGCATACAGGAATATTCAGAGGTTTGTTAAATTCATGTTTCACTGACTTCATGCTGTATATCTGTGCCTGTGTACTTGTTTAGCAAAATGTTATACACAATGAGATTAAAGACCAAATGAAGATTCAACACACCCTTTATTTGATTTAAACTTTACTCCAGTTCTAATTCAAAGATTTGTTAAAATTTGACAAAAAGACCCCAAAGGATGCAAGCCTGGGCAGCAAAACCAGGACCAGCCTTGCTGTCTTGTACAGTTGAGAAGGAGACAACATTTATGCTTAAATATTATTTCTTTTAAGTTGTCCTTGAATGGCAAGATGAGAAGAACAAGCAGAAACAGGGATGGAGGAAGGAACACGTGCAAGGAAGAGATCAAATTTGTCAGTGCAGGTGACATGATGGGCTGATGAAGCAGCTGCCAGAGCAGCAGACCTGAGGAAACTTATGGGGCTGCTGGCTAATCCTCTGTTCCATACCATGGCGCTTAAAAACATAAGTAAAGCAAAACAGCCTACACTACCCTTTCTCTAGATATCTCTGTCCAGACACCCAGCCCCACTCTGCTGTCAGTGGTTTTCTCTCTGTATGGCTTGTTCTGCAGCATAAAAGTTCCTGCAGCTTTTGGCCCTGTGTCTCTGAACAAGAAGTCCATCAGCTGACAGCTGACGCAGATTTCTTTTACCATAGGCAATTTTCCAGCCTCCACATTCTGGAGCACAGCTCTAAGGAAGAGACTGAAGCGAACAAACAGTCTGTTCTACTCATGTGTTCCTTGGAAGACATGAGTTTCGAATCCTACAGATTTAGTCCAGTCTTGGCCTGTCAGTCTGATCAGCTATAGGGTACCAGAACACTGCTGAGACCACCCCACAGCAGGGAAGATACACAAACAGGGAGCCATGGACCAGCATCCCTGCTTGTGGGGTACTTCTGGAGATGTGCCAGCAAAGTCATTAGTGTTACATTTGTCCTGTGCAATGAAATAAATGACCCAATCTTGTGTATATTTGGCATACACCGTGTCAAGGACACATTTTTGCCAAGGACATTGTCTAACTATAGCACTTGATGGAAGCTGCTGTCAAAGCTGTGTGCTCCAAAGGGTGCATTTTTTTTTCTCACGATTCATTGCAAGGAAAACCCCATCCATTTAAGGAGGTCAGCTGGAACTGGGTCAGGACATTTGTCTGGGGTAAGTTTTTTGTGTGTCAGTTTATGCTCTGCATCTCCATTCTGTCTGTAATTGTGGACACTGAATACACAGGATGCTTTCCTACATGACCAATAATGTTATGGCCAATAAAGAAAAGCCACAAATTGTATCACTAAAAGTAATTTTAAGACCTGATTGTGAATCCAAGCAAAAATGATATTTTAGAACTTTTTGAAGCAGTGGTTCAACTTCTGTCATTGCTCTGCTGCAGAGTTGTGCAGATGTTTGTAGTAGTCACAAAAAAGGAAAAAACGGCAGGCTGTAACAGAACATTTTAGAAGCCATTAATAAAACTTTATGTCATTATTCTGAAGGGCATTTTCTGCTGCTCTCAGCACAACATTGTGACTGGCTTTCCTGAGATGGAAAAAATGAAATGTTCTTTCTTCATCCTAAATAACTGCAGCCAGTGTGAGAACAAATCCTGGGGAGGGCAAGATGATTTGCAGCTTCTGTACACGTGAGGAAACTCTAATGTTAGACCTACAAAAGGGCCCAAATGCCACCAAGCTTCAAAATGTCACCTGGCTTTGAAACAGGAGCAGCCAATCTTTTTGCGGCACCCCAGAAGAGAGAGAAAAGCTGACCTTGAGCTTGCTGAGCGATGGCTCTAATCCCTCTGTGGCAGCTGAAGCAGGGAAAAGGGCTTCTACCAGTCATGGATTAGAAGGAAGTGGCAGCTACAGCCTTTGACAGTGGCAGCTCACTCTCAAAGACTTGGCCACAGGCTCAAGCAAGAGAGCAGTCACATCACTTTCTGCAGTCCCTTCTGGGTACAGCGTTCCCCAGAGTGGCGCATTTCAAAATGAAAGAAATAGTTTCTGCTTAGGGGGCAGGGAGAACAAAAATTTAATTCCTTTTAGGAGAGAAAAATAAGATACTTTGTTTCCCGAGGAATTATTGTATTGATGCATGTACTTTAATCCCATTTTGTCCCACTGGGACAAAAGTACTACACAATGATGTATTTCAGGAGGGACACTTACCTGAAAGATATTTTAAAGAGCCACTATAAAATCCCTTAAATTTGGACTTTATGATTAAGACACAACATTGCCACACAGAAGAGTCTGACACTGAACTGGCTGGAAACACAGGTCATCCTGCAAGAGGTGGTGTTTCCCTGCCGAGGCTGGTATATCCTGGGATGTCAGAACTGGTCCTCTACGAGCCACTGGAGTGCCTAAGGTGGGATAACCCATTTGCAGCTCCAATGTATATCTCCTAGGATTTACCACACTGCTCCATCAGAGAATGGCTGTACCTGTCAGGGGACATACAGCTCTTTTAAGAAAAAGAGCTCTGAAAGTGCAGCTCCTGTGAGACTGCATCGAAACAGAAATTCATTATATAGTGTTGCATAGAATTGTCGAATCACGACTTGATATGTTTCAGATCAGTCAGGCAATGCAAATAATCTATAAGTGATTGCAAATAAAATATTTTCATTCCGGAAAGAAAAGAATAATTTGAATAAAATAATTTTTGAATTTTTTCATGTTTTCTTATTTTCTCTACTTGCCACAGAACTGTATGTGTGTATCTGCATGTCTGTGTGTGTGTAAGCAACTTTGTAGCAAGAATCTACCTTGTGCACATCATGGATTTCTCTTCTTAATGCAGGCAGCCTTGCTAGTTCCTGAACTTTGCCCATCTGCTCAAGCCTAAGGGGCAGTAATATTAAATTAATCATAGCCTGAAATTTCTTTGATAACTGACATTTGCACAAACAAGACCTACATGCACATGTGCACATTAGGAAATTAAAGTGTAAAGTAAATAAGATTAACATTGTGTGTTTCTCCTCAAAAACATATTGCAAGTCATTATCTCTCCCTCTAATGACTAAAATTCTGTGTGTAAAACAGAGTAATTCAATTTACATATCTGAATGCATGCCATTTTCTTGCTGTTGCAGGGCCTGTACCAAATGCCTCGTGAATTAAATCATGTCATCGTCAGGAGTCAGCAGAGCTGCGGGCGGATAACCCTGACGCATCGCGTGAGAGAACAGACACGCACCAAGAAGTTCTGCTCCTGTTGTCCCTCTGGAGCACTCCTGGCAATTCTGGGGGAAGGCTTCTGCCACTGTGTAGCTCTCCTCTCCCTCCAAAGGCAAACCCTGCTCCCAGCTCTGTTTTGTATCTCTTTGCACTCCCACAAAAGCCAATAAGGTTTTTTCCTGTCTTTGATGGTGAGACCAAGATTAAGCCCACAAAAATTGGGTGAATTTCAACCACTTGGCTAGAAGTTCACAAGATGTTGAGAAGTCCTGTCCTTCTGTCCATTGACAACAGGTGTAAGGCTGTTGGGTTGGTAGCTAGATCAACCCCCTGTATTCTCATAGATCATATTAGTTGAATGAAATAAACAAAGTGTGAGGGACAGACACTTTCCAACTGATGCAGGTATGACTGAGGATATCCACATGGGATGCCACAGAGGAGGAGGCCAGGCTGACAAGTTAATTAATTTAAATACCAGTATCCACCATATCCAGGTATGCACTGGGAGAGCAGCTAGGCATTTCTCACTGTTTTCCTGCTCAGTGAGTTGATCATAAAGAGTTTATTGGTTTTCTACACATAATGATACTGAGAAATAAAATTCCCCATATAATAACAATAAATAAATATTATTTCTAATTATTATATGGGGAATAAAATGTAGAGCAAAAAGTATTCAGGAAGCACTTATTACACTCTGTTCTGACATAAACTCCAGCAGTCAAGAAAGAGGACCAGTTTGGTTTTCTTTTTCCAGCTCACACACGTGGTTTTGGGATAAGAAAAGATTGTGTTGTCAAATGTCCATATAATTAGGCATCATAAGGGGTAGGAATTGAGCACTTCAGAAATATATTTTTCAGCCTGGCCTGACAGGCTCCAAAGAATCCCTCAGTGAAGGATTTTTCTATGGTTTCTTTCTGCATCGAGGAAAAAAGAATTTGTCTCTCTCTGCTGCAAGCTGCAATCTCTTCACTACCAACTGATAAATGGCCTCAGATTTTATTACGTTTTCTTCTTCTTTTGTTCCTATTATCTCTGCCACCTGTGATTTCTCTGCTCTTTGTAGAACCTTATTTCCTCCAGATTTAATTCCAGCTGAAGAAAGTATACACTTATCTTTTCATCACAAGAGACCATTAATCTCTCCTGGAATGGTAGTTCTTGCTGAACCACAAGCACAGACGCAGGCTGGGCAGACAATATGTTGAGAGCACACCTGAGGAGAAAGACTCAGGGTTGTTGGTCGATGAGAAGCTGAATGCACACCTGCAATGTGTTCTTGCAGCCCAGATAGGCAACCATATTCTGGGCTGCATCAAAACAACTGTGACCAGCAGGTTGGGAATGGGATTCTCCCCCTTTATTTCACTCTTGTGACAGCACTGAGTCCAGCTCTGGGGTCATGCCAACATAAGAAGGAGTTCATCATCCTGGAGCAGATCCAGAGAGTGGCCATGAAATGGGCTCCACAAAGAGCATCTCTCTCATAAGGACAGGCTGAAAGAGCTGGGGTTGTTCAACCTGGAAAAGAGAAGGCTCTGGACAAACCTTATAACCCTCTCAGTGTCCCAGGGCATCCTGAAAGACTGCTGGAGAGGGACTTTTTACGAGGACAGGTAGTGACAAGACAATGGGTAATGGCTTTAAATTGAAAGTGGGCAGATTTATATTGGATGTTAGGAAGGAATTCCTTACTATAACATTGGTGATGCACTGGAACAGATTGTCCAGAGAAGCTGTGGATGCCCCATCTTTAGAAGAGTTCAAGGCCAGCCTGGATGGCACTTTGTCCAGCCTGATCTAGTGGAAGAGATCCCTGCCCACAGTGGACGAGTGGGAACTAAATGACCATTATGGTCCCTTCCAACCCAAACCATTCCATTATTCTATAAAATCTGCTGTGGTTTGAGAGGCTCACCAGAATTTCATGCCAGCATTCCTCTTTCTATCATCAGAGGGAGCTGCAGATGCTGAGAAGGTGGCTCTGGACTGGTGCTTGTCATATATGACAGTATTCACGGAAAGGGATTTGCTTTGATAAACATCCAGGAGCCATTAGGAGTATAACAATTCAGCACAGGCGCCCATGCAGGCTTTTCAGGGAAAGGTAATGTGTAGGGAAAGGTAAATAATGAGATACTTTGACTGTCAGTGCTTCTTTACTTTTCCAATCACATCTCTGCTTCCACCAGAGGAAACTCCCACCATTGGGCAGCACTGCAAGTGTCAGGAAGCAGCTGAAGCCCATCTTGATTTTAAATTCCTTTTTTCAGGGGAACATCTGATGTTGTCAGAAAACTGGAGAACTACTTAAAAGGTACCTGTCACCTCTGGACCAGCCTCTGAAAACTCATGCTCTTGGCCCAAACAAAAATGTGTCAGAGTTTCCAGATGTGATGCTGGGATAAAGTGACATTCTTCTATTACAAAAGCCCTCTTCACTGTTTAAATGAATGAAAGAAAAGGAAAATCTCATCATGTTAAACCTAAGCATTTAGTAGTGCTCTCATTTCTTTTCCCTGTTTTTTGAGGTGATGCTTAATTTGTGACTTCTGAATATCTTCCTGGGCTAGAAAAATTAGAACTTTTCTACAGTAGGTGTAAAAAAAATCATCAAAAATGATCATAAAGAAAGTTGTGAGTAGATAGATGATGTGAGTGACTGACAACTGCTTTCATGTTACGTGATTGCATCCCTTGCAAATGGGCTTTCCAAAATTGTGAGATTCTCAGGTTTCCAGCAGCTTGTTCAGACATGGTATCTCCTTCACTAATGAGGACAACAGAGCTGTCTCTGCTTAATGTTATAAGGAAGCAGAGATAACTGACTGAGATGCCTTAGCATTATTTGATATGGTTTTAGATACCCTTCCAATCATTCCTTAACAGCTCCTCACAGTGTGAACAGGATTAGCTTCTGCAGTCCTGCTCAGTAACATCAGATGATGTTCTTTCTGGCATTTGAGATATGCAAATACCTGATGGTTTTACTGACCCATGTCTATAAAATATTCATTATTATTAGATTTGGGGCTTACGTGTTATTTGGACTAACATTTATTGAATATTGTCTGCGTTTTCACTATGAAATGTTACTGTTTTTAATGTGTAAGTCCAGATAACCTTCATATTTTTAAACAAACAAGACTACTACAGTGAAAAAGCTGTATTTTTCCCTCTATTCTTATATTCACAACTATTGCATTGAGGCTTTACTCATAGTTAAATCTCCCGTCTTTCCTTCAGATAAAAACCATTGTGTTTCCTGGGTGTACATAGTGAATAATATGCTCTTTCTTGAAGAGACATTTGGGTTCTCCACACCAGAAGTGGATTACTCCAAAAGCAGGGAAACTTTCAGCAGATGTTATGTTTGCTTTGAGCAGTGAACAGGAAGAAAGTGGGCATTGATATCACAAGGTGAGACAAGCATTGTAGAGTCACAGTTTTCCTCTAGCAACCTGAGACTGCCTTTGCTTCTGGCATGCTTAACTAGCTCTTAACTGTGGAAACTCTGACAGCTCTCTGCATGGTACAGGAGATTAATGCAAAGCCAAGAGCAAAACAAAAACATATTTTTATTCATCAGCCTAGTCTTACTAGAAGTGATCCTAATGGGTACCTCTGGGAAAAAACATTACAAAATCAAGCCAAAGAATTTCCCATCACCAGAAAGCCTTGATTCTCTCAGACCTTTTCATTTACCACTTCTTCCCCTATTATGCTCATTAAACATTAAGAAAAAAAACCAAGAATCTAATAAATAGGAGTCTCTCTTTTAGCTGGCCATCTGGTTCAGGTGGATAATTATCTTCTGACATCTGTTCAGTGATATACACTATACAGCAGTACTTAAATTTGTGATCTTAAGCCATTTTCTACTGGACACAAACATATCTGCAGCTGCAAAAAACATTCTAAGGGTTTGCAGGGTCACTTCTGGGAAGAACCCAGCACATTTAAATTCTAATACTTCTAAATAGTAAGCAAACCTGTTTATTGGCAGTTAAACTTGTCAAAAGATGTGCATCCTCCTCCACTAGCCTTGAAAGGACACTGTAAGGGTGTTAAAGGGATGGATTTCTACCTTTATATTTGTATTTTTTGCAACACTATCATTGCCCTGCCAGGAGTCCGTAAGGCTCTCATTGTTTTTCCCAAGGAGGATGGCAAAAAATGTGCAAAAGCATCTTAGCATCTGCTCAATTTTTCCAGCCTAAAAGAATCAAACACACATCAATTGTACAATTGCAATGCAGACCCCCACATGGTCTCGTGTTAACTCACCAGCTCCTGTCACTGCCATGAGTTTGCTCCATTTGAAAAGGCTCTTTATCTGTCATGAGTTCTGTGATTAAATGCTGTCTGCTGAAAATGCCAGGTTATTGAGTGGGAAAATGTGAACAGGAGAGGTTCTTCCTTTGATAAATAAAGCTATTTCCAAACATTTAGGAAAAGAAGTTTCAGGATGTTTTGCTTTAATAGTTTCTAATTTTTCTTCTAGTCCAAACCAGCTTTCAAAGTGCAGGTAGTCCATGCTAAGCAGAGATGAAGATGATCAAAGGTAGGAATAAAAACTTAGACTCTTTGAATGTACTGATCTATAACTGATTTTAGATACCCATATAATCCCATTTTACAGCAATGCTATAATGCAGCTACCTGAGCAATTTCTGCTCAGCAAATTTGCACTGAGTTTCTGAGGTAATATGGTCTCTGCCTTGGTGCTGTTCCCAGGGACATTTGCCCATAAATCATCTGTAGGACTGTGCTTGGTGACAAGCTCAGCCTTCCCCTTTGACCAGCCCTGTCAGCACACCTGGGATCACTTCTCCCTTGAAAGCACAGAAAATGCCACCACCTCTTTCTTAGGTATTTGCACAAAACTCGCTGCAGGGTTGGCAGTGACAAAGTTTTGCTGTGTATGGAGCTCTAACCCAAAAGACAGCACTTCACAGCTTGTCTGATCAGACTTTAATCCAGTAGCAGGCAGCCCTCATAATATTGTGGATGCTTTCATATAAATCTCTCCCCCACAAAACCAATAATTGTATCCTGGGCACTTGGGAGCAGAACATGCTGCACAGAGGAACCACAGGCAAATGCTGGGGATGTGGGTGCATCCCTGCCTCTGTCTCCCTGACTATGGGTGACAGACACTGTACCACAGAGTGGCTGGAGCTGACAGGCACTTCTGGTCCATCCCTATCTTCAGCAGGATCCACAAGACGTGGTTGCCCAGGACCATATCCAGGTAGATTTTGAGTATGTCCAAGGACAAAACTACACAACCTCTCCAGACAACCTGTGCTGGTGCCTGGTTAACTTCACAGGAACAACACTATTTCTAATTTTGTTTCAGTTTTGTGCACATTGCCCCCATTGTGCACCACTGAAATGACCCTGGCTCACTCTTCTCACTTTCCCATCAGGTGTGTATATATATTGGAAAGATCCCCCCGAGGCAAGCCCAGCCCATCTCTGTCCCATCCTCTACAGGCTCTGATCAACCTTTTTTGATGCTTTGCCCTCTGCCAAATCCACCAAGAGATCAGTGCTGCTGCTGGACTTTGGGCAGTTACCAAGAATAATAACCATTCCATATAGAATTACTGTTGTACACAGCATCTCCTGAGGTTCTATTCATGACCTGGATGAAAGATCAGTGGGGATTTTTAGTCACCCTTCTCTTACTATAATGCTCTAAGGCAACCCTTCTTCAGCACACTTAGCAGGGTCGTATACGTGATTAGTAAAAGATGGATTTACATGTAAAACCTGATGTTCCCTTTGTTGTCTTACTAGATACATCCTATTTTCAATTGTTCTGAAACAATGGTTTTAAGTTTTTTGAACTAAAATCAAAAATAAAAATCAAGGATCTTGCTAGATACAAAAGCTAAAAGAACTGACTAGAAACAATGCATACTTCTTATTTTGGGTATGATGTGACTAATATATTGATAGAATCATAGAAAGGCTTGGGCTGGAAAGGATCTTAAAGATCATCTAGTTCCAAACTCCTGGCCATGGGGAGTGACGCATTTCACTAGACCAGGATGCTCAGAGCCCTATCCAATCGTGCATTGAATACTCCCAGGGGTGGGGCATCCACAGCTTCTCTGAGCAACCCACTGTCTCCTACTCAGTGTGCAACAGATATTAAAATAAGTTTCAGAATATATTTTCTTCTCAACTTTCCTCACCTTCTAACCTACTCATTTCCTCACCAATATATTCACCTCGAGGGAGAAGGAGGGAGAAGACAAACAATTTTTAAGATCTGTGCATAGTCATTAGGATCCAAGGTTCATGTAAACCAGCTAAAACTTAGGAACAACATTACATATAGCACTGCAAAACATTGTTTATTGAAAGGAAATTCAAGGCTTTTGCAGAAGAGTTTTGGCACAACTACTTCCTAGAACAATCCATGAAACTGTTCTTCCTTCTTTTCTCCTTGACAATTTTGTAATGTGCATTTCATGGGCAGAAACTCTGTTTGTCTTTAACACTTGCAGGGGATTTATATAAATCCAGCATCTCTTCCTTCTTTAAGGTTTATGGAAATCCAATTATTTTCCCTCACAGAATAAAATCTATCACACTAAGTCACTTTGTGCACTGTGGCAGTTCATTTGTCAGAGCTGTAAACTATTGCATTTTAAGGACAGCAATCAAGCACTCCAGATGTCATTTCTGTTGACATTCTGCCCAAGGTCCGTTTAAGCTTAGAACTTGACTTTGCGATCTAGCAATATTATAGAACAACACTTAGTACAAATAACTTATCTGAAAGCAGAAAAACTACATTAGTGCAACATGCAGGTGTCTCAGTTATACTCCAGCCTATGTGTTTTAACTTTTAGTGCAGAAGTTTTCTAATCCAGTTATCCTTGTAAATTTACTCATAACAGAATCTACAGTTAATTATTTGCTAAGGTCACTATGGTCCATTTTTACCATGTTATCACATGTATCTATTGCATTTTCAAATCAAGCCTGTGAGGATTTAATATTTCAAATCAGGATTTAATATTTCAAACTGCTGTATGCGATTGAACAAAACCAATGCTTAGGTAGTTGTTATTTTGTGTTATATGCAGTAAAACCAGTTGGTTTTTTTACTTCTTGTAAATCCCAGGGATTTTTTGCACTGATTTCCTTATTGTAGATTGAGAAGGTGTAGGTCATTTTCAAATGGCTAAACATAAACATGTATATTTTCATCACATCAACAACCTCCTGTCTGAGCCTGGTTAAATGAGGCATTTGCCAATTGTGAGATGCTTCTCTTCCACCCCACGTTAATTGGAGGCAACTGTTCCAGCTGGACTGGCTGTCTTACACAGAAGATGATGACATTGTTAGCAGGGTACAGGTTCTTCTAACCATCTGTTTCTAATGGCAAGATGCTGGGCTATCTTCGGCATTTTCCTGTTGGCATTTTCAAAGGTGATGAAGATAAAATTACTGTTTGTGTGTCTTTGGATCTGCTGATCAAACACACTTAGGCTTCTCAGGTAATTCTAGCTTTCTTGCAACTCTGCTTAATGACCTAACTATTCTCAATCTATGAAGACTGATTAGTACTACATTTTTGTAGAGGCATGCAAAAAGAAAAAACTGTGGAAGCCAATGGTGCTCTTCTGTCATTCATACAGCAATTGTACCTCTCAACTCAGACCATTGGATACTGAACTCCTGCTTTCCATCTCCAGTGTATGTGCAGCTGTGTTTGCTAGGACCTTTGTGCAAACAGCCTCAGAACGTCAGCTATCACAACTTCAAAAACTGTATGCCAGAAATAAAAATAATAGAAGGCTAATCTAAAAATAAGATTAAAACTACTAGATAACACTGGCCAGTAATCTTCAACTGTCTTTCTTTTTTCTGCCCATTTTTCATACATTTCACAATTTGGACAGTCAATATGAGTTTTTTGCAAAGAAATTACAGCCCCAGCTTTTGTGATGCTGTTTGACTGCCCCATTTTATGCTCTCTTCACACGCATGTTCCAAAGGACACCTCAAGCCACCTTTCCCCAGCTGCCAGCATTCCTGCAAATGTCCTCCAATCCTTCTCCATGCTGGAAATGAATTTTTTACTCTGCATGGGATGGCTGGAGAAGGGTCTCTTCCCATAGCCTCAGGAAAGCATTGTGCTGGGCTTCAAATGCTTCTGCTGTATGTTGCACCGAGGACTTTAGCTATGCCTGTGCCACTGAGGGGACATTGCAAGTGACTGCAATAAATGCTCTGAGGCTGATGTTCTTTCTCCTGAGAGAAATAGTCCCCTAACATCAGGCTGCCTTTTCAACTATGCCTGAGCACTGGCAACCCTTTACAAGAATTAATGTGAGTTACTTGTGATCTCCTGATAATAAATTTCATATCCCTAAGACACATGGAACAACCCTCACAGTTATCTGTAACCAGAAAAACTGCTCAGCTTTCTTTCAAAGTAAAAGCTTACCACAGGAGATTCCCCATTTCTTTCAGCATATTCCCCACCCACTTCAAAATGACCCTTCTGCAGCCAGAGGTAGCTGTAGACAGGGTCTTCATTGCTCCTAGAGAAGGCATCCTCCAGCAGACCCACCTGCTGGGGGTGAATGCCTTGGCAAAAAAGAAAGCCTCGGAAATGGGAGATTATTACCCCTTAGTGCTATAATCATGAGTCTTGAAAGAATGTACTATTTGCCTGTTTCTTTTGGAAAAAGATAATTCACCCACTGGGATTTTAATTAGCACATTTAAAGCCTTGGCTCCTTCACTGGACACAGAAAGGTGAATTTGATTAATGTGTTCTTGGCTGTTGTGTGCTTCTTTCTCTTCTTAGGTGTCTCCGAGAACATTGGAATTGAGATGAGAAACTGATAAAATGCAAAGCTTCAAAATCTGTATACAGTTCCAGTTTCCCTGAAGACTCCAAATTAACTAAGAAAGAGTTCAAGGGGGCAGCTGAGACTCTAACATGAGGTTGAGTCAACCTCCAACAATGGACTAACAGACTAATCCTGTGTATAGACTAGCCAAGAACTTATATTCTGTCTTTTCTCCCAGAGAAAACAGTTTACAGTGAAAAAGACAATATATTAAATGAAATAATATATTATAAGTATGGGAGTCTAAGTGATAGATCTGTAAAAAAGATTCTGTAGAAGCAGCAGCACTAGTTTTGGCAGCAGGGAGTGAGAACCATAGAGGGGGAAGAGATCTGTGGAGTTGGGGTGAGGATGTGTATTGCATAAATAATGTGTGTATCAGAAGGAGTGGGGAGCAATGGAGACTGAGGCTGACCAGGAGAGAACTGGAGGACAGGCAGTTTGGGTCAGATGATGTGGGAAAGGATGCCTCAAGGTGGGTAACAATGGGAAGTTGACAGGGACATGGGCAGATGACACAGGATGCATGCAGGATGAGCTGAGCAAAGGCAAGCAGCTTTCTGTGGGCTGGTATCGACATGGAAGCTTCTCAGTAGGACAATGGTCATTTGACACTTACTGTCAGCCTTCTGGCAGAATTAGACATGTGACCCTCTCCTTTATATGCTTTTTCTTCTAGTAACTTTTCAAGTAAGAGAGAATAAGATAACAATTAAAAAGGCTTGTTGTTAACAACAGTGCAGAACCCTGACTTCTAGCCCCCAGAGAATGTTTCATTCTTAGAAATGAAACAATATTCTATTTTTTTGCATATGAAACATCAAAAGCAATAATAAGGAAAAGTGGAAGAACAAAATAGAAAGGAGCAAAGGGAAGAAGAACACAAAAGCATGTAGAAGACCCCAGAGAAGGAGCAAGTCACTTGGGAGGTTCAAGGGAAAATATGATCTCTACCTGAAGGCAGGTGAGGTTGCAGGAATGGACCAGAACAAAAGAGAGACCTCTGTTTCTGAATAGCCCAGAGTCTGATTTGTACAACAGTCTACACCTAAGTGGAAAAGCCAGAATGCTTTTGCAGAGTAATTTTCAAAATCTGTAGTAATTTGGAAAATATTGTACTCTTAGCAAAATAAATGTCATGCTGTAAAGATCAACTCAAATGACATTCACAAATGACATTCCTATAGAAATAAGCTTTCTAACAAAGGCCATTTTACAGGCAGTGGGCATTTAAAGTTGCTGGTAGCTAAAACATATTGGACTTTAGTCCACATACTTCTGAACCTTTGAAAACACTTTGAGAAACCAGGGACTGGGAGAGAGAACGCTGAAGACTTGTGCTCCTTGCAAAGCTGCATAACTGCTGTCCATTGCATTTCCAGAGATTCTGGTATCAATTACTGCAGCTGGCAGATGTGTGAGATATCTGAGGGCTGAAAGCAGTGCATAAGCAGCAGCTCAATCACAGCCATCACAAAGGCTTAGTAGAGACCATTGTGTCTTAGTAAAAGCTGAAAGAAAAAGATATCACAGCAGAAATAAATGGTGAAAGGATAAAATGTTGTACTTACCTGTAGAAGCAGTTACTAAAATGTTGTGTGCTGGGGTGTTTTATAAATCATTGCGCTATTTTCTTTTTAAACAAGAGAAATTTAAAGACTTGATAATTTTTCAAAGGTATTGAAGTTGCAGGTGTGAGCACAATTTCTATCTCTGTGTGTATGTTTTTTAACAAAAGTGCAATCTCACTATTTTTGAAACTAAATACATTGCAATCAGGCCATAACAGTATTTTTAAATCCTGTGCAATGAGCTGAAATAATGAACATGTGATTGTAAAATCAGTCAGTTTGTATCTTTATCCTACCTAGAACACTTTCTTCTGGAAGGCAAAAAAATAATAAAGTATTTTAAAACTGTATCAGTTTAGTGTAATGTGGAAATGAAAAATAATGTTTGGGAGCAATTTATGAATTAATCTTTTTTGGGTGAAGACCATTCAGTTTATGTACAGTACTAAACAACTGATTTCCATGTGACTATCCCGGAGTGTTCTTTCCAGTCCTAATTAATGTTTTATGGGTATCCACCTTTGAAAGAGACACAAAAAAATAGTTTATTTTTGAATTTGCAATCGTGTAGATTTGTATTTAACACTATATCATATATAGTGTTATTTAGATGCAATTTTTTTAGTGTATGTTAGATATAATTTTTTTTTTTTTTACAAGAGAAGGAACAAGGCTGATGGACCCTTTTTTTCAGAAACAGGGTCCACTGGTTGTCCAAGTCAGTCTTGTCAGAATCACAGGCTAATTGGGCTGGAAGGAACCTTCAAATGCCACCTAGTCCAACTTCCCTTGCCATGAGCAGATACCTAACTAAAACATGCTGTAAGGCAGAGTCTGCTGCCAGGGGAGGATCTCAGGTTTTTAGTTGGTTCAGTTTAGGTTTGAGTGGGAGGAATTGAGAATAGATGAGAATTTCTTACAAGTGGAAGATGATTTCCACTAAAGTAACTTTTAAAATTCATTAGTCTAAGGAATTGGCAGAGAAAAAGCAGCAGAATTAGTTATGGAGTGAAAAAAGCAAACTAAGAAAGTAGGAAATTGGTGGGAAGAATTTCTAGACAAAGTTAACTGATTTAAATACAAAGATATGCCAAAGACTGACAACTATTAAAGGAGATTATGTGAAAAGCAAAGAGGCAAGCTAGACCACTTCAAAGGAAAAATATAAGATAATTAGACCAATAGAATTATCCCAGGAGTTGTTTTGGGAGTAGAAAATCAAACAGATACTCTGAAAAAATATGGGGGGAAAGAGCAGTTTTTAAATCAGAGGATAAGGTTAAAAGTGACATGAAGATTGCAGCGAAATTAGGGGAACCAAGAGAGAGATGTGCTAACTATATTATGAGCAAGTCTAGATCTACCACTTCAAGAGAGAGAAAGGAAATTTATTTATGAAAAAATGCAGATGTATGATGTGCTTTCTTGGCATAGAAAGAGTTAACTGCGATCATTGAATTATTTTTATCTATGGTGGTGATAGAGGAATAGGAAAGAAAAGAAAGAGAAAGAGTTCCTATGAGAGATATATGTAAGCCATCTGATGAAGAGGACTGCAAGAGGGAAAGCCACAGACTTATCTTTAAAAAGCAGAAAAAATTGAACCCACGATATCATATACCCATCACTTCAACTTCGATCCACAGAAAACCTGGATCTTGAGGATAAGATGGAATAAAAACAGCCACACAGACCTGTAAATAATGCATCCCACTGAACCAGCCTACTTCTTTTCTTTGGCAGAGTAGCCAGCCTTGTGACTTTAGAGGGTTGTTATGATTCATTCTGGTTTTAGTGAGGTTCTTATAACTGCAGTAGACAAATATCCTGCAGATGCAATCATTAAAAGTAGGTGTATTGGCAACTTGATGAAGTCCTCCTCACAAGAGTTAATCAAAGATTCTCTGTCACTCTTCAAGGGCATTGAAGTGTAGTTGTACAGGGGTCAGAGTCATTAGCAGTTTCAAAATTGTGTTTAATAGCTGAGATGATGGAACAGAGCATGTGAATATCAGATTTGAGAACGACACCAACCTGAGTTAAGAGAAATTGCAAGGAAGAACAGGAATGTAAAGTGGTTCCCAGTGAGATGAAACTCAATAAAGTCAAGTATAAAATGCTAAATTTAGGCAGAAGGCTCCCATGTCTAATGGGATGTATCTGGCTGAGTGTCAGCACTGCAGGAAGGACCCACATGGAGTTATGGGATAAAATTATGAAAAAAGAGAATTTTTATTCAGGAATATATTTTTTAAAGTTATTAAGATGGGATCACATTTATAACTGTAGAATTCTAAAGTGGAGGTCAATGACTTCTTGGAGTCATATATGGTACATGACACCTGAAGGGCATTATTTAGTAGAATGATAGGGAAATGAGGGAGTCCAGAAGTGAGCTCTAAAAATGAGAAGTGGTTTACACAAGTAATTTATGCGTGAAAGAGAAAAGTAATATTTTTTCTTGAAAATGGGAATATGAGCAGACTGATAATTCAGAAAACAGGATACAATGATTTATAAGCTGCTGAAAAGGTAAAAGCTACGCTCAGTGTTCTCCTTTCCAGCACAGCTGAAATCTTCTCACTATTCAGAAGAATGATTTAGGATAAGTATTGGGAAAAAGCTTCAAGCAAGATGGTGAGGAATTGGACACAAGCTAGCTAGAAAGGCTATAGAAAGTTCCTGGTCTATGTTTTTTTTTTTAAGAATGTGTTGATTAAAATACATGCTCAGGGTTGGCAAATGTAAATTCAATCCTGCCTCAAAGCAGACTGCAGTGAACCCAGGAGTCTTCTGCTGATTGACTTTTTTACAGCTGCCCTCCCTTTCTGGTGCTTTCATTAGGTTCCCCCCTCCAAACAGACTATATGCAATGTGTCTCGATCCCTACTATCTTCGCCAGGCTTCCCATTTCACTGCCTCCCATTGCTCCAGGAAACCAAGAAGGAAATTGGTGCCTGTCAGGCAGAAAAAGGAGGAGGTGCACACTGGCACCCCAGGTCTTGGACATGTTTAGATGCATACAGTTATCCCCACCACCCCCAGGCCTCCAAAGGGTGCAGGATCCCTCCATGTAACAGTTGACTTGATACAAACACATGAATATTTATGTCCATTCAATACCTCAGCTCATCTTTGTTTCTTCAAAGATACTGAAAGGTACATTAATGGTGCAGGTGGCAGGGGAACTATAAACAACAGGTGTCAGTGGGAAGAAGGGGTACCTTTGTCGTTCACCATCCCTGAGGCTGCACAGGCTCAGAGCCTCCTGCACCTGCAGGCAGGATGCTCTCTGACAGAACAGAGGGCAGTGGAGCTAGAAAGAGTGGAGAAGCCTGAAACTTGTGCCGAAATTATGGCCCCAGTAAAAAGGTTTCAAGTGCCAGGTAACTTGAAGAAACTTTTTCTGCAGTCAGCGAGTTGGACTTTTTCTCAAATTAAATAAATAGCTACAGAAACATATATCCTTGGATGTTCTAAGGACTAGCTGACAACACAGTTTAATGTGGTTTTTAATATCATTACTTTATTTCCTTCTGCTATTTATCTCACAGTAACAAAATTTAGGGGAAGACAGCCCATAAGTATTTTTTACAATTACCCTGTTAGTGTAGTATCTCAAATATTTGCACTACAATATCTGTGCATGTACACATCCACCCCTTGAGGAAAATATTTCTCTTGTGTTGAAAAGAATAGTTCTAAGAAATTCCACAAGAAAATATTTTAATGCAGTGATACGGTTGTGCTGTGATTGTGTATGTCCTTTTGTGGTGGTTTTTTAAAGAACAATTCAAACATCTATTGTCCCAGAAATAAAATCACAGCCTTAACCATTGCTATAAGCCTAACTCAGCCACTATACTTAACCACTATCCACAGAAGGCATATTTATGCTTTCCCTTGCACAGTGCTGAGCAGGATCTACCTCTGTTTGCCTTATGTTCAATCATTTAGTCTTTCAAAAAAGTCTGTGCTAAACCACATGCTAAATCATCTTGTGTGTATTACATAGTAACTACATTTCCCATCTGTAAACCCATAAAGTGCTTTCAAAACGTTGTCACTGGACATAGTTGGCCTTAATGGGACAGGAAGGAAGCAGAGTAAAGGCAGTGTGGCTGTGCACTGCAGTGCTATATTTCTTGGTTTTCCAATATTCTGAGTTTTGCTGAGCTCAGTATTCTGGAAGGACAAGACTTATCTCACTGACTAACTCAGAAAAGATTTTTGAAAAAAAAAAATTGCCTCTGAAATGGCAGAAATTAAGTAGCTTAGACTGAGAATGAATGCTTGCAGGGTCTGCACACTCTGTGATGCACTGCAGCACTTCAGTGGCATGGCTAAGCCATTTTGCTTTATTGCTCAGTAATGTGTGAGGCTCATGTGCAATAGGCTTTGCTTTATAGGTTTTACCTGCAGACAGATATGCTGATGTCAGATTAGTTGATGACATGGGCACAGTTGAACACCTGAAGGATGGGACACCATCCAGAGGGATCTGGACAAGCTGGAGAAATGGGTCCATGTGACTCTCCCGAGGTTTAGTAAGAGCATGTGAAACGTACTCTGCACCTGGGCCAGGAGATCCCCAGTATCAATACAGGCTGGGCGGTGAGCAGAGTGAGAACAGCCCTGACAAGAAGGATTTGAGGTTGCTGGAGGATGAGAGGCGGAGCATGACCCAGCCATGGGCACTCACAACCGGGAAAGCCAAACATGTCCTGAGCTGCATCCAAAGCAGTGGGGCCAGCTGAGGAAGGGAGGGGATTCTGTCTCTCTACTCTGCCCTCACAAAACCTCACCTAAAGTAGTGCATCCATCCCTGGGGTACCCAGCACCAGGACATACCCCAAGCTGATCAGTGGGATGAAGGCCCTCCCCTATGAAGGAGAAGTTCACATGGGAAGCACATATCAGAAAATACCTGTTCTGTTGATGACTTAAAATGAAGTCCTGGAATGTTAGCCAAGCAACTGGTAGCACCCATGAAATTTGAGATTCCCACCCTACATTTTGGCAGAAGTCTTAAGGAGCACAGGTGCTTTCTCCAAAGAGAGAAGAGATCTGAATGAATCGAATTCCCCTTCTCTGAACCTCTGTTTCTAGAGTGCTCATTGTGTATGGACATTTGTGCTGTCAAATTTAACTCACTGAAACATTTGTAGAGCTAGTTTTAAGCTCAGACACATTAGCTGCCCTGCCAGAAGTGGTGCACTTCATGTGAGATGGGATAGCATTCGACAGCAGAAGGGTTGAATACCCAAAATCCTCAGCCAAGGCTCCTTTAGCATGATAAGGCGTGTGCACCTTTTGGAAGGAGTGTGCCTGCAAACATAATTGGTTTGTGTTGATGTCTGCAGCTCTGACAAAAACTGGAGCTGAATATCCGGTTTTCTAGCAGATTTTGTACAATATAAAACAAGGCTCAGCATGGTGAACAGCTTTTTCAATAGCTGGTACTAAGAGATCTCTCAGAGTCCCAGCTTTAGCCATGAGGAGGGCTCATGCAAAAATTGATGTTACAGTGCCATCCAAAATCTCATTTGTTTCTACTTCTATAAGTGGAAGCTTCTTTCCCTTTTAATAATACCTTAAAAAAAAAAAAAAAAAAAAAAGAGCATGAGCATTTAGAAATAGTATCCACAAAAGTAAAAGTTTAAGTGGTATACAAAACACCAAAGCACTCAAGCTTTACTTGAGAGTTACAAAACTAGAGGGTCTTCTCAAACCCTGTCTTCTACTGAAGTCAGGCTTTACCCAGTCTAGCAGGAGGAAACTGCAACAATATTTATCTTGTGAATTACAAGCAGAGAATACTTGAATTGGAAGCCTAAAACACATGAACAAAAGAAAACAAATAAAACAGATTTTAAAATTAACAATTAAATCCCAGAAGGAAAAGAAAATGTTCTTATCTCAGCAACAACAAATTTATGCCAGCTACATGGAACCTGTTCAGACGACTTTATATTTTTGTCTTTTTTTTGTGAGAGGTGATAAATTTATATTTTTTTTTATTCTAGCATTGGAAAAGAAAGCAAAAATAAGAATCAATGATGATTAACCACTGGGCTTTCATAATGTGGCAGCACTTGCTCTGTGTAAACAGAAAACTGTTTCAGTCTTGTCCACTCCAGCCATCTCTGAACCGCCAGTGGACACTCTGCCCTTCCAGCTCCTCATGCCTTCTCTCCCTCTGTGCCTCATTACTGTGGTTCAGGCTTTCAGTCTCCACATTTATCACTCCCCCCAGACATTAGCTATATGAAGAGATAAATTTCTCTTCTGTGCTGTAGTCCCACCCCTTTCCTTCTTGCCCCACTCTCCTTTTGGTACTACTTTTCTTACCCAGCTGATTCCTGTCCTTTTCTACCCAATAGATCTTCATCCAGTCTCAGCGTTTCCTTAACAAAGGGAGTTCCCACTATTTCCTCCACCTCCATTTCTACATCCTCCACAAATTTCCCTTACTGATATTTTCTATCAGCTTCTCCAGTACAGGTGATCTTACACTTCTCTGCCCTCCCATCCATGACAGGGTTTAATGCTGACCTTTTGCACTTATTTCCATTTTATTCTAAGTGTGTGCTTGTGATGTCTCAACTCATAACTAAATTGAGTATTTAGTGTAGCAATGTCCTTCAATGCTTTAAGCAATAGTCAAGTGCACAAAATTTTGTGAGGAAAACAAAAAAATAATCAGTTTTTTTCCTTTTGTATGAGAAGAGAACAAACAATTTAAGTGGAGCTTTCTCCCTGAATGTTCAACAATATTCAACTTCATGGCTAGTGGGAGCAACTTCCCAACCATAGCTCCTTTCAGGATATTTTGGCTTGTGATCACCCCTCATGCAAGAGCTTGGTGGAATTCCACCCACTGGAGAGGGAGCTTGAAGCACTGACACACCAGAGTGTGGGAGGTTCCCAGGAGTAACGTGCCGTTTGCTGGGATGCAAGTGCACCACATGTTACAGAATATTGTTTTCTCCATTTCATTAGTCTTGCTCTTTCACTTGGTGCTTTTAAAGACATTTGAATGTGTGCATTTTCCAGGATGAAAATATATTGCTAATAGACCAACTATTTGCATAATAATACCAGCGATAACAGCAGTATTTGTGTAGAAATCAGAAATGTTCCTGTAGCTTTGAGCACATTGAACAGTTGGTTGCCTTACCTGCAGCTGACCAGCTGTGTGACATCTTGAAAAGAGGAGAAAGTGTGTAGGTTTTCTTGCTGGTGTCCCTCACTGTGCTTAGTACAGTGAGTGTGGCAGTCCTTTGAGAAGAAAGGGGCTGCAGAGAAGCCATTCGGCAGAGATGGGTGGAAGGTTTGATTACAGTCCCAAAAGAAGTACTGGATCACGGAGATAAGTTCCACCTTTCCACAGAGAGGTGAAAGGTACCACACCAAACCATGTTATTGGCAAGTGAGCTGATTAGACAAGGTTAATTGCCTTGACTCCTCTGTAGTCAAATAGAGAGGAAAATATCTCCAGAATGGGCTTTGTTTCATCCTGAGGTGGGTGGATAGGAAAGGAGGAATGACTCATCTTCTGGGTTTGCACCTCTGTCTTTATTCACTATGGAGGAAGTTTAGTGATGAGTTATCACAAGGTCCAGCCTCGTAAATTGCATGAGACTAGTCACACTCAGAGTACCTGTGGCAAACCAGGTTGATACTGTAGGAGCTGGGGCCTGCAACAACCGTATTCAGAAAATTCAGAAAATTTGGTACGCAGCCATATTTGAACATAAAGATCCTGACTCCTGTGTTCAGCATCCCTATCTGGGGTTCAAGCCAGAAGGAGATGCTGGAGGTGAGCGTCTTCAAAAATATCTCCCAAACCACACTTCTGGTTTAGTGGAGAGAAATCTGGCAGTCTACTAGCTACTAGGCAGTCTGTAGCTCATTTTTTCTTAAAAACTCTGTTGTGTTAGTGTTTATTTGTAAGGATAACTGGTTAATGGCTATTCACCATGAAAGACAGGAAGAAGAAAATGAAAAATAAATAAATCAAACACACAAACATACAGAAACCTGAAAAGGCTGATTGATGGGCCACTTAATTAACCACTCAAGTACAACCTTGGAAAGTCAGATGTACAGACTCAACTTTATAAAGGTAAGAAGAAAGCAAACAAGATTACAAAGTGTCTTGTGGGGAAGAGTGATCTTATTATAAGTTGAGGGGAGATGTGTGACTGTTTTAAACTTACTGCATAAGATTTTGGGGAAGAACCAAAAGGATGCATCGAGGTGAACATGGAAGGGACAAGTGTGAGGAGAAAAGGGTTATGGGAATAACCAAAGGAAAACTATGTGTTATAAGGTGCTGGTTAGTATGGTCACCTGCACAGGCTTTGTGCCTGAGCACTGTAGTCTCTCCCATTTCCTTATCAAACTTTGTCCACAGTTATCTGCGACGAGTGTGCCTCTTCCCTGTGTGCAATCTGTCAGCAAGCTTCAAGCCAGACAAGCCAATGAGTAGGACAGGTCTGCAGCTGGGTGCTGGAGGGACCACAGGTCTGGGCTTGAGAATTTCACCCATTTTTTAAGGAATATGCTTGGCACATACTCCCTTGAAAACTGAGATACTTTGGAGAAGGACTTGAAAGAATGTCTCCTTCTGCACACAGGGCTTAAATCACTGACAGAAAACATAATTGCCCCAGATGAGTCCTCCCTCATGCTGTTCCAGTTTGCCTATGGTGGATCTGTAAGCAGTAACAACTCTTGATATGAATGACTCCAAGCCATGAAACTCAAGTTTTTAATTTCAATTTTAAAAGTTAGGCAAAGCTTTCACATAAAAGGAGATTTATTTTTTTATATTACTCAGATATTCAGTTATGCTGTTTTGATTTTCTCTGTAGTCAGCAGGACTCTGCTCAATTAGTACTACAGGCAACCTAATCTATGGCAATAATAAAACACCAGAGGAGATTACTATTAGTTTTTGAATAATGCAGGGAACAAATAGTCGCTGCTTAATTTTCCATTTGGTTCCACAAGAGTTACCACAGGCCTTAAGAGACTGACAGAAATATTCACCAGAGTCAAGTGAAGCTCATGACTTTTGCAAGGTTATTGTGTTTTTCCTCTCAGTGTATTTCTCTCATTTACCAGACTGACTCTGGACTAGTAAATACTATTGATGTCATCTTCTAATATGTTCTGTAACTGTATTTTTCTGCATTCATTTTTTCCTAAGCCCTAGCAGAGGTACTTTCAATTGTCCATCTTCTCAGAAAAAGAACTGTTTTGTCTGTAAAAGACATTTTTTCTCTCTGATTTCAAGTGAGCAAGTTACTACCTCCTCACCTGGGATGTGGTTTTTGAAACACTGTTTCCCAGATGATTTGTCCAGCCTTAATCTATCCAGGAGCCGCTGGATTATAAAGGATGCTTTCCCCATAAAATTTCAGATCCAATGCTTTGTTTCCATTTATATATTTTATCCTTGTCCGACATGTTTACCTTATAGTTTCAATAGCATTTTGAAGAAAGGGATAAAAATACCTAAGTGAGGAACTTACAGTACACCACTTTCTCTTGACATGTATTTTGTGTAAATAATAGTTCTTGGTTTTAATAT
The DNA here is from genome assembly GCF_048771995.1 of Taeniopygia guttata. Lineage (NCBI taxonomy): Eukaryota > Metazoa > Chordata > Aves > Passeriformes > Estrildidae > Taeniopygia > Taeniopygia guttata. The sequence continues at coordinate 36,748,375 of NC_133027.1, forward strand.
AATCTTGTCTTAATACAAGGCAACTGAATAAAAAACCCACTAAATTTTTGTTTTAAGTAACAGTGTCTAAATACCAGGAGCTTGGATTTGAAAAAGGGCAAAGAAAGAACATTAAAATATGTCTCCCAGAGAACAGAGTTTCAACTACAACTATTCTCTTCTCTTCTTCTCAAGTCAATAATTCTTATTTATCTCTTCCATGACTAGATTGAGCAAGGAAATAAATAATATTCCTCTAATGTCTCTAGTAGATTTATCTTAAGAAATATATTGGATTGGGGTCTCTAAGAAATATAAAAATTGAAATCACATAGCAGAACCTATAGTTCAGATTGGAAGGGACATTTGGGGATCATCTAGTCCAACTGTCTACTCGAAGCAGATCTCATTTTAAAGTTACATCAGACTGTTTGGAACCTTTTCCTGATGTAGGATAGAGATCCTACAGCTTTCTGGGCAGCCCAGACTTGTGTTCAACTGCCTTTAGAGGGGACATATTTTTATTATATTTTTTTTGCAATTTCCTTTCCATCAATGTGAGACCATTTTCTCCTGCCTTCCTGTTGCGCATTCTGAGAAAAGCCCGCTTCTGTTTTCTTCAAAACCTCAGTGATGGTACTTGATGACAGCAGTTGTCTGCCCCAAGCTTTCTCTTTTCAAGGTTAAAACACATAGCTTCCCCCAACGCTGAAATTATTTTTCAATGCCTGCAACTCCTGGAGGTAGTGCAAAGGGTTGGAGGTACAAAAAGAAAAAAACACTTCGGCTGTAATAGTGCTGGTTATCTTACAATACTAAATTCAATGGTTTGCTCCCTTAGCTACATATCTTGCTAATGGCTTGCAAACAATTTCAGGAATTACCAAGTCACACATTGGTTTGAGAAATAAAATGCTACTGTCATAATCAAAACAGTGCTGTCTATCTCTCTTCTTCATATGAGTTACCCTTTTTATTTCAGCCTTCCGTTTTGATTTTATAATTTATGTAAATTATACCCAGGAGACTGATTGTAACTTCTGCAATGCCCCAAAGTCCGTAGTTTGAGGAATTCTTACTTTACAGCTGAGGAACACCCAGTTCCCAGCACAGCTCTTTGGAGATGTACATCTCTTGTAATACATTTTGTTACTTGTAAAGAACAACATCTCTCATCTATTTGCCATTTTATAAAGACATTAGCTGCCATACAAAAACAATAATAGGTAGGGAACAATTAAAAAGCTTTATCCCCAAATAAAAAACTCCTGCTGCAGAGCTGTCATTTGATTTCGAATAGTGACTGTGCAGAGCTGAGCTAGACCACATTTGTGGGTAGCAGTAATTTCTTCTATTAGATCATCTAGTACATTCATAATCTGCAATATTGTTTTTAAACCTGGTTCATGGAAGTTGATATCTCACACAGACTGGCACATAGTGTCCAGCACATCTGTCACTTTAAATGAGACAAAATGCTCCGCATTCAAAAGAGAGCCTGTCATTTTCCTAAATTCACCTCATCACAGAGGAGGACAAAAGCAGCACAGAGTAGCTGAGGTTGTAAGGGATGCCTCTGAATATCGTAGAGTCCAACATCAGTGCTAATGCAGGGTCAGCTAGAGGACTGTGTCCTGTCAGGTTCTGAATAACTTCAGGGATGGACGCTCCAAAACCTCTCTGTGCAACCTGTGCCAGTGTTTGGTAACAGATAATAATTTTTTCCTTATGTTAAAATGAAATTTAATAGATTTAAATTTGCCCCTGCTACCTCTTGTCCTGCCAGTGAACACTACCAAGAAACCTCTCTTCATTCCTTCTCAGGCTGAACAATTCCAGCTCCACAGCCATGAAAGGTCCTCCAGTCCCCTCAGCAGTGTTTAGTGTTTTTGCTTTTTCCTGGATTCAGTCTGGTATGTTCCTATGTCCCAGGTGCTGGGAAGCCCTGACCTGGACCCAGTATTTCAGATGTGCCTCAGCAGGGCTGAGAAGAAAGGAAGGATCCCCCAACCTGCTGGTACATTCTACCAGCTGCACCCCAGGATAGTGATGATCATTTGCGGCATGAGGGTGCATTTCTGGCTCATAATCATCTTGGTGAACCCTAGAACCCCCAGGTTCTTTTCTGCAGAGCTGATTTCTGGTCAGACAGCCCTCTGACTGTACTGCTTCATGGGATTATCCTCCACAAGGTACAGAACTTTGCATTTCCCTTTACTGAGTTTCATGAGTCTCCTGTCAGTCCATTTCTCCAGCCTGTTGAGGTCCCTCGGGATGGCAACACAGCCCTCTGGTGTATCAGCAATATCCCCCAGTACTGTTATTTCCTTTGCTCTTCCTCTATTATCTTTGGTTGTCTTTATAAACTCCAGTTCCTGACTAATGTCAAACTTTAACTGTAAGCCAGAAATTTAACTGCTCTGACTGTTACCCAAAAGGCTACATTCTGCCCAATGTTTTTAACCAGGCTGTGCTCCATCAGATGCTCTGCTTCTGTTTTGTTGGGCTTTTACCCATGCACCTCCCCTATGAGTTCATCTCATAGAGGATTACATTTCTGATTTTACCTAGACCCATTTGAGAGAAGTTCTTTCCCCTAATTAATGAACCGGGAGAAAGCTACCATGCACTCCCTAATTAAGTTATTCAGTAGCTTCAGTTTAAAGCAGTACTGCAAATTTTTCCTCTCTGAAATACCCACAGCTACTGATTTGTGGGTAATAAATCAATCTTGGCTTCATCATGAACAGAATAAGGTCACAGTTGTAATACTGTGCTTTTAAATAGTTTCAGGCAAGATTTCCTCCCCTTGAGTGCTTTTCTGTTTATCAGCTTGCTTTGACTCTCTTGCCTTACCTCCAGCATATGCCAAGGTGCAAATACTTAACATCACAAGCAACTACCAAGTGGCAGCACTTAATGTCGAGTTTATAAATCAGTCCAGAAACATTTCTACAAAAGCAATTTTTCTTCATTAACTGAGCTGTTGACATTGAGTAACCACCATGCTGTCTACTTACTTGCTCTAATTAGTTCCTTGGAAGCATTTACCTTTCTCTACTGGCTAGATGGGAAACGTAGAATCTGAACAGTTAGTAACTTGAATCATACATTTAATCAGACACAAAAGTTGCTTTGAGTGCTGGTGAGAGCACTTTGTCTATTCAGACCCTCTGACTTTAATAGAAAGTAAAGATCTATGACATTCTGGCACTGCATTATTTTACAGACACAGAGGAAAAAATACTGAACAAAACATGCTAGTTATACAAAAAAAGCAGTGTAACTCTGACTAATTATCTGCTTAAGTACTGAATTTTACATAAGTCCCTCATAATCCACCTTCTGTAGAAGCAGCACTTCTTGTTCCAATATGTGTATGAATCTGTAAGAGATGTGTAAGCTATTACCAGTTTACTACTTCTATCTTCATGTCTCTGCATCTCTTAGATGTAGGCATGGTAATGCAGTTCTCCTCTGAGAAGAAAACAGGAAAATATATACAAAGATACTAATTTTTTATTAAATAAAGATGGAACCCTAATATTTTGGAAGTACAAAAAGTGGAATTTGGTTATCAGATATTTCTTTTGAAATAACCATAGATGAGTTGTTTTCTAAATGAATGGGATAGCAAAGCTATAACTGTGGTAAGTGAATTTTACTCACAGTTCTACACCACATCCTTTGTTATTCCTTGTTCTTCTAAATTTTTTAATAGTTGAAATTTCTTGAATAATTCTTCCTCAGATTTGTCTGTGTGCAAGCTGAACAGCACATAAGGCTAGTACATGCACTAAATAGAAGCTCACTGGCAAAAATAGCTCTACTGTCAGGACATATTTTGTCTCTTATTCCTAAATACAAAAACATGGGTTGTTTTTTGGGTTTTTGGGATTTTTTGATGAATAAAAACCTTTAAACTCTTCACATGTAATTTTACCTTTCTGCTGGTACTCCAAAAAATCTCAGCTAAAGAAGTTTTCTTCTTTACATTTCCATTACTGTTTGTCAGGCAACACCAACCCTGTTGATGATGGATATCAGATTATGTTCCAAATTTTTCTGCACAAGAAATTGTGGGTTTAGCCTCTAGACTTTGTGAAGTGTCTTCACTTTCCCTGGGCAATAGCAAAGGTGTGGAGTTCATTAGTATTTTGGACAGAGAACAAAAGAAATCATGGTTTAATGTGGAAAACCTGTAAAAAAACAGTTACAACTTTTTCTCCAGTTTCCAGTTCTTCAGCTGGAGACAGACCCACACTTTAACATCTCTTGGTGAAATGGTGTCAGTTGAATTTCCAGGGAGACCTTGGGGGTTTTTTCCACCTTTTTTTAGAGAATAGTAATAAATAAACTTGAGAATATTGCTTTAGTCAGCTTTTCTATTTACTTTCCCAAACATATTTCTTAACAAGATGCTAACAGATTTGTCCTTTCATATGCTGTCATTCCTGCAGGAGTTAAAGTCTGCAAGAACATTTACCTGAATTTGTGTACACAGCAATAATTTCAAATTGTAAAGTTAAGACAGATTTGTTAGAGGGAGGCCAAAAATGGTATTAAAATGAAAAGAACAAGCTAATGAATCTGTGTGGGTTCTTTATTGACAGTTTTATGCTTTCTGGCAAGAACCATGGAGAGAAAAATAATACCTTGCACTGCAGTAATATTTTCTATCTTAGCTGAAAATAGCACCAAGAGAAAGCTTTACAAATTTTGAACAGCAGAAATGATCAAATCTTCTGGGTTTGGGTAACCCAAGAGGATACAAATTTTCTTTTAGAGAGCTAGGGGTTTGTCTCTGTTGGGAGCACAAGCATCAGGTCACAGAGCTGTCCTAGTTGCAAGAGATCATAGCAATGTGTTTGTAGCACATGGCTTACCACACTGGCCATGAGCTGTCCTTCCCACCAGAGCCAGAGAGGCACTTGGATGGCCTTGGGGCTGTTCTTCCTGCTGTTTCATTGCTTCCAGGAAGGAAATGATAAAGTTACTGCAGAATGTGCATGGCTGCTAACAGCTAAATCAAGGACAAATGCAAACTGACAGGACATCCAGCAGCTTCTATTGGGGTGGGCAAGGCTGGGCATTCCATTGTCTCTGAAACCACAGAGGATGTCAGAGCTGCTCCCTTTCTGGGAACAGATATTAATATCTAGCTTGATTTGTTTTCTTCAAACAAAAGAAATCTTGTTTGATTTCTGCAATGGCTATTTGGAACAGATAATATCTTCCTTTTGCTTGGATCAGCTCATGGGGTATTTCCTCTTTGGTGCCTGCCATTTCCATCCACTTCACAAGGCTAAAACACATGCCATGGTCCCTTGAGAAGCCAGATGGAAAGCTATCTACTAGAAAGGAGCATAAAAGACATATCCAATAAAGTACTTAGGACAGTTCACAGTAGGGGAGAGATATATCCAGAATAACAATGACTCAGAGAGGGATTTTATAGGCAGCAGAGAAATGCTGCATCAAGGGAAGCCAATGTTTACAATTATAAATGATTAATAAGCATGCCAATTTTCTACCTCATAATTTTGATCAACTTCTCTAAAGCCAGCTTCCCTTTTAACATGTTCTCTGCAGTACATAGCAAAGCCAGGTTTGTTCCACTGCAACCAAAGTAATAGAAAGTTTCTGCATGTCCCCTTAGTAACTTGCATTTTGTCTCAAGAGAAATAATAGGCCTGGTGTCCAGAGCCTGCTACTTGGTTGCTATTTACCACACAGGTGTCACTCCTGAAAGCTCAGCAGGTTTTCCTTTCCATGGGTTCTCTGCCAGCACCCAAAGCTTGGTGTCCCTGGCAAAGACAGGGCATGGGTCTGTGCTCAGCAGCTTCTGGAGCTCCCCAAAAGTGACAAAGTAATTTTTGGTAGCGTGAGGAACCCCTAAGGGTCCTCTCTTTTATGAAGCTGGAGAAACCACCCAGCAGCTGAGCTTCAGCACCTCTGCTCCTTGAGGAAGATCCGAAGCTTTAGGAATCCCCTGAGAGGACCTGCTTGAGCCAGAGTCCAAAAGTCCATGTTGAAGTCCTCTTCAGCCTCTTTTTCTGGAAGACAAACAGGTACCAAAAACTGTGAGAAGATGCAACTGGATGTGCTGCCTGTTCTCTGAAAGGTGTGAGGGTGCATCAGTTCCTTATCTGTGTAACTGTATGGATTAGCTGGCAGGAGCTATCCCATACAGTGGAATTCCTTCCTGATTTGAGTGGGATCCCAGACATTTGTGTGCAGTCTAAGTGTGGGCGTCCTCTGCTACATTAATTTTGTCCTCTGAAGATAAGATGACAGACAGACAAATAGATACATGCAGTCCCAGTTTATATAATGTATAAGGACTGTTTAACAGCCATTACTTCTGATAAACTCGAGTTCTTTCCTGACTAAAGAGCACCAAGTTTATATTTCACTCTGCAAATAAAATTGGAAGGCATTCATTAACTAATCTGTAATCTAATCTCTTCCAGAACATTCCATAAAATTTTTCCAGTAAATTTCTAGCCAGTAACAAATTTACTAATGCCCTCATTTTCACAGAAATAGGAGGACAGACCATGTATTTTCATTATGTATTCATGGAAGACAAATTTTACCCCATACGATTGAATCTATAAGTATATAGGAAAAAAATTTGTTTTTTTGAAAAGTAAAGTTTCACTCAGATGATTGATCTGAATTCAAATATATTTCAATAAACATAAATAAATTAATAGTGCAGGCCATAAACATCACTATCTATTCTGAAAATGTTCTAAATAAATGCAGTTCATAATTTTCTGTGATTGAATTAGTGACTTGCAATAAAAGGACGGATTGGAGAAGAGTGGAATGATCAGGCTTGGGCCTGACCCTTCATCCATCATCTGTGAGCTCCCTGAAACATTTTGTGATGGGATACGCCCCACCTGGTTCTGAACACACTTGCTACTGGGTTGTGAGAAGGCAATTCAGCTGATGTGTAATTCATTTATTTGCAAAATGAATATAATAGCTCCAGATTTCCTTCCTTATTTGTTCCAAAAGAGCAAACAGAGGAGCTTACTGGGTGGCACAATACAAACAAAAAGCCCCAATACTTATGCCACTAAAGGAAATCCAAAGCTAAGAGCTGGGTGAATTTGATACAAATTAGACCTGTTATGGAGTAGTGTGCATAGGTCTCCAGAGTTTCTGTGGGTTTGATTTTCTTCCCTCTTGCACCCTTTCTGTCTGGTGCTTGGATGAAGCCATACTGGTCCCCGATATGTTTGTATAAATCATGCTGGACAACAAATGCTCTTGGAGAGGGATAAAATCCAGATGCTATTTTGCTGGCTTCCCCAGTGTAATAGGGCCCAAGTCCTGGGATTTCATGGCAAATTTTATCTTTCTTAAACACAGTATTTTTCCAAAACTCTGTTATGAGAGGAAACAATAATTTTAAAAAACAAAAACAAACCCCAAACAAACAAAAACCAAACAAAAACCAAAACCAAAACAAACAAACAAACAAAAAAAAAGAGAAAAAAAAAAACCAACAAACAAAAAACCCCACCTGATTCCAAACCTTACATGTTGTTCAAAAGACACTGATGATAGTTATTAAAATACCACCTAAACCTGCCTCCATTTCAACAAGCAAGACTAGAACAAATGAGGATAACAGGTTCTGCAGTCCCTTCTTTCCTTGAAAACCTGCCCTCCTGGGAGCACCCAGTTCGATTCATGGCACATTGACTCAGGAATTCCTTCTCTGAATTCAAAGGATTTCCATGCTGTTTACTGCATTGTGAGTTTCTCAGCTGAATCTTTTAATCCTGCCCACAAAGATGTTTCAAATGGAGTGAGATTTCTAATACAGCAGAGGTTATTTCTGTGTCCTTGGCTAAGCAGCAAAACACCATCCCCTGCTGCTGTGCCATGCCGCTCCGCGAGCCGACTGAGAGTCCCTGCCGCAGGAGGAGGTGCACTTCACTAGCTTTGTCTGTTTACAATACACAGAATTTTGCCCAGAGGTTTAAGAAAATGTATTATATAAAATTTTTATTAATCCCATTCCTTATATCTTGGGGCTTGCTTCATGTTGATAACGATCTCTACTTACGGCCCAGTGTGGACATGAAAATACATCAGGAGCTGGCACTGTAAGCCTCTAAAGGAAATCTGGACCTGAATATAAACACCATGCCTTGTTTTGTCTACAAATAATTTATAGGTTTTTAGTGAGCACATTCAAGGCAATTAGAAAATGTGCTTTTTTTACTTCCTGTTGTGCAAATGAAGTGAGAAACGTGTAGCTGGAATGTGGGCAACAGGTACTTACAGTTTTTCATGATGAAATACACTCTATATATGATTCTTACTCATGTAGTTTGATAACCCTAAATTTTCTCCTTGTCCATCCTCCCTCCTCCACTTTCCTGTCCTGTTCCTGCAAGATCCCTTTGGATGCAAGGTGTAGCTCTTTCAGTTCTATCTCCCTCAGTAGCACATCAAGTAGTCTAAGAATTTTAAAACCTGCAAACCTCAGTATTCTTGTTTTGGTTGGCATAAAATTAATTTTTTTCCTTGTATCTGGTGTAGTGGATGAGAACAAAGTTGATATCACACTGTTTTAGTTGTTGCTGAGCAGTGCTGACTCTAAATCAAGGATATTTTAAGCTTCTCATAATCCTAGAGCCGAGACTGAGGAAGTGGAATCAAAAAGCTGAGAAGGGACACAGCCAGGACAGCTGACCCAAACTGGCCAAAGGGCTATTCCATGCCATATAATATCATGATGATCAATAAAATTAGTGGGAGCTGGCTGAGGAGTACCAGTCCACTGGCTGGGGACTGACTGGGCATAAGTCAGCAGGTGGGGGGCAATTGGATTGTTCATTATCTGTTTTTTGTATTCTTTTATCATAATTTTTATTATTTTCCCCACCTGGTTTTTGTCTTCTTAAACTGCCTATATCTCACTGGTAAAACTAAGTGGGGGAAACTGTCCTTCACAGTCACCCTGACCATTAAAATTTGTAAAGAGGAAATATCTGAAAATAAGAACATAGACTCCCCAACATAGGTTATAGTCTCATAGCGTCGAAAGAATTAATGCTTCATAATCCATCAAACTTTTATTTCAGATATTTGTAGACCTTCAATAAAAGCAAATAGATATATAATTGAGCTGCCTGTAACAACATTAATCTTTCATTTATTTGATTTCTCCATGGATATTATATTTTTACAATTCATTACAGTGTGCCATGGGTAATTAGTCTCCCTTCACTTTAGAAGTTCTGATTTTCAGGTTCAATTCTTCACTAAAGAATTAAACAAAAACAATTAATTGAAAATAAATATTTGATGTGATTCCCCAAATTAAAATGACCAGTGACTCTTCCTCTTTAGAGCTACAATTGATGCTAATAATGAGAGCTGTGGTCAGGCATGGTCTGTGCTCCCATTCCAGGTATCGAAGCTCATTACTTGGGGCTTCACCTGAATAAAGCTGCTGCAGAGTGCTCCAACTGCTCCAGCAGCTCCAGCAGTTCTGCTCTAGCCCTCATCTGGGCTTTCTTGTGAGAAGGACCCTTGACTCTACTGCCCCTTGACTCCACCTGCCCCAGTTCAAACATGAACTTACAAAAAAGGTTGCTTATCAGAACAGTTCTCTTCCAGTTATATCCATTTTGGAGACAATTGGATACAGGAGATAAGCTAGCATGATTTTATAATGCTAAGACTGAGGAAAGCCATAAATGCTACAATAGTTGCAAACCAACGGAGATTTTGTTTCAGTTCATAGTCAAAATTTCCTCAGTCTAGAATGTCACACACATTTAAAGTTGTCATGAGTGTAAAAAGTAGGTAGCATGCAAGTATTTTTGATAGGACCATGGATACACTTTTTTCCCAAGAGAGAAAATAGCAATACATGAGTAAAATTGAAGAGGGATTTTCGTGTTTGCTCTTGATCTATTCAGAGGAATGTGGCACTCCAGCTTAGAGAGATATTTCTGCACACATTGCTTTGGTTCTGGGAGTTTGTGTCAGTGGCATTGAAGGGATTCACATACTTGAAACAAATGCCTTGTTGAGAAGGGGAGCATGGATGAGCCATTGGCTCTGCTTCCACTGGGGAGAGGTGACACAGAGAGTTAGAGCTGAATGGCCAGGCAGCCTGAGCGAGCAGAGGAGGCTCTGCAGGTGCTGGGAGAATTTTCCCACTCCTGATGAGGGAAGTTTGCCTAAATAATCAACTGTTTCAAGCTGCAATAATCCCTTCTGGGAGAGTGTTATTACATCTCTTGGATGAATTGCACTTCTGCTAGCCACAACTTTCTTCCTCTAGATGGATCTTCCTATGGAGTTATCCTTTTAGTTTTCAAGACTTAGCTTTCCCAGCAGTATGTGCTGGGGGATTATATGTTCATTATGTGGAAGATTCAGGTATTTTTACTTTAATGCTGCATACATCCAAAAATGTGAGTTTGGCATTCACTGATTTTTCATCAAGTTTGCCTTTCTTTATTAAACGTGAACAGACTTTTGAGTTCAGCAAGCATGCTATGAGTAGCAAGCTGTGTTTCAATGTGGTTGTACAATTTCAGTTAAGAACTCATCTTCTGGGTTTTAATAGCTTTCAGTCCAGTAGAGAATATTGAGACAGAAATCAACATGCAACTTCTGCACATATCAAAGTATGCTGCTTTTCTAACCATGGCTAACTCAAGCCTGGGCAGTGTCTTCCCCTATGCAAGTATAGAAAAGGAGGCCCAAAGCCCAGTCTAACATACAGGAGAAAGGATACCTTTGCTCTCACTTGGAGCAGGGATTTCTGAAGAAGCAAAAAAAGAGCTATTATTGGGACAGTGTGAGGCAAATCTTCCAAGAAGTTCAATGTACTTTTTAATCAACATTTTATCCAAGTTGTTTATCTAACTAGTCTGTATATCTTAACATTCATCTGTTATTTTCCCTACCATTATATTCTCTCTATTAATTTTAAGTTCTGGTCCCTCTTATTTCCTGTTTTTCTACTCTAATCTTGTTTCTCTGTGCTCCTTTCTGTTCAACTTTGCTTTGCTTTCTTCCAAAACTGAAGATGAAGGAATTGAAGCAGTGGTCTATAACAGCACCAACAAAAAAGAAGCATGACATGAAAATTTGCTTTTGAAAGATAGATACTGGAAGCTTCATTGGAAGCTCCAGACAAACATTACAGGAGTATTAAAGGAGCAGAATTTTCCAAAGGCTATTCTGTCTAGTAAGAGGTTTTGCTGTTGGCGAAATATTTCCCTGGAGCCCAGGTATTCAGCCCATCTGTCTTTCTCTCTTGTCTCTAACAATGCCTTCCCCATTTACCAGTGAGAATTCTGTGGCATATGATTCAAGCAGAGGCATTAAATTTGAGGCATGATATGAAGCTGTCATACTAACACTGTATTCTTACGTAATGCTTCCACAGAACTTAATGATATTAATCAACCTTAATGGGAAAAGTTGCACTTCACATTGCATCTTTGGCTTAGCATGGTCTAATGTCATAGTCCATTTAGATTTCTAAATTTTATAGGACAATGATTAATTAATTAAATTATTAAACTTTTAAATTAAACTTTTATGAATTCATTAGGAAAGAAAACAAACACATCAAAGAGTGGCCAAACCTGTAAATTCATTATTGGCTTCTTAATTCAGAATGTTTCTTAATTTATAGTTCATAACCCCTGCATCTATGTGCAGAATAGTCACCTGGCTGATGGTGAAGGTGCTTATACTTCCTCCTTTGTCAAGTTGTGGGTGTCCCCTCTATCACATCTGGAAGCACAAAACCCCAGCATTCTGGCTGCTCTTGGACCTGCTTCAGAAGATTCTTGGGTGAGTTGACATGTGTCTTTCACCTTACACATTTGGTCTGTACCATTTCTCTAAGTTAGTGGATTCTGAAGGAACTGACAGGCACTGAATAGGCAAGGATGATGGTTGCAGGTCACAACAGCTGCATGACCTTTATCTTTTCCTGTCCATCATGCCCTGTGTACTGCTTTGACATTATGGCAAGGATCCCAGAACACAATGGGCCACAGCTGTGTGTCAGCTGAAACCAGAGGTGGAATCAAGTGAGTAATCACACTGGATTATTTTTAAACCAGAAGCAGTGCTCTGACAGCTTAGTCAGTCTGAAGCATAGTGGGGTTATAGAATAGAATAGAATAGAATAGAATAGAATAGAATAGAATAGAATAGAATAGAATAGAATAGAATAGAATAGAATAGAATAGAATAGAATAGAAGTGAAGTATTTGCAGTTGAAAGGGATCTACAAGAATCATTTACTCCAATTCTCTGAGCACTTACAGGCTGACAAAAAGTTAAAGCATGTTTTTCAGGGCATTGTCTGAACGCCTCTTGAACACTGACAGGCTTGGGATATTGACCACCACTGTAGGAAGCCTATTCCAGTGTTTGACAACTTCTTTGTAAAGAACCTCTCCTGGAACAGCTTTGAACCAGTCCCATGTGTTGAACCCCTGGACACCAGGGAGAAGAGATTAGCACCTCCCTCTCCATTTCCCAGCCCCAGAAATCTGTAGAGAGCAATGAGGTTGTCCATCAGCCTCAATTTTTTGTCTTTCTCATTATTATTTTTTCCCCCATTATTATTCTACTGCATTAGTTACAGCGGGAGAAGATATTCTGCTATTCTCAGTTCAAGGAATTCTTCCTTTTACATGCATGGTGGGTCAATGCATAAAAGAGTTCAAAGTGTTATTTGCACCTAGCTGCCAAAAAAAAAATTACTTCAGCCAATGCTGTGGCAGATGCTCATGTTGCTTGGGTTTTCTACCACAAAAGAAAGCATCTTGTGTGGTAGAGATACACTGATGTATCATTTTACGAAATTGAATTTAATGTTCTCATAAAACACTTATGTTCTATCTGTTTATTCAACCACCTCCTTAACTATCTCCCAGTATGGTAGCAAGGCTTTTACACAGCTTGCTGCATCTTAAACATACAAAACGAGTGCTTGAAAGTGAAGTTCTGTGTGGTATTGACCATCAAACCCTTCAGCCTCCCAGAAAGAGGGCAGAGCAATTTGAATGCTCCTTAGGGGCCCTTATTAAGCCCTGGTATACACAGATCCAAGAGTAGCTGGACAGTCCCCAAAGTCCATGCTGAATATAGGAATGAGTATGGATATACCTTGGTGCCCTTGTCTCCACCTTTGGCTACCATACCCCAAATACCTACCACAACCCTGGCCACAACTGTACCATCTCATCTGTTTCTGGCTTTGAGCTGTACCCACCCTTCCTCCATCCCTCTCATCTCTGTGCTCACTATTGAACTGTGTGTTTGTGCTTCAAACTGGATTTTGCAGTCCTCAGGCTGCTGCTGGGAAGGTTCTGTGGGAGGTATACAGTGTGATAATAGAATTTTCTTTACAATACTTATCCTTCCATTGCTGTGTTCAAAAACTGTGTCTTGACCCATTTCAGGGTGTCTCTTCTCAGCAAACTGGGCAAGTGTGGTCTGTGGGTGCCTTAGGAATGGCCTGAATTGCTAAAGCTGTGTGGTCAGTTATCCAAAATAGCTCCCTGCCTTGGAAGTACTGACTGCTGTTTTTTCAATGCTCCCTCCTCAGAATACATTGTGGAGTACATGGTCGTCATCTTTCTATTCTTATATTTAAACCTGGGATAAGTAGCAGCATTACCCAAACATGGAGACTGATCCTGAGAGATTTCCTCGTACAGTTCTGATTCAGCCAATCAAAATGTTTTGGAGCTAGATTCAAACTATCAATTCCTCTCCTTTGTACTGTAAGAACTCATATTATTCAGCTTCATGTGGTGGTAAAAATACCCTCGTTATTGAAACACACTGTATTTTAGGGTACTATTCTGCATTCAAATCCTAATATTTTTCTTTCCTTTTTGCTTCCTTTTCTTTAGTTGAAATGCAACATCTCACTCTGAAGATTACCTTTCATCTCTCTCACCATGTTTAAAAGACAAGTATTTTCAGTTATCAATCCTTTTTTGTTTTCCTTTGTAGTGAATAAATTATCCAGATCAGGAGGTAGGGCCTTCATGGGTGAAGTATTGGGTATTTTAAATGCTTTAAAACATTTCAAACTTTTTCACATTACAACTCCAACCTCCTAGGCTCAGATTTTCCCACAAAGGAACTTCACACAGTCAAACAAAGAGCAGCTCTAAATCAGCTGGTGTGTAAGTGCCAAGGGAGGGAGTGGGCAGTGAGAGACATTTCTTCTCTAGCCCATGTTTTCTCCTCTGCAGATCTGCCTGTGCTTCCTGCAGACACACAAACAATTCCTTGAGAACACAGCAGCAAAGTAAGGATCCAAATCTTCTCCTAGATATCTTGGTCCTAACAAATCCTATCTGCTATTGCATATGGGATATACCACATGTGGGAGGGGTGTCACACTGTACTGCCTGTTTGTGACGTGGAGGTTAGAGGTTCCAGAGTTCATTAGCTGTCCCTACTGTGAGAAACATTTCTTTTGTTTTTCAAACAAAAATAAAACCTCTCTGTGTGCATCACAAACGCTGCACTCCAATTGTACTTCAGCCCATCCAATGCCTAATGTTCTTGAGGTAAAAGAATCCCACAGTCCATTTGGCAAATGACTGTAAATTTTCTGGAAGCGCCTTCTGACAGTGTACACAGAGCAATTAACAACTCTTTTTCCAGAAGGGCTGCAGCAGCTCGGGCCATAACTGCTTGTGACACCCTCACAAGACCCTGCAGGGCACAGCGATCGATCCAGGCTGTAATTTAATACTGGGACTGCCGCCGCTGTTCCCCTGCTTGTTTCAGTGCTGCAGAACCTTCCCCAGCATCCCCAGGGGAACTAAGTCATAACAGATGCTCATCATTGGTTTTAATGCCACTTGTATTGCCTAATCATTTTCGCTGTTTATGATCTTAGGAAGATGCGATAAAAAGAGCGTGTGGCTTCATCCAGCATGTTCAATGTGCAAGGAGAGAAGGTTTAGGCTGTGCGTCTCATTGGGTTCCATCACTTTGATCATTTCTGTTCTTCCTGTATTTGTTAAGCTACACTCTGCATTTAGATAATTCAATCCCATGCATGAACGCTACTGAAAGTTAACAAGGGTATGCTATATTTAAAGATTAAATCTCCAAAACAGTGGGATGAGCGGTGAAGACAGAGAGCCACTTTTCTTGCTACAACTGTCCGGCTGTGGTTGTCGTGCATTGGGTTTCCAACAGCCTTGCGTACTTGTAGTGTTTGGTGTGCTCCAGTTGTTAGGAAAAAAAAGGCAACAAGCCAGATTTTCACCAAGGAGGTGCCCAGCCTTTGATGACCTTCTTTCCTTCAAAATATATCAAAAGTTACTCAGCATCATTAGCAGTAATTAAGGATTCCATCTGTGGAAAATAGTTTATACTATTTGACACTTTTTCTGTGACAAAGCCTACGACAGCAAGCTAATTTTATTATGCATTTTATTATACATCAGAAAACACATGAAATACAAAGCTCTTAGTAATGACTTGTCTGTTGATTTTGCCTTATATTTTGAGTTTCATTTCAAAACCATTACTTGGTTATAGGATCTTAGCTGAAAAGTTTTAAAATTTAAACAACCATTGAATAATTTCCATATATTGATAATTATAATGATAATTTTATGTCATAAGACATTAAGAATATTTTTCCATCTTATATTGTTCAGAATAACTTTCACTAAATCTGTGAACTCCTCAGGAAGAAAACATTCCAGCTACCCTCCAATTTTGAATTAGTGCTGGCAGTTCTTGTTAGTTGTGAAGCAGGATAAAGAACAGAGTGAAAGAAATATCTTTCAGCTGAAGCATTCAGTCAACAAGCCACAGAAAAGAGAAAAAAAACCCTCCCAATGCAAGGCTTTCTTTTATAATGATAAGTCTGAAGACATTTCTTCTTTTTAGGCATTTTCCTTTTTAGGGTCAGGGAAAGCAGAAAAAAGATAACATGAAAAATGTAAAGTTTATGCAAATATCAAAACTCTTTTGTAAATTAAGTTAGTTTTATAATTACAAACCATTACTGACATATCTGTCTGTTAAGGACCACTGACACAGTGTGAGAAACCACCTTTCTTCATCTGCTGAGGGAAAAAGAGATTGTAATCAAAAATCAAATAGAAAGAGGGGACTGATGTGTTGTCAAACTGTGAGTGCTACCCAAGCATCAGGGCATTGGTGCAAGTTGCAGCCCTACTTCCCACTCTCCTGGTGGCAGTTCTTGCCCTAAGGAAAAACATGAAAGGTGTTTGTACCTCCACTCTCATTAAACTTCAAAACTGACAAGATATCAGGTATCTGCAAGCATAAAACAGGCCTTACTGCATCATCTTTTCCTCAGATTTGGAAGTTTTAGCAAGGACAATTTATCTCTCTCATCTCTGTCTCTATCTATCATAATCTATATCTGTAACAATATACCTATATATCAATATAGGTATATATATATACCTATATATATACCTCTCTCTCTCTATATATATATAACATATATCAATAGGGATATATGGCTATATTAATCTCCATCATCTTTATTGCTATCAAATAAAAGTTTCGCTTTTGGACTAATTGATTGAGGAAAAAAAGAAAAATTGTTAGCAGTATGTCAGTCCCACAAGCAAAAACAAGCTAGCAGTCAGCTTTTGTTGTTTTGTTTGGGTTTTGTTTTTCATATTTAAACTGACAGACAAAAGCAAGGCTTCCATGTTTTTCCTCATCTTTTTTGATTTGAGCTATAAATACATTACATTGTGATTTTATTTGAAAGTAAATATGCTGCAAATTGTTCAGTTCCTAAATGATAAAATATTTTATTTACTATTTAATAGAGATAAACAACAGAGATAAACTAGTTGTAAAAGAGCAACAGTTCTTTTGAAAGAAGTAATGAGGAAAATCACATAAAATTTAGGGTGAAACCTTATTCTTATCTGCCTGTGAACACAGAATAAACTTTGGATCTGTCACTTTTACCTCTTCATAAGGGTGAAGCTGGATAGAGTTTCTCCTGGCCCCCAAACCACCAGGTTAAGATGTACTCCCAGTTGGTTGTCTTTCCATGGTTCTCCAATACAACAAGACCTTGGGTGAGGAGCAGAACCTGGCTCATATATTGCAATCTGCCTGATCTGAGCTGATTTGCCTTTTCATGTCTTGCTTACACTTATAGCAGCCAACTACTCCACAAACTTTTGTTCTGAAAACTTCTTTTTGCATAAGATCATGTTTTCAATCCATCTGTGTAGCAAAAGTAGGCTCTAATCCACTTAGCATCCTTCACATTGCTCATGAAGAGGTGAGAAGATAGTGGAGTTATTTTGGTGCCTAAAGGTGCACACAATATATGGTCCATGCATCAGATATGAAGGTGAATTTATGAAAGATTTGAAGAAATTATTTCATTTGTCTCAGTGATCTGACTCATCTGCAAGTCTTAACATCTGTCTTGTTATTGTGATGGATTTACATGGCACGGTGACTACCCAGACCTGTTTTGACTCATATTTTGCCATGAGTATTGTTGCTAGAGTAGAATGGTTTACCTTGTACAGCTGTGAAGTATATTTTAAGATTATTTTCTTGTAGCCCACAGGAGCATGTGGTGATCTGCTGTTGGATTTGATCTGCGGTGAACTAATTGAGGTGAAGGTGGTGTCTTCTCACAGATTCATAAATCAAATTTAGAGATGTGTAGCAGCCACACATGTGCTGCATGTGCTAACTCCTCATGGAATAATGTGTTTCTCAAATAACCTTAGGCAGTTGGTGCTGCTAGTGTTCTTTTTCTTTATGCCATAGCATTTCCCCATCATAACTGTCACAGATTCCCTGCTGAAAATTGAAAAAAAAGCCCTGAATCTTCTATAATCATTTTGCGTTTAAGCAACTCAGATGAAGCTTGGGTCTAATACTTTACAGTGCATGATATTGAAACTAAAGCTTCTTTTGCTTGAAACCCATCACAACAAATTCTATAAGGCAGAAATGGGAGATATCAACAAAACAGACATTTTCTCATTTTCCTTATACATATAGAGCTCTATATCTGATTGCATGTTTCTTATAGAAGTTTGGGATTTTTTCAGTCCCCTAACGAACTTTTTTGAAAGTGAAACTCCCATAAATTTGTAATATACGAAGAAAATATATTGTCCCTGGCTTTGGAACAAAATCCAGGTTGAGAATACTGTCCATAAGAAGAGAAGAAGAAAATGTTTTTTGGAAGTAGAATCACATGAATAGTATTGTTTTTTAAAGAGATTTATTATCTTAACAAGAAGTTAAGTGGAGTTATGTCAGACTTGTCGTAAGTGCTTTATCTCTCTCCCTCTTTCTCTCTCATCTCACCTGGGGCAGGTGCGAGGTAAAAGATCCTGGCACGATGTGAGATATAAGACTAAAAAGCCAAGTTAAAAGTTAATCAAACCTAGGTGAATTCTGTATGGGGAAAGTAAAAATAGCAAAGTTTTAGTTGCTACTCAGAAATGTCTTCAAGACTTACAGAAATGTAAGCTTAGAAGGAGGAATAAAAGTGAGGTAAGAAAGGCAAAAAGAAGCTCTATGTGAGACATTCTAACAGGAGAAAATGGGATGAGAAGGTATTTTCTAACCACTATAGAAAAGTATTTGGAAACATGTAGCAGCAGTGAGGTCAAGAAAGCAAAATGCCTGAAGATTTCTGGGCTGATCTAGGAGGATAGTCTGATTTTTGTCTATTTTAAGAACTAATGAGTGAAGGGAAATCAAGGTCAAAGTAGAGAATACCATTCACCTAGAATTAATAACACTTTCAGTACTGAGAGGGACTAGGAAAACTGTGAATTCTGAAAACTTTGAGATATTTATATGCTATTGCAAGTCTTTGCCTTCATTCTGCAATTCCAGAGAACTGAGACAAAATATGCCAGCACAAAATTTGTATAATGAGGTGACAACTTGGTGTGTTATTTTGAAGAGGGGAAGGACAGTGAAGAAGTGACAGATTTGATTTGTAGCTACTAGTTAATAGCCACCAGAAAATGCCATTGGACATTAAATGGATAATTATCATATCTACAGCTAAATTGGTGCCTCAGACTCTTGCACAGAATTCCTTTAAAAAGAGAGCAATCAGCTTAGTGAAAATATCCTTGAATTATAGCTTTACTCCAAAATATAACCATAAAATATTAATAATTTAGTCAAATTTTGTGAACTAAAATTCAACCTGCTTTATGAAATCATCAGTAAAAGTTGCCCTTAGACAATGATTTCTATTATTTAATCAGCCCTTTAGAGCAATAAATTTACTTGCTCTGCAGGTGGTGGATCTTAAGAAACTTGGAGAAATGTGCATATCTAAAAGGGGAAGCAAACAGGTTCTACTTAGCTGCAACTGTCAAAGGAGTATTACACAGTATTGGGCTTTTTCATGTATATGGAATGTTCCTTAGCTACCATACAGCCAGAACCTTCCAATACTGCTCCTCTTTCTCATATGTCTCATTCCATGGATGCCCAAGGCATCCTCTCCTGCTCCTCTTCCAGGAGAATTCCACGGGAGTAGGATAATCTCAGATAGTTAAATCCCTTCCAAACAGAGAGGAAGAGTGACTTTTTGTTACTCAACTCCCAGTGCTGGCTGCTGTTAATCTGCATGTAAACAGGGTTTCTTTTCTAGAAACATGATGTATTCTGTAGGTTGGTTTTAACATAAGTCTGGTTTGAATCTGATGGATGGAGTGAAGCTCAGTTTCCTGGAAGCCATTACACAGGGTGTGTTCCTGATGAACCTCTTCTGCCACCTCAAGACTTTTGACTTGAGGCCAAAGAATGACAGTGTTCCCTTGCTTTCACTTTAGGAGTAATTTTTGCCCTGTTGACTAAAGCTGACATATAAAGACAATAAAAACAGACAGTATAAGCAAACAGCCTGAGATCTGTTTTTCTCTCTGTGTCTTCTAGAAGCAGAGTTCCATCCTAAACAAGTGGAAAAACATGGAGCATACCCAAAAACCATAACTCCTTTCCCCCACTTTCTTTCGAGGAGTAGAAGGTAAAGAAAATAAACATCACAAAATACACACTAACTGTAGATGGTATGCACATGTGCTCAAAGCCATGCATGCTGCAGGGAATGGAAGGCAACAGTAAGAGAATTACATCTTTACAGTAAGATAATTACATCTTTACCAGGTGCTGGTAGAGGCATCTATCTCAAATAGAAGTGAAGTTGTGTTTTGTAAGTCAGGAACATTACCGCAGCCTGATCAAACACAAGGTCAAGTGTTCTGAGAGCCTTTTTTTGGAAGAGTTATTCTAAAATAATACAGCCTGTGTACAGGACTTCATATTTATGTGTGGGGCTCCTTTTAGATACACAACTAATTTCTGAAGTATTTATTTCAGTGTTTCAACAATAGCAAGGAAAGGCAGCAAGAGCAGTAGAGCAATTTTCATACATTCTTCTGCTAAGAAAGTATCTCTCTGCTTTCTCTCATCAAATTACTTTCATTCTAGTTACAAGGCCAGGGCTTCCCAAACACATCTCCTGAGAAATCCCTGAATCATCTCACAAGAAGAAAATACTCAGCATGAAACTTCATCATTTCACATCTTCATAAAACCACATTTTGGGGAAAGTGATTAAGGGATATTCACAAGTCAGAGGCAAATGTCTGATAATATTAACACTGGCTCTGCAATCAACTTCTTAATCTGTGGGAAGACAGCCAAGATAATCATCTTTACTTTAACAGCTTTTGAGATTTAGATGTTTCTGACCAAAACAATCCACTGATGGCAAAGGCAGTTTCTTCCAAAGCTGACTTTGATAAAATGAATTATTTGAAATGCTTTTTTTCTTATGTAAATGCAATTTTTATTTTCTCCTCTTTCTTGGAGCAGACAGAGGTTCCACATGAACAATAGATGCCTTCATTATAGGAAGCACACCTACCATGCAATGGAGCAAATTATAGGATGGTTTATCAAGAATTTTGTATCTAAGAAGTTTTAGATATATTCCTTCCTATTCCTATTTACATCTCTATTTTAATGCTTTTGGATACTAAAAAGTCTGTGCCTTAAGCACTGTTATTTACAGTGAGAAAATAATCTTTCACTCTTCCATCCAGCTTAAAAAAAAAAAAACAACAAACCAAATTTATGCTGGCATCTTTGTCCAATAGAGGAAATCATCACATCTTTCTGTCTTCCTCTTGAGAAATTCAGTGCTTCTGTTCGCTCCTGTTCATTCACGAGCTCTGACGTTGAATGTGTGGAACTGAGTTTTATTTTGGGAAAGAAAAAAAAAAAACCCCAAGAAGCAGTTATCAAATTTCTAACATTACCTAGTAGAGTCTATGGCTGAACAAGAGACTGCTCCAGGTATTAAAAATTCTCAGATTTATCTCTGTTCTTGACACCAGGATTTAGAAAGTTTAGGTTAAACCACAGCTTCTCTGCGTCAGTCAGCTGCTGTTACTGCTGCTGACACGGGGCTGAGATAAACTCAGCAGTGAGACCTCCAGCAGCCTGTCAGGGACATCTTCAACCAGGGACTCAGAGACCTTTTTAACCCCTGATCAGCCACACAAATCAAATGTGCTTGTGTAGGTGGGACATAAATATACAGCAGTACTAACCTTCCCTTTTCCCCCTTCCAAACATATGCCCCTTCAACACCTCAGTCCACTGACACGGCATCCTGGATGCAGGATCCAGACAGGATAGTTAGGCAGATTGTCACCCCATAATGATCTGCAGAAGGTCCCAAGAGATCTACCTGTAAAATCAAACTGGTCTAAACAACTTTCTTAAATGTGAAAGCAGAAAATACTAGTGAAAACATCTTAAGGATAAATGACTCTCTGGCACAGCAAATTGTTTTGCCTTCATTGCACTTGTGTTGGAGAGTCTTCATTGAAAAGAGATTGAGTAAAACAGTCTGTCTTAAACTTTGATCCACAAGCATGGCACTGCATTAAATTTGCATTGGTTCAAGATAGAGTGACCCACAGGGTAAGGATTTATTTGTATTCATTGAGACCCTTTAATTCAAAATGCCATGTGAGAAGCCAAACAAATCACATTGACCTCTGTGAAGAAAAATAAAAGGTAATAGGAGTATATTTATATTATTAGGTCTGTCTGATTTTGTTCCTTGAGGGGTCATACTTGAGAAGAGAGGAGAGTAACGTTTTTTTGTCCTACTCTACAAAAACCACACAACTTTGAGAAAGTAATCTATTCTTGATTTTTTTTTTCCTGTTGAACTCAATCCAAGCATAAGGAACAAACAGAAGTACACAGTATATATCTTGTAACTGATCTGAAAATAATTCTGTAATTCTTATGAATTTCCATGGAGTTCTACTGAACAGATTAACACTTAGAGCATCTTTGAAGAATTCTGTGATCCTGTTTTACTTTACAATGAATTTATAGCCAGTATAAGCCAGTATGCTTACCAAGATAGGAAATATATTTACATATAGCTTTACAATAAGTTAATCTCATCAAAACATCTGTCCAGGTTACTAAATTAATCCACCGTGAAATTGCATTGAATTTGCAGAGTTTTGATTGTATGATTGAATTTTGCACATTATTTTTCTTCAATAATAATAGAGCACCTGTGGAAATTTTAATTTGAAAACAGAAGGTATTGGTAGAGCTGTGAATCCCCAGGTGCTTTCAGACCTCTAAAAGGAGGATGAAGCTGATCCAGCTCCTGTAAATGCATATCTGACCTGCTTCCTTAAGGTTCCCTGTGTAGTCACTGAAAAGAACAGATACCTCTAGAGTAGAATTCACCTATCATAAAGCAAGTACCTGGAACAGGTCACATGAGTTATATCCTGAACAAACCAATTCTTCTCAAGAGACTATGGAAGGAGCCTCAAATGTCTAGTTCACAGGTTTGTGCCTTGTAGACTTTCTCGGTGAAGTGAGGCTGGGAGGATCTGTTGGATGATCCACACCTGGAAATCCTAGGCCCTACTATTTCAGTCTTGTGTCTTTCTATCATGCTTGGTTAAAGCACACCCTGGGGCTGTGGGGCACTGGAGCATCAAGATTTGAAGACCTCAATGGATGGATTTGTTCCCTCCTCCTAAAGCTAAGACTTTTAACATATCAGCTGAAATCTGGGTACAATATACCTGGAGTATAAGTAATTTAGCAGTACAGGCAGGGAGATGCTATATACAAAAAACCAAAACAAACAAACAAACAAACAAACAAACAAACAACCTAATATTTCTGCTAACTTTTCCATACACGTGCATGTGCAAGTGTACATATAGCATACGACTACTGCATCGAACAAAAGCTGTGTGGCCTGACATCAGGTCTCTTTGTGTGTCCTAAATGAATTCCTAGGGAAATAAATAAGACCAGACAAAATATGTATGACATTTCCCTGACATACTCTCCTTGTTTCCTACTTTTTAACATTCAAGGACTTCCTGAGCCAGACATTTTTCCTATACTGATTGGACCTGATGATAGTTTTGACTATCAAAACTATCTTTCACTGAGCTTTCTGCATCCCTAGAACTTTAATCATCTATGATATCTTGTGCAGAGCTGTTCTGGAGTCAACATATATTTGAGGGAAATAGTCAGCTATTGCTTTGCTGCTGTGGAAGCTGGCATCCACCTCTTTCATTTAATGCATCCTCATTCTTGTGCTGAGAATTGATTTTTGTTTCAATGGTGCTAAGGTCGCTAAGGTCTTCTCTGTCAGCCACTTGAGTTTGGTCACACCATCACAGTAACTTTGGCTTTGATGTCTTTCCAGATAGCCACAAAATCTGTCCTGCAAACCTGGTGAAGACTACAGACTCCAAAAGAATTGGTGACATCATAGAGGGCTTAACTCTGAAACCCTAAATTATTCTTCCTGGAGAAACTCTACCACACTGGGATTTTAGATCAATCTGCTGATTATTGCCTTTGAAGCTAGAAAAACTATAGGCCCAAATATTACTTTCACCCTTTTTTTACTGTCCAAGGAATCATTTAATAAAATTTTCATAGTGCTGATTGAATCTTATAAGCAGCTTTTCCATGGTTGCTTGTTTGATTTCCCCTGCCTTATTGTGGTTCCCACCCTTTTCTGCAAGTAAACTAATGTATTTAATGCCTTCTGGCATGAATGTTCAGCACAGCTGGGAATTCTGGCTGAACAGAAGCAGAAAGCAAATTCTGAATCCCTAATTGCTTTCATCACAAGAAAGGGGACTCACGGAGCTTTTTGTAAATAGTTCTGATGTATGTGACCCAACAAATGACATTGAACCACAGAGGTTAGTCTCTTAGTCCTGAAGAGTTAACAACCTAATCCAAGGTAAAGACTTGACAATTCACAGCAGCAAAGCACATAGGAATAAGGATGCCAGGGTTGGCTGTGATAAATAGTTTCAGAAAAAGTTTGTAAAGCCACAAGTCATTCAAATTTTTGCTTGCTTGTTTTCAGATGTAAATAAATGCAGGCATGTTCCCCTGGCTATGAGCTGCAACTTTTCTTCACTAACACAGTCAACATGAATCTCAAAGACAGTCATGAAGAAACAAGGGGTGACTTCAGAGCTTAACATGCAACTTTCGTTTGAAGAAAGCAGAAACAGGAGCAAAGAAATTGTTGCTCTGATGGCAGAGGAACAGCAAATATGATATTTGTACACAGCCCCATGTGGGACAGGAGTAGCACAAAAGACAGCAAAGTTTTAAGCAGACAAAATAATTAAGACTCAGAAACTTAGCATACTTTCCTCATTCTTGGTAGGGCTTTCATTCTAGACCACACTGAAGCTATGCTTTTTCCCACAATCATTTGTGATTGGTGCTGTTGTTTTAGTGGCTGTGAGGAGCTGAGAGCCCCCGTCAAGCTCTGTGCCAGCCACAGTCTCAGAGGCTGAGAGCACTCAGCATATGCACCACTATGGGTGCCCCCAGCGCCCAACCCAAATAGCAATTCACTAAATAACAGATTAGCCTGGGAAACAGTGCTGGAGGAAAGTTCAAGCCATCCAGAATGATGCCATTGAACTCCCCCCACAATCAGGATTAATATGTCACTTCAGTTCAAATGCAGTCAGATCTGAGAGCGGCACTCCTGAGACATGCCCCTACCTGGGACGGTGACCTCTGCTGTCAACCAGCACAAATCTACAGGCAGGACTGAGCTGCATGGTTTATCCAATCCATGGGTCATCATTTTAATGTATACTCTTGAAAAAAGTGGAGCTGAAGTCAATAGTGGCTGTAATAGATCTCTTAGGTGACTGGATTTTCTAAGTTGTTGCTGTGGGGCTGACACAGCAGGGACTTGGTTTTGGCTGGGGCCTCTGAACATCACCTTAAAAGAGAGAGAAAGTCAGATAGTAATATTTCAAAGTTGTAGGTCTTAGCAGAGAGGGGCTGAGGGTTCTGTGTTTGTTTGCAGTCAGTAGTACAGAAGGCTGTTCTTGCTGTCAGCAACAAAATTATTCAGGCTGAGGGTAAGTGTTGATTCAGAGGATGCCTGGAAGTTAGCTGGAGCAGAGCTCATCATCAGCCATTTCTGCCAGGTAAGGTATTGCCTTTATTTTAATATTTATGAAGAGGCTAGTCAACACAGGGGTATCTGATAGGTGAAACATGCCAAACAAATAACAGGTTACAGCAAATTAAAAAGTGATGTCTCACTTTTATTTTTTAAGGCAGAGTGGATTAGACAACAGCTGAATAAGAGACTGACACTTTGATGACAGAGCAGAACTCAGGAAAAACAAGTCATCTGGAAACCTGAGAGATCTGAAAGATCTGGTGATGCTGAACACATGATACTTAGTGAAGCTGCCACAAGGCAAGTTTTGTTGTCTGATGGGGCTTCTCTGCTTACCATCAATTACTTTTCCACGAGAATCTCTGTATGTGTGTGTTTATTTAATCCCATGCTATAAAGCAAGAACTACCACTGTCAGGGCTGAGCAGTAGCACAGCAGCTTTCACTGTGTGACCTTTCAGAGTGATGTGGAGGTTAGAAACATGACAAAGATTAAAAAAACAAACAAAAATATTTTGTTACTAAATCCATTATTTATATTTTCTGTCTCCCTTCCTAAAAGTTTCCTGTAGAAAGTTAACTTATGACTAACACTTGTGGGATTTTTCTTTTTCAAATAAATCCTTTCTTTGGGTATATCATTAAAGGATGTGTTGCTGTCAGGTCTGGTGAAACTGTAATTACAGTGAGTGCAATAAATAAAAGCATAATGGCTCCACTGCATAAATAATGGCTCATTATCCCAGTTCTATTGGTGTTTAGTTTGCTGAGCCAAAAACTCCTCCTGCATTTCCAAAGAAACCGTTCAGATCTGAACAATTCTGCTACATTAAGTGAAAGAAACAAGGAGACAGTTTTTGTATAGAGAGGACATTTGGTCCCACTGGTCGTCCCTTGCATGGGCTTGCACTGCTGCTTCCCAGCTGAAGAGGCATGTCAGCATCCCACCTTGCCATGGTGCTTTTCCACCATGTGTGGTACCAGCACAGCAATGCACTGACTTGACAGGGTGTGCCCAGCCTGCATGGCCCCCCAAAATTCCTGCTGGGATCAGCTTGGGGGGATAATGCTTTGGGCCTGGTCCCATTGCTTTGTGCCATGAGTATTTATGGGAGATTTGCCCCAGTCTGAGCCTCAGTCAGCTCTGCCACCACTGTCACTCCAGATCCTGTCCTCCCAACTCCTCTGGGACCCTTTCATGTTTCCATTTACTGAGTCTTTCCCTTCAGTTCTCTTTAATACCTGTTTTAGTACCCTTGAATAAAATTATTAAGACATCAATGCTAGTTTGAAATCTGCCAGCCTTCTCATTCCTCTTGCCTGCGGTGGGGAGGGTGTTAGTGCCTGTGTTTGCACCATGGTATGTACTGGCATACACCAAATCAGTAAGTCCAAATAAAGCTAATATTTAAGACAGCAATCTGCATGGCAGAGTCTGAAGGTGAGGTTTTCTCAAGCCTCCAGCTCACTTGCCCTGCTCTCCAGAGCAGATGTGGTTTAGTCCTGTGAGGCAGGGAGAGGCCATGTTCTGAATGTTGGTCCCAGTGTCCTCATGGCAAGACATCAGGCTCTGAAAAGCTTGGAGGTTACTCTGCATTTTTGTCACTTGAATAATAACAACAAATGATGCAGAAACCTGCAGCTCATTGGAAAGTTTCAGCATTCAAGCAAGGAAGAATCAGGAAATTCTCATCCAAGATGCACTTGGATGAGAGCTGGTGCTCATACGGGCTGCTTCTGACACCCGAGTTCATGCCAAGTGTTTGTTCCCTGCATCAAACCCCCCCATGGGACCACTTACACCACCAGGGGGACAAAACTGTGTTCCAGATGATTATCCATTACTGTTTCAGGCAATGGTCTGCCTGAGGGGACGTGTCAATCAGCTCATCTTAAATGCAAGGCATTGAGTGGTAACAGACGCATCTTCAGGCGAGACATGTAACCAAATTACCAAGGCATAATGAGTTACTGGATGTCACCCAAGTCACGGTCACAGCCTGTGCCTGTGCTCCTTTCCCATGGTGAATGGAGCACTTCTCATTTGCCGTGAGTCAGAAGAGCCTGTGGACATTTTCCCTGGCCCAGCCAAGCACAGTGACCCAGCAGCTGCAGTGTCTCCATCAAGGCTGAGCCACCTGCTTGCAGAAGGAGGTTACAGCCTCTCCATCAAGGGCTGGAGCTTCCACATTTTAGATGCTGGGCCTCCAAATGCCAGATTTCCTTTAACAACTGACACTTTCCTAGAACTGGTGACTCCTTTTACCAACACACTCTTCTCACAGTGATTCTTGCTGACCCGGGTAGCTAGTTTTTAATTTCAGATAGGGCTTTCCACTGGGTTGCATGCACCCCAATCCTCAACTCAAGTCACTGCATGGGCATTAATGAGAGATGAATTATCAGCACAGAGTTGCTCATTGCCCTTCCCTGGGGCCGTGTCTCCATTTCCAGTCATCCCATACTCATACCATGTACTTCTCCCTGGAGCCTGGCAGGTTGGCTCCGTTTAGCATACTGTCAGCACTCCTGTCCTGAGTGGATGGATGGATGGATGTTGCTCACACAGCTGGATCCCTGACTTTCAGGCATTGCCATGGAGAGTGGGACAAAGCCCTTTCTGGCTCCCTTTTGGGTCCTACCTGCTGGCTTGCATCCTGGAGATGCTGCATAGGAATCAACACACTTCACCACACTCCTCCTTTCTTTCCTCCTGTGGCATCTAGATTCTTTATTTTCATCCTACATGTCCAATTGTGGATTCACCTTCCAGAGCTTACTTAAGCTTAAGGGTAATTATTTTCCTTATAATTGCATTTTGCACTGAGGACGTGCCAGTTCTTTCCCAGTGCAAAGCAACTAGGTTTAATACATTGCATTTATTTGTTTTCCAAGTAGTTAGATTTGCTGTAATTGCCTGAATCCCCCTGAATGACCCTTATGTGGGGCTTTAGTGAAGAATTGCTGAAATGCTCTTCTGATCTCTGTGTATTTTCTTTCATGTATGCTCCCTTAATAAGACTCCCTTCATCTGCAGGGACGGCACTTGTCACCGGTGTTTTATAGAGAAGCAGAAATAAGAAATTGCCTTAAACTGCTATTCAGAACATTTATTTTGGATGATATTGTCATGTATCTCAGTAAGTTTTTCACTGAAGGCTGTAAATTATGGTGCAGAGAAAACATAATCCCTGTCTTTCAATTATAGTCTATCTCAGAGCTAGAAAAACCCTTTATAGCAGTCTGGGCCATGCCTGGCAAGTCATGTGCACACTGCAAAGTAATATATAAACAAATAATAAATATTGGGCTACAATAACTTCTTTACTCTTGGGAACTACTGTATTCTTGGGCAATTACTGTGTTTCACTGGAGTTTTCAACATGTTGTGAACATTTGCATAATTGTCTCAAAAGGAACTGTAGATCTTGCCTTCAACACATATATCTGATATATGTGTTCCCTAGATTGAAAGTTGAGTGCCTTAAGTTGTTTTTTTTTTTCTTCTTTGAACAGAAATACATCTAGGGAAAGAATAAGACTTCTGTTATCATTAAAGCATTTAAAAAGCAGTGCTTATATAACTGCTGTTATATAGTTCCATTATAATTTTTTGAATAGCACATTACCCGTAATTGGTTTGAACATTACAGCCATATCTATCTCACATCTGTTATCAAAGCAGATTCACAGAGTGCTGGCAATATGCAAAGACAAACAGAACTAATTGAATGCATACAGTCTTGTAAACTGAGTTTTCAAGAAATTGACCTAGTGCAAAAGTCAGTTTGACTCTGTCGAACACTGTTCTATTGAACCACCATTCTGGGGTGTAGGTGCCCTGCTGCTGCAGCACAAGGACACAATGAACTTGATTAATGGTAGTTTGCATGACTGAGCACTTGCTCAAAACTAAATAAAAAATGAGCAAGGGCTCAGGAATTCTGTGTAATGAGTTAATATTTCTGACTGTACAAGGTTTTAATGACTGATTATAATTCTCTTCAAATGTATTCCAGTTCAGATTGCTGTCTTTTTGAGAAAAATATATGGGGATATTGACATAAACCCAGGACTAACAATCAATGCAGGCTGGCGGTGACCAAGGGAGACAAACAAGTCACTATTCTTTTTTCAGTAACAAGCATTAGATGATACCTAGATTCCCTTATGAAGATGTCATTGTATACAAATATTAGTCTGGAGCATTCTCAGTGTGGCAGACCCAACAGCCTTGAGTTTCCCTCTCAGGATGTGACTTTAAATGCAATAGATTTTAGCTAATTTTGCAAAATAAGGCTTTAAACCTTTAGGGGGAATAATTTTCTCTTCCTAACTGAGGATTCTTCAGATGACCCTGCTGCTTCCTTGACTGACAGAACAGACACAGGTCCCTGGAGTTTCTGCTCTGCACCACCAGGGCTCCAACATTCTCTGTAGGCACAGTAACAGCAATGGCAGATCCCAAAAGCTCTTTATCTGCATGCCACATGTTATTCTGAGCCAGTTAAAAATAACCATTAGCACTGTCACCACTGCAAACTAGTTGAATCAATGTGTAGTAGAGGTTTGTTTGCACCATGAGCTTCTTCAAACACAGCTTTTGTGGGGGTGAAACTTCTTTAAACCACAGACAAAGTGCTATGGTTCCCTGTGAGGCAGGGAAGCAGCAAGTAAGGTTTGGAGGCCTCTTTGCTGTTTCTTTCCTCCACTGAATCTTGCAGAACTAAGCACTACCTTCACTGAAGTAAGAAAATTGTCAGATTTCTATAGCTCATTCCAGACACCAATTGTGGTGTTAACTTCTAACCATCTCACAGACATGCAGTGCCCCTAGCATGATGATCTAGAATCATAGAATATCCTGGACCCAGGAGGATCATTGAATCCAACTCCTGACAAGGTAACATAAAAATTAAACCATGTATCTAAGAGCATTGGGCAAACACCTGATGAACACAAACAAGGTTGATCTTGTCCCTGAGGATCTTGTTCTAGTGCCTGACCACCCCCTCTGTAAAGACCTTTCTCCTAATGTCCAATCTGAACTTCCTCTGGTGCAGCTGTAAGCCATTCCCTCACATCCTATGAGACGCCAGAAAGAAGAGATCAGCACACCCCTCTACACTCCCCTTTAGAGGAAGTTGTAGACAGCCCTGAAGTCATCCCTCTATTTACTCCTCCCTAAGTTAAACAAACAAAATATACTCAGCCATCCCTCATAAATCATGCCCTCTAGTCCTTTCACCATATTCTTCTCCCTCCTTTGGTCATGTCCTAATGTTAAAACATCCTTCTTACACTGTGGAGCTCCAAACTATGCACAGTACTTGAAGTGAGGCTGCACCAACGCTGAGAATCGTAGGACAACCACTTCTTTATCCAGTTGGCTATGCAGAGCTTAATGCACCCCAAGATAATCAAAAACCAGGGATTGATCTGTACCCAAATAGAGATATTGGTACCATTGAAAGTAGGTAAGAGGAATCAAAACCTGTGGGAATCCAGGGCTTCCCTCTGGCTGCCCTGGAAGGCCTGGGACCCTGGCAGGGGGTCAGGAACCCCCCTGTACAGAGCCCCGAGAGACATTGTCTCTGATCTCTGTCCATGGAAAAGAGTTTTCAATCTTACAGGATGAATTACAAGCTTTGAGTGTTTGATAAGAGTAATAATTAAGTGTGACACGGGTGCAAAAGTAAAATTTTAGGTTTCTAGATTAGGGGTTCAGAGGGGACAAGATGGAGGAAATTGGGTGTGTCTTGTCCTTTTTTTCCTTCTTCATGCCCTCCATGTTTCACTGTAGTGTTGGCATTTTTCTGTTGGTTTACGCTGGGGACACGCTGCTCAACATAGATGATAGATATTGGCACATTGTTGTAAATATAGCACACGTAGTTTCTGGTATATGTTTGTACCATCCCACTGAGGGGCAGAGCCCCACACGCTGCCCTGCAGGACAGACCTGCGGCAGGGCAGCAGAACATGTTAGAGATAAGCAAGAATAAACAACCTGGAAAACAGCACAGATGAATTATGGCTTCTTCTTTGGCAACGAGGCAGAAAGACAGAGACTTTCTACAATCTCGGAATCACCAATACCCAAAGATTCCAACAAAAACCCATCCTGACTTGTTCTTTCTTGGTATTATTACTAGAAATGAGAAGAGACAAACACAAAAAAAGGTAAAATTTCATCTCTGACAGCAATGTAGCATTTGAGAAAGAAGAAACAAGACCTACACAACTCGCCACCACTACCCTCCTTTGCTGTTTCCACATGGTATCTTCAGCCTTCCTCACTTTTGCTTCAGGATTGGGTTTTATACGAGGAGGTGAAGAAGACAATCAAGAGCTGCTGGTGGGACTGCCATGATCACTGCATGCCTAGGCACTATCTTGTGGTGGAGATACTTTCAGTGATATAGAAAGGAGAAGCTACTCAGATTCAATAATGATGAAAAAACTAAACTCTGTACTTCCTGGGTCCCTCCAGGATAAGCTGGCACTTCATAATGTCATTTCGAGAAAGGCAACTCCAGGTTCTAAAATTATGTGCTATTAAATAATTGTAGAGTAATTTATAAAAAGGAAGATATTTAAAAAGAGCATTAATAATGCCTCTGCTTCTGCTGAAGTCCCCTGAATGCTACCCTGAGTTACAACTCATTCCTCTAGAGTACTCTGAGAATTATATATTTCTCTCTGGAATATGTATTGCCTTTATTTTAACTAAAATTATATGTAAAGCTAGATATTTTTAGTGTAATTCTCTACACTAATTCATTTTTTTTTCTTTACTCATTTCTCCTTCATTCTAGGAAAATATGATCCTTCCTTGAGAACATGGTTTTATTAATGGCATTTATTCTTCTGACTGATGAGGCTGATTGTGCTTTTATGCGGGTGAGGAGCATTTACCTGAAATTAGCTACCTGTAAAACTCCATGTTAGAGATATTCTTCACCTCAAGTAAACTTCCTGGAGGAAAGAGTGACTAATCTTTGGAAAGATTAAGGGATAGGAGGAAAGAGAGAGAGAGAGAGAGGAAGAAAATATAAGACCAATATCACACTTAGGTTTTTTTCATGAAGCACACATACAGCACTCAGAAAGAGACCCAGTTTGGGCTGCTCATCACAACAGAAGGAGAGAGCTGATTCAGTGCATCCTGGTGCAAAAAGTAAATCTAATGTCTTGAAAACAATCAACATTTTTACTGCCTCAAAGAGAACTGTACATAAATTCAGAGTTTTAGTAATGCTCTGCATGTAATCAGAGCTGTCTAATCCTGTCAAATATTTGCCCTCTGGGAAACAGGTATTTCCAAGGAGTGCATCTGACAGGCAGTTCCATTTTGGAGACTGGCAGCAGAAACACCTGTAAGAGCTGCACCAGGATCTTCCTTCCAGCAACAGTGACATGTAAGGTGTTTTTGATCCTCAGGCAATTTTAGCTTCAAGCATAGGGCATTTTCTTTCCCTTCCATTATGGAAAGTAATCATTTGTACCCCTGTAAGTTTTGTAAAACCTAAATCATGTTCACTTTTTGTGGGGATTTTTTTCCTTCCATGAATAACCAATGTGAAGCTACTTTTCCTGTGAGGCATTTTCTTTGCAGTTTCCAAATGCTATCTCATCTGAATAAGCTGTAATTCCTGTCCCCCTTGTCACAAGGCTCTTCCATTTACCCTCCAGGAAGTTGCCTCTGCTGAAGAATGGAAAACCCTGCAGCAAAAATGAGAGAAGCCAGAGAAGATGGAAGCATTTTACATAGCTTGAAGCATCAGGGCCATATCACAGCTGGAAGAGTTATATACTTTTTGCTTATCCCAGTGTGGGCAGATGCTAAAATACACCATGGAAGTCAGAGGAAAGCACACTCCCAGTGTTCAATTCACTGACTCAGTCATGTAACCTCACTTCTGACCTCCTCCTGTATCCTCCTGGCCTGCCCTCCCTGTTCAGCATCACCACCAGCCTTCACCCCCAATGTCCAGCTGCCAGTGTAAGGAGCTGTCAAGCTCCCTTTCCTGTGTTTTTCCAGGGCTGGGACTGATGCCTCAGACTGGTCCACAGCCCAGCAGTTCTCCCGGAGCCCATCACTCCTTAGGAGCTGCCAGGAAAATTGTCAATTGCTAATGGGCAGACAGCGGGACCGCCGGGAATAGCAGCATCATTAACCAGCACTCGCTGGCTTGCGGCCTCAAAAGGAAGATCTGAGCTCTGCCTATTCTCTACACTCCATAGGCACTGTTTTCCATTGCTGTTGACGTTCTCTTCCCTCCTACGCTCTTCCTGCTTGCTCTGCCAGCTGCTTGCCTTACCCCAGAGATCCTGTGGACAGGGACCATTCCTGCCCTGTGGCTGGAGGAGGCTCAGACTCATGAGCCCACGAACTCACGATGTGGGAGGTAAAAAACACACATCATAACTGTCACCTCTGAATAACACAAAAAAATGATTGCACTCAATGCCCACAGGTTATCATTTCTCTGGCAAAGCTGAAAACATGGAACAGATAAAGGAGAGATACACTTATAAAAATTGATGATGTTTTTCTTTAGATCAGCTTGTGACTTTGTAGTCAGCTGTAAAAGAGCCATGGGGGAAAGGTCAAAGGAGGGCAGAGTTGGGTGAATTGTCAAGCCAGTTGCTGTCCTTCCCATGCCTCATAAAATGAAATAATGATACAGTAAAGTGCTGTTGCAGCCTCACTAGGAGATGTCATAGCTGCAATAGCCTAATGAGCTTGAAATGACTGAAGAGCGTCAATAGAGAAAATCTATTGTGGGAAAATTGCTAATGCTCAGCACAGCAGGGAAACACTTTCTGAAATCCCAGAACGTTCATCAGTGGCATTTCAGACTGTAAATTCATGCAATATAAAGACATATTCAGTACTCTAATAAATCACTAATTAAAACAAGTACTAAACAACGTCAGAATGTAAAGTGTTATAAAGGAAAATGTATTCCAGAAAGTTGAATTTTTGAAGGTTTGGGGTT
Source organism: Taeniopygia guttata (assembly GCF_048771995.1). Classification (NCBI taxonomy): domain Eukaryota; kingdom Metazoa; phylum Chordata; class Aves; order Passeriformes; family Estrildidae; genus Taeniopygia; species Taeniopygia guttata. Next base: position 36,782,932 of record NC_133027.1, read on the forward strand.
TTTTTTAGAATTTTTCTTTGAAACATAGGATATTAGAGTAATTAAGTCCTCAGAAGAGCATCAAGCAACTTCCTCTAATTCAGACACATGGTCAAGCTTTATATGTTAAAACAAACCGTTTTGCTGATCCTTAAATCAACTGAAAAACATCCTACATCTCAGTAGCAGTCCTTGTGAATAGGGGTGAAGGAGAAGGTATCATGGCTTGGTTTTATTAAAGTTTCTTGTGTTGATTAAATTGCTTTCTCATACAGAATCTAAGGAAAATACATTTAAGACTGTTAAGGGACTAGGTGCAGACCCTGATCCAGGGGGCATGCAATCCAAATGAAGGGTTGGGAATTTACTGTTCTGCCTCTACCACTGCTGAATTTACTGAGCTGGTAGGAGGCAGGCAGGACACGAGGAACAGCTGACAATCTATCACAAGCCCTCTGTCACTTCTTGCTACCATAAAAGACAGTAACATTACTGAATGCACAGACCCAAGTTCAGCACATGAGACTGCCTTAAGCTCTGCTTGGCACTGGTATGGTCCCATTTGATGTATCAGACTGGTATGAGACCCTGTGACCAGCAAAGGCTTGGGTGGCTTGAAAAAAGTGAGTATGGCAGGAAGTCCAGAAACCCTGTTTGTAAAGATTTAGAACAATGAATTGGAGAAAGATGGGAATTGTTGTACCAAACACAGTTCAGATACCAATAAAAACCCATGAGGAGGGTAGACAAGCATTGCCAGGGATTGGGATTTATGCAGCTGAACCAGGGTGGAGGCAAGAGTAAGGATCAAGGAGCCCTGATGATCCCCCAAATCTAAGGTACCACAGAAGTGAAGCACCACAAAGGGCAGGACATCTGCTTGTTCACAGATCTGCTGGCCAAAAGGCCAGACCAACCCTTGTCCAGAGCTGTGAGCAGGTTGTCCCTGATGAGAGGGACAAGGGCATCAGACAGTGGTGCTTTCCAAAGATCAAAGCAGAACCATACCATCCATAGTCTCAGTGCAGAAAAGTCAGTGCCATCCACCTGGGGACTGGTACTCTGGATTTGCCACTTGATTTTATTGAAACTAAGAGCACAATACAAAGGCACTAAGAAATTACTAAAAAACCCATTACTGCTCTTTTGGTGTAAGAAAGGAAAATAATTCAAATTAGATTCTGAGAACTGGGTCTTTTTAAATATCACAAATACACACAGGTTTCCTTCATATGACTGCTTCACTTGCAGAGCTGTGTCTGACAAAAAAGCTGGTCTCCTTGACAACAACATGAAGCCTTTTAGACAGAGTGATCATGCTGTATGGCTCATCACAACTTCCAAGACACTGCTACTGGACAAAGAGTACTCACTCAAAATAGGCAGGTTTCATTTGCATGGTTCATGGTAACAATTTCCTTTGCAGCTTTTCCTGGGCAGTGATAAGTGTTAGAAACCAGGGGAATGTCAGGACAGTGAGTTAAATATTTTTATTCAGGATCAAATAGAGCGCAGTGGTGCACTGCTGCTTTTTTTTTTTTTTTTAACCTAAGGTCCTTACCTGTTTCTTGTTCTAACTAGAAGTGAGAAGTCATATAAATACATTGTAAGAATTCTTTCATATTCATGAAAGAATGATCTGTGTGATTCAGAATATCATATGACACTGAGGTTCCAGCTCTTGGCTTTTTTCAGGCAGTTAACTCCTTTTTCCTGCTTTTTATTCTGATATAAAGAACAAGCATAAATCTTGGCAATTCGAAATACAGAAAACTACGGAGAGCTCTAATCTGAATCTTTTCATTTCTGTCACTTGGCTTTGCTATGTCTGTACTACAATAATATTGATATGCAACAGTGGAATAGGATAAATTTAATTAACACTTTAACAGTGGAAAAAGAATAAATTAGTTAACACTTTTCTCATTTTTGAGTGCAAAAAGCTCTGGAAAGGAATATTGTCATTTGTGAGTTTAATTGCATTATTGAATTTTATTAACATGACAGGATACTTACACTCAGAAAACTAACTAGGTATTCAACTGTTTCTACATTTTTCAGCTTTTTCTGAAGTGCCTTTATATCACTGTAAAACAGAACAGAATAATAAAAAAAATCTGTATTTTGCTGGGTTTGCTCTGAGAAGAAACCAGCTTTATAAGCCACAAGTAATTCGATCTCATTTCTAATAACTTGCTAACTTCAATATAGTCATCACAATTTTTGCCTAATTCTGAAAACTGCATTTGACATCAGGACTCAAAAGGTTTTGGAAACCAGCAGCTCCAAGCAGCAACAATCCAGATGGTACAGGCAAGCAGAACATTCAACCTCTGCCTTCAAGGCAGAGACACATATTTAGAAGGCCACAGAATGGCTGCTCCCATTTGCTTAACTTTGTGCTGCTGCTTAGCTCTTTCTTCTGTCTTCTCTGGTCTCTCAGGGATGAATAGATATGCAAAACAGAAAATTTGGTGTTAAAACAAGTGTGTATTACATCCTTGTATCAATTCCATCAGGACCGAACTTTGCTGGTTAGAGACAGGATCAGGGCAACTATTTTCCTTCAGTTACTCTCTGATCTGGACATTGTTACTAAAACAGAAATTGAGTCAAAGAAATAGGAAAATTAGCCAATAGAATAATTCAATGCACTGGGAAATATATGCAAATTAAATGGTTTGTGAAGGAAACAGCACATTTGAAAAAAGAGTATCTAAAATTTGCTCAAGGTTAGCATCTGCTATGTTGGCTGGCCATTTTCTTCTCCCAAGCCAAGAAGGTGATGAATGCAAAGAGGATAAGAAAACATTTGCAAGATTTAGTTTCAAAAGAGTTTGTCTTTCATTTAAAAAAAAAATTCAAAACTCATCCCTCAATTTCTGCCCTGGTGAGCCTGGAACGTGCTTTTTACAATAATTAGTCAGATCCTGTAAATGTAATGATTAAGTTTTATCTCATCTCAATCCAAACTCACAGTCAATGCTGGAAAGAACTTGATCCTGACAACACAAAGTCCATCCCAGGTTTCCGTGCACAGCACAACACAGTGCCTGAAGCAGCCTAGTCAAATAATCACAAATAATCAGCCCATATCCAAGGAGATCCATTAAACACAAACTGGCAAAACAATAGCATGCCTTTGTTTTGGTCACTGGTGCTCACTATCTCCCCTGCACACCATGGGGCTCTCTGCCCTGCAGGTCTGCTCTCAGCTCCTTTCCTCTGTGGAGCCGTGTCAGACATCAGGTGCTTTACAATAAGCAAAGGAGTCTCTAAATGAACAGGCACTACAGCGATGCTGGAAGCAGTGGTGGCTGGAAGCTCATTTGCTTCAGAAACTTGTGAAGGAGCATTTAAATGTGGTCCAGAGACAGTAGGAAAAAAAAATCTCATCATCCAAACTATGGGGAGAAATAGCATACTGCAGTAGAGACAATGAAAGCCTGACATGTGCATCCAAAACACACATCCCTACCCTGCCTCAAATTACCCCTTGTGGGGGAATGATCTGTACATACTCCTTTCTTTGGTCTGAAGAGCACAGAGCCAAGAGCATTTTCATTCTTCCTGCATCCCATTGTTTCTGCTGCCACATCTCTTCCTCTGTCATTGCCCTGAAACTGATACCATGCTGCACTCACTACAGCAATCACAATTGTTATTTTACTCTGAGAGATGTATTCATCATAAGTTAAGAAGTTTCAGCAGCGAATGTTCAGCTTGACAGAGGTAAATAAACCAATATCTCTATTTCCATGCTTTTAGATAGAGAAATCTTGTTAATGAGAATGCAGAAGTACAGTTGTGATTTTCTCCACATTGTTTCATTACTAAAGGAGTTGGGTCTTTTTTCTGCCCTCTCTGCTCCCTTGCTTCCCAGAGGAGAGAAAACAAACATACAGATTCCACATACTCCCTATGGGCTGGGGACCCTCTGAATAGAGAGCCAGAGGAGTCAGTGACAGCAGTTTCCAGATACTGTGGCCCACACACAGATGTCAAGCGGGACAGTTTCCCATAGAGATCTCTGCACTTACATTATTTAATCTGTGAGAGAAAAAAACAGTCAAAATGATCCAGAGGATTATTACCTGTCTTCACCAGTGCAACATGAATCAGAGTTTGGAAGGCATCACCCGAAGGATAAAACAGAAAATCTGAAGCATTCGTGAGCACATGTCCGAGTACAGCCTCTCCGTGTACTACAAGGGCTTCAGCAAAAACTTCAAGGCATTTATTTTTATAATCTCAACACTTACAGACACTTACACCTGAGATGTTCAGGCATATGGGGTATGGCTATGGGCTGGATAGCCAGCTGAGAAAGTGGAAGGTGAAAGATGGTGGAACCACTGGGTGCACCAGGACATAAACACAAAGAGCAACTCTCAGGAAGACCAGGAACTGACCCCTGCAGGGAGAGGATACAGGAATAGATGCGGTGATGGGGATAGCTGGCTGCTTCCCTTTGTTTTCCATCTCCACATGCTGGAATCCTTCCTTTCCACTACATCATTCTGTTCCTCCCAGTGGTTTGAAGTACTTCTACTCACTGTTTTCTGGCACCTTTATAATTTGTCATTTTTTTCTGTTGTACACAGCATGGATTTTCTTTGTTTCATCTGTTCTTCTCCTTTTTTGGCCCAACTTTCTTTGCTGCCTGTTCCTGCATAAATTTCTCCTGGTGGCTGCCCATTATATAAAATATTGTAGGAACAGGATGTTCCTTTGAAACATAATTAAGGATAGAATGTGAACAGCTGATATTCTGGCATTTCCACCAGGAAGAAAAAAAACGGGGAAAGCTCTTTCATTGCATGTCTATTTTAGATGAAAGTTGTGCTGGACAGAAGCCAAGTGGTGCAGTGACCCTATGTATCCCCCAAAGACTTCATTCTTCATGGGCTAGGACAAGAAGTATTCTCTAAGTCACCTTCCCACATGAGTGAGGGCAGAAATCATTCTGCTTTAGTAAGGTCTTTCAATCTTTCAGTGAAAAATGACATGCACTGGTGGGTCCACTGCAGCAACCTGGCTTCTTTTGGGATTTCAACTCATTCTCCCACCAATCCTGTTGCCTCCAAGGCAGTTATGGTGTGCATGGGGGAAGCTGAACACACACAGAAATTTCCTATGAGCATGATTTTGACAAAGGTGTGTGGATGGTGGTGTCATCAGCCATCTGCATGTGAAGTCTCAGGAGTAGGCAAAACCAAATATGCAACCTTTGGATCTACAGATGGAAGAGAAGGATGAAAAATTGGACCAGGCCCACAATTAATTATGAGCAGTTTGGAAGACATTCCCAGGTTATTAAACAGAGGTTAAGCACTATGTCACAAGCTAATCTTACCTACACAGAGAGACTCAAAATAAGCAGCTATTTTTAACCTAATTGCAGTCAAATAGAAAATAAATATTTACAAGTTTACTGCAAAGAGAAGTTAAACACTACAACATTTTCCTAGTGTTAATGGTAGCTGCTCCAGGACCAGTATTTTTTAAGAAGAAATTAAGTGCCTTGCTAGGTGCTGCTGAATGTTTCAAACAGTAATTCATCTAGGATTGCTCTCCAGCCTGTGCAGAGCAGCACCATAGGAGAGGTGATCACTGCAATCCTTTTAGGTTCATAACTGACCACATCTGCTTAATAAAATTATATTCTCAGGCTGCCTGGCACGGGGTTGCACATGGTGGATGTGTCTTCACATGGTGTGCAAGATGTCTCTGCTTTTCAGTGGGCGGGATCTGAATCAGAAACAATCTGCCTTGGAATTCCTGGGGCTGAGGAATAGTCTGAAAACCCCCACAGGCATTAACATGTAAAACAGGGGGAAAGGCACAAGGGCCATGGACTGAAACACGCTGCTCAAATGCTTCCCCCAGTGCAGCAGTGAGAGCCACTCTGAGGCACCACTGGAGCCAGGCTGGCATTTGAGATCTGTCGGAATCTGTGGTATTGATGATTCCGAGATTGTAGAAAGTCTCTGTCTTTCTGCCCCATTGCCAAAGAAGAAGCCATAATTCGTCTGTGCTGTTTTCAAGGTTGTTTATTTTTGCTTATCTCTAACATGTTCTGCTGCCCTGCCGCAGGTCTGTCCTGCAGGGCAGCGTGTGGGGCTCTGCCCCTCAGTGGGATGGTACAAACATTATATACCAGAAATTACGTGTGCTGTATTTACAATAATGTGCCAATATCTATCATCTAGGTGAAACAGTGTGTCCCCAGCCTAAACCAATAGAAAAATGCCAACACTACAGTGAAACATGGAGGGCATGAAGAAGGAAAAAAAGGACAAGACACACCCAATTTCCTCCATCTTGTCCCCTTTGAACCCCTAATCTAGAAACCTAAAATTTTACTTTTGCACCCGTGTCACACTTAATTATTACTCATATCAAACATTCAGAGCTTGTAATTCATCCTGTAAGATTGAAAACTCTTTTCCATAGACAGAGATCAGAGACAATGTCTCTCGGGGCTCTGTACAGGGGGATTCCTGACCCCGGCCAGGGTCCCAGGCCTTCCAGGGCAGCCAGAGGGAAGCCCTGGATTCCCACAGAGATCTTAGCAGGCTGAAGCCTCTCTGCAATTCACTGCCATTGTTTTGCCCAAGCATCATGTGAGCAACCTGATTAATGGATGGCAAAAAGCAAATAGGCTGGGAGATAAGTAGGGTTTTATTCTTTATCAGAGCATTCACACTCTTTGCTGTGTTTCCCCTGACTTGTTAAGTATTTCATACTGTATGTTAAACAGTGTGATATTAGGATATTAGGAACCAGTGGTGCTCTGGTCTATCTTTATAGAAAATATATTAGTCACGAGGAACACAAGCAATTGTCATCATCCACTCCACTCTTGCAAGTTCACCAATTGTGAAAATGTCAGGGTAGGCTAATTTTATGCTGCATAATGTATTTGACCTACTCCTTTCACTCAGATGCACTTGAAACTATTCAGCTGATCCTAAGCAAATCTTGCAATGAGCACTAAATACCCAATGTTATTGATTTATGGTTTTATTGCTCTATATATGATTATAACTGTTGAACACTGTTCAATAGGTCAAGTACCCTCTTTGCTAAATTAATTTTTGCCATAACCAGTAACCTGAAGGAACATTGGTGGAAAAAAAATATAGAAATATGCAGGCTGCAAATTTCATGGAGCTAAGAAGGTATTTGCACTTCCTTTACATCCTGCATTAATCTCCCATCATATCCTGAGACATATACATTGAATGTTTTCCTTTGGTTGGAGAGATGCACAGAATTGAAATGTTACAAAAAATTCGGTTACTTTGTCATCTGCAAATAATCAGATGTTTAATCATAGATACACACACACCACCCTAAACAATCCTGGTGTCATTCCCTCCATGCAACCATCTACCCTCCACCTTCAGGCAGCTCTGTTTTCTTTGCCCATGACAGCAGTCAGGCATGCTGTATCCAGCCACGTGCATGCTTCCAAATATGCAGCATCAGGCTGCAGCTTCAGTGGGGATGATCTGAGAGATTTTGCCCTATAGCTAAGTACACACCTGAGCTTCCCTTTAATTAATTTTAACAAATATGGTGGCTCTGACTAGAAGACAATGAACAACAGGGCTGTGCCAGGAGGCCCCTGCACCACAAGCAGGGAACCCATACCTGAAGCATGGCACCTCTGGCAACAAGATGTCAAGGTCTGTAACAACTCCAGTGAGTCACATAATGCCCCGTGCAATGCCTCACAGAAATAGCAACACCCAGCCCTGTGGACATGTCTGAAAGAACAGATTATGTACAGATATCAATTTCAGTGTGTTGGAGGATTTATCAGCATCCTGCTGGGGTCCAGTCCCAATAAAGCTGCCCCCATGCTCACACAGACAGGGCTCCACTGGCAGGAAAAGCTGATCCGTGTCGACCCCCTTATGCCAAAAAGCAGCATGCCTCTCAGTGTGCACAGGACAATTTTCACATGGCAAACCCAAAACAGTCAGGTTAACAGTAAATTTATACAGCTCTGCTCTTTTGGGAGTTTATCAAACACAGGGTTTTTTTGTTTGTTTGTTTTTTGTTTTTGTTTTTGTTTTTTTTTTTTTTTGCTCTACAAGGCTGCAGTGTTCTAGTATACATTCAATTGCTCCACCAGTGAAAAGTGAAATGGCATCTTTGTTACATTCTGCAGCAGAGCACACTTTGCATCCTTGCTGTTATTTATTTTCACAGATAAATTATTGTCTTTTCTATCTCTCAGGCACTATTCAACTTTAACTCTTCTGCTACATTTGCAGTCACCCAGCAAATTCCATTGCATTCTTTTCTTATTTATCCTTACTTGATTCTCCCTTGAATGAATGTTTAACAGTTGGCCCTGAGGGGAATACCTTTCTTCTCTCTTTCTTCCAGAAAGGGAATGGGAATTGAACAACATGGAAGGAAAGAGAAAGGTGGAGATATTCACTTTTGCAGGTAAGGTCACTGTGACATATTGAGATTCGCCTCTTGTTGTTTTATACTCTCCTTGGACAGACAATTCTTGCAAATCTGTAAATCCTCACAGGCTGATGTTTCTTCCTGCACTCTGGCTGGGTTGTTTCAACCATATACCACAACATCCCTATAAAAAATATATTGGTGACTTTCAGCTGCAGGGATCTGCCTGGCAATGGCAAATCCTACAGAAGTTTCTGCAAGTCCCTCTAACCCAGGCTCTTGCACCTACTGTTCCCTCTGCCTGCCATGTCCTGACCATAGCGCTGCAGCTAGAGCTATATTGCTGTTCTCCTCCTGCCCTACATGGATTTTTTTTCATTTTCTGATGCACAGATCTCAACCTCAAATCCCATCACCCCTTCTATCCTTGTTCCAGGGTGTCCTCTCTCTACTCAGATCTCTAAGCACCTTGGTTTTCCCTTGCCCCTTCTATTACTCTCATAAAATGTCCAATCTGCCCAATTTTCCATTCTCTCATGCTGGGAATCTTTTTTTTCACCTTCACCTGTTCCTGGTACATTTCTTTCCTCACATAGTGTCACCTACTTTCTTCTCCCTTGCCCTTCTTTAGCCTGGTTCTGATGGTTGCAGCAGTAAACCTCACACTGTCCTTTGCCTCTCCAGTCATTCTGCATCCTTTATGCTTCTTTTTCTGCATCTGGCATCTCTGTATATTGAAGGCATGGCCCTCCACAGCTTGTTTTCCAATAGATTCTAGACTTCAGTCAGTCAACATTTTTCTGTAAATGCTCAGTGCTGCCTCTGAATGAGCCTCTTTATATAACTTAATTCTGACTAATTTCTTCAGAAGATTTCCTTCAAGCAAGTACTTCAGCTTCAGGCTGCATCATGTTTGCTCCCAGATCATGGCCCAGAAGATTTATTTTCAATGAAGTTGCTGGATTTCAAGATATTGCATTTCTCAACAGGTCACCAGGCTTTTTTTCACCCTCATATTTTTACTGAATTGAATTGAATTTCTGCATTACTGAATTTCTATTGAATTGAATCAACAATTGATATTGTTGATGTATTAGTCAAAAAAAGGTATTAACAATACCTCCTAAGGTAATTATTATGCAAGAAGCTCCACCTTGCCATGAGAGGAGTTTGTTGCAACCCTGATATCTTTCTCTGGTCTGTTGCAAAATATACATATGGAGATCCTGTAATGAACACAAATCTTATTTCTTTTTACTTTGTACCAAACACTTCTTTTTTCTGCAGCTCTTGTATTTCTGTGCACCTGTGAGTGACTCTGAGCCCTCATCTACTGCTAACTGCAATGGGCATGTTGTGAAAATACATCAGCATATGCCTATTAAGGCTGAAAGCAGGAGGTGGCATTTATCCCTGCACTTTCTAACAAAACCAGAACTCTAGCCCAAAAACATCATGTCAGGGAAAAATAACATAGCTCTTCTAGCTGTGTTACTTGTTAAAACTTTTCAGCTAAAGATGCAGCTGTAAACAGACAGAGACTTTGAAAGCCTCATGACAACAAACTTTCTAAAAGTCAAAGGAAAAACTGGATAAAATATCACTAATATTTTAAGACTTTGGAGTCAGTAGTACTTGCTACAATATGTTTACTTCCAGAAAGAAAATGGATATTACTGAGATTTAAATAAAGTTATTTATTTAATTATTTATATTGTTTAATATACTGTTTAAAAGAATAGACAATAAGTCACAGGAAAAACAAGACACCTCAGACTCAGGAAAATATTCAGAGAGAGTACGAGTTTTCCTATGGCAACAAAGTGTGCAGAGGAAGTCAGCAGAGTGTGACTAAAATGTGTAGCTTTGTCTTTACTTTACTAAATGCAGGGGTAGAACAAGTGGAAAATGATGATTCTTGGGGGATAAATTATATTACAAGAAATAAAAAAAAGAACTCAATTACTTGAGGTTCTTTGGACTTCCAGTTTATTTTACTCTGGCTTTGTCTTGTCCTGAGTGCTATGAGAAAGGGATTTGATGCAGCAAGGTTGGATCCTGTGCAAGCACCATTTGTGGAGAAAAATGCAGAGATCAGGAGAAAATATTTGAGCAAGACCATGAAGAACACAGGTGCCTGGTCCATGTGATACCATTAGGATTCCTGAGTTCTGTCAAAAAGGGAAAAGTGGAAAGCACAGTGAAACCTGAGCCCAAGTCTGGAATTTGGAGCTTTTCTTATGAGGCTGTGAAGGGAAAACCTCCAGTTTTCTGGGTGCTGATTTGCTGGGAGGACTTGTTTGATAGAAGGAACGACAAAACATCTTTCCTCGAGACTTTTCAAGGCAGGCCAGCAAAATATTTTATTGCAGAGATTAAGAACTTCTTGGCCACAGGGAATGCCAAACTTTGTCCACTTTTTATTAAGCCTTTGAAAGTCTGAATTCACTTTTCCTGAATGGGCTTTTACCCTGGAGGTACTGCCGCTTCTGCAGGACAGGCTGGAGCACAGCCCACAACATTTTGTCTCCCATTGGTCATGGCTCCAGGAAGATTCAAGGGGATGATTACTGGAAATGGGCCTTCAGGGGGCCCACTGGTCCATGTGCCATTGGAGAAGGATGTCCAGGAGTGATCTCCAGGAGTTGGGGCTGCCTGAGCCTTGCTGTTGTTCAGCCACCGAGCACCAGAGACAGTAATCTCTCCACAGATTGCCACGCTGGCAGTATGCAGGACTGGGGTGATGGAGGATTGTGATGCCTGTGAGTCTGGAAATCAGTCATCAGTTTGATCCACACTAATGCAGACAGCACAGCACAGCACAGCTGCACCAAAGACTCTGCTGTGATGTGCTTGTGCAAGAAGCACGTGCCATCTTCTGTAGTCCTCTGTTAAAAACTTAAGGACCTATTTGCTGATTAACTTAAAATGCTGTAATCTTTCACCCCCTTTAACAAACAGTAATGCAGAGGGACTGTTTTTTTATTGGTGTGCCTAGAAACACTCAGGTGCTGCTGTATGTCTCAGGTGGCAAGGGGTGCTCCACCTTTGCGCTCTATCATTATTAGCAGTGGACAAAGGATGGCACTTTGCTGGAATGGGAATTCTAAAAAAATCACCAGTATATTAAACGTAGGAAGAGAAAGGACTATAAAGACTTACATATTTTTTTCTATTCTGTTGGGCTGATCCAGAAATATCACAGAAACCACCAAGTGACAATGGTAACTTGTGTCCCATGGCAAGTCCACACCTTCCCACTACTGATAGGAAAAGGGATCAAGGTGGCTAGAACAAACCCAGCATTGGCAGCAGACAGGGAAGTGGTGAGAAAGACTTCACCTACAGGTTGACTGTAGTTCTTTTATTTGATATTTCCCCCCATTTTCCTTCATCTGGCCTCTGATTTTCTCCTCAGTTTGACCTGAAGTGACCTGTCATTTCCAGGCTGCAAAGACAAGAAAATGTACACTGCTTAATCACACTTCTAAATGGACCTTGTCACTTTGCTGAATTGCATGCACTGAAGGTGTCTCACTGTTGTAGCTAATTCACTGCACTGCACAAACAGCTCTGGCCAGCTGGCCAGTGTAACATTTATCCCATCTAATTCCCAAAATGAAAGCAACTTTGCAGTTTGTGCAGATCACTACCAGTTAATTTCTAGCAGAACAGCTCATCTAAATGTTAATAGAAGCTATCTTTGATTACCAGTATAGTCATGGAGATTTAGACTCCAGTTGAAGTAATTATTTCCTTGACCAGCATAGACAAAATGGAATGGTGCTAAAGATTGAAAATACATGGAAGAATATTTTCATTACAAACTGAATATAACCATTTACTAATTTTAATTAGAGTGGCATCATTTGCATTGCTCTAGTTAAAGCTTTACTGGAATTTCTGGTATAAGCATACTTCCATTTATCATAAAATCTCAATGTACATTTGCAGTGGTGAGATAAAACTTGACAAGCTGCATTAGCTTGGTTTTAAATTTTTTTTTAATGCTAATTTAATACATATTCAGTGTAAGTAGAAATTTAAACCCAGCTTTGTGGGGAATTAAATGTCCCTCCTCTAGAGCTGTTCTGTGTTAGAGAATCTTTTTAACATTAACCAAAGGAGTTTCCTGCCCTGAAAAATATTTTCTGAGTTTTTGGGGTTTTCCCAACTTTCTATATTATGATGACATCAAGATTTTGCCAAACTTATTGACAAAAACAAGTATCAGCAGAAAAATTAGCTTTGCCTTAAACAAGCTGTAAATGCCAGCATCTGATTCTCTCTTTTGATGGTGGTAAAAAACATATCTCTGATCCTCTGCATCTGTAGTCCATGGCTCACTACAGTATTTGGGGCTCAGTCCTCAGAACTTCTTGCCCTCGATGACTTCCATACTAATCCTCCCAGGGTCTCTTCTCCAGATTTGCACATAAATTTTGCCTGTGAACCTTTTCCTGGCCCGTGGGCATTTGCCACCAGCTGTAGTCCAGCTACAGCAGATGTAGTCCAGTCTCTTCACCGAGGAGCTCTCTTCCTCGTCACAGTCCTCTGCACACTCCTGGAAGTGCTCACATACACTTTTTGGGGAAACACCTCTCTCCAAGTGACCTTCCAAAGGGATAAACAAATTCCTATGGCGCTGTCATTCTCCTTTTTGTCCACTCACACATGCTGTCTAGGCATCTCTTTTACTTTTTACAAGCACTAGCAAGAGGTAGTAACTATTTCTGAGAGCTGCTATGCCAGATCGTTTGGCAGTGTCCCAGGCTCCAGTGCGCTTCTGAGCAGAGGTTGTGCAGGTTCACCTATGAATTAAAGACCATATTTTTTGTGCAAGCATGGTGATGGGCAGCCCCATTTCTGCTGCACAAAGCTAGTGGCTGCACAGGTGTTGTCAGCTGCAGGTGGAGAGTAGAAACTGGTCTCCATGGAGTAAAAGTACACGTGCCTTGTCTTCACTGAGCTTTGTACAGAAGGATAGGAAGGGAGCTTGCAGAGAAACTGTCCCAGTGTAGAAACATTTCTGAGCTGAGGAAGGTGATGTTCAAGGAGAAGCAGCAGAGAAAGACTGAGGAAGGGCAGGCTGGTCAGAAAAAATATCTCTTCTTCCTTTCACACATCTTGGCAACCAGTGTCTTCTGAGTTTGCATTTAAAGAACACCTTGTTTGAGATTTTTCTATATATTTATTGGAAAAGAAAAAAACTTTAGAATTATGGCAAAAGCTCTCCTTTCATCAGACACCATGGAGTGAATGAAAATATTTTGCTCAGCTCTCCCAGTTTCTTTTCTTTGCCAATAGTAGTGAAATAACTCTCATAGACTCAAAAGGGATGCCTATGCTCAATTGAAGATCTGAATCAGTTCTGGAGATTCCACTTAGATTTTATCTAAGTCCTCTCTTTTTTCTTGTAGATGAGAAAAAAGGTGATTAAATACAGGTTCTGTGTGCACAGAACCTCAAAGGCAAGCAAACTTTGACTACTTAGCTGTGTGCATCCCTTTCAGGCAGAAGGAATAGAAGGCTGATTCTGTACTTCTGAAATTTATCTCATTCCAGAGATACAGTTGTGACACTGCCAATACAAAGCAGCTTTCTCTTATCCATACTGTCAGAGACACAAGCCTCACTTATTATCCACATCCAAATTATGGTTACATATTCCAGCACTAGGTGCTGGGAGATTATTGTGGCATATTTTTGATTTCCTAAGTAGTACTGCATTAGTGATCCTAGAAAGTGCCCAATAGATTATTGTGGGACAACTGCCCTTCTACCACCAACTCCAGGTACTTAAGGTATTTTTGCCTGACCATATTGCCAGACTTGTTGGCCCTGGACATCAGTGTGTTCTTGTGGTGGCAGCTGAATTTTTGGGGGCTGCCATTTGCTGAGAATATCACCCAACAGGGGTACAGGGAGGAGCCAGACAAGGCGGGTTTGGGTGCTGCTCACAATTTGTGACATTCCCTTTCCTTTCTGCTTCCTGAGGACTGACTCAACATCTCAGGAGGACCAAGGTCCTCCCAAAATAACATCTTCACCCACTACTCAGCAGGTTCCCAGAAGTGTTGTACCTGTTGTTCATGAGGCAGTAACAGCTAGAAAAACAGCTCCTCTCTTTGTTGAAAAGTTCCCTCCTATGTTGCCATGGATATGATGATCTCTTTGCAAACTCCTTTTTTTTCCCTTTTAATGTAAGATCTCTACTATGATCCCTACATTTAGATCCATACTAAATAAAATTTTAAATTAATTACTATTCTGCGTGTATCTGTTCTGCAATTTAGTTACTTCTGATTCACCTTCTGCCAGTCTTCCCAACCAAATCATCACGTTAAAAGCAAGGAGAAGGAAAAGCTGATTTGGCTGAGTGGGTTTTTCACTTGTTTCCTGTTTCCTTGAGAGATGTTTTGGGCTACAACAACAGAGTTGAAATGTATGTTGTGAACATAATTTACAACCATGTTCCCACATGCAAGTAAAAGAGATTCAGAATTTCATCAGCAATGCTGGAGAAAATGATCCATGTTAACTCTCCAACTTATTTATTCATCATCTGTGCTTCTTTACACAATGTATGGAAGGAACAAATTCTGAGAGCAATAAAAAATACAGTCAGGTAAGAAAATGAAGCCTGAATTCCAAGTATCTAAGAAGAAGTCATTGTGTGAGGGGATTATTTCTACTTTATTGATGACTATGATAGGTGTGTATGTACAGACCTCCTTTAGATATTTTTCCTTTAGAAAATATCATCTAAGAGCAGTGTTCTCTCTCTGTTATTTGTTCTTGAGAGTCACTTTTCTCTGACAGACAGCTGCTTTTTAGGCAAGCAATGTGAAACGCCTGTGGGTGGATCTGAAGATTGAGCACATCTGCATTAGTGTCAGAATGGCCAAAGACCACAGCAGAGCCACACTCACTTCTGCCTCTGTTGTGCTGCAGTCCCTGAAATGTTCTGCTTTGCTCTCACCCAAGGACTTACTCCATTTCAAACTTTGCCTTTAAGATGCACCACACTGCAGTGGCAAACACCTTTGCTCACAGTGTAAGGAGTAATTTGTTCACCATCTTTCTAGAAAGAAGGCTAAAGCTGGATTCCCTATTGTTCCTATCTGGTTGAGCAGGGAGAGAAGATAAACTTGGGTTTACAATACCTTTGTCATCAACAGGGAAGATGAGGAGAGACATATTTTATTTTAGAAATAGTTTGTGGGTTTGTACCCCAGATGCCACCATCCATTCCCCCTGGGCTTTGGCACCACGAGACAACACCCCAGCACAGCAGTCTTGTTGCTCCCCATGCAGGAGATGGCATCCAGAGGACATGGTGAGGATCATTTGGCTCCACACAAACACTCAGGACATGGGAAGTCTGAGCTGAGCAGTCAGATGACTCAAATTGGTGTTTCTGTAACAAAAATCTGAACAAAGAGCAGAAGTGTGTGTGCGGGGGCAAGGGAGGGGGGCAGTTGTTAAAATACTGCTGTAACTTAAAAGAAAGTAAATGGTTACAGTGCTTTGTGCACCACTATTTGCAGCATCATTAAACCTCCCCTGAAGCCTTGTTATTGGAAACTAGATTTAGCCAGGGCCCATTATGAGCTCAGACAACTGTACAAAATTGCCTGCTTTTTTCATATAATGATGCCTAAAATATATAGACCTTGGTGCCCCAAATCAGGCATCTCCCTATTTACATTCCTAAATTAGAGTCCATGTGTTATTCATGGCTTGCTTACCTGTGACAAATAGATTGGGTTGTTAATACAACCCGTCTTGTCCTTTCTCAAAGGATTTATTGTCATTAAATATTCCTAATTCCCTTGCAGTGCACTGAACTTTCTGGAATGTAAATCCATTCCAGAAGTTTTGACATTTCTACTTGTCTATCTCAGGTGGCACCTAAATATGAGAAAGGCAATAGCAAGAATTGAGTTTTAGAAAGTCCTCCTAAATATTTACCCAAATTTAATCAATTTCTTTTCATGTTGCCATAAAAACTCAATATTAGAATCAGTATGTGGTGTTAGCAGAAGGTCAAATTATGAGTTTGCTGAGGGATTACCTGACTGCATCCAAAGAGCACAGTAAAGGAAAATGGGAAGCATGTAAAAGTATTGAAAACATATTGAAAGTATTTAAAACATATTTCCGAGATGAGGTGCCAGGATTTTTCCCTGCTACAGTCACTCACCACTGAAAATGCACCTATAGCAAAACTTGATCTGCTTAAACCACTTTGTTGGTAACTAAATTTTTGTTGTTCACTAAATAATGATGCAGCTTTGAGGTAGGAATACATGTTTCTCGGAAGAGAGGACATATTCTGTCTCCCATGGTTTCTGGTGCTCCCCACTGCCCTGTGTGTCCCAGAGAACTCAGGTGAGCAATGCTGGTGGTCACCTGGATGCTTTTCCTTCACACCAGCATGGCTAAACAATGTACAACTGGGAAATGCATCCTTGGGCCCCCAGAGATAATAAGGGAGGCTTTGTGGGGGTAGCTCTACTGTGCTGCTTCTGGGATCTGCAAATTCCCTCCTTTGTGTTTGGATAGAATAAAATCCTTCCTAAGTCTCAGTATTTCCTCCCTGATCTGTGATGTTTGACATTGGGACACAGATATGCTGATCATAAGGTCATGACAAGCTCCTATTGCTAGGGGCTTCCCGGCTCTCTGCCAGGTACACCTCTCCCTCTTTTTGGGATGGGATGTCTGCATGCATTCTGTTCTGCAGGACTGGGGAAGCCTTCCATCTCCTCCCAGATGGACAACCATATCTGAATTTCCTCCTCCCCATCAGTCCCTACATTGCAACATCCATACCCAAGTCTAGTATTTCTGATACAGTTGATGTAGGCAAGCTCAGCTTTATATACACTTGCTGATGGTGTGACTGGGGTGCTGTAGGGTTTACAAGGCTGTGCTCCCAAAAAGTCCCCAGAGCTCCCCTTTCACTTACCTGAGAATTTCAACCACTTCCCAGGTAATCCTCACCGCAACCACCTGCAAAACCCAGCCATCTCTTGGGGCATCATCTGTGACTTGTGTCAGGTGCCTATGCCACATCCACCATGTTCTCTGCCATTCCCAGCAGTGTCCCCAGTGCTGTTCACTGAGCCAGGACTGAGCTGGAACCCCATGGCTCCCTGCAGCACTGCAGGGAGAGGGGCAGAGCTGCTCCTCCTTCCAGCTGGGGCAGGGCAGCAAAGCTTAGGGTGGGAAGGAAAAAAGAGATCATATAAATCCAGAAAAACGTTGCTACTCCTAAAATGAATTACACATTCCTTCACTTGCAACAGCTGACAGCAGCAGTTTGCACAGCAGGAGCAACTCCAGCTGCAGCACACAATCAAACACAGAGGGCCAGTTGTTTCTCTTCTTGGTCAAGTACATGCCACTCTTCGTACAGGAGACTTGTTCTCCCCTCTTTGCAGCTACTCACCGCTGAAACAGAAAGTAGGGGCTTATAAATATTGTGTAATTGAACCCTACTCTGTGTACTGTATGCTGTCAGTGGCCTTTTCTCCCAGCCACACATCTTTCAGCACTCGCTGCTGTGATTCCACATTAATACCTCCGTCTGCATCTGGAATGTGCACTCACATCGGCAGCTCCTTCCAGCAATAGCACTATTAAAAATAATGAAATGTCAGGTTGTGCTACTGCGCATCTAGATCCATTATGGAAATGTGCTGCAGGACAGCAGCAGCCTGAGTTAGTCTTCCATTCGGCCTTCAGAGAGGAAGATTCAGAGAAAGACATCTGTGGTTTTAAACAGTGCCTGGTTCCTGTCCACCGCTGACCTTTGCCTGAGTAGTGCTTCTCCCAAAAGATGTACAGGGCAACACTTTAGTGAAAGAGGTGCCAAACAAATCTTGCTTTTCTTACAGTCCTTCTGTTGTTCTGTTACTAGACTGAACCCCTGCTATTTTTATCCACCAGAAGTGCATGAATTAAAATGAAATCAGAGGCTGTAGGCTCTAGAAGGAGCAGACTGGCATAAGATTTCAGGAGATTGGGATAAACAGAACTAATAATGTAGGAAATTAAAATGTAATGGACACTGTACAGTCAGTTTTAACTACTATTCACTGTACTGCCAAACAGATCAATAATATTCTGTCATTACTGATTTCCACTGCAGATAGATGGATTGTTGGGGAAGAAGCAACTAAATTATGTAAAAAATGCAAGGAGCACGAAGAGCCAGGTATCTGGATTTTCCATGCAACATATGTGCTTGAATTCTCTTAAAACAGGCTAGCCTGGTTGCACAGACAAGTTCATTTCCATCTATATTAATCCTTCCACTGGGAATTCTCCACCTGCTTCCTCTAAATAATCACAAGTTAATGAGATGAGCCTCAAGGAATGCAGACTAGGCAAAAGAAAAACTGCTTGGTAGTGACGGGGTGTGAAATATCTCCAGAATTACATGAAGAAATGTTATACCCATCCCATTTGATTTGAGTCTGTGCTGGTGTTACATGGAAAACAAACCTGGCTCTCCCTCTGTGATCCTACAGCATCTCTTGTGACAAGGATGCCTGGACAGTGTCACTTACCTGTGTGTTGCATCAATTACTCACACACACACACACACACACACACACACACACACACAGGTGGACAATAGGACCTAGCAGTGGCATATAAAATATATAAATGGTGTAAACAGTGGCACATAAAGTTATTTCTGAGCACTCTGGGATTCCAAAGAGAACCACCTTCAGATGCTTTTGTAGCTCCAGGACCATGACCCCCTTACTGAATAGGGCTGACTCATTGCCCATTCACTACGTCTGTGTGTGTAGAAGCAAAACATCAGAGCTGCATTGCCCTGCATACACACTGTGTATTCCCCAGCCATAGCCGTGAGCAAAACAGACTGATCACATGAGGGCCATGAGAAGGAAGCAAAGCTGTCAACTTGTCAGGGATTTTGACTGAGCAACGACCCTCAGCAGCTGGGATGCACCTGGTAGCCCATGCAGATAATCAGGCACCACCACCAACAAACACAGCACAAAGCAAACGTTCCCTGTGTGCCTGAGAAACTCGTGAGCCTTAAAAAGCCCTATTCCCAAGAGTGATGTAGCTAAGCTGGGCTCTGTCATGTCAGAAAGTCTATAGAGAAGAGTCAGCTCAGCTATGGGGGTCAGTGCTGTCATAAAGAACAGCAGAATTGCAGCAAGTAAGTAACTTCTTGCATTATCTGATGGTGATGGGAATACTTATTTGACCAACCCCGCCTGGAAGCATGGAAAGGATTTAATTGCTTGATTACTTGCAGCTGCTATTCTGAAAATACATTAGAACATACGTGTTCTCAAAACCTCTGTATATCTCCTTGACCCATACATTTTTCTGCACTGTCAGGTCCTAATATATCTTCAATTTCTGGTGACAAAACCCTGAAATATAATGACCCTCTAACTGGGCATTGCCACCTCTGTTATGTTTTAGGTAATGTGAAATATTACATACACATTTATTACAGAAAAGGCAGGAATACATCATATGATGCCTGAATGGAAATGGTCTTTGCACAACTTGTTCCAAGTGTGTGATCCACAACCCCTCAATCTAAGCAAGTTTTCTTAAAAATTTCAGCAGGCTTTGGGTGCAACTTGCCATAAAAGCACCTGAAATGACTTTAAATTAATTCAACACAGGCAACTATATCAAATATCAGATTGAAACAGAATTATAGCCATTGAATGTCACCTTCATTTCATCTTTTGTACACATAGTGAAATACATCCCCATTGGAGGATCATATCCCTTCCTCTATGTATCACCCCTCAACATCACCAGTTAATCCTTTGATATTGGTGGTTTTCAAACAGCATCCCAAATCCCCATTACAATCAGCCTAAGAACCATGCAACATCCCCAGCTAACAGCAACCTAAGCTAAAGTTACAGCACCAACACAAAAACACACTGTCATAAAATTTACAGTGATCACAGGCCAACCCCCAGGAAGCAGGATAGATATAATTAAAGAACTGCTGTGGGATATGATAGCAAAAATAAGTCAAAATTTGGGGAAGTTCTCTGGGGAAAGAGTAACTAATGACTTTACTCATAAGGATTTTATCAACAATAGCTATTGCCTGCAAACAACTTCAAATATGAGCTGCTTTGAGTGCTGAGTGTGAAACTGAATTTGCTTTTCACCACTTCAGACACATTTTTTCTTTTCTGTGTAATTTCTATGTGTTCCTATTTCGAATCATAATAGAATACTATTATTTGCTTGATGTCTCCACAAATATTTGTTATTTCCAAGGTTTTAAGATACTGTTTCAGTTATTTCTTATCTAGAAATATGAAAATGATTTATGTGCATTTCTTTGTGGTTTGTCAGAATAACACTAAATTACAGAAAAATAAAAGCAGGGGAGATCATCCAGTCACTGTACAATAAGGGACAGAATTGCATATTTCAGTGCACTCCTGTTTTAGCAGAGAAATACTGACTGCTGTACTGGACTCTCCCCATACATACAAAGTCACTAAATAACTGGTAAATTTGAATGAATTCTTAACATACTTGGAGTTAAATATTGACTGGATAGTCATAAGCAAAGGGTTTGTGGGAGACATCCTGTTCTGTTCACTTTATTGTGAATAAAAAAAAGTATCCCATAATTAATTTTGGGTGGCATCTAAATAAGAAGTACTTAGTTCTCTGTCAAGAATAGTCTGTGTTTTGTGTTTGATCACAGTTTAATCAATACTGGAGTCTCTTATCCAGTCCAAACAGGAGCCCACAACAACTCCTGTGCCAATAGTGAGAATACTATTGAAAATCAAAAATAGAGGTACATTTTATGGAATTTTGAAACCCTTTTACCATATTTACATTTTTTTTACATTCTTCTTCCAAATATATATGCCAGGAAAACTTACATAATGGTTCACCAAGTTCGCATCTCTTTTAGGAAACTCTCTAATCTGAACCCTCTGCCCTGTGAAAGAAGGAGGGTCAGGTCCTCAGGCAGTGCACAGTGCCTGGCAAAGAGGCACTGCAGCATCATTGCCCGGGGAAGCTGGGCTGAGGCAGGGTGTGACAGACACCCTGCAGAGACCAATCTCAGAAGTGAGATTCAGGGGAGTTGAAGCTTGCATGCTGTAGAGCACAATGCCAACCAGACAGGCTCTAATCAAGTCCAAAGCCTGTGACAAACATCAGCCTGGGTGGAGCATTGGTTGGGGTATATCATACTAAGATGTTGCTAAAGCATTAAGCAAAGCAGATCCCGTACAAGCTGTGAGCAGTAAGAACTGCCTGTGCAAGAACGAGCTACCGAAATTGGGAAGGTGTTACAAGACAGCATCCTGCTAAATATGCCTGCAAAATAACCAAGGGAGAGTGATGGAGTAAGGGGGACATTTGCTGAACAATTACCAGTGCCACTGAGAGAGATGGCAAGAACACACCCCAAGTAAGGCACACGCATAAGATAATAGATTATTATTTTGAGCATTGTACAAATAAACAAGTCACAAACAGACTTTGCTCCAGCACAGCAGAGCCAGAACATGCTGTGCCCATAGCATGCCACAGACATTAACACTTTGTCTGCTGGATTTGAGTGGGTTGGTGCTCTGTCCTCTGGCCCGTGCTCCCAGACTGGCCTTTGCTGCTGAGCTGATGCTGCAGTTGCTCCACTTGGAGCAAGAAGACATCACTGACAGCACCAAGCAGCACATCACAGCTCCAGGGTGTCTGAGGCTGCAGTACTGACATGTAGACGAGGAAGGACCAGAGAACAACAGCAAACTAACGATCAATTGACTCCTTCTCGCTGAGGAGTATGATTCTGCCAAGTTCTGAATTTCAGTAGCTTCATTAGGACAGCATTTCTAAAAGGGCAGCTCTGCTTTTCCCTACAGAAATAGTATCTGTTTATACCTCAGGCTCCTACTAACAGCCAGGGACCACCCAAGAATAACATAAGCCTGAGAATATTTCTGAGAAGTTCAAACATAAAATTACACATTATTTACACTAGTATTTTTGGTATCATCTGTCAACTGTTAACTGCAGAAGTTAATCCAAATAAATGAGGATGCTGTTTTGTTAATTTGCTTATAAGAAGTAATTGCAGTGCAGAGGATTACTGGTTACTGACAGCACAACAGATCATCTTTTCAGAAGGAATTATCTCCTTAGGAAGGCAACACGGTGTCATGCAGGGCTCAGAAAGAGGCAGTTTTGAGAAAAGGACTAAAAATTACTATGGTGAATCTGGTGAGTCTCTCTTACAGCATCTCATCATAGCCAGCACAAGGTGCTTCAGAGAGAGCTGCAAGAGCCCTTAAAACTGGTTTTGAATCACTCTAGTGCTGAACAAGAACCTGTTTTAGAGTGGTTCTGTAGACATCTGTTTCTGAGCAGTCAGCCACCACAAAAAGATGGACAAGTGAGTGGGAGCAGTCACCTGCCAGTACAAAACAGCACCTCTGGAACCTGCTTGAACACCATTTCTCTATTCCCTCCTAGATTAGCACCATTCTGCTGACCTGGGATTAAGCACTGTGTTTGTTTGCTAGAAAATGGCAAAACAGCTCAGATTTGCCCCCAGCTAGGATTTTATAGGTTAGGCAGGAAAGTCTCAAGAGGTTCTCGATCTCCACTAGGTCATGGCTACCAGAATTACTCAAAAGAAGTGAGATTCATTTCACTTCACTGTACATATCTAAACGTTAATCATCTTTATCTAAGCAAGTCACCCTGGGCTCCCTTCTGACTCGGTGGAGAGAAATGGGCCCCTCCAAAAGGCAGCTCATTTCATCTTCCCCTAGAGGATGCCTAAGATGGATGAGATGAGTTGCCTTCTGGAGGTGTCTATTTCTCTCCATTAGCTATACAGAAAGCCTGAGGTGGTGTGCTTGCACTCTGATGATTAACTCACAATGTCAGAAGCTAAAGGCAGATGAATCCCACGTGCAGTGCATCAGCATTTGAGCAGCCAGCCCTGCAGACAGAAGGGATGGGGTTACAGAGCACACTGTTGATAGCCACTTTGGTGGCTCCTTCCAGCCCTGCAGAGACATACCTGGTGACATGTCCAATGACCACCTAGGAAGAGAATAGCAACCTAAATGCAAATAATGGATCAGGAAATGAGAAGGGCAATATATTAAAGAAAGAAAAAAATATGTGCAGATAACAACCAGCCCATTATTCCCTGTTGGGCGTCTCCTGCCCAAAACATCACGGCTCAGCATGACCAGTTATATCTGAATGATCCAGAACTGAAGTAAGACCATCTTGTGGTTAGCCCACAAGATGGTCCACACTACTTTTCCCGGTACATCCACAGTTCTGCCATGATGGAAATTTGGCAGACTGAACAGATGCATGCACACATACCTGAATGCATATTGTCTTGTCTGAAAGGCACATTCCTTTCCATGGCAAGACATTTGTGATATCTGAAAGGAAGCAACTCAGCAGGCTCTACATCTTCTACCTACAAACACACCCAAGAAATCACTGATCAGGTTAGAGGAGTATTGCTGGGATGCAGTAAGAGATGATCCAGTTATGGTGATTTCTCCCCACCATGCAAGCTGAGTACTTGACCCCAGTACCACTTAGTAGAAATTAAAGAGTCCTCTTATCACCGCTCAGAGCTGGGCAGATTAGACGCAAAACTCTCTTGAGTACCAGCCCAGTGCCATAATTACTGACTAATGCTGCCTCTGTAGCCTGTCACAAGAACAGTTTTTGGCAGTCATTTCAGCTCCTTTCACAGTCACATGAAATTAATTTAATTAGTTTTTAAAATCTAAGGAATAATGGGATTTAATTGACTTAATGTGAAACTTTCTGGGCTGTCACTCCACCGAGCTTCCGATCAACTTGAAATCATTCAGCTGTGAGTGACTGATGTTTGTGCTTTTCATTGAGAACACTTTGTTTCAGTTAAAATCCTTCATTCTATGCTTAATTTTTGCATAATCTTGTTTTTATTTTGCAGTCTGTGTTTTCATTGTCTGGTACCCTGGATGAAGGGCTCTCCATGTGGTATTGATACAGCCAGCTCCTACTCCCAGAAGTTTGTTTTACCAGTAGCTGCAGTATTTTAGGGGAAGATGGGTGAGATGTACAGTTGCTGCCTGTGACACATGTCAGAATGGAGTCAGGGAGCAAGTTATTTTACAGAACCATACACATATCTAAATACGTACCACTCATGATGATGGCCCTGCTGAAGATTATGGCCCTTCTATGGCTGATGTATGAACACCTATCAGCCTTATCATCCCTCCTCTAATGCCCAAAGAGAAGAGATGTCAGAAACTCTATGAAAAGTCTGAGACAGAAATTTTATTCAGCGCTGACAACCATAAAAAATCCTTGGGAATCTTATTCCTTTGTTGTTCAAAATTTGAGAAGCTCAAATTAATCTCATCATTAATGAGATCCAGAGATTGCTCTTTATCTCTGTCATCTTCCATTCTCATTTTAGATCATGGAGCCCTGCAGCAGTCTTGAGTGCTCTTCACAAGAAAGCACCAGTACAGATCTCTTTAATTTTTCTGTCCCATTGGTAAAGTGGGAGAGACAAGAACAGAGAGTTAGATTTTGAAACCACCACTCCACATTAAAACACAGGTTTCTAAAGCTGTGCATAATAATACCATTTCTGATTAGGGACAATCTCATTAGAACAAAGCAGAGTTTATTTTACTTCTTGTTTTCCTAGCATCCCATGCATCCTTCCTTCCTTAGAAAAGCAGAAGCCTTTTAAGATTCTCTTGTGGGATTTTTATACAAATTATTTGGTAAGCGAGGAAGCTTCCATCCTGCCTATTTTGGTGGAAAATATAGTGTCGAAGTTGCATTTGACAAAGTTAACATTACTAGTAAAATTACGTCATTCTCAGAGGGAACTACTTGATTTTTAGTCATTGATAGCCTCTAAACTCTCTCTGTGGTACTTTCCTAGGGTATCCTTCGCTCGGTACAGCGTAGACATTGCAAAACTGAGCCACTCCACTCCCGTGTGCTCAGACAGTGTTGGTGGACGCAACGCTACAATCCCAAAACACGCTCGCAAGTCCACATGGTTCTCACTCCAGCCCCGCCAGTCCCAGGAGCCATCTCCGGCATTGGTCAGCACCGGGTGATCAGGGACGGGCTGTGAAGAGCGGGCAAGCCCCAGGCGGGCTCTCCCGGCTCCCAGACAGTCCCCGCACCAGGTACCAGGTACCAGGTACCAGCCCTCGGAAGCGCGCTGCCGCCGGCACAGCTCTCTCCGTGCGGCTGCCCGCGCCAGGGCGGGCTGAGCTCCAGCCAGGAGCGCGGGCTGAGCCACGCCGTAGCTCGGCTCCAGCCGGGGCGGCAGCTGCGGCCGCCCCCCGCCCCGACAGGGCAGCGACATCGCCGCCGGCACGGGCCCTGGCGGCGGCCACGGCCGTGCCCGAGCGGCGGCAGCAGCCGCGCCGGCAGGAGCAGCGCCGGTGGCTTGGCCACAGCGGCGGCACCGGGGCCGCTCGCTCCGCACGCCTCGGTGCCCGGAGCCGCCCTGCCCGGCGCTGCCCGGCGACGGGAGGGCGGAGGTGCTCCTCGGCGGGCGCGGCGGGGAGGGGGCGGTGCCGTGTTGCCGCTGCCGCGGAGCGGAACGGAGCTGCTGCATCCTCATCCCCATCCTCATCCTCACTTCCCCTCCCTCGGCGCGACCCTGCCGGCTCCCCCCGCCCAGGGGGGCGGGAAGGCAGCGGGCGCTGCCCGCGGTCGCGGCGCGCCCCGAAGTGGCTCCGCACGGCGTTTCCCCCACCCCGCCCGCTGCCGCCGATAAATCCCAGCGCCGGGAGCAGCGCGGCACTCGGCGGCTGCCGCGCTGCGGGGAGGCGGCGGAGCTCGGCCCCCTCCCCGCGGCGGACACCCCCAACAGGGGCTACAGGAGCCGCGGCCGCCGGGCTCAGGTGAGCGCCCGGGGCTGGGGGCGGCGGGAGGAGGAACGGGACCGCGCGGGGCTCGTAGGAGCTGCGGGAGTGTGCGGGGCGCTTCGTCTGACATTCCCCGCTGCTGCCTCGAGGCGACCGGCGGCGGGCGGGCAGGCAGCAGGATGCCGCCCTCCGCTTTCTCTGTGAACCGCGAAGTTTTCCTCCGTGAGCTTTGAGGCGGGGTCCCGGAGGGCTCCTTGAACCCTGCGGAGCTCTGCCGAGGGCTGTGGTACCTCGGGAAGCTCGGAGAAGGGGTCAACGGCGGGCGTACCACGCCTAGAGCGGCTCCCCCGCGGCGCCCGGTGCTCCCGCGGTCCCGGTGAGCAGCGTCCTCTCCGGGGCTGTCCGGGCATCCCCAGTCTCTATTTGTGCTGCTGTGAGGTCCACTCTAAAGTACCCCTCAGTAGGTGAAGCCGTCAGTACTCTCCCCTTGCTTTCTCACACCAAAGTGGGGGCTGAATGGTGAAATGATGCATAGGATGTAAGAATAGTTATTCTCGGTACTGTACGAGGTAGATTGTATTCCTTGCTTCAGCAATGGACCTCCGGGGGCATGAAATGCAGGTATTGAACTGTTCATCAAGGACCTGAAAGTCCTTGTGACTCAAAACGAGCAGCAGGTGGAATCGAGACCTTCATTTGGCTACAGGCTGTACGGTCCTTCAGTATCTAGACAGGTGACGAGCAGAGAAGAGGGCTAGTGTATTTTATTGCTTGTAACCAGCCTAACACTACAAGTTTGTGTCCACGGCGACTAAATGGCATGTTATTAACAGCATAAGGCATTTAATCTGTGTTTAGTTATTTCCTGGTGGCTGGGAATCTTACAGAAAAAATTCTGAAATGTCCCATTTCAAAGGATTGGAATTACCATGAGATCATACATTCAAAAACTGAGGCCCTAAGTTAAAAAAAAAAAAAAAAAAAAAAAAGCAAAACCCACCAAATCTGCACCTCTAATGATGCACTAATTTTCCATAGAGAGACATGTAAAAATAGCATCAACCCAGCAAAGTACTTGTTAAATTCAAGTGAGGGCTTACATACGATGAGCTTCAGTGGAATTACTCAGAAGCTAAAGGCAAGGCTGAAGGCAAATGTGCTTCTTTGATTCCCCAAACCAGGGCTTAAGTACTGTTCATTGAAGTATTCAATTGCATGAATCATAGTCTTTCAAAAGTTCAAGGCAGACCAAATCAGGCAAAACATGGACTGAACAGCATTGTCAGCCTCTCTGCACAAGAACAAGGTAATCACCGGCCATGTGGATTTTTCCCAGGGTTTTTTAGGTGGTCTCTAAGTATAGAGTGAGCGGCTCTTGACTGTCTTGAAATGCAGATTACAATCTCCTAGGAGCCAGTAGCCCTCCATAATCGTGGATTGGCTTCAGCCTACCTTTGCATTTCAGTCATGTCTCAAACTTTGAGACTTGGGAGGGCACCTTTTATAGCATCTACCCAATTTTAAAAGTATAAGCACACAGAAAAGCTCTTCTTTCTTAAAACCATGATCTCAAATTCATGTATAAGCACCAAAAGCATAGATTGTCAGGCACCAGATACATAGATAATTTTCAGGAACCAGAGCACTTGTCACCATGAAAAAAGGACAGCATTATATAATTAAGATGTCCGAAGAGTAGCATTTATTTCTAAATATCTTCGTTCTTCTGTGAGGTACTCTTGGATTCCTATGAAATTAGAGAAAATTGTACTTAACTGTGTCCTGTTTTTCCTCTATTGACAAAGTCCTGTGCATGCTGAAATAATCTGTATCCTTGGATATCTTCCCATTCTTTTCAGGATGCAGATAAACATGCCTGTTTTAAGAACTTTAATAAATTTAAGATGTATGTTTGCTTGTATTGTTATTTAACAACTTCAGGAGTGTACAGACAGCGGCAGTGTTGGTTTTGCTGTTCTGAGCTTCAGCCTGTTGCTGTTGATAATGTGCCTTTGTTGCTGTTGGGGGCAGTTTTGGGGTTTCCTTTTCCTTTTTCTTTTCTCTGTAAAACCCACCAGCTTCACTAAATGGCCACCTAAAGACAGTTGATATCAGCTTTAAAATTTGTGTTTCCCTGATCCTGGCATTTCTGTTGAAATCCTGGTGCCCCTTGCTGGCAATTGCATTAGTAAGTAAAGAGGAAAGTGGCAGCAGCCTCTTTCTGACTGAGGGGTTTGGATTTAGCAGAACATCCCTGTAAGAATTATATGTTTAGGACACAAGGGTCTCTTCCAGGACACAAAGGAAGTAGTCTCATATCTTAAAAAGGGAGAAAAAAAAATCCCAACACAAACAGCAAGAAAGTCTTGAATCAGTTGAAAGCTGTTTGGAGAGTCATTGGTAAAACACATGGAGTACACCAGGAAAAAGAAAAAGGTCACCAGGCCAAACTCAACTCCATCTAATTAAGTCTGTCAAACTAATCCCTGACACAACTTGTCTGAAAATATTTCTCTGGATCTCCCTTGTAAAGTGACTAGTGTATTAAAAAGACAAGCACCTATTTCTCCACATGCTCATGTAAATATGTCTGTCTACAAACAGCCCTGTCAACAGCATTTAGCCTGTGTAAAATGAAACACCTTCCCAAGATTTTACTTCTGCAAACAGCTGGTGGATTAGCTCTTCTAAACCTTTTTACATAGATGATTTTGTGCTCTTGACAGTCCTGGCAGTAATAAATGTGGGGTCTGTGGAGGCCACTGTGGTGGGAAGTTCAGCAGGTACAGATGAGATCAGAATTTGAATGTAGCTGAGGTGAAGTAGAGATGTGATCTGCAGAAGTGAGTTCAAGAAGGCCAGGTAGGGAGCATCATGCTGAGCTGGGAATTATCTGCTACACAAATGTAATATGGGAAGCAGCTTGCCTGGTAACACTTCTACCAGTAAAAAAACACAGTGCTGAGAGAAAGCCAGACGTTTCACAATGCTGCACAAGGAGGATTGAACCCTACAAAATATGTGGTGGGATTTGGTCCCACAGCTTGATGTTGATGGGGTCTTGGCTGAAGGAGTCCATCCACCACTTGGGACACAGCTGTCAATTACCTGGCAAGGGTGCAGGAAAGGACTTAAAAACATGGTCTGAGGGAGATTAATCAGGCTCTTTAACCTCAAGAGTGAACTGAAGCAGGACATGCTTGTAGAGCCAAGATTTCTAAGTTTGCTCCAAAAGGAAGGAACCTACCTGCTCCCTGTGCAGCCAGTATGGACTCAAGCTCCTCCGTAACCATGGTGTTGGACCTGCTGAGAAACTTCCCAAAGGGAAGCAGCAGCTGTACTCCTCTCCAGGCAAGGAAACGCCCTGAAAGAATGACAGGGTATATCCTTAGATCTGCTGGGCTTGGGTAGCCCTTGGCAAGAGTGCTTTTGTACCAGGGAGCTACTCCTACAAAGGGATATTTTTCTTTAGTCCCACAGACAGCAAAGTCATCTTGGGCAAAACAAAGTTTGGGCCTCCACATTATTTAGAAACAGAATAAGCAAACTCATCAGCCCCAACATTTAACTCCTCTGCTCATGTGGAACTTCCCTTTTCCGTATTGTTTCCTCAAATCCAGAATGGGAACAAGGAGCCAAAATGCTGAAAGTAAGGCCACCCTATTGAAGACAAGGCTTAATCTTACAAATGGCAGTTGCCAAGGCTGTGGCTGATGTACAGGGCTTTTTAAATACCAGGTTTCCCTCTGTTTTCTTTGCTGGCTGGATCCTTTTGCCCAGCTGGCAGACTCTTGGCAATACATCATCTGCCTGCTCTCCCTGGACCTGCGGGGAAACAAACACCTCACCTCGTGACTGCTGGGGGCAGGGGACATGTCCACTCCTGCCTCTGTTCTGGACACCATCCACATTGCCAGAGTTTCCTTCTCCATGAACTATAAGCACCCATTGCTGGGCACTTCCCTTCCCAAAGGGCCTGTGGGACATGGGGTACAGCTTCTTCCTGCCCAGCCCCATTCCTGCAGAAAGACACAAAGGGACATCTCTTTTGGGAGCAGGCAAAGCAAGTATTTGTCTGTTGCAGAAGCTTATAATAAAATTGCCTTTCAGGGTCCCCCACGCTCTCCCAGGGGTCTGTTTGGGATCCTAAAAATGGAGGTTTTGGTAGCACCCAAACCATTATTCAGTCTCCCCAATAACTATCAAAATATATGCAGTGGTATCATATCAGCAGCTCATCAAATGCAATTTAAAATGTCTGGCGAGCAGTGTCTTCCAAGTCCCCAGCATTGTCACTGGGTTACTACCACTGGAAATCCTGTTCCTTTACACTTTTGGCCAAATGCCATGGCTTCGGCCTGGCAGGGAACAGGATGCACTGAGACCTTTATCACTGCACTTGCAGAATTATCCCTTTTTCCCTGCAAGACTTTCCAAGTTCAGATATCCTGGAGGAATATCATGCTGACAGCTTCTAATTATGCTACTGGTTGATTTAACAATTTATGCTCTTTTAAGAGCTAGAAGTCAAGGAAGGCCAGGAATGATCCCTTCCCTGAGCCCACATCTTGGATGAAGTGACATCTCTCTGGCAGAGCCTTTCAGAGGAGGGGCGTAACATGCATCCTGTTCTCCAGGATGGACAGCCCCCAGTCCCAGCATGGGCTACATGAGCCTTTGGCTGTTTCCTGCCCCTCCCGACACCCTCGTTTTGCCTCTGGGTGGTTTTGCAACTATCTCTGCTGTGGCAGTATCTCACAATTTGTGACAGGGCCCAAATACACTGACTAGCTCCAGATCCACCTCTTTTTTAATCTGCTTGAAACGATTTTAGTTTATACTTACAGCAAAAGCAGCACAAAAAGGCAAGATAGTTATAGACCGACACATTTACTTTAATGTATTCCTCCCCACAAGCTAAATTAGATAGATACTCCGATTAAGGTTTTAGTGGTTCTGGTTTACTTTGTTTGGTTTTTTTTATAATCAAGCAGGCCAGCTATCTGCCACGCCAGACAGCGATTTTACCTGCCCTGCTGTTCTGCTCTTTTGTCCTTTATTTTCTTTTTTTTTTTTTTTAATACCATTACAAATACTCATATAAATACCCATTTCAAACTAGGATAAGACCATACAAATGGGGTCCCACATAGCAAAATGCTCTCATGAACTGTGTCCCATGGGCTAGACCCTGTGCTGCTTCTGTCTTCCAGTGTCTTTCATGTAGGAGGCAAAATTGAAGCCAAGCATAAAAACTGAAAAGCACCATTCAGAAAGATTTATGATCCCGTTTCATTAGGGATGCATATGTGGAATTATTCCCTGCCTGAAAGCACTGACTCAGAGCTCACGTGTAAATTGCCAGGATAATTCCACTATTCTGTGTTTCACAGAATTGAATGTTCCATGCCTTGCTTCAAGTGTTTTGTTGATGAAAATCTTTCATTTTCTCTTAAGAGAGAGTTTTGTAGACCATTGAGCTGTAAGTATATTGTCCTGACTCAAACACACAATGACTGCCAGTCAAATTAGTATCTTAATTTTAAACTGGACAGCTTTCTATCAACACCACCCTGTTCTTGCAGTAATGCTTTTGAGTAGTAGCATTTCTCAGATGTGTGAAGTTCTGCATGAGGGGAAATACTTGGAACTTAGCAAAGCTGTGTCCATGCTGTGTCTTAGCTTCATATCCCAAAATATCCAAAGGTGCAAAACCTAAGTTGGCTTCCAAGCAAGACCCTGTCATGAGTGTGGATGATCATAATACACAGGCACAATTCACATGTTTATACAGCAAATAACTTAATTTTTATATATTTACAATGACATTTCATTAAAGGACATTAAAACAAAGTGCTTTTTAAATTGCTGAAATAGGTTAATAGTTAGCATCCAGTTTGGAAAGTGAGTGAGGTCTGAAACGGGTTACAAGTAGGCGCACAATAAGTTTTGTTTATTAGGTATTTTCCAACTGATTATGCTAAACTTGTTAGGATCAGAACAGTCTGACCAGAGTGAAGTGGCCAACCTGGGTACATGCTGCACCCAGCTCTGTTTGACACAGCTTGCTGTGTTAGCTGTCTCTGCTGAGGTGGTTTTCCATACAATTCTTGTTTCCCTGAGTTGTGACAGTTAAGTATCCACTTTTCTCTTCCTGGTGAGACTAATGCCTTTCTAGCTGTTGTATTTCATAGGCCAGCATAAAGCAGGCAAGTGGTCTGGCAGAGCAGTAAATATTTGATAAAACTGCTCTGTACGGTGTGTGTGAACTTCACAGTGTGGAGACAGCTGAAAATCAAATTGTTCTGTGCATGATCATCTTGAATTAAGAGCCCAGAATATCACTGGTTTTGTTCACTGGACTGAAACAAAGGTCTGAAATTCCTGAATAATTGGACAAATTATACATTTGGGCTGGTATAGATAGGAACACTCACCTGAATTACAATTGAACTTTCCTGCTGCACGTGTGTCTGAGCCTTTCTCTGGATGAATCTCACAGCAGCTGTTTGCTGAGCCTTAAGAGAGTTTTCAAGGATATTAAAGCATACTGTGTTCCTCTGAAAACCAGCAATCATCCTGTCCATGTTGGAATTCCTCCCATGGGTCCTCAAAAACTTCACCCATTGAACACAAAGAAGGGCTGGGGAAGATCTCATTAGCTATTTGAGCCTTTTGCTATTAGGGAGTCTCTGGTCTCCTTCTTCGGATATTTTCCAGTTGTCAGGTAATACATAGACATAGAAGAAAAAGCCTCTCTTACAGGGGAGAACAAAACAAACAAAAAAAAAAGTTAGCAAGAAATAATAATAAACTCTTATTATAGTATGAGAAATAGTATAGTGCTTCTCTATAGTGCTTCTTAGTTATCTAAGATCCTTACAATTTGTTATTGAAGAAGACTTTCTGTGATGGGACTGTGCATCCTGGCTGTGCCTCTGTGGGATCTGAGGGGTCCAAAATGTTGTTTGGACATAAGGACTACAGTCCTAGCTGCTCCTACTTGTGGAAAAGTTCGGAACAAGAAAGCAGGGAAATTTCTACACAGAATTTCTATTACTATTATTGTTAAAGAAGTGAAGTCAGCTCTGTATTTGACCTTTTAGTTATGTTGATCTCTGTCCCATGGAGTTTGAAGCAGACATAGACTTCCTCTTCTTCCTGGTAGCTGCAGAAGTGTTTGTGAAAGACACACGAAATGGAGAAATCTTCCATGAACAGCAATTGTGTCAAATATGCTCTGGAGCCTTCTCATATTAAATGGAAATTGACACTTCTTAATGACTTAGTGTAGTCCAGTTGTCTCTTAAAAAAGGCTACAGTATTTAGCATCAAAATATCAGTTTTCAATCACTGTTGGTTTTAGGCTCTGACTTCTGATTAAACATACATACTAAGCTGCTAAGAGTAAACACATATCCTACAAAAGTAAAGCCTGCTTGTTCTCCAAGTGTTTGATAATAGAAGAAGTGTTTGCAGACACTTCACTAAAGAAAAAAAAAGCACACACGCGCAAAAAGGAAAAAGGGGAACACTTGTCATATTTCATAGAGGAGGAAAAAACATATAAAGAAAACTAAATACACTAGAGACTTAAGCACAGCTTGCTTTGAGACAAGTTTGATATGTAGGTGGATGATAAATATACTGGGATTTACTGGTGGAGATATTTGTAACTGTTTTCACTTGCTGTTAAAAAGCACAGCATGGATGTTTGGAAACTTACAATCCTGCAGTTTTTGCAAACTGTTCCTGTTAATAAGTGCTAGCAGAGAACTCTGCCCAGTGCTGATGAAGAGCAGCCAGAAGAACAAATGAGAACATCCTGGATGAGCCTTAGGGACATCCAAGCTGAGGGAGGGAGATGACCTTGAGGCTCGTGCTGAGGCACCACTTCACATTACCAGGAAAGCTTAAACCTAGAGCATGGGCAGGTCCAGACATCAGGGCCAGGGGAGGAGTAAGGACTTGGCCCAGTCACAGTAGTATATTGAAAGAAAAAAATCATGCTAATTTTCTTGAGTCCCTGCTATCTCTACAAACTCACTGCACATAGTTTGGGGTTTTGTCCATTCCACTGGAGCCAATAGAGGTCTGGGAACTGCCAATAGAGGTCTGGAAACATGTAAATGAATTTTTAATGTATAATCAGGGAAGGAAATGTTACTTAAATGTCTTCCACAGTCTATTAAAACATTTAACTTTTCTTAAGCTCATTTACTTTATTCTTTGTTTGTGAGGAAGTTTTCTAAGGTAAAATTCTATTACCCCGGCTCCTTTATAGTTTGAGGAATTCAGAAGGTGTGATTAGATTCAAGTGCAGGATCTTCCCCAAGATATTCTTATGTGAAGGAGCTTTTGCATACCCTGTATATGAGATCCAGGCTGTCACATTTAAAATGATCCTGTAGCTTTTCCTCATGGACAGAGTGAGCTGAGAATCATCACCGTCTGCTGGCCACACTCCACACTATTCAGTAAGGCTTGTGACCAGGGGACAAGTATCTCATTGATCCCTGTCTGTATTCACCCTGGCCATCCCTTGGCAGTAATTCTGCTTGGGCATTAGAGGAGGATTGGGAAAAAAATACAGATTGAAAGGGTGGTCCAGAGAAGCCAGAATCAAAAGATGGAGTGAACCCTGAGAGTTTGCCACCTTAACTAAAGCAGTTTCCAACAAGTGAATGACATTGAGTTGCATCCATCTCCCACGCTTTACGAGTGCTCCAGGTGTGACCAGCTCCTGTGTCACTGATCAGCCCCATACAGGAATGTTCCTTTAAACACAGACAGGCATGTCCCTTAAAAGGCTCCTGGCTCTCCCTGCTGGGCAGCTGTGCCCTGGGACCTCCAGGTGCA
The DNA here is from genome assembly GCF_048771995.1 of Taeniopygia guttata. Classification (NCBI taxonomy): domain Eukaryota; kingdom Metazoa; phylum Chordata; class Aves; order Passeriformes; family Estrildidae; genus Taeniopygia; species Taeniopygia guttata. The sequence continues at coordinate 36,818,127 of NC_133027.1, forward strand.
CCACGGCCAGAAAAAAGCAGTAGAGCTGTTACCACACAGGCTTTGTGTGGCAGCAGCTGTCTGGCCGCAGAGAGCAGGCACAGACTTTCCCAGGCATTGTCCTGGGGAAGGCTGTGAGAAGATCAGAGAAAAGAATGAGAAACAATTCTTATCTCCACTTGTTGCACCTGCTGTTGTGCACATGTGGAATGTGTCATGGAGATTTGTTTACCAAAGGGTGATTTCTTAATTGGACACTGGATGGTGTTTGGATTGATTGACCAATTAGGTCAAAGCTGTATCAGATTAGCTGTAAGGGTTACTGAGTTTCTTTATAAGTATAGTATAATATAGTATAAGATGCTATAATAAAGCAATAGATCAGCCTTCTGCAATCATGGAGTCAATGCTAATTATTACCTGGCTGGGGGCCTGCAGCAACAGCTTTGGAGCTTGAACTTAGAATGAAAAACGTAAAAGTAGGTTAAAAATGCAGAGGCTAGCATTTGTCTCATCTTGTACTTTAATTTTTACAGCACAGCTTAATTTGATGTTCTCTTTTTCACGTATAGCACATTCTAGTCATTCACCTAACATTAAGAGCCACAGTAATATAGTCCTTATTTACTGACAGAGTTATAGCCCAGAACCTTGCAGAACTATGTCACCTATGGGATGATTTTAATGTGCAGGCAGCATTTTCATGGTAAAATTTCCATTATTCCATAACCAAGCTATTGCTTTCTAACCAGGCACACAATGGGCATTATTCAAGGGGCGGGGGGGAAATATCTTTCTTTCAGAAATTATGTTTTGGATGCCTGTAATGTCTCTCTTCTCTGTGTGTTTAATTCATGATACTGACGATACCATGGTTTATTTTCAGAAAAATGTTTTTTCTCTGAAATTAGATTATAAAATAATGGTTTTTAAATATTGTCTTCATCAGAAAAGGATAGTAATTTCATTTTTAGTATTTTAGACATTAAAAAATTTTGATTCAGCAACAAATAGCTTGATGGAACTTTTAATGTAACAACCTTTAAACAATTTCACTATCCAGTACAACAGTACCAACACTGATCTAATTTTAGGCCATTTTAGATAGTGTACTTTTAAGCTGTTCCATGAGGCATGAAATCCTGCATGTGTGGTTCAAACTGTGTGCAGAACAAGGCTGAGTGATTCTGCATGATCATGAAAATCATTCTGAAAATCAACCAGTCTGAATTTTCACTTAGGCTAGAATGGTTTCTGGCAGATAAAGGGCGGGCGGAGGGGGACAAATAAAAGGATGTTACAGAGTTGAAGGCAGCCTGAAGTGCACAATGCATGTAAAAGTAGACCTTGGGCAGTGATTACCAGCCAGATGATGGTAAGAAAACCATCGACAGGTTATGTCCACTGATAACTGCCACATTCTGGTGATCTAGCAATGCCTAAAATGATGGAGTTAAATGATCAAAAATTCCTTGGTGTTTCCTTGCATTCCTGCACTGAACTGTCAATGGACAGAGATCTAGGTAGTCATTGGAAAGATCTAGATGGTCAGTGCTTCTTGTGGAATCAACATTGCCTTCAGAAATGTCCCTGGACAACTGATTATTTATAGGTCTCAAAAATGATGTCTCTTTACCTAATACCATCATTCCCTCAAAAATTATATTCAATTTCTCTCACAAGCCTGTCAGATGTGCTAAAAAATAGTGCCCTAAATTGCTGATTTTGTCAGCTTATTTAGGCATAAGTTTCCCTTGAAGCCATTTCCAGTACACTTTCTATCCTTCAAATTCAATTTCAGCAGATGTGTTGATGCATCACCTACTTCCAGTTGCCCTCCGGTGTTAACCTTTTTGTGCCAGCGTTTATCCGTGGTTGCATTATCCTTTGCACTGAATTCACAAGTGTGCACATTCACATGTGGATGTAGCCAGTATCTTTGGAAAGAGTCAGAATATCTCTGATTATGTAGAGATCTCTACACCTTCACCTTTAGACTCTTTTTTTAAATCGAAGTCATCCAGGCAGAGAAAACTACTTCCTGTGACTCAAAAACCCTTACGGTTTTCTGACATTTTGTGTTCCAAACATAACCTAGATAAGAAAAAAAACATGACTTATGGTTTCATGTGGGATGAAAAGTGAGCTCTATTCTTTTAATGGCCCCTGCAAATTCTGTTAATGTCCTCAGAAGTGAGTTATATTTAACATCAGCTATTTTTTTAAATGGCTGTTGCTTCAATTTCTAGAAAGTATTGCTGTTGTTTATACTGCTTCTGGGATTACAAAAAAGAAAAGGACCTCTGTTTGGTTTAAGGAGAAATCCTGCTGGTCTACTTCAGTTGGACCAATCCTGTTCTACTTTTCTTGAGGCTTCTCAATGCATCAACTTTCCAGGATGCTTAGATAGATGGCAGGGAGCTCAACTCTGATTTTCCTCAGCCTTTCCAGAATTCTGACTTTATTGAGACTTTCAACCACCCCAGTTGTTTTGGATTTTTTTGGGGCTTTTTTTTTTTTTCAATTTCCCTTAGTCCTGTGATGCCTGGTCACTCTTTGGAGACAAGCAGCAACACCACTCATCCCCCAGGGGGACGGAACTGGTCCTGACAGCCCAGCCATGGTGAGAGGAGACACAACTAGCATTCTGACTGAAAACTGCTCATCCAGTTTCTCTCTCATTCTCTGCAATGTAGCCAGGGAATAAGCACACTACTTCAAAGAAACACTCGGGAATGGGGTAAAAATCCAGTGAGGGATTGTTGCTGGAACACTTCAGAGCTGCTGTAGTTGTGTAGATGATGTGCTAATGCCCTTCATTTCTAGCTGATGCTTTCTCTTGAAACACAAGGTGATGTTTCTCTTGATGTGCTCTCTCCAAGGCAGAGCATATGCACCTCTCTTGGACTTAACAGGCTGAGACACTCAAGGGAGGCAGTCAACTGCTTTCCTTTAGTCTCGGAGCCAGGACCAAACAGAAACATGGATAGAAGCTGGAAGGAGAGCACATTGCCCCAGTCATGAGCTAGAGACAGTGAGACAGGAGGGGAGAGAAATTTCCCACTAGCAAGCAGAGTCTCTGGGTTCCCATTTTTAGCCCAATGCATTTCCCCAAAGCCCCACACAGGAGCATGAGGATAGAATCCCTTGTTCCCTGTCCCAGCAGTGAATAGCCAAACCAACCACCACCACTAGACACCAGCTTCATGGACGCTTGCTTTCTTCGACCTGCATGCTCCTTAGAATGAGCTATTAAAGACTGTGTAGAATGTTTTTACATACTCTTCTGATTTAAGGGCATCAAATTCAGCCACTGTTGCTTAGGTAGTGCTGGTTGTGCTATTTCCCAGCAGAAATTAGGCAGAGGGTCTGGGATTCAGATTTGAGGTAATCTCAGGTTTGAGATTAATGGGATTGCTCAGTTGAAGCTGTGACAAAATAGAAAGTTATTCCTAGTAGAAAATGTAATCAGTCCCTTTCAGATCTTCAGTTTGACAGTAGCACTAACATCAATTATTCTCTGTTGGGAATATTTCATTTTAACAAGGTTCACTGTAATATCATCCTTTCTCAGTAGTAATCGGAAGAAAGAAGGCCTTTTCAAATCATTGTCTTGTTACCTTGAGATTTTTTACATCTAAGCCTCCCACTTATCAGCTGATGCCTTGCATTGACTTCAGCACCTGAACAATTCCAATACTCTCAAGTGTCTGGAAATGAACTTTTTTTTTTCCTCCCTCTTTTTATTCTGGCAAGAGTCTGCAGAGAAAATCAACAGTGTTTCCAAGCTAAAAGGTATTGTCGAAAGTAAAGTTAAAATCCTCAGAGTGGAGAAAATATGTCAAAATAATCTGGCAAATTTATGAGCCTTGGTCTCAGGGAGAAAAGGTAGCTCTACTGTATTGGTTTCAGCTTAATCATGAAGCTCTGGGTCTCAACTCTGTTCCTGCAGGGGAGAGCAGTTCTTTTGAGCAGAGCATGCCATCTCCAGCTTCTTCCAAAGGTATTAAATTATCAAACTCTGAGCTCCTCAGGTGCAAAGTACGCTTTTTTAAGAGTGGCACTGCTGTCCTAGTGCACACATCTTTCTTCTTCAGGGAGCTTCACAGAGCCTGATGTAGTTGGTGCTGTTTGGTTATCTCAAGCCAAGGAGATCCTTCCTGCAAGCCAGCATTCCTGATGAAACCTCGCAGCCCTATGCAGAAGCCAGACTTTCACTTAGTTTCTAACCTTGGTGCTCCCTTTCCCATTTCACCATCTCTAATCCAAAAATCCCATCTCCAATTTAGCATCGTGTATTTGAGACTGTTGAAACATGCTTAAGGAGATTTAAATGCACAGCTATGTGACTCAATCCCCTAGATAGGTTTTATAATGAGCCTTTATGCATAGCTCCAAGTTATTTTGAATAGAGGACTGCTGAAAATAACCAGAAAAAAAATTAAAGAAATTAAATGATCTCTTTTCCCACACCTCCAGATTGAGATACTCTCTGGTTAAATATCTCTGAATAAAGCTGTTCTAAATTAAATACTGGCTTTGGTGGTGTATAAGATGAAGCTGGCAATAAAATGTATATAATATCCCATCAAGATGTTGAAGTCTTAATCCAGAACACAGTGGGAGCAATGTGCACTGCTGCCAGCACACCTGGCCATGGTAGCTGTCTCACAGAGCACTGTATCCTGATGTGGCCCATTTCTGCCTACCTGGATTTGCTGTTCAGATGCCCAGGGCAGATTGCCAGCTCCTTGCCCAAATGACACCTTGGGAGGCAGTGGGAAAAAATTAAATAATTTTTGTGACTCAACAAAGAGCGGTGAGGGCATGATGAAACCAGTGAAAGGTCTGGAGCAAAAGAGTCTCATTAAAGTTCTTTTGTGGAGCAGTTGAGGGAGCTGGGGGTGTTTGACCTGGAAAAAAGGGAGGCTCCAGGCTTTCAGGTCACTTAGTATAACTAACTGAAAGGGGAACCTGAAAGGAAGGGAATGTCAGTCCCTTCTCCCAAGTAATATGCTAGAGAAGAAGAGGAAAATGCCTCACATTTCATCAGGAGAGGTTTAGATTGGATGCTGGAAACAATTTCTTGACTGAAAGGGCTGTCAAGCATTGGAATGGGCTGACCAGGGAAGTTGTGGAATTGCTGTCCCTTGAAGTGCTTAAAACACGTGTAGATGTGGCACTTAGGGACATGGTTGAGTGTTGGACTTGGCAGTGCTGGGTTAATGGTTGAAATGGATGACCTTAAAGGGCTTTTCTGTTTTCCAAGGGCTAAACCTTTCTGTGATTCTGTGACTGCCACAACTGGACAATATTCAGCTTCAGTCCCTGGGGCCTCCAGAAGGGTTACAAAGTTGGGTGTTCTTTAAAGGATCTCAAAAACCTTTGGGTTCATCGGGGAAGCTGTTCTGCCTCTGGAAAAGCAGAGGGCTCCTGCAGAGATGTTTGCTCCTGGCTGCTATAGTGTGGAGGCAGTCCAGTTGTTGTAGGGCCTTAGATGAAAATGAATATGCATATTTGAATCCAGTTGTGCTGAATACTTTAACTTGATAATTTGAAACATTTATATGATTCTATTGAAACCCTTATTTTAGTTGATGGGGTTGTTTTTGCAAATTGTTAACAACTTCAGGTCACTTTTGAGATGGAAACATCTTAGAATTTGTTGTAAAAGCATTTTAAAAGTAATTTGTGTCTTATTTACTCTGTCACCAGATCATTTAATGTGCTAATGCACTGGGAATGTCAAGCTGTGCTAATAAGAGCAGTTTTCCTTCTATTTGTTGTAACTCCTATGTAAATATAATTAAGGCAAGAAGTGTCTGAGGGGTGCCTGATCACATGCATTAAGTCAGCTTCCTTTTTGGCTCCTAAGGCAAACACACGCAGAGCTGCAAGGTCTCTGGGAAAGACCCAGGGCTTAGGGCAGCACCTTACCTGCTCCCCCTGAGCCCGCCCATATCTCGTTCTATGCAGGAAATCTTGAAGGGTGATAATCTGGGAGCTAAATACGTATCTCAGTCTCAGCATGGCAACAGATCCAGCAACTGCCTTTGGAAGTACTGTCACGTTTCATGCTGAAGGTTTGTGTTGCAGCAAGACTCCAGCAACCATGGAGTCTTGGGAAAGCTGGGATTGGAAGATTTGAGAGTGAGCATTCCAAAATTTGTGTGAAAATTGACATTTTCCCACTATCTGCCAAGAACTTTGTGTTGGTCTCATGAAAGAAAGGTATGGAGTGATACCAAAAGCACATGTCTGCATATCTGGAGCACATGAGCCAACACAACAGCAAAGCTTCCATGTAGTACAAGGGTAAGTATGGAAGAGCACACTAAAGACATCCAAGATGCAGAGGAGGACAATCTTTGAACACAATTATATCTTAAGGGTAAACTTTGAAATTTGCTGATCATTCTCTAAAGCACCACAGGGAACTTGCCATATTCAGTGGGATTCTGGCTGGGCATGAGGCAGCCCAAAGATAACTTCATCTATCTGCTGGAGGCTTCAGTGTGTCAGAGACCAGGCACAGAAGAGGGTGGCTAGAGCTCAGACTACCAAGCAAGCAGTCATTTGAGGCACTCTCACCATACAGAGTCATTTAGGCACCAGTCTATGCATGCTGATGACCCCTAAAAATCAGACTGGTTTTGATTAAGTACTCAAGAATAGTTTCAGATGCCTGATATAAGACCTTTTTAGATAAGGAGCCTAGCGTGACTTGGGCAAACCACTCCGTCACTACACCATATAATTTGAAGCATATAATTTGACGCTGTGTAATCCATCAGAGTTCATCTATCTCAACTAAAATTACTTTTGTACATGAATATATGAAACCCTAATGCTGTCCCATTTTCCACTTCCCATAAATTAAATGTGTTCAGTAGAAGACGGAGAATATATAAGTGAAAGGATCAACTCTCTGCCCTTTTACACTGGCAAAAGGTTGTAGCAGACTACAATTAAAATGTAATCGTAACATGTGCCACAAAAGAACCTTGGGTGAACACAATGAGAAAAAGAGAAATGATGGTATGTTGCCTCCCTATGATGGAACTGCAGATGGACAGTGAAGTGCCAATAACTTGAAATGAGAGTGGCTGCTGTTGTTGCTATTTTTTTCTTCAAGCTACTCCAACATCCTGTGCTAAATAATTTCAACAGCTTCTAGCTATGAGAAAATACATAGGCAAAATTTATTGCTGTAAGCATATATTCAAGAGGAGGATGGAGTGATTCTCTGTGCTAATCACTGTGCTGTCAGCACACTGCTGAGTTGTGAGTGTTTACTGGATGATGAACATAGTGTTAGGGGAAAAAAACAGTTTTTTGTTTACATGGCTTTTTTTTAATACTAGTTTCACCATCTTAACAAAATGTCAGATATAGTTGCCTTACATTGGTTTCAGCAGAGAGATCAACTGGAATAACCTGTCAGTACAATAATGCTCACAAAGATGCAGGAATGAAGATAAGACAAACCATAGTAAGATTGGTAGCATAGCAGCATCGTTAACCTTTTTTTTTTCCTGCACTAAATTTTCCACAGACAAGAGCGTTAGTAATTTTAACTTTGATTGAGAACTGCTATTATCCACTCACAGCATGTGGGAGCAAACAGGCACTTGGATAAATCACAAAAAAGAAAACCACTTAGCATGCTGCTTCCCTCAACAACACCTTTTTGTGAAGGTGCAAGGCTGAGTGCTGCAGTGAGAGCACGTGTGAAGACAGAAAGCAAGGCTGCAACAGCCCCCTGAATCTTGCTCAAGGTCAGCCCCTCTCAAAGACCAGAAGGTCACACTTGACTTAAAAGGTATTCTGATATGCTTTAAAAATTTAAGTAATTAAATAATTCAGTGAATGAAAGCCATCAGGATTCTAATGCAGTGTTAATGGGGTCTTTCAGAAATCATGAAGATAAGTTTCGTGAGTGACACAACTGGAGACATTAGCAAACTCATCCAAGAGGAATCATCCATTAGAGGCGAGTGCCTGCACCATCTCAGTGCAGAGGAGCATGAGGAGCAGCACAAGCATTCTGTTTGTGACCACTACAGAGAGACACCTACAAATAACTTCTGAACTGCCACACTTTCCTCCTGCAGGCACTCAGCCCTCAGGTGTGTTTGTCACCTTCAGCAACAGATGAAGCAGATAGTGACTCCACCAGCATGAGTATGCAGGAAGTCATCTGCTCTACAACCAGTGCTGCTCCAGCAGATCGCAAGGTGAGAAACAAATCAAAATTATTTGAAACACGGAGTACTTCACACATGGTCATTCAGAAGAGCACAACTTGTTGGACAGTCTCCACAGAACTTCAGCACTCTTTTGGAATGGAGTTTCCTAGCAAGTGTGCCAACTGTGTCAGCGTGTCAAAAGACAACTAGACATAGGAGCTACAGGTGCTCCTTTGACATGGTTGGGAGAGCCTCTAGAATGAACTTTCAGCTCCTACTGGCTCTTACTGGATGTATCTTTGATGCCCAGGCCTCCGCAAAGTAACAGAATCAGAGGATGTTTGGAACTTTATCTGTGCTGTGTGGAATCCAGCAATAAATTATTCCAATACAAAGGTCTAATAGAGTTAATAGAGCATATAAAACTGTCTGCTATGTTTCATCATATTTAATTTGCTGCAATAACCTGGAGATGTTCAGGTTTCAGTCTCTCTTTTGCAACCATCGGGTGCTCTGAGAATTGCTGTGCCAGCTGAGGAGTCTCTGTGTCACCAGCACCTGTGAATCAACAGGCAGTGAAATGCTTCCAGAGCATTTGGCTGCTTCTGATCTTCCATTATGGTCCCAAGTGAAGCAGTGCCCTCACCACTATGGGGAGAGCCACAAGGAACCTATGGCCTGATCATCCCCACAAAGAGTGGGTGTGCAAGAGGGAAGACCCAGCTTTCGGCCACCCACAGATACAACCTCTTCTGGGGCACGAGCTTTGGGGTTGCTCAGGCTGCACAGAAATTTGGTGCATCTCGCCAGGAATTTAGCCAGAGTTATCTCCCTGTTGTGTTTTGTAATTTGTGAGGAATATGATGCACTATCCCAGTCCTGCTGCCTTTGCCCTGTAGTAGTGATTGGCCAGAGAACATCCTGGGTCCCCCAGCCCACAGGATGGTGGGACCTAGCTTCTCACAGGAGCTAGGGCATCACAGGATGCAGTCCATGTCTCTCGGCCTTTGGTCAGGTGGGCTTACATGCTACAGCACATAGCAGGCGGCTGTGGCAAAACAGGCATGTTGGGATGTAGGGAACAGACATAGGTAGCTGAAGCTTACCTTAGAAAAGACAATCACTTTGGCAGATGCAGCCCAGATGAGGTGTGGTACTGATGCTGCTGTTATTAATTTAATGTTCTTAATTTTTATCTAAAAAAACTTTCCTAGGTAGATATGCATTTTTATTTAAACTAGAATAAGATTAGATGGCTGGTTCCCTCTTGTATTTTCTTGTGATAAGTGTGGCAGTGGCTGTAATCACATAAGTCATGTAGGTTGGATCTCCAGAGGTCATGTAGTCCAACCTCCTTCTCCAAATGTAAAAGACAAGTTAGTCACCTGCAAGTATGTCATGCCATATGAATAAATCACATTAAATGATTTTTTAGGAGATTAAAGGTCTCTTGGGAAGGGGCAGCTGAGACATTACCCCACCTCCTCATGGGCAGGAGTGTTGATCTCAACAGGGTAGGAAGGGTCTGCAGCAGGATCTGGAGAGGCTGGATCAAAAGGCCAAATCCAATTATCGAACATTCAACAAGGTCATGTGCCTGGTCCTGCCATTCAGATGCAACAACCCCACGCAGTGCTACAGGCTGGGCTAAGAGTGGCTGGAAGCTTCCCAGTGGAAAAGAACCTTGGTGTGCTGGTCAATAGCAGCTGAACATGAACCAGTGTGTGCTCAGGTGGTCAAGAAAACCAACGGCACCTGGCCTAGATCAGCAAAAGTGTGGCCAGCAGGACCAGGACAGTGGCCATCCCCCATCCCCCACACTCAGAACTGGTGAGGCCGCACCTCGACTGCTGTGTCCAGTTCTGGGCCCCTCACCTTAAAAGGGACATCTTGGTACTGGAGCAAGCTGGTGAAGGGTGGAGGCCTATAAGGAACAGCTGAGGGAGTAGGGTTATTCAGCTTGGAGAAAAGGAGGCTCAGGGATGACCTTATCACTCTCTACAACCTCCTTTCAGGCACCTGTAGCCAGTGGGTTTTTGCTTATTTTCCTAGGACAGTAGGATATAATCTCAAGCTGTTCTAGGAGTGGTTCAGATTGGACATTAGAAGGAATTCCTTCACTGAAAGGGTTGTCAACTTTGGAACAGGCTCCCTCAGAAAGTGGTGGAGTCATTGTCTCTGGAACTGCTTAAGGAAAGACTGGACATGGCACTTAGTTCCATGGTCTAGTTGACATGGTGGTGTCTAGTCAAAAGTCGGACTCGATCTCAAAGGTCTTTTCTAACCTAATTACTTTGTGATTCAATGCCACCAAGGATGCTGCAGCTGGGGACAAAGGATAATAGGGGACAGCCACTACAAGTCAGAGTCTGCCTCTGAACCTCACATCTCCTTCCTCAGTGTGTGAAGGTGGTGCAGGGCCCAAACGACCTCCCAGCAGAAAGTGCCTTGGACTCACTGATGAAGTCCTCAGCAGGACAGGACAAACAGAATATTCTGGGCTCTGGAGCAGGGGTAGAGCACTCCTGCAAAGGCCAGTCAGAGTTCTGCATTCCTTTTTACATATTCTGTTTTGGTGACTTCTGAAGTCTAAATTCCATATCATAAGTGGTACCATATAAGCCCAAAAATAAAGCAGTGACACAGAATAACAGAAGCTCCTTTTCTTAACACAAAGTCTGCTCTGTTTCATTGGTACAATGCCCTACAGACTCTGCTATGTAAAAGAAGAATACTTACTTTGCACAAGTTTTGACAGAGGAGATTTTTTTTGTCTGGTAGGGTCTTCAGGACCATCCTGTTCAGAATACAACTCTGTCCAGTTAATGTCACCCAGATTGGTATATGTTTGCTTTAGAGGCAGAGAAGAAGTGCTGCCTAGTAAGCAATGTGCACATTCAACAAAGCAGGAGGGGTGTTGGGCCCGGCAGCCTGTTCAAGAAGGATTAGAGCTATTGTCTGTGTGGATGCTGCCCAGCATCTCTCACTGCAAGTAATGCTGGGGTGGTATCAGCTGAAAAGTTGACAGAACCTAGGAAGTGAGACAGCGACTCTTCCTACGTGGGATGAGGAAGTCTCAAATGCCATGTAAGTGTTGTTCCAGCCCTTTCCGGGGTCAAAAGAGATCATGCAATGTCAGCTCCTTTCCTTTTGTTACCTGGGGTGCAGATGAGTCAGCACAGCTGTGGCATTCATGATTAGAATTCAAATTCTCAAACTGATGAGGATCTTCAGGTCCATGGACTTTCATTAAGTATTAAAGGAATAACATACTGGTCATACAATCTCACAGTAATAGTGTATGTACAAAGCATATGCAATGCACACATTTTTAGTGCCTCTATGAGTTAGAGAATGTATGCTTCTTTAATTTCATAGAACTGATGAATTTTAAAACAATTTGCTATATTTACCTTTGATCCCACAGTAAGTCCAAGCCTCTATCTACCCAAGCTTCCTGAAGCAGATGTCTGGTAAAGCAAAAGAGACAAACATCTTCTATCCTTTCATCTTCCCCTTCATTTCTGAGGCAGAATAAATCAAGGCTTTGCTTGTGCTGCTGATTAAAGTACTCTGGTTTATTACATAAATTAATATTGTTCTTAGTGAGAAAAAATATATTCGAAATGCACACAGTAGGTGTGAAATATATTATGCCCTCAAAATTAGTCTTCTACCACTGAGAGAAGCACCTGGGGGAGCATTAAGGGGGAATTCTGGTTAATTTCTTTTTCCCATGACTCTGTCCTTGTTAGCATGATATTAATATAGCTTAATTGTTTTGAGTATGAACTGCTGCAGCAAAATCCAACCCAGGGCAGGACAAATAGTCACATAAGCATTTTTTGGGTTAAAAAGGCTATGATGCGCTAGTCATCATAGAAAGTTGTTAGCATGAACCACATTCTTCTGTATTCAGTATAATCAATTTACTACAGAAGGGGAGAGTATAAATTTGGTATATGCAGTTTGTAGCTGAAAAACAGGGGTATTGGCCTTTTTCTTTCTGCATCACACACACCAGCTCCTGCTATTTTAATGTATACTATTTTCAAGAGACTTTGATTCATCATATTTTATTGCACCTGCTAAAGGATAACGCAGTCTTTGTAGTGAATGAAATTTTGTAATTACTCCATATGTGTGTTGTATCTGTGGGTTAATTTTAGTGTGCCTATGGTTTTGACAGCAAATTATCACTAATTCATATAATGACATGTCTGAAACAGTTGATATTGAATAGTTTTCTTTTTTTTTTTTTTTTTGCTTATTCTGTATTTACATGATGCTCCAGATAAGTAATTAAAGTGCCAGTCATGTGAGCTTATTTGCAACTAAAAGTCTCCAAAAGCAGACACATTATTTATTTCAAGCAATGCACAAAAGTAACCATTTTAGCTTGGTGGTGTGCATTGTAAGGTTTTCAGGGGAAAAGTGTATCTTCATATGAAAGCTACAGCTAGATATAGCTATTGCTAAGGCCCTGACTAATATAACTGCAGTGGCTATTTTATTTGGGAAACAAAAAAATTGTTTGTATGTGCTATCAGTTCAGCTCATGACTTCCACTACCAACAGCAAAGTTCTCAAAATAAAAGCAGGAACTTTCTTCATGGGATTTTTCAGGATCTATTGATCACATTTAGGTGGAGCGTTTTGTTCAAATCGCAGCTCAGGACGCAACCCCTGGAACATTTGCCCTAAGAATGTAATGGTAACATGAGTTCTGTTCAAATACAAACTTATATTGCCATAAATGTACGGCAGCAACTTTGGACCCCCTTCAACTGGAAAACTGAGAGTGCATTAGGCCATTATGGAAGCCAGAGCTCAGGCAGTGTAATATCTGAATGCCTCTGCCTCAGCAGGATTTGCACCTGGGGCTTGTACAGGAAGTGTTTTCTCATACTAAACAGGAGTCTGTCCTTGACCTTTATGTTGCTGTACACCACATGTCAGTAATTAATTTCTCCTGTGCTTGCAGCAAGCACACTGCCCAGATGGAAATCCCACGCTCCCAGTCCCAGGCAGCAGGCTCATGTCATCAGCCCAGTGCTTCTCACCAACATGAGACATGATTAAGGACCCACAGCACCTTCTGCTACAGTAAAACTATTTGTTCAGTCACATAGAGTTTTCTTTTCAAAGCAGTCTAGAGCCATTGTGTGAGTCATCTCCTTTATTTTATCAGTGTGAAATAGAGTGTATATTCACTAAGGCTTAATCTGAAATCTTTTTGCTCACAGTGGTAACATTTCCCTTGATTTCAAAGGATCTCAGATCAAGCTTCAAGAATTACTACATTTTAGTCTATCAGATTTGTTCATTTCAGGCCTTTATGACTTGCAGAGCAGTTGTGTACAGAACCAAGTCATGTGGAGATTAAACAAACTCCATTGACATCAGTCTCCTGACAGAGAATAGCAGCAAGAAACAAATACTGACTAGAAAAACAACGCATGTACAGTGACATTTAGCTTGTATAAAGTCATAGTCTCCACATAAATGCAAATAGCACCATTTCCCCAGAGCTGAATAAACGATATTCATCGGTAAATATTTGTGTGTCTTTGACATGTCTCTAAGCAGCAAGATGAGAAATTGAGATGGAAAATACATTTGCAGGTGAGAATTCAGTGCAAATTTTTCTTGAAGTTTTTCTCTCAATGCATTTGGGAGACCCTGAAAAGCAGATGCTTCCCTTTCTAGTTCATCACTTAAATGCAAAGCATCAGAACTACAACAGACCATAGCACACTCAGCTCCTGTCAGTAGTTTCCCAACCCTGCCACTCATGCTGTGCTACATGGCAGGGATCCAAGCCTGAGAATGCTCCTCAGAAAGAAACCCTAAAGCAGCTAATTAATTTAGGAACCTCATACCAATACTCAGAAGGGATTTATGCACCAGGAAGCTATAGTTTAACTATCTTTATATGAGTTGGAAATTTTATGGACCAGGGTTTCACTGACCTAAGCATCTTTAATAATGTAGCACCTGTATAAAGTATGTGCAGAGGCTTTTTCCTCTGTATGAGGAGCAACAGCACAGTTCATCAATATGAGGAATGAGTGCTCAGGCTCTTCCATTAAGAAAGAGAAGACCGGGAGCCCAAATCATTACAATACAGGTCTTTAGAGCCACCAGTGACACAGGAAAGGTGGCTAGATAGTAGCTCTTCACCATATGGAACCAGTCTTCCCTACAAAGTTGCACTTTTAGAATCATTTTAAGTTTGCTTCAAACCATAAAACAAAGAAGATTAAATAGGATTTCAGGCATGTGCCTAAAGATGATAAACCCACTTCATGGGCACCTTACAGTGCTGCTGAATTTCTGGAACTGACTCAGCATTCAGGCAGCAGGAGCTGCAAGAAAAGTGAATCCCATTATCTTTACATGGTCTCCCAGTAACAAATTGCATCTCCCTCCCTGGAGGTGCTAGCAAATGAGACAGTGAACTGTGCTCCTGCCAGGCCTGTGTACAGCATGCAAAGTATTAGACTTGCAAAGTGTTGGTATCTTCAACTCAATGAAGTAAAAATGAGGATTATCAGCATGTAATAAAACCCAACTGTTTCCACAGCAACTCTTTCAAGTTATATTGGACATAGTCCTCTTATTCTTCTCCTCCTCAATTTTTAAGATGTTCCAGTGAGGTACTTTAATAGTTTGCAAATGAAACAGACTTCTTTCTAATGAAAGATTCTTTTTAAAAAATAGTTTTCCCACATGGGATTTTGCTCCAGCAAAATAGTCATGGTTTACAACAATTTCACAAGCTCTGCATGATTTTTTTTCCAAAAGACCATGGGAGAAGAGTCACTGCAAGACAGTTTTGATTCTAATTACAAAACAAACAGAACATCATTAGTTCAAAGGATACTAAACTTCAGAATAATTCATATTATTTTAAAAGTTACATAGAGGTCTATGGACCTTGAATTACCTGGAGGTCTGGAGGTCTGTGGACAGTTCTTCCATTCTCCACGTAAATGCAACCAGGGGAAGCCAAGAATTTTTTTTTAGGAGTAAACATTATTCAAAATGACCTTCTATAGTGGGTTTTCTTTTTATAAGCCTATTCAAAAGGAGAAACAAAGATTTTTTTTACTTAGAGAGATTACACTGTTAGTGACCAAGGGAACACTGAAGCATTTTGTCCCTGGTTCCAGTTTTTAAAGTAAGACTTTTTTTCAGAAGAAATAGAGTGAACCCCTCTCTATCTGAGTCCTCCAGCACCTTTTCTGTGATTCTGTATTTCCTTCAAACACCAAGATGCCATCTCTGCTCTTCCTAGCTAAGAAACGGGATCACTTCAGCAGCAGTCTTCCAGTGCCATGGCAGCATGGTTTCCACAGTTGGAATTACTGTGGTTTTGTTTGCGGTTTCTTAAGGTGGATGTGGTTGCCGTTTATTTTGCTTTGGCAAAATGCTTCTGGGAGCTGTTATGAATGGATCTTCATTTTAGTTGCTGCCTGGCAGACTGAGTTGTGGCTGCAGGAAGAATTGCAGGTTTTGGGGATGGACTTGCCTGCTCGGGATCTTTTAGATGTTGTGTGCCTTCACTTTACCATTAAGCCATAACAACCAGCTTCATGAATATCTGTCCCTGGCCTGCTCATCAGTGGAGCACCATCCCAAGTGCTGCTTTTTTAGGAGGACTGTAAGTGCTGGTGATGGCACACTTCTCTGCCCTCTCCCCTTAACTGTCTGATAGCATATCTCCTTATCCAAGCTGTCCTCCCACCTGTATTTTATCTGATTGCAGGTTTTAGTCATACAGTCAATGAATAAATAGTCTGAATGGAAGGTTGAGCAGGAGGAAGGATTTTGAAGGGCTGTAGGACCTGCCAACCCAGCATCAATGCTCTTTGCTTTTGTGTCTGTGTGCCCCTTGCTGAACCATTCAGTGGAGCAAAAGGGAAGAGCAGAGCAAAACAGCCAGGCCAAAAGCAGCAGTGGGTACTGGCAGCAGCACAAAACCCTAGACAAATGCCTTCCCTTGCCATAACTCCCTGTTCCTTAGCAAGTGATTTGGGTCTGTCACCAGGTCTTTGAAATTTTCATATTTTCCTGACGCATGAAAACATCCAGAGCAGGGGATTGGTGACATAGTCAACTTCATAAAACAACACAGGCTTAAAAAAAATTTTAAAGCTTTAAACATTTGTTGAGGAGAGGGATTTTTGGGGACACAGCATATTGTAATGATGCATGTACAAAGTGAGGTAGGACCTAAAATACAAAGGAAAAGTCTTTAGTAGTGAAAAACATTTAGAAATAGGAAGAAACACGATCTTAACCAGAAGTTTTCTAAAACAAAAAATTCATCAGAGAATAATGTCTCTGTGAGAATGCTAAGCATGAAGGCTGCAAGGGTCAGTAACAGGTACAGATTGTATTTTTCTTTCCAGATAAGAGGTTAAGTGTGTAGGTTGCATGTCCTCTGGCGCTGGCTATTTACTAAACTAGGATATCACCAGGGATTGACAGCATCTTTGCACTGAGAAAAGATCAGGTGAGAAGCACAGCTCTGGAGTTGTTAAATGCTGCTCTGGGGTAATCAAACAAGCTTGCTGCCTCTGTTAATATAGATGTCATGAGCGTGCCAGGGGAGAGCATGTCAGCTAACTTTAATCAGGTTAACTCAGGTAACAAGGCTGTCTAGCTGTGGGAATCAGGAACTCCATGACTGAGAATTTACAATTTCTTGGCTGGGTGAATTAACCCATTCAGTACTCCATGCTAATGTAACATGATGTTTCTGTACACAAGCTAGCTCATTTCAGCACTTGTACAAATGTCATCTGCAAAACAAATGGAGACAAATCAAAACATCTTTTCATTTTCTGTTTTTTCAGGCACAGATTTATAGTGAAAGAAGGTTTCTATCTCCATAAATAATATCTGGAGGAAGAATAGGTACAGGGAGATGTTCTATCTGCCACATCATGGTGGAAAAGGCAGCACTTTGATGTTTTAACAGTGTAGGGTTATACAACTGATTACTATAAATTCTACCCCAAAAGATTTTGCAAGATCCAGCTACCCATGTCACTTGGCTCTAAAGTATGGGAAATTAGAGCCTCTGGTTAAACAAGCCTGTTTAACAATAAGTTAAACATCTCAGGATAAAAGATAGGGCATGAAAAGGGTATAGTGAAATGAACTACCAGGAATGAGCTGAAGTTTGCATGGGTGTTTTGTGTAGCGTAAAACAAGAGACTTTTTACAAGTATGGTGCTAAGGGTCCAAAGGGATGTGATGATGAGTTTTAAAGTTATTTTTTCATTTGATAGTCTCTTGAAAGCAAATTATTATAAATTTAGAGTGTTATTTATTACAAAATATTACGACTAGAGTAGGGTGCTACTCTAGTTTTTTCAATGAGAAATCTGTGTGTTTCGCTACCCTAGAGAATTTTATTTATGTCTGACGATAAGCAGGATTCAATCTGTATTGAGTCCTAGTTTGTATCACATTGCAGTTCAACAGTATCTTGTGAGCTTTCACAGCCTAAGATTTACTAACTTTCATATTGAAAGTAGATAAAAATGAGTAATCATCTGTGAATGATAATTATACCACTGCTTGTGGGAGGGAGCATGGTTTGAAGATCATCACTAATTATTGTTTCTCATTTGTATGTGCCAAGATCTGCACCACAAAAGTTTACCTCTGTAGTATAATGCTGGTGGAATTATTTCTTAAAAACCTGCAAAACTGCTCCAAGGGTTTTTGGAGGCAGCACTTCCCCTCTCCCATCAGTTTTCCCCCAGGCTTTTAACTTGGGAAGGAAATCCTCCAGACTGGCAAGGTTCACTGGGAAGGAAGATAGAGTCTTCCTGATATGCAAGCAGACATCCTCTTTCTGATGCTGAGGGAGTTGAAATATCATGGTCACTCTGGCATTTATCCTGGGCTCTTCAGCAAAAGAGACAGAGAGCAACATCACAATATACGGTGACAAGACACAAATAACAGTGCCTAAGCACTGCTTTGCAGCATGACATTTTAGCAACCTCCTAGACATAATTTGGTTTTCAATGGAAAATAAGCAGAGCTGTGAGGGTTCCTGCACACACACACAGCTGGCCTGCACGAACAATGGGTTTTGCTCTTGCAAGAGGACAAGAGGACACAGACTCACCTCTTTACCCTGAGGAGGTGATGGGTAGTTTCCAAAACCATCAGGCCAGATGCAGCCACCGACACAGCAGCACCAGAGTGCTGTGTCCCTCTGTCCCCTGGGTTCTATGCTGGCTGGAAATAACCCAGACCTCCCAGCTTTCCAACAATTGTGTCAGGTTTGACTCATGTGCTCTGGTCTGAGCAAAAAGTTGGGTTATTGCCCTGATTTCGGCTGTGGATGAGCAAGGCATACTCACTTTTTCCCTTCTTATCTCTTGTTCCACTTCTTGTCCTTTTCACCAGACTTGACACTCCCTTTCTCCATCTCAGCATCCTCCCAAGAGAACAATTCTTGCCAAATTGCCTCCTCCCCATCAGTCCCAGTTTTGCAGCAACCAGTGAAATCTGGTTTCTGATAGATTTGATATAGGCATACTCAAATTTATATGTGATTGCTGTTGGAGCGACTGGGGTTTTGCAAACCTGTGCTCCCAAAAATCCCCAGTGCTTCCCTCCACTCTTGTGTGAATTTCAACCACTTCTCATGTAACTCCACCTGCAAAACCCAGCCATCCCTCGGGGCTTCATCTGTGACTTGTGTCAGGTGCCTGGGCTGGTACCTGTCACATCCAGCCTGTTCTCTGTTGTGCCCAGCAGTGACCCCAGTGCTGTCCACTCAGCCCATCCTCTCTGGCCAGGACTGAGTTGAAGCACAGATATCCCTGTATCACTAGAAATCTACATTACATGAAGACAGGCTGCAGGCCACTATATCCTTGATTGCAGCATACTGTGCTTTGGCTATCTATGACAGGGTCACTACATGTATGAGAGTTAGTAGGATGCCCACAGATGCAAACATACAGCTATACCTCCACACACTTTGCTTACTGCTGAGTGATTCCAACCTATCTTTCCATCATGCTTCTTGTTACAGTGTTGTGCACAGGATGAATCTTAACTTGAAGGTCAATTTTATAGGTCAGCTCGTACAAATTTCAAAGTAATTTCATTCCCGGCCTCATTCAGTCTGTGTAGGAAAAGGTTGCATCCCTAAATCTATGGTCCCATAACGCAGCTACAAATTCCTCAGACATGTTCTTGTAAAATTTTGGGTTTCACACAAAAATAGTGATTTCCATTATTGTGCTACCCCAGTTTATGCTTCTCTCAGGCAACCCCAATGCACCTTCTAATAGTTTGCTTTCATTTTGCCTCCAACTGGCATCAAAATCTCATGTTGTGGATGTGAATATGAGCTGCTTGGTGACAAGAAGATTTTGTTTTGCTGACAATTTTGCCACGGGTCGGTGTGATTCTGACCATCTCCACTCTCTCAGCTTTTGCGTGCTGCTTTTCCAAATATGACATGTTACAAACAGCTTCTGCTCCTATATAAATCCATAACGTGACCTCTGCAGACTGACATCCTTAGAAACCCAAAGCAATACCAGAGTATAATACTTTGTATTTGGAAACCTATAATCTTCAGTTAAACTCATTTGCATAATTTGATTACCAAGGAGCCATGAAGTCCAAGGTTTGGTAACTTTACAAAAGCAACAGTACAAAGTTACAAATAAAAGGCCTGAATTTCAGGGCTTTGTACATAAATTTGGAAGAGAAAACCTCTTTGAAGGAAGAGGAAGAGCAGTGAAAGTTTAGCATCTTTTTGTAGTTTGAAATATTAGCATTATCATAGATGTGCTAAGTCATATTTTCCATAAACTGTCTCACAAATCATGGCACAGATTCTTGCCCTTCAGAGCTCCAGTCGTGGAAATATTGAAAGTGAAAAGCACTCAGACCAATTCAGAGTTTAACAGAATCAAACTGACTTATTGCTATCAAGGGCACAAAGATGTAGAAGTCATACAGTGCAATAATTGCTTAGAGGAAATGTAAAACCATGGATGTAAAGGAACTAATCTGCCCTGTACATACATATTTGCAATGCCAGTTCCACTTCTTTGCTCCAAGTGATATTATTCCATTTGTTATGAAATGGTTCAATGGCCAAGGAGTGGGAGTCAATCTGTCCAACAGAAATCCAGAGTACCCTGCTACACGTGGTCCTCTGCTGAGGAGACATGGACATTGCCATCTCACCATCTCAAGTTGTCCAGTTCCTTTTAAAGAACAATTAATCAAACTCTTTCCCCTTTCTTCCTCCTAAACAGCACTCAAAGCCATTACCAATAATCAGCTAATATGAAACAAGATTGATTCCCATTTGGAGGAAGCCAAATTAGTTTCTTGCACCAAATGTGGGAAATTAGTCTGTGTGTGTAAAATCCTCCCTGTAGGAAATGACTGACAGCCTGAAGTGATACAGCTGCAAAACATAAACACAGCAGTGCTTTTAGTGAGAGCACTTTAAATAACTGTTATTAATGTCCCTTCCAAGATGTCACTTAGAAAACCACAATCAATTACTATAGTGATAGCAATACTATATATAGCAATTGTATGCAAGTGATGGAGATGCTGGAAACCAGCTATTATTGCTTCAATATAGTAAAACTCTCCTTGTTAACTCTCATGTTATGTCCACAAACACACCTGCATTTTTAAAAGATTGATGATAAGTAGCATTTAAATTCTGCCCTCTATTAATAACAAGGTCAATCACTAGCATCTCTTTGTAAATCACTTCCCAGTTTAAAACATAATTTCTTTCCTGGGCCAAAGTACTCTCTGTCTTTGTCTTCTAATTCAAAAGTAGAGAGAAGACAGTTGGACAAGCAAGGACAATGGGAGAGTGGCTGGGGAGGAGGCACTGCAGGAGAGTGGACATGAGCCCTGGAGGCAGTGCTGAGATGGCACCAGCAGCTCAGGAGAGTCTCAGGCTGCTCTGGCACAGGAGGTGAGCTGGGAGGTGAATAGCCAGTGCTACAGTTAACTAATTATAACTAACTAGTTCTAATGCCAGTGTGTATCCTCATCATGTGGGTAAGGAAGGACAAGAGGCACAAACTTAAGCTGTAGAAGAAACCTTCATCTCTCAAAAGCTGAAATTACTTTTCAGCATTTAAATATACTGCCTTAATAATACTGGCTTAGTGCTCTTATGTGGTATTTATATTGTCTGGATTGTTAAGCGCTCACTTCCTGTAAGGAACATGGGTATTAAAACTGAATTAACTCTCCAGTGATGGGTTTGGATTATGATGGGCTTGCAGGGTCTGAGGTGCCTGCAGGCAGGAATGATGCTGTGTTTATATTTTTCCTTGTCTTCAATTATTGCACTGCTTTCAAGGCAAAAAAAATGTTGGCCCTCCTCAGCAGACTCATAAAGCCAAACTCCCCTGTGTTATAAGTGGTATCCTTTGTCCTAAAGGAAAATTGATATTTGGATCTGATTAAGTTTATTTAAATACAAGATGATTAAGGAAAGCAAGAATTTCTTTTTCAGAGTGTCCTTGAGGTACAGGGAACAGGTAGAACTCAGAAAGGATTTTCCTTGGGATGCATCAGTGTAGGCCATCTTGGGGGAGAACCACAGCAATTCAGGTCTTACTGCATTAAACATGTATATAGGCAGTGCTCAGCAGAGAAAATGGTGGGGACGACACAGGGTGGGAATAATGAAACTTCTGGGCCCCAGAGGAGTGAAGGACAAGCAAGAAGGAGTGATGCTCACACCAAGAAGCATCACAAGACTTCCTGTGTGGGCAATGGATCAGAAAGTGGTTGTGGAGGAGATGTGAATTCCACAGTCCACATCTTGAGTGTGCTTGTGGACTGGGGTACACTCACTAAATAATAGTGCTGAAGAAAGGATATGGATTACAATTGGTTTTGGTCTGTGCTCCAGCAGTGCAGAGAGGGAGAGAAAGCCTATTTGTTTTATCCTCTGATCAAAGCATCAGATATAATAAGGGTGCAAACTAAGGAAATCAGAATCTGGCTTGACAGAAAATACTCCCATGAACAATTTATGAAGATTTGAGCTGATATTTTGGCTTTAGCCCTAAACAATCAAATTGACACTTCCGTATGTGGTAACCACATGAAGACTGATGGGTGGATTTCCATCTGACTTCTCCAGTCAATTTTCAATAAACAGGCCTAATATTTCCTCCAAGGCTCTTTGTAGTTTAAAGCTGTTTAAAGTAGTTTCTTAAGAGTAGAATATGCTTTGGGAGAAAGGCAGTTCTGCTATTCCTTGAACAGAATTAAAACTCATATTTTGCTAACCCAGAGACTACAGCAGTCCGGATCTGCTTTCCTAGAGCCTATCCACAAATAGAAGTTTTTATCTAAAGTTTCTAATTTTAATTTTTCCTCATTCAGCTCATTCTGAAATGGCACTCCAGTTTCTGAAGAAGAGCATATGTACACAGAGCCAAGCAGTCAACTAGCTTTAAATGCATAATTCCTCATTCAATTTCTTAATTCCTCATTAGCTTGCATGTGCAAACCCAGAGCCTAATCCAAATTCCACTGGTGTCAGTGAGAATGGGTTTTACATCTCAGATTTAGCCATCTAAAAATCAGGTATGTATTCTAAATGCAATTGTGGAGGAACCACTTGTAGTGAAAATAGAGAAAGATCAGCATTTCCAGGATGTGATTCATGGCATCTTCCTTAAGGGCTTGTCTTGAAAGGGGACAAGTGTATTTCCAGCAACTGCTATCTTTTTCCTCTGCTTGTAAAAGGAGCCTGTACAACTAACCTAGAAGCCTCCTTACTCTGATAAATGAAGCCAGGGGAAGGAATCTTTCTGTTTATTTCAGTGGATAAGGATTCTGACTTTCAGTTTTCCACATCCTTTATGCCAAGATAAATTACAAATGGGTAAGCAAGGTCCCAGAGGTCATCCCAAGCTGCTTCTCATGGACTGTTAACTCTGGCTTCAGTTAACATTTGGGATGTAGACATGTGAACTTCTGAAATAAAACTAAACTTTTTTTAAATTATTGTTCCTTGCATCACGCTGGACTGCCTGACAGGGAGCATAATTACATGAAAATCTCAAAGCAATGGCAGAAGCTTTTTGTCTGTCTCCTCTAAAGACACTCACAGTGGGATATGTGAAATGTCACGAATAATTAGACAAAACTATATGAGCTCCTAGCAACAATGATGTACTGTGTAAAACCAAGCATTTGCCATAAAGCTTTAAACATTGTTGAAAACCTGCATGACAAAAGTAACGAGTAATTTTTAAGTACGTTTCTAATATATTAATACAGACATGGATATGAAAAAGCAGAATAGAAAGGTATGAAATGCTGGCATGCCTTTGCTCAGATAGGCTGCTCTGCTGCTTTTTTTACAAAGATGATATATAAAAGTAATTTATGCCTCTCATATAGACATTAAAATGAAGAGGCAAATTCCCTCAGCTCTTCATCTGCTGGAGAGTATTTTAACAAGCAGGAAAAGGGCTAGCTCCTGGTATCAGTATCACAAAGATCATAGACATGTTTGTGAAAAGGGACCTGTGGAGGTCCGTTAGTCCAGCCTCCTACTTTAAGTAAAATCTCCAAAATGAAGAAGGAATAACCATGTCACATCAGCAGGATATCTGGCCCAAATTGCCCTTTAGAGAAGAAAAAATGAATGATGAATGGAGAGAAAAGGGGAGAGAAAAGGCAAGAGAAGAGAAAGGAAAACAGATCAACATTTTATTTGATATTATAATATTAGAAATGCAAAACTTTTTTACCAAAAGGTGGGATTATGCTAGTTTGACTAACAGATGTGTTTTTATCTTCTAGGAAAACAATGAACAATGAATTTCTTCTTTCCAGGAAGAAACCTGGGAGGTTTTTTTCTGCTCTGTTGAATATGGGATTATAAATTTTTTTTTTATTGCATATAGAGCATCTCTTTCAAATGGATAACTTCTGAACCTGGAACTTTTCATTACCAACTTCTTGCATCCTGGAGGGGAAAATGAATTTCACAAATTGCACCACTGAAGCCAGTGAGGCTGCAAAGCCAAAGACAGTAACTGAAAAGATGCTCGTTACCCTGACCTTGGCCACAATCACAACCTTGACTATGCTGCTGAATTCTGCTGTAATTGCAGCAATCTCCACAACCAAGAAGCTCCACCAGCCAGCAAATTATCTCATATGTTCACTGGCTGTGACAGATCTCCTTGTTGCTGTTCTCGTCATGCCCTTGAGCATCACTTACATAATGATAGATAAATGGACTTTGGGGTACTTCATCTGTGAGATCTGGCTCAGCGTCGACATGACCTGTTGCACGTGTTCGATCCTTCATCTGTGCGTCATTGCGCTGGACAGGTACTGGGCCATCACAGACGCCATCGAATACGCCAGGAAAAGAACGGCAAAAAGGGCTGGGCTGATGATAGTCACCGTGTGGACTATCTCTGTTTTCATATCAATGCCCCCCTTGTTTTGGAGAAATCACCACAGCATCAGTATTCCCAGTGAGTGTCGCATTCAGCATGACCATGTCATCTACACTATTTATTCCACATTCGGGGCATTTTACATCCCCTTGACTTTGATCCTGATCCTGTACTACAGAATTTACCACGCTGCAAAGAGCCTTTACCAAAAGCGGGGTTCAAGCCGCCACCTCAGCAACAGGAGCACTGACAGCCAGAATTCTTTTGCCAGCTGCAAGCTCACACAGACATTCTGCGTCTCAGACTTCTCCACATCTGACCCAACCACAGAGTTTGATAAAATCAACGCATCCGTGAGGATCCCTCCTTTCGAGAATGACTTGGACCCAGCTGGTGACCGGCAGCAGATCTCCACGACACGAGAACGAAAGGCCGCTCGCATTTTGGGGCTGATTTTAGGTGCTTTCATTTTGTCCTGGTTGCCCTTTTTCATCAAGGAACTGCTTGTGGGTCTCCATATTTGCACTGTCTCTCCAGAAGTAGCAGACTTCTTGACCTGGCTTGGGTATGTCAACTCACTCATCAACCCTTTGCTGTACACGAGCTTTAACGAGGATTTCAAGCTGGCCTTTAGAAAGCTCATCAGGTGTCGAGAACATACTTAAAAGTACTGAGAGAAGATGATGCTGGCATGACTCCTGGCCTTAAAAATGAGCAAAACTATTTGACTCTGCCACTGTTTCCCTTGATAAAGGGGATTTTTGTGTTTGCCTATTTGCTTGACTGTTCTTCAGCCTGTAATTCATTATACCATTTTTTTAATCTCTAGTGTTATTCATAGTAAAGGGTTTGAAATAAATTTATTCTACAAAGGAAAAGATTTTTTAGCAATGAAACAACAAAAAATATTATTAGTATTAGGTATTCATGTCTAAGACATTTTGTGTAATTGATGATTCAAGAAGCAACAATATTCACTTTTATACTTTTTCCATTTAAGATTCAGACATCTAAATTATGTACTGTATAAACTAAACCTCATAAATACATATTTAAAAATTAATAAACACTTCATGTTATGACAGCTAAACAGCACATCTTTACTATGGCATGGTGAAAAAGCTGTAACAGTCATTTAGGAGGAAAATTACCACCACTTCCACCTTGGGTTGAGGCAGCATAAACTATTCCTTTCTTCAGGAATACACTCCCAAAACAGAAAGCAAAGTTCAGTTCATTGTATCTAGAAATGATCCCATTTCATAACCCAAAGGAATTGTTCAAGTGGCTCTCTTTGTGTAATATTCCAGATTTACATTCAAGGCATTGGGCAGACACCTGTGCAGGTAATTCGGCAATTGAGAGGATGCAGCTGGCGAGTATCATACTTGTAAAACTAGCTGCACATCTGAGTGGTCACACTTTTGATACCAGTCACCCTATCTCTTCAGGCCTTGTGCCTTAGTCAGTTATGGGGTGGTATTTTTCACTTGTGCCACACTTCACCTGAATGTTGTGGTGCACAACCCCAAGGATATATGGATCCTACCCCCACCAACTCAGACAACTTCATATCTTCTCAGCAGGCCAGCTATATATAGAAATTAAAAAACATTAGTTAAACCTTATTATTTCTGAATATCAGGGAAAAAAATTAGGTAAACAAAATTATTTTAAATAGCAGTCTGCACATATGCCTTGTTGTCATCTCATAATTTGCAATGGCAGTCTTGCCCATTTAACATATGGTCAGGTGCTCTGGTAGGATTTCTTGCTCTGGGAGCCCTTCACAGACCTACTTCCCCTGTCCTGAGAGACAAAAAGTCCTTTGTATCCTACTTTTTGTGCTTATGGAGAAGTTAAAATTTTCTAATTCAAATACAGTGGAAATCACTGATTTTACCCCTGGGAAGGGGTAAAATCAAAGCCAAGACTTTGGTATTGTCCATTATAAACTCCTAAGCACCATTTAAATATTTATTACCACCTTGCACCCTAATTTTCTTCCCTGTCCATTTTTCTGGACAAATTCTTTTTGAATTACACCAATACACAACAAAGGTATGTCAACCTGACATCCAATAACTGTGAAAACTATAGTATGGTGGCTTCAATCCATTAAAACAAATACTAAAGGTAGCAAAAGTGATGTAACAGCACTGGAAGCCATCTCTTAAAAATGTTTTGAAAATTTACAAGATGACAATCATTTTTCTTATCAAGAGTCAAGGAAGTGTAAGTAATATGTGAGTAATAAACTGCAAATGGAACTGAGAAATTACATGCTTATTGGTGAGAGAAAGCATTTGACTGGAAAGATGCAGTGCCACAAGCTGAGCGTAAACCAAGTCTGAAGGTGACAAAAGGTGACCTGCTGCTTACCCACATGCACTGGGATTCTTCTTTCAGGACTCCCTGCCTGAATTTGGGAGGTTCATCTCCAGCTGTCCTTCTGAATCTACTGTTGCAGTTGCCTCCACCAGATACCTTTGGATTCCCTGCTAGCAAATATTAATACCTAAAAAGAGAGGAAAATTACCTCAGCCACTGAAAATTCCTTTTAGTGAGGAAGCACAGACATCCATTATGGTTTTTCCTTTTTGCAGCTTGTTGGAGGTGGAAATTGCTGATTGAAAGTAGGGAAGTGTATCCTGACTCTGCCTATCAACAAAGCTTCCAAAGCAGCTCCCCAGAGTTGATATGCTATTAAGGAAAAAAAAAATCCAACACAAAAATGAACTGGAAATTAAAATAAAAATGTGGTATTTGTAAGAAGTGCTGCAGAATATTTTTTTTCTTTCAGAAAATGCAACAGAATTTATTATTAAAGAACAAGGACTCAGCACAATTTATGAAACAAGTTGACTGTGGCAGAGAAAACAGGACACACGAGCAATTATGGCTAGAAGAGAGCAGATTTTGGTGTCCCTTGGGTGCACAAGGGTGCCCAGCTGCTGTGATGACGAAAGGGAAGAGTAAATTTGGAAGACTGACCCAACAGACTGTCTGAGCCACCCCAAGGAACTCAGGGGAGGCAGAAGCTGTATCCCAGCCAGGTTCTTTGGGGCTGCCTCTGGGGCTCTAGCTCAGCTGTGGGTGGGCTGCACAGGGGTCTCTGCTAGGAGAAGGGAAGGGGTGGGAATGATAGTGCTGGTGCAAGCTGATTCAGAGGGGAAAACCAACAAAATGAGAGATGCTTCCAGCTCTGGCTGCTGTTCCTAAGGACACATGGCACACAGAATAATTTAGGTTGGACGGGTTCTCTGGAGGCCAGCTAATCCAGGCCCCCTACAAACAACAACAACAAACCTCAAAGTGGGACCAGCCTCCCAGCTCAACACTGCTCTGACATGCTGTGTGCAGTCATGTTTCTCATGGAAAAACAACACCTCAGTCAACTCTGTTGCCAAAACTGATGCTCATTTAAAGCCATAAATGTGGCTGAAGGGCTGGAAATGCTGAGTGTGATCTCCACAGCAGCTGTCATAGGTAGCAGTGCTTCAGAAACATGGATGAAAGCTGTAAAATACAGGAGCTGCATCATCTTTATTTCTACTAAAGGCTTCCTTTTAGTATGTGAATACATCTATTACCACTCAAACAACCAATCAGGTTGAAGGCTGTATTCAATTTTAATATTTCGAGGTAATTAAGAGGAAAAAACAGATGGATGGCTAATTTCCGTGCTTTCCTCTTAAATAAAGACTCACCATTCACTGCCAGCTGACTACTGATTTTCTAATTAAGTCATTATCTAAACACAGAGAATGTTTTCCAACAAATGCCACTAGATTGATGAAGATGTATGTTTTCCCCATGATCAGAATCAAAGTCAGGAACAATATAAAGGATTGGATACTTAAAACAACTCAACTTGATCAGAAATTACCAGTCTTCTCATGAAATTAAAACTTTTGCTAGTCTGACACCACTGTTTGACAACATATTTTCTTTTTTTTTTTTTTCTGCTGAGTTTTTGCTGCTTTTACAACGGGTTTGTAGATATTTCTTGACCTGTCCATAGGAACTCCTCATTCATATCTATCCCGGATCAGGTCCACCCACACCATGTTGTGCAATACAAGATCTTCCCAACAAGCTCTTAGTGATGTATTCAAGACCTACAGACTACCTCCATCTTCCTCAACATCTCTAAACCATCCTGCAACCTCAAAGCCTTATTTTTTGTAATGGTGCCCTTGCAAAGGTGCCTTGCTTTACAGCCCTCACTTCCTGCCTGTCCTGCCTTTGGGTTTCTGACTCTCTCTAATCCCTAAATTTATTGTGATCCTACTAGAGCAAGCCCCTATTCTCTCCCCCTCTCTCTGCAGTTTTCAGAATTCCCATGATTGAGGCTGCTCAAGTCTGCAAGATTTTACTGTCTTACATGTATCCAGGCCATATCCAGAAGGTTTTTACTCACTGTAAGCAGCCAGTGCTTTGGAGTCCATACATCCCTGAAGATTGCACCAATCAACAAGTTGTCCCTTGCAAAAGACAGACTCTTAAAATGTTATTTTACCTATTTTTTAATCTTGTTGCCTTTTTTCTGTACCCTATGCTTTTGTTTCCTTTCTTCCACATTAAAATTGACCCTCGTATTATTCTTTTATGGACCTGTATCTTTGCTTTTAGGGACCTGCACAAGCTACTCAGGTTTCACTCAGCTCTTGCTCTTCTGCCTGTGCCAACCACAACTCACTTCTCTGCAAGCTTTGTCCTCACCACCTCCATGATCTTTCCACATCTCTCCTGTTCCTTGCAGCTGATGGGTTTTTTTCTTTCTCAAAACCACTTCTGATATGGTAAAACTCCTGAAAGAAAAGCAGTCACAGTGGAGGAATTTGTGTGTATTGCCTGTCTTTTTTTCTCCACGTTCCCCATACATCCTCTTCTGAGGTAAGCTATCTAGTGCACAGCATACGCAGACACAGCAAAAACACGTTAAGTGTTGCATATACCCTAAGCCACTTGGATTTGGCTCATGCACAGTACTTTAAAGTCGTGGGATCCTCACCACAATGATGTACCAAGTTGTTCACAACACGGGATTAATTTTGCTCATCTTCCTGCATGGAGAAAGATAATGGGATTGAACTTCCCAGAAAGTTTAAAACAAAGCCCTTGCCTCACCAACTTTTTGTAAAAGGCTGTCACTATTCAGACTTCACTGCACCTGAGCTCTCCGGTTTTCTGTAGTTATTACTTCTTATTTCTTTGTCCTTTGCATGTCCAAGGAAGGAACAAAAAATAAAAACAAACAAAAAAAACCCCACAAAAACAAAACAAAAAAAAAACCAACCAAACAAAAAAACTTTAAAAACTTGTGTTTATCCAAGACAAGATATTAAAAGAATAAAGGAATCTTTTCTAAGGACTCCACTCTTCTGTTGTGAATTCCAATTATCAAAAAGTAAAGAGCATTAGAGTGTTGAGGGGAAACATAAGCTTCCAGCTTAAGTGCAGAGATAGTCCTTGTGCCTCAGTATTGTTTAACCATTGCAAATATCAATAAGAGACAAGCTGGTTTATGTTCATCCTTTACACACCCAAATGATTTCTATGAAGAATTAACTCAAATTGCTTTATTGCTTAAGTAGACACAGTAAATCTTGTGATATTTTTTATTGTTCAAGTAGGATTTCATAAGAGTCCTATGCAATATATAGTCACCCTTTCTAATTACTGTCTGTTTTTCACTGGGGGCCAAAAAATTTTTTTTTCTTTTAATTATCTGACTTCAGATAAATTCCAGGTTCATCAACTGTAAATTTATTCTTCAACATTCTCTATTTTACTCTATGTACATTTGCAAACATTGCTCCCTTCCTCTCTTACACTGCCAGGGGATCTGTACTTCATTACTCCCATGCAGGTGATCACCTATAGATGATGATATATGATTAAATTACTCCTTCCTACTCAGCTAATTTCTATGCTTCTATGAATCAGTGCTTAAATATAAATTTTTGATGTTTCTGCTGTAAGTAGAAGACATAACTATGAATGAGCTGTGGGAAAAAAATCACGATTAGAAAATTATATGAACATCTCAAAGACCTAAGGGAGAGAGACTCATTTCAACTTTTTATCTTCTTAATCACTTTTCTTTCCTCCTCATTTCACTATTTCCTGCCCTGTGAATCCTATCCATGGATTTTTCCCTGTGTTTATCTTTCTCTCCTTTTCCTTGGCAGCCTTCCTCAGCACCACAGAGGCATCTAGTAACCTGTAGCAAGAAGCAAGGCCACATTTTGCATCACTTAAGCATCTGCTCTTGGTTTTAGGAAATCAGCTTGCAGGCTCTGTTCTATGGCATTGTTCTGCACAGCTTCTACTTCAGTTTTACTGCAGTTTCACTACATCATATTTCTAATGTGCATCAAGATTCTTCCAAGTGAAAGATGATTGTATTAAACCATGGTTTCTTCCCATGTGTCACAATTTTTGAAGACATCTTTTTAATAATTCCCCCTCTCTTCTCCTTACACATGGGGCTTCTATCAACAAAAACTAAAGCCACAGCTAGCACGGTTTCCAGATGCAATAAGTGGTCCTGGAAATGCCCACTCCACTCTTCCCAATACCCCTCATATTTCACAGTCTTCCACTTGCTTCCACTGCATACTTAAAACACATTAGCATATAGAGCAGCTTTCTGACATTTTTGTGGGTTAATTTCCTGCATGGCAAGTTCTGAGCCTTGCTTCCATTTGGTGCAAGATCCCTTGTCACTGGGGTACTCAAATCTTCTAATGTACAGCATCTTCCATATCCATTTTATACACCGCATGCAAATGGCGCACACTTCCACAAGGTGAGGCATAAAGCACTGTCTCCTTGCAACTACACTTTATAAAAGATGCATGTTTTGTCAATTAAGAAATAAAACATAACTTTTGGGAAAAGAGGGGACAGAACTCCTGTTCATTTGTAAATTGTTTTGTGTACAATTTCAAATGACTTCTGGATATTAGTTTTAAAAAAGAACACCGAGAAACAAAACAAAATCACATGTGCATGCCTGAAAAACTTGCAATATGCAGAGTGACCCTCCAGTGGAATTTACAATAAAAAATTGTTTCTCTCCAAAGATTTCTACAACAACCTTTCCAAGGGAATAGAAAGTTCCACACAAATGACTTTCACCTTTGTAATGCCACAAGAAATATTACCTCAGTCCTTTATAGGACGAGCAGCCCACCAAGCTGCTAGACTGCTGGGTTAAGCCTCAGCAAGCTTATTTCTGCAATAAATAGAAAATTGGGCTAGCACCTCCAGCTTGAGAGTTTTAAATTGAATTGACCACTAAAATAAAGTCTATCAGCTAGAGTTTTCCTTTTGTTCATACATATTTCAGTGCAATTCCTCATTTGTTTATTGGTAAGCCTGCATATGAGAAATTAAAATAATCACTTTTTAATACTATCATATTTTCCTGATTTTCAAAATATTTCTGTATTATGACTGGACAGTCATGTTGAAGCTGGCAGAAAGAAAAAATTAATCCAATTAGATTCACAGAAGTTAATCTAGGATTGCAAAATTAAGCGTGGTTGTCTTGGTCTGCTGCTTGCATATACAACGCAAGTCACATATCAAAATCTTTTAATTTTTCAGTACAGCAGTTTCTCTACTTGCTGAAGAGCAGGTTATCTGTGGTTTTAATTAGGATCAGTAGGAGGCTGTACCCTTTCCTACCATGCATGCAGATCCCATAGGCAGGAATGGGACTGAGACCTGGAGCTTTATGGCTGGCCTAGACTGTGCACTGGGGTCAGCACTGCTCCCTGCTGTCCTCAGAGTCCAGTCCTCCCACACACAAACCATGGCTCCCACCTTCACCCAGAGGACTCAGGGCACCTCTGACCAAATAAAAGTGAGAAGTGTAAGGACTGACCCACACTTCCTCAGGGCTGTGCGCTAAGCACTTGGCTGGAATTATGTTCCCCAATACCATCAAACCAGCAGGTGCGTGACAGAGCAGGACAGGCATTTGGACAGTGACAGACTGCAAACAAGCCACCTGCACAATCACCACATCCTGGGCACCTCAGCAAGGCACTGCCCCAAAGCAGTCACTGTCCCTCTCCCTGCAACATAGCCCAGCACACCAAATGTGCTCCACACCAGCAGCTTGGTTCAGACCTGCGGCAGGGACTCCCAGGGGAGCAGACCTGCCTGGGGCAAACACATGCTGCCACGTTCATCAAGCCCTTCTAGCACATTACAGCAAGGTACCGAGCAGCCAGGGCTCAGCATCATCCCTCAGTGGGGTTGTGCTTGTGTGTCAGCCTTGCAAAAGCTTGGGCTGCAGCAGCCTGACCAGCAGTACCCTGGTTAATGCAGAAAGGACACATCACACGTTACAGGGATGCCTTCACCTTGCTCAGCTGGGCTGTTTTCCACTGCCAAACCCTTCTTTGTGTGGCAGGCAGGCACACACCCCGAGGGCAGCACCAGACCAGCTCACGGGGTAAAACAGCTGCACGAGGGACAGTTTCTAAACCTCCCCATTCCCTAAAGCAGACTAACAAGTTCTGACAGTCTACAGATCAAAACAGTCCCAAGCAGGAGATTCAACCCTTCTGTAAAAGGAAGCATTGCTGTCCTCCACATCCAGAGGTGCTGGCTGGAAATGAGCCATGTCTTCCCTACAGGCACTGCAGTGACTGCTCCAGCTGACAGTGCTGACAGTGTTACTGGGACCAAACCTAGCTCCCACACAAAGACAGCTAAGGCACACAAAGACATCAAGACAACTGAAAGATTGTGTGGGAAAAGCCAAGGGAAGGACTGATAAAACCCACCATCCAGTGGCAGCATTAACCCACAAGCTCCACGGCTGGGATTCCTGACACACAGCCACCACTGTTCCCAAAACCAACCACTGCCAAGGCCTTACTGGTGTTTAAGAGCCTGTTGAGGTGACAGCAACCTCTCAGTTCAGTGCCAAGCTTGAGTAGCTGAGGAAATGCAATGGAAGACACCAAATGCCCTTTTTTTTTTTGGCACAGGCTGAGGAGCAACAAGCTGCTGCCACTGCAGCCCCAGAGCAACCACAAACTTGTGGCTTTGCTGCTCTCTACCCTCAGGATGGGCACAAGTATGGAATAAGGCAGTTTTGGTCCCCAAAACTGATAGCTTAGCTTGCCCTTATATGTGCCGTGTGGCAATCACCAAGGGAAGCCTTGGCACTCGGCAACAGTCAGGCGTGAGAAAGCTCATGGGGCACAGAGGGCACTGACTGAGCAGCTCCCACTGACTCTCCTGCCTAATTGACATCCTCCCGCCTCCTTAAGTTTGTTCCTTTTCCTCTCCCTCTTTTGAAAAGCAGTCATTATTGATGGATCCTGCTAGAGTCAGCACAGTCTGACATTGACACATAAGTCTTAATATCAGACCCCTCAAGGTTTGAATCAAACTTTGCAATCTTTTTAAAGTAGCTATAGAGGGACAGTTGTGATTAAGCAACTGCATTGTGAACATTGTATGCTTGGCTAATCTTTTGTTTTAAGGAAGAGGGAAGACAATTCCAAGATGAATGGGCTGACTGTCTGGGAGCCACCAGGAGGGAAGTCAGCGGAACTGAGCATTAACTGAGGGAAAGGTAATTCTGGCAGTGGGAGATTGCAATCACTGACTCATTGACCATCTACTCAAAACAGACCCCATACTCAAACGGAGGGAAAAACTCCTGCCTGCACAGGCAGGCTAATTTGCATGAGAACCAAGAGCTTTAACTAGCAAATAGGAATTTGAGTACTAATTTTAAAAAAATTATGTAATCTCTAACCAATGAATGCTGATGCCTATGTTATGAAAACATAATAGTGTAAAGTTTTGATGCCCAGTAAGCCAGCCTTTTGCTCATCTAGCTCCCTACTTTGCACAAATTAGAATGAAAAATGGAAATACCTCACCTTGGTGTGTGAATTGGTGCCGTGCATCAGGTAAGGAGCCTACATTTGGGACAACAGTCTGACACTGACACCCCAAGTCACTGGTAATGACTAACAGCACACAAAGTGTGGAGGTCCTCTGGGCCAGCTGCACTCCCTTTGGAGATAAGTTATTTCCATACTAAAGAAACAGCTTGTAAAGTGTCTCCGAAAGGAGAATGCTTTTGGGAGGACAAAGTACTGAGAACTTCTGGAGTGTGGTGATCTGTTCATCATGTTTATGTTTCATATATTGTATACCCATAAAATTTTGGAAACTGGATCCAAAGCCAAAAAAGTCAGTGTTAGACCTAGTATTGTCCTCAACCACCTTTGAATGAGTCTCTTGGTGTGCAAAATTGGGAGCTATTTTTGAAGGCTGTTTGAAAACTTGCCTTATAATCTGCACTTTGGAGTTACAATAACCAGTAATGTCTGGATGCTGATTACCTTAGATGAGTGGCTTTTTCTCTGTCCTCTCTATTTTCTCCCTCTTCCACACATTCCCCCATTATACTGTTGGATTAGTATTTTACTGTGAATCATTATCTTCATTCCAGTCAGTTTGACTTTGGCAGCAGCACAGAGATTGGAATGTGCATTCCTAAAACTTTAACCAAAAGCCACAACAAACATGAGAAGCAGGATGTTAAACAGCAGCAGAGGTAGGGCATACCTTGGATGAGGGCTGATGTGCCCTCTAATATGCTCCCTACATGTCCACATTGAATTTCCCAACAATTTTGTATCTCTGCAAGGCACTCTGCCCTTGGTGGCACTCTGAGATCAACCCTTCTGTCATCATAATGACAAGGGAAAATGCCAAGCAAACTGAAGCGACAAGTGAAATGTATTATGCTTTCACATATATATGTGCACCACGAGGGACAGAACTGCCATCACCAGCATGAAACCCACAGGCTGCTGTCACCCGAGCTAAAAGGAGTGCCTTCCTAATAAAAAGCCTTGCCTCCTTGGCAGGCCAGCAGTTGGAGGCAGAGGGAATGTCACACCCCCACGCAGACCCTCAGTGCAGGAGGCAGGGAGAGCTGCCCTGCCCTGGTCCCAGCCCTGGAATTAGGCTGTCAGGAACAGACTTGCACTGCACTGCCACCCCCTCGGCTCTCACCGGGGATGCTCTGATTGAACAATGACACAGCTCAAGTCTGGATTTAATTCACAATTGCTGAGTATTGTCTTCCTCTGCACAGGAAGACACAGGATTGCAGGGTGGAGATAACATGTTGCAGGGAAAACAAAGGTATGGAAGTGAACTTCCTGCCAAAAACTGTTCTGCATTCATCCAGCTGCAATGGATTTTGCCACGGGGCTGTGAATCCCAAAGAAGTTGGATAGAGTCAATGCATCCTCGTGTCTCATGGGCTATAAGCTAGAGAAAAAGCACTTTTACCTATATGGAGTTTGACTTTGTTTTCCCCATTTCGACTGACATCACTTATTTTTAACAGCATCACTGAAGAGTTTGATTTGAAGAGGCAGCCAGCGACCAGCCCCACCAGGCACAATCCCTGGGTTCAAAAGTGCAGCTAGCAGCCCCAGTGCACATTGGTGTCACGGATGTCACCTCTCTGAGCTGGGCCAGGCAGTGGGAAGGCAGCAGCTTCATGCCCAGCACTTGCAGCTGAAGTTCTATTTCTCAGGATGGCCATGAGTCGTCTTCAGAAACACTCCTAAACACCCAGCCTGCTTTGCAGTGCAGACAAGTGTCTGTGTCAGAGCTCCAGTACCCTGAGGGGAGCTGTGTCTGAAAAAGGAAAGCTACTGTTTATTTAGTTAACTAGTAAGTTCTGTTTATTAGGAGGGTGTATTTCACAAACAGGCTTCAAGCATCATTTGTTAGGCATGTAACTTGCTAAAATGTTAGCAAAAATGAACACGCACAAACCTAATAATCAAACAGATCCTGAAAATCATTATTTTTATAGGAAATTTTGAGATAAGTAGAAGGAAGCAGCCAGAGATGAATCTTTCCTACAGGCTTTCACTTAGGCTGATGAACAGCCTCCATGCTCTATTGTTCC
Source organism: Taeniopygia guttata (assembly GCF_048771995.1). Classification (NCBI taxonomy): domain Eukaryota; kingdom Metazoa; phylum Chordata; class Aves; order Passeriformes; family Estrildidae; genus Taeniopygia; species Taeniopygia guttata. The sequence goes on from NC_133027.1 coordinate 36,854,747, forward strand.
TTATTACTTTACACTGAAACTTTCCAATGGTAGTTTTCTGGCTTTTAACCAACTTAAAATACAAGTTGTTTCCATAGCTCATCAGGTCTGCTAGTCACACAGCTCTTCACATAAGTCTTTCCATTTTCCCTGGAAACCCACCATTTCATGATCCTTTTAACCTATCTACCATTATATCCAAGGTGATTGACAAGTAAGCATCTTGAGAAGCTACATAAATTAAAAGCAAAAATCAAATACTTCCATAGATGTAAGACCTCTCTTTGGCTCTAAAGTAGCTTTGCCACTTATCTTTCAAATTCCTGCCAACGTAATCGCTACATTTTGCCTTACAAGAAGCTTATTTTCTTGCTAGCACAGGAAATGTAGTACTTGGCTTTCTTGGGATTCAAAGCTTTTTGGTGTCCAATTCATGAATGCTTTATTTTCTAAAGTCAAAAAAGGAAAGTTATGATCATTTCATTTACCCTTCTACCTAAAAAGAAGAAAGCTCAGTTGCTCTTTGCCAGTGATACAAAACATATTGAAATACCAAATTGTCAAGGCTGCATCATACCCCCAGCTTAATGAGGCTGAGATTGGGAGCACAAGAGGGATATCAGAGACTGTCTGGAATGGAGACAGATGGGACAGGATATGATTGCTTATGAAAACACAAAATATAGATGCACAGAAACACCTATATGTGTGCTGGGTTTGTCTGCTCCCTTTACATCCCAGAGGGATGTCTCCAACACAGCCTTTGGAATCAAGGGCTGTGATTCACTTCATCCTGGAAGATACACCTGCATCCAGGCATGACACAGGCCTCACAGACCTGCAGAGCAATAGCAGGATACTTTAGGACACCTCAGGAGTCAGTAGATGCCTACCTGGGGCAGTGGAGTTGAGCCCTATATTTTCAGTGTCTCCAAAGGGAGCTTGGACTCCTGCAGGCAACTGCACATCAGCTACACTTGAACACTGAAACACGGTCATGCAAGAGTAAGTTTTCTCCTTTGACCTTTAAAAAACAAAGTCTTTTAAAAATACCACACGCTCTCTGTGAAAAGCCCATTTCTTAGGGAAAGATAGTTCTCTTCTTTTTCCAACTAAGCACTTGCTTTAGTCTGTCTTTGAATCACATAAAAGAATTTTCTACTGCACATTTTCAAGTTTGTCATGCGTAATCAACAGGGTGTTGGGAACAGCAGGGCTATCCAAGGAAATAAAGGTGAAAAAATATGTTCAGATGAAGGAAGTAGCCACCTTTTTGTAATGAATACATGAAGATGCTGGAGAAAAGGGATGCAAACAAAGCCAGACTTTCAGGTCACCTAATTCCAAAACCTGGGGATAAGAATAAGTTTCTGCACACACACACAAAGAGAGGCTTAAAAATAACTGCTGAAAGGTAAGACAGTACAGCTTCTCTGCTCACAAGCTCATGTGATATTTTATTGAGGGTATTTTTTTTTACTTGATAGTGTATCAGTGTTGTTGAAATATTTGTTAATGATCTTTTGGTCTATAGGCAGAGGCAGGAAATGCAAACATGTTGGAAGCTCCTTGTCTTGACAATAGCCATGAATCCATGTGTGAGCTCCAGCCTGCTGCCCTCCAGGACAGCCCAATATCCTCAGCTGCACAAGAGAGAAGCACCAGTGCTTTGGGTTTTGGGATTTGTCTCCAGACTTCACCTGTCTCTGTCAGGTCTTCAGGACTGCATCAACACTGATGTGGTCATGAATGCATGCTGTGATCATGCACTACCACAGACAGGGTAATATCAGTCACAGGAACATCTCCACAGAAGTTTTTGACATTCAAGTTAGTTCCCATCTTTGTCTCATCTCCATTCAGAGGCTTGTGCCTACCCACAGACTCCTGATCTTACTTTGTTGGCCTCCGCACCTGCTCAAAAGGGAGAGAAAAGCAGCAAGTGCTCCTTGCATACCCCAGGCACAGGGGGCATGCCAAAATTCTCTGTCATCTGCATTGCAGATATCCCTGGGCTATTTTAGGAGCTGGAACCCCAGCATCAGCCAGTCTTTCACACACCAGAAGTATGGCCCATTGATGAGAGCTATTGCCATCAATTGTCAATCTACTATGTCTTCACCACTATGGACAGCACAAGCACCTGTTGGGAATACCCTGTACTCCTAATTCAGAAGAGTGCCAGGCTGCTAACCTGAGGATGTGGATCTTCATGGTCCTGGGCTCAAAGCAGAGCAGCCAGCAGCTTTGCAGTGTCAGATCACCAATGTCCAGCTTCAATCCCCATACAGATAGAAGTAACTGCTTTCTTCTGAAAGCTCATGTCAGTAGCTGCACCATGTTGGTGCTAACCATCCTTACCACAGAAGCCTACAAGTCATGTTGTCATCTGCTGCCTCTGCAGCTTGCTCCCCCTGTCCCAGCCCCAGTCTCACCTCCCCCTCGCATGTAAGCAGTATGTCTGACTGGTTTGGAGCTGTTGGGACAGGTCATCCCTCCAAGTGAAGCAATGGTTATCGCAACCACAATTTCTTCTTAGACTGAGGCCTCAGCAGTCACTGGCAAATTCACTCACAAAACTTTTCATAGATACAGTGCCGGCGTACTCTGGCACCCTGTTCTTCCTCCGACACGTGTACCTATAGTGACACCTAGGGTGTAGTGATGATGACACTTGCCGATTTCACCTCCACTTCTGTCATCCCAGCAAGCATCATGTTCCCTGGGAGACCAGCTTTGTTGTCATCTCCAAGCTGACGCTGTCAAGCACAGATTTTGGTGGCCAAAGGCCATCTGGCACTAACTACAAAACCACAGAGAACTGAGGAGGCTGCCTGGATCACTGTGACCAAACTGCAGTACACACACCATGGGAAACTGTAGGGAGCAGATGCTGAGTGGGTAGAAGCTGACTGGATACTGGGAATAGTACTTCCCCAGCCAGCTGACACCCTGGACACAGCTTTGGTCCAGGTGGCTTCTGTAAAAGACATACATCATGTCACCTTAGGCTCTGTACAAAAATCTAGTGAGAGAAGGAGAGACAGCAAGGGAAGCACAGGGAGCACGCAGGGAAAAGGCATCATGCACCAGCAGTATCAGGAAGATGCTGGAATTCACACAAGTCTGTTGTACACCATTCAGGTCCTGAATCAAGAGTAACCCATACCCAAAAAATAACCAACCCTTCTCTCTCCTGCTGAGTACTTTAAAGCCTGTAGTGCTGTATGAGCCAGTCTGAAATATTAGAAGCAACAAGTGTTACATTCAGACTTTTTAGAAAAGGCTTCCTACATAATCCCTCCAATCCTTATTTCATTTCAGGAAATAAGCATTAAACTCATATCCATTAGGCTGTTTGTAGTCACAGTGGTCCAATAGTCTGACAAACACATTATTGTGGTGTTTATTCCAACAGACTTGTCTGAATTAGACAATCCATCTCAGAAGGAGAAGATCATGAGGCTGGAAGGGCCTCATACATTCCCTAGCCTCAAGGCAGGGTCACCTACAGCTATGCCACTTCTGACAAATATTTGTTCAATCTGTTCTCAGAGTTCTGTGGTGATGGAGATACCTCATCTTCCTCAGACAGCCAATTTCCCTGCTTCATTTCCTTCAGCAACAGAAAGCTTTATTCACTATCTAACCTGAATCTCCTCATTTGCTACAATTGGGTCACACTGCTTTTCATCGCATCTACTGCCAACAAAGAGAAAAAAAAATGCCCTATTCTTTGCAACAGCCCCCGAACCCTTACCATCTGACAAATTTTCCTTCATATTGTGGTTATGTCTTGGCTATAAGCAGATTGCAGCTATTTGGACAGTACAATCTGAAAAATTTCCCTCAAAATGTCATGCATTTTAAAAACTTCCACTGTGCAAACTGCTGCTGTGCTGCATTTGCTTCACACACCTCCTGAGACCCGTACATCTCCACTCAACCACAGAAGGAGGCACTAATACTTCAGTCTCTGCTGAGAATGTTTGCTGACAGCGAACTTCAAATTTGCTTAACATTAATAATTGCTGAGTAAACTTTGGCTGCACAAAAATATGTGGAAAGCGAGCCAGAAAAGTTGGCTGTAGACAGACGCTTGCTGTTCACTGGAGGAAACCATGCAGTGCAAAAGATGGTATTTAACAGCAGTCTTCACAGTCACTTCCTACCTGCACCCTCATCCAAGGTCTGCCTCCTGAGAGTCTTAGTAATCTCTATCTCCTGACCCATCAGCCTTCTCCTTGAGGCACCATCAACAACCTCATCTTCTTCAGTGTCCTTCTGTCTGCTTTAGGCCCCAGACAGTGCCTCTGCACAGGCCAAACTAGCAAGTTCAGCATTGCTCAGCAGGGCAAATGCTGCTCTCCCATCTACATGGATATGTAATGGTGGCAGCGCTTCCAGGCTCATCTCGCCAGTTAGCCAACACTCAGGTGGGATTTATTTCACCTAGTTTTGGCCACCCAGAAAAGAGGCACCTGACCTACTCATGTAATCTTGTTCACAACACAAGGGCGCAAATGACTGCCTGTACAGGGACATGTCTCTCTGTACTGCTTATAGAGGCTATTTCAAAAAATTCCATTCCTACTGAAGAGAAATAGTTTCCTTCATCGGTGCCAAAGTCATTGGACTTTCTAGCAAAATTCAAACAAGAAGCAGTGTTTGAAGAAAATATTACTATCTCACACCTAACAATGGAAGGGTCAAGGTCAGCATCAAAGCCTCACTGCATAGACAATTACTTTTTCTTCAGATGCCTTCTTTTCTGTGGATCTCAGTGCACAGGGAGCCTGAGGCCCATGAATTGCAAGTGAAAAAAGATCATCAACTTCACCTCGGGTCAATGGGAATAGAAGACAAGAAACCAGCCTACATTCAGTAAACAGTTCAGAATGGCATGCTTTCTCATTATTCCTTTGCAGCTGGGTGCCTATTACAAGAAGTACTTACAAGTTTGAAATGCCCCGTACAGCCTTCACTTAACTCTCAGAGCACTCTTCAACAACTCTTATTCCTGGAGATAAGTATTATGGGAAGCACACTACTTAAGAAAGGAGGTGTTTACCAGAAAGAAAAAAACTATGTTTAGCAGCAAGGGAAGTCTCTGATGCATACATCTGAGCTCCAGGCTTTACGGCCAATTGTTTTTCATATGCCTCACATATATGCAGGAAAAATTGCTTTTTGGTGAAGTTACATAAGCCCTGCACATAAAATAACCACTTATCCTCAGGCGGCATTCTCAGGCACTGATTATCCCAGGCAGGCACTGATTGGGAAAGGAGAGCACAAATAACTCCCTGTACAGCTAACAGATGGGTGGTAATCCAGCTGTCCAGCAGGTCTAGGGCTAACTTGGACAGTAGTGACAGCCCTTCCTTCTCATTTGAGATTGTTGTTAATTACACAGAAGTAGCTTTGACTAGTTCTTTTCTTACTTGTTCAGACATGTTCAGCCTGACATCAAACTTACATGTTCTTTACCCATTCTCTCTATTATTTTTAGTCTCCCCTTTATCATTTCTTCCCCTTTCTGACCTTGATGTGGAGAAAAGCAGAGAAAGTGCAAAAGTATCAGGACTGTCCTCCCCCCACAAATATGTACTACTTCATGAGGGGAAGAGGAGGGGTAGGCACTGATCTCTCCCTGTGACCAGTGACAAGGACATGAGGGAAAGGCCTGAAGCTGTGTCAGGGGAGGTCTAGGCTGGGTATTAGGAAAAGGTTCGTCACTCAGAACGTGGTTGGGCACTAGAACAAGTTCCTCAGGGAAGTGGTCACAGCACCAAGCCTGACAGAGTTCAGGAAACATTTGGAGAATGTTTTCAGGTACATGGTGTGACTCTTCAGGGTGGTCATGTGCTGGGACAGGAGTCAGCCTTTGATGATGCTTGTGGGTCCCTTTCAAATCAGGATATTCTATGATTCTATGACTCTATGTAGCTTCTGATATTTGATTAGTTTTGATGGCACCTGCTGGCAGACACTGGATATGCCACTGCAAAGCAGAGAGGAGCCAGCAGACAGAGGCAGAGTGTCAACAGGAATGCCTGACAGAAATCAAAGGCACAACTGAAAGGATAAAACCTGGTGAAAATCATTATGTCTTGTGAGGAAATTATCTCCACCCAGCACCCAAAGTTGTTTCTGTACTGCTGGAAAGAAGACTTTAACATGCAAAAAGGAACACTTGCAGCAGCACAGCACTACCCAGAGTCAGAAATCTGAGGAGAGGCTCCAGGCTGAAGCCCAACTGAAAGGCAAAAAACACACCTGTGTGGCAGTAGAATAGCGTGGGTCTCGATACAGCTGCACAATGTATCCGTCAGCTTCTTCAGACATGAGAACCACGGCCTCTGATTGCGCAGGACTGACAGAAAAAAACCCTGCTTGGCACCAACTGCTAGGACCAGAGATCTGTGCTACCTGCTGGTATTGCCACCGTCCTGAGCATCAGCAGGACTGTGCAGGCACGCACAAACACCACACACACGGTACCTGTGTCAGGATTAACTCAGTGTAACAATCCTTCCCTGCTTCCTGAATCACTTTCCTTTACCCTTCTGCTTGGAATTAGTGGCTAACCCTGAAAATGGAGTGAGATACTGAATCCCCAGGACAGCCTGAAGTGAGGAGCCAAAGGAGATGGTGGAAGGACCACAGCCCCTCCAGTCTCTGCTTGTCTCTCTCCACTTGGATGCAAGGATACAAGGAAGGCAGGGAAGCTTACAAGCATGGTACCACTAAGGGCTGTAAAACTAGCAATCAAATAAACTTACAAACTATTGCTGCAAAGAGCTGAATTACTTTTACTCTACATTCTTAAATTTTGAGGCTTGATCTGTGCTTGTTTTTCAGCACTTGGAGAACGGCTATGAATCCTGGTTTCTAGGAACAGTTTGTTCCTTGAGAGATGTGGCAGATAAAAGAGAGATGCAATTTGTCTCATCAAGAGAAGCATATGCAATATCCTAATGGAAAAGGCGTAGGAAATATGTCTGTTAGAGCAAAGAGTAAAGAAAAGTAACACCAACAGAGCTGAGTGATACCTCTTTCCTGGGATCAGTGTTCAGTGACAGGCATACTTGGAGTGTGAATCCCAAAATGTATGCCACTGTTGCTGCAATAGTTTCCCTGGAATTTTTACCTAGAGAATTCAGTGGCAGTTCTGACCCCACAGTCCCCAAAACATAGCAATCCTCACAAACATGCAAATTGTTTTAAACACTCAGGATTAAATGAAAATTTATTTTGTGCCTCACTACAAAGCACAAGGACTGAGTAGCCATTAAGGCCAATGCCAAACATAACTATAAACAGTGTCTGGGATTTAGGAGATGTTTGAATACTATATTCTAGAAGCTGAGGACCTGTACACAAAAAGTACAGACACTCAGCCATCTAACACCACTAGTCCTTGCTTCCACTTCCTAAGGTGAGCTCAGGAGTTCTCTGTCCCTCTCCAAACTTTCCTTCCAAAACAGGAACCAAACTGAAACAGTCCAGATGTTCTCTGTTGAACCAGATCAGGTATTTGTGCTATATGGTATAAACTGACACAGTGTCCTGGGTGTGCCAACAGGCCACCAGTATGAATGTCCAAGTAGATGGCATCTGCTCTGGTAGTGTCTGATAGTAGCCAGGGAGAAGGGAATTGTTAGGTGGAAGACCATGAATATCCATTCATCTCTGTACCCCAAATCCTTGCAAGGCAGTCCATGAGGAAGGTACACAAGCCTGAGGCTTCAGAACAAGGGCTAACCCTCATTGTTGAATTGGTGGTTTAACATCAGGCACCATCAGTGGCCACAACTCAGGGTGTAACTGGGGAATCCCATTGGAGAGCAAGAAATCTGGGCAATAATCTCACTGAAAATCAGAAGTGACTGGGCAGAGAGTATTTTAAATTTAAAAAAAAATCCCCAAATGCAATGAATTTTAAAGGAATGAAAATTCAGTGGAGATAGAAAAAAGAAGATGCCATGTTAGAAGAAACAAGAAAATGAGGATTTGAGGTGGTTTTCTTGTTGTTTTAGAGTAGCTTTTTGAAACTTTTTTTTTTTTTTTCTGTTTTTCCAGCCATTTCCTCTTTGTTCATTCTATATTGCCATAATGAAATGGCAGTGAGGGGACAAAGCAGAAACTTTGAGAAGAGGAAACAATGAAAATGTGACTTTAAATTGTGGTTTAAGAACTGAGCCATGATGACTATTTGAAGAACTGCACTTTTCTATATATTTGTTGTTTCTGGCTTTTTAATTTTAAAAAAACCCTTCAAAATGTATTTCTGACTTCCAAGCAAATTTGGTGTTTATTTGATAGGCTGAACTGTCTTTGTTGTTATCTGCAGTCTGTGCTTTTGTATTTGCATAGAATTGAATACTTACTGAATCCACAGCATAGGAAAGGCAGGAAGTGCTATCACTTAAATAACAATGTACTCTCAACAAGGCATATCTTGCAATCTCTGCCTGTTAAGTTTCCAAACACCCAGCTATTCTGAAGTCCTGCATGGAAATAGTTAACAAAGCTGTCTCCCTCCATGGCAGCTCACATTTTAGCTCGCTGGAGCAAGCAAATCCCAAGAGAAAATTCTGCCTTAAAAAATCATGATGAAGACGAAAAAGTCAACCCTTTCTGTTGTTTGAAGCCTGAGCTTTAAAGCCAATTAGAATTCAAATTATAAATACAGTCTATTTCTGCCTCACATTTTAAAGAACTGTGAAACGCCAGATGGTTTTTCTGTCGCTGTGCCCTGCCATATAAAATATATTTTTATGGTTTCTGATCTCACTACAAATAGGGCATGAGAATGATAAGCTGTTAATGTAAAAAATAATTTTCCGTGTGAACTTGCCGTGTCTGGAGGCAGTTTCTCAGCAGGCTGGGAGATGCCCTGCTTTTCCACCACTGGATGGCATTCAAGGGCCATAAATACTCACACCGGGAACAGCAGCAAAAGAAAATTAAAATACAAAGAGTCCAAAGCCTTTGGATGCTTGGTAATTCTTCTGTAATATATTCATGCTTTCAAGGTTCCTAGGAAATAAATCTGGTAAGATTAAAAAAAAAAAAAACTGTTTCGGAGGAGAAAGGAGCTTTCCTCTGAGACGAAATTGAATATGCATGTAGGATGTGGGACATGAGATCTGAAAGCAGCATTCCAATTAGGAGAATCCAACAGTCATAGCTCAGCATCTCAGTCTACATCAACATTAATACAGGCTGGCAGGAAACAATTCAACGTGTCTTGTGTTTTTCCTACCCAATATGGACCCAACAGGTAGAGAAAAAGTGAAAAGTATTAATTTGACCTTGGGTCTACACAGACACAATGCCCTGGTCGTGCAACACCTGCGCACACAAAAAGATCTTTAAAGCATTTCTGCTTTTGTATTCCTTCTTTAAAGCTCAGCCCCGTCCTACCGCCAGGCAGCATCATTAAATCCACCCCATCTCACAGCTGAGCGGCTGAGAGGAGGCTGGGCTGGAGACCCCCTGGGGCCCCCTTCCCACCTGAGCCGCCCTGCGCTGCCAGCCCCTCATTAAGAATAAAGACAGATTGACATTTCTCATAGCTAAGAAGAGCCCCCCCGCAGCGGCAGCAGTATTTGTTGGGGTGTAGCCGTAAGGGTCTGGGAGGGCGAGTCGAGTCGGGTCGGGTTTGCAGGGACACAGGCGCTGTCGCACGGCTGTGCCCGGCAGAGAGGGACGAGCGCTGCCGCCCGCGGGTCCGCCCGGGCCGGGGCAGCGGCATTGGTTTGACCGGGTAGCGCCTTTGAAGGAGTAGTTCGCATCTCTGCGGCACAAAGGAAAGTTTGGGAGAGGAGAGACGACAGAGCCACGGCCTCTGCTGTGTAAAGACGGAGAAGGAGCAACAAAACACTCATCAGGAAAAGCTGTGATATTTTGGGCTGCCAAGTCTGTAGGTTTTGCTATGAAGTCTAGCTATGAATTTTTGTTCCCTCTTTATTTTTTTCTTAAGTCTGCCTAGGGAAACGAGCGTTGCTGAGAGTGTGGTTGGTGGTGGCGTTCTGGCCTCCCTTGCCCAGAGGTGTTGGTGATTCTTAAGCAGTGCTGCCTGGAGTGCTGGTCACGGTGTTTGTGGTGATGTGCTCAGGACTCTTTGCTGCAGTTTAGTTCCATTTGTGGTATGATGGTAACAGGATATGTTTCCTTCTGGTGAGGATTTAACTAAGGGGACAGGTGCCTGCAGGGAAAAAGGGGAAAGATCTAAGGATACTTAAATTGTGATCTTCTCTAGCTGTTATACAAGACACTTCACAGCCAAAATAAGTTGATGTGGCTTAATCTTCCTATTGCAGTGAATCTGCCTGTAGTATTCAAGTATCTCATAAAGATATATGTATACACTCTATAATAAATACATTATATAGTATTTGATGTGTATGTTATATATTTGTATATTATATGTTATATATTTAAATATTCATGTCCCTAGAGATGTGTCCTTTGTTCAGAGAAGATTCCCCAGTGGCATGTGGGGTAAAGTCCTCAAAACAACCTGGTGGAATCTTAGCACCCAGCTACAGGCAGCTTTTAGGGGTGTTTGGTTGCTGGCTGTCTGGAGAGGCTCACGTGGGTCCCTGGATCTGATATGATAACGTGTCATTATCTCTCTAATGTAGCTTATGAGGTCTAAAATGAAAATAGAGGAGTTACAACAGTCCTGCCTGTACAACCTTGTTCTCCCAGCCTGGGTACTGTTGTTCAAAACCGGGCTTGAGGGCAGGGAGCTGTTCCCAGGGAGCAATCTTCTGGTCTTTCATAGCAGTCTGTTCAGACGACTCTTATCAGATACAGATCTTGTCCAAACCCTCTTCCTGTAAGACCTATTTTATCTTACCTGAAGAGGTGAAAGCGGAGTGATTATCAGTCCATACACAAGATTTTCTACCCAGCCCATTGAAACAAGGTTTTACAATAACAGAAGCAGAACAACTTTTTTTCCTTCCTGTGGAAGAAAACAGTAACAATGTTTTTGACACTTAGTAGTACACTGTAATGTAAAACAGAAGAAATAGTAAACATCAAGGGCAGAATTTTAACTCTAAATATCAAAACACTGACTCTGAATTGGGTTTTAGAAACTACAAGGCACAGTTCAAATCCATGGTAATTTCTCAACAGAGATTACGCATACAGCAAAGGCATTGTGTTCTATCTGACACATTCCTCTTGTAAGAATCCCAGCATTATCTTTGTCTCATGGCCATTCTCTAATCAAGCAGCTAAAAAGGAGCAAATCTTCCTCATTACCTACACTCACAGCCATATGGACATCCAGGATCACATCAGCCACCGAGATCAGTTGTTCTATGCTCATCACCTTATGCCTATACAGCCCTTGTACCCAGACCAACAGCCTGGAACTCAATTTGTCCTTGAGGTGATCTGCAACACAACCACCGGATGGATCCAGAGCATAACCACTGGATTCGTTTGTGTTGTCACCAGCTTCCTCCTTCCAAGCACTTCACAGAAATCTATCGCATTCAGGGCACCAGCAAAAAGCCCCTGGGCTGATGCTGCCCAAGGATGGAGAAAATGAAGATCACAGAAAGACAAGTTGTTACAGTAAATAGCATCATGCTGTCTCCATGTTTATTATTCTGAACACTCTGCTGGTTTTCAGTCTCCCCACTGCTAGATCACATGTCTAGAGCAAAATTATGTTTTCTCTTCTGCTTGGGACAGAAATTATTCAGTAATGCCAGGAAAGTAGAAGAGATCTTTGTTAGGAATACTGTTATACTATGAAACCTTGTATCATTGCCCCAGCAATGGTTAATGCCTCATGCCCAAGAAAAGAAAAAGAAAAATTTAATAAAACCTATCAGAAACAAGTATTTCATCTGACCAAAAAGCAATAAAAAGCCCCCATTCCTTCTAATGCCTACAGGGCCAAGATCTTAAGCAATAGATTTGTTTATGCTCGCCATTATCTTTGCATCTATGGCTGTAAATGTTACTAATGGCTATGCAATTACCCACCTCTTTTGAGCATTAACTTAGAGCTCTTTCAGACTTCTACCTCCAGCTCTGTGCTTGGAGGCCCCATCAGCTGGAGCTATTTCCCCTGGGCTCTCAGGCAACTGTGCACCCTTATGTCTTCCAGTAATACATGGCTCAGTGTTTTGCCCTTTTATTTATTTTGTGACTTTTCAGAATTGCTTTGCTGTTGTATCCTCCTCTGGGAATATATTTACATGAAAGGAACATTATGAACCACTTAGTATAAAGGCTTAAAAGAAGAGAAATGACAAACACATGTACAAACATACTTATTCCAAATCAAGCTAACTCAAAAACCTGCAGGGGAAAGAAAAAACCTTCTCCCTTCATGCCTTCATCTGCCTTACCTTACTTAAATTAAGAAGTGTGTACTTGTGTTAAGGTGTGAGAGCAAGGAATAACATTCTCTATCCCTGTCTGCTGAGGATGACACCTGATGGGCCTTTGTACTCACTAGAGTGTCACTTAGATGATGGGCAGAAAATAATGGTGGGGAATAAAATGGAGATTAGAAATAAAACAAAAACAAATAGAGAAATAGAGCATATTGGCTTTTCCTCTTTGAACACTGATTCCCTTAGCTGTGACTGCATGGTAGAAGTCACCATGTTCATCCAGGCTAGCAGTGACTTACTGTAGTCATTCCTGGAAGTAGGAGAAACAGGCAGAGGAGCTGTGTTTGGAGTGGTGGTTTTGTTTCTGGACTGACCCTTCTCTAGGCTGTCTCCATGCAGAGGTGTAGGAAGTTCAAACCTTGCTGTCACTGAGCCAAACTATGGCTAGTCTTGCTCCAGAAGAAAATATCCTAACAATATTTTCAAGAAACAAAAACTGACTCTGCTGTAAGGAAGCCTGACTCCAAACCCTGCAGCAGGGTAAAGACAGTCTTAGCAATCACCAGGGGATTGTTCAATCTTGATCAAGCAGCATCTTGAGACAGCTAGAACTGGATACTAAGACTTGGGGTGTTTTACTATTATAATACTGCAGAAAATGGAGACATGCCAAAATAATGCCTAAACAGTGTTTTTAGAGAAGCTTAAGTTGACACAAGGTTGGAGAACATGTTTCTTTTACAAAGTAAAAGCTAGCTAAAGGATAGGAAACAAAGGGTAAGGCTAACTTGGACCTTTTACTTTCAAGAATTGGTTTTACTCAACATATAAATCAGAAAACTAGAGAAGAAAATCCTCTGTAACATCTCCAGGTTCATAGAATATACTAGACCCTTCCTCAGGCAGCCAACACTTATGCTGAAGGTGAAGAACCCCAGAAAGACCAGACAAACCAAAATGGTCAAACAGATATCAGATAAACTTCAGAACATATAAATATAAGTTAATGCATTTAGGGAAAAATAAACCAAACTACAGGTAATGCCAAATGCAGAACTGGAAGGAGCGTGTAAAAAAAAAAATCTTCAGAGTCATTATGTATGAGTCTCTGGACAGCAATATAAGCTAAAATAGTATCATGGAATCAGATACTGTTTCATGATAAGGGTACCAGAACAACACAGAGGGCTTCATTTTGCTGCTACAAGTAACTTTGGTATTACCACATTGCAGTACAAGTCTGCTCTCTGCATCTCAGGAAGGGTGAAAGAGTTAAAGTAGGTATGGGGGAAAATGATCAAGAAGATGCCTTTCAAGAAAAACCCTAAAAATGCTGGGGTCTTTGTGATAGAGTGGACAATGCTAAGAACAGGAACAGCTGAGTATTACAAAATAATTAAGGAGTATCTAGGAAATTAGTTTAAAATAGAGTAAGTGATTTTTATACTTCTGTAAGTTATTGTGACAGGAAGTTATAAAAGCCCATAATACCAGCAGGTTCAAACTAGAGTGGATAAATCAATACAAAAGAAGTGTGTGGGTAGATAGAGAAAGAAAAAGGCAGAGATGTAATCCCTAGCAGCCCCCAGTAAACCATTGTGGATACTGGCACATGAGGGAGAGATTCTGTGATACTGTGGGAGTGGCACAAGGGAAAAAGTATAAGTGTAAGAAACGGCCAGAGTCTTGTGATCCCATAAACAGCATCTGATACTGCCAGAGTCAGAAACCAAGTGGTTGGGCTAGAAGGATGATTGATATGACCTGAAAGATGTTTCTTATGCTTTTAGACCATTAAATTATGAAGAAAGACAGATTATTTTAAAAACAAATTATAAAATCAATAAACCCCAAATTGTTAATAAATTAACACTGAGCTGAAGTCCTCTCCCAAAGCAAATTTCCTGGCCTTTTTTTTCCCTTAACCAAAAGAATAGTGGTTTCTCTCATACCCCCAGACCCAGAATGGTTTGGCAGAGCAGGAACTGTTAGATTTACTGCTTACAAAGTGTGCAGATAATGAGATGGCATCTTGCTCCAACCTGACAGCAGGATAAGTGCTGGGTTAACATATGTCAGAGACATGGGAAACTGCAGAGCAACAGGGAAACCCCTTAAATGGTGAAATCCTCCAGACACCTGTTATAACAGACACCTGATTAACTGTTAGTTTTATTTCATCACCAAGTGAGTTCACAAGTTTTCTGGCATCATCTTCAAATCAAGAGACTCCTGCTATGTGCACATATATTTAAGGGAATTCCAATTTAGTAAGGAGCTTTTTCCCAGCTGTAAAAGGGAAACAGCCTATGCTTTTCCAGAACAAGCCCTGGGGAAACCTCTTTCCCCCTCATCACTATTAAAAAAGCACTGTTTAGGTAGGGTTAAAGGGAGGGAAAAGGACTGCTCACTTGGGAGATTCTCAGTCTTGCTAGGAGTAAGAGGTCTGGTCTGAAACGTCAATTCATTAAAATCCCTACAGACTGAGAGCTTTATCTTTCTGCCAAGATGATGCCCTTCCCGTTCTCACCAGCTGTGGACTGTAAATTGAAAGGTTTTTCAGCCTGGCACCTGGAAGCAGTGAGTCCCTCACACTCTCTGTCTGTCCACACAGATGTGGAGACAGCTGCTCCTCAGCAAGTGTTTAACTCTCTGGTCAGGTTTGAATATTTTTGGATAAAGGGAATTGACTTCAGGAAGGTCTTAGCAGCTCTGTGAAAATAAACACCTACTAATGGCAAAATATAAAAATTGGGATCTGACTGAAAAGAAGCTGGTAGCACCCCTAAGCAAACAAGCTGGATGGACAAACAGCGGCCCTGGCTCCGGCTAATGGCTCTGCAGAAGCTCGGGAGAGCATCTGACGGGACCACCAGGCAGGAGGAAGAGGGTTGGCTGAGGACATGGCAACATAGAATTTCAATGAGACGTGGCACAGATAGTCAGGAAACCAAGCTTCACTAGCCCCTCTGCTCACAGAATGAATTTGTTATTAGGACTGTGATGATGTAAGTTTATATAGGTCACTGTGACAGCAAAAATATATCATTTTTATCTTCAGTCTGCTTGATCTTCAGCATTTTTAATCCACAGTATCAGTCTGACTGATTCATTGTTACTTATAAACCACACTGAGAAAGACTTCATTTTATCTCCATGCACAAATACCCTGTTCCTAAAATATAGAAGATGTACATTGGCTATCTACATAAACAAGAGATTAGTTTTTCTTCTGATTTTATGACATTGTCTGTCTGTGCCCTATTGAATATATATGACCAACTGAGCCTCTATTTCAGCCATTTTATAATGCAATGAAACAGTATTGTGCTTTATTTCTGTTTGGTTTTTTGGGTTTTTTGGGGGTTTTTTTTGTTTGGTTTTTTTTTGTTTGTTAGGTTTTTTTTGGGTTTTTTTTGTTTTTTTTTTTACTGCAAATATGGTATTTAATCCCTACACATATAAATGTAGATAGTCTTCCATAGTACTCCTACTCATATCCCATTTATTCTCTATTATGGTCCACTGTATTTGCTTCCTGATAACATGTAGCATTGTTTTTCCTAGTCCTGACTGTAAGTGGGCCCACTGATCTACCATTGCCACTCTTCCAACCAAGGTCTGGATTTTCACTCTTACTTTCAAATGTAAAGAAACACATTCTGATCTCATTCTGACAGCTACAATGGCCAAAGAAAATGTATTCAAATAACATGTGTTAAAGATGTAAAGGTTGGCTGCTGAATCCTGTGGACTTCAGGACTCAGGGATCTCTCTGGGCTGACTGGTGCAGCCCAACTGTGGGCACATAGGGACTCTCCATCCCAGTCTGTTGGACACAGCTCCTGTCCTTGTGTGCAGGTTTGTCCAGAAGATGAGCATTTGTCCCAGAGAGGCACCAAGGAAACTGCACAGAGATTACCCAGCAAACCACTGCCTTCAGCCACAGTCACATAAACACAAACAACCCTCATCCCCTCCTCTCCAGCTGATAAGGATTGAAATCCTGTATGAAAACATGTGTCCTCACTTCGAGATTCATGAACACAGTTACATTCACAGATCCTTGGATATCAGCTCAGTTTGTAAAGCCCTCTAAAACCCATGCTTTTAGAGGGCTTCCTTACCTAGACCAAGTGGGTCTCCTCCTACTCTCCAGACAGTCCAGCTTGAAGTTTGCTAGCAAGAAAATGTATGGACCACACATTCACCTCCACAGTCATGGATTCCTTGAATTTAGCACAGCATCTCTGTCCACCCATGCCCTGACCCTGTGTCCCCTTATTCAGCATGACCTCAGACCTTGTGTCCTTCCAGGTTCAAGCTTCCTCCTGCTCATCAATTAGTCCAGCTTAAAATTTGTCATACAATTATGAACACATGTACATACAGGATAAAATTAACTAGGGGGAAAAGAAGCATAGTTTGTTATTTACATGTGCTAATATTTAAACCTCTCCCACAGAAATATACACCCTGGTCCCTCCAATTGCTGACAATTTGACCTAACCAGTGTCCCTCCAACTGGGACAACCCTGGTGTCTAGAAGAAAATAATTTCATCCCAGAAGATGAGTGCTCTCTTTTAGAATGATAGAATAATTTCAGATGGAATAGACCTTTAAGATCATCTAGTCTAACCATTAACCCAGCCCTGCCAACTCCCCTGCTTAATCATGTCCCTAAGTGCCACATTTACATGTCTTTTAAATACCTCCAGGTTTGGTGACTCCATCACTCCCTGGGCAGCCTGCTCCAGTACCTAACAAGCTTCTCTGTGAAGAAATGTTTCCTAGGATTCAGTTTAAACCTCCCCTGCTGCAACTCGAGGCCACTACCTCATGTCCAATCACCTGTTGCTTGGGGAAAGAGACAGAGCCTCACCTGGCTACACCATCTGTTTAGGGAGTTGCAGAGGTTGGTAAGGTCTGCCCTGACCTTGTCGTGCTGGCATGTTGGTCTCGCTAGTCGCTGTCACCAAGATCTATGTGTTCCTTCTCCAGTTCTCTTAGGCCTTGCAGCACACACTCACGGGATACGAAGTTTTGCCCATTCCCTAAGGACCCACGGAACCCCATGACAGGAGGCTCATTCCCCCTTCCCACTGCTTAGGGAGCCCAGGATGCCCCTCACTGCCGTGCCCGAGTGCCATCCCTAATGGCCCGTCACCCAGGGGCTGAAGGCGTCTGCTCTGTCTTCTTCTTTCCCTTACCACCTGCTGATCAGTTTGTGTATTTGCGTGCTTATTCCACCCCTTTCCTTGTTATGTGTTGCTACTTCTGAACTGAAAAGTTAGAGCCAGAGAACTTAAAGAGGCGGTGCTCCCCCATTCTACGCGGCCTCACAATACACACTCCGCAAGTTCTTGGTGCCTGAGGTCGCCTGAGGGGGAGAGGGATCCGTGAGCTGAGAAGGCCACAACTAAAAGACTTGGTACAAACAAAAGGGGAAAAGCCACTAAAAAAACGCCAGGCATCCTAGCAGGACACAGGGCTAGAGAACTTTATTTTTTTCCTTTTCTTTTGTTTTTCTTTTTTTATAAAGCATGGATTTCATGCTAGTTGGTATTTCTATGGTTTTACAACCCAAAATATGGAAGTTGATTCAGAAGTTGCAAACAAAAGTTTATTGTGCGGCTGCTGTGGGCAGCACAAGCATAGGTAGACAGGCAAGTGTTCGATTCTGCCAGAGGAGATGATTTGAGTAAGACATCATCCAAGAAGGTTGGCAACACAAAAAGGCACATCACTCCTAAAAGCAAACTTCAGTGAACTTGTTTCCCTGCTCTCCTTTCCAGTCCTGTCAAAATTATGAGAAAATGTGATACCATTCCCGAAGGTGATCATGCTGCAGCCCAAATCACTCCTCTCTCACTTCCCAGGAACCCCAGGTAGGACCCGGCTTTTCTGCAAAAGTAGCCACATCAATCCCGTTTAATAAAATTGTACAGCGGCTTGGAATAGTGAGTCAGCTACAGCAGCTGCTTGACATGTATTCCCACAATTTGTGAATGATGATCCGGAATGAGAAATTAGACTCTGCATTCTGAAAACCTGTGCTGCTGGTGTTGATAATCTAATCCTAAAGACCATCCTGCTGAACTTTCTCTCCTCTGACCAAAAGTAACGTGGATGCAACTGAGACTTAGATAAAACACTAAGGGAAAAGCTTTCCAGAATATTGACATTTTCCAGAGTAGTAAGAACAGTGAAGCAACAAGATCAGTCTCCTTCACAAAATCGGTTTTTTTCAAGAGCAAGTCAGGCAAAACATCTCCCAGGAACGGCACGGTGAAGCTAGCACATAAGAGGGGGTGGAGGGGTTAAGGTGTGGAGATGAGGTTAGTAAGGTTTATTGAACATACACTGAAAAATACTTCTCTAGGAACCTCATCTCCTCTACATACGAAAAGCCTTTTCTTCTCCGCAAAGCCCCATGATTGTATTCTTAGCAAATAGCAGTTATTTGCACTCCAATAGACAGAAGGGGGCGGGGGGGGGGGTGATTGGTGGATTTGTACGATCATTACAAGCCGATCTTCAGCTCCTCAAGATCCCCATCACAGCTTAGCCCTGGGGGTCCCTCTAAACTACTTCTGTCATTTGGCATCGGCACAGGTAACAGCCACGGCCATGGCCCGGGACAGACCAGTCACCCTCGCAGCCTCACTCCAGGAAATCTTCCCTATCCCCATTGGAATATCTTACTGCTATCCTCACAGCTCAATTGCAGGGAAATCCCCCACAAGTATATCTGAGGCATTTTGAGTTAGCACATTTAAACCCTTGCAGACAGTGACCCAAGCAAGGATGATGTTCTCACCCCAGAGATTAGGATGAAGAGCAAAGAAATTAATTCACTTCAGTTCCCATGGGCAGGCTTCAGACCTGTGAGCAGTTCCTCCAGAGCCCCCGATGCAACCCGCTACAACTAAACAAGTTTTTGATGCTAATGTCAGGTGTTACGAGCACATATTCTGTGCTCCTCTTCTCACCTAACACATTCCCTGCCTTTTCCATTTGTATACCTGGGTCTAGCACAAGGCATTTGGGAATTACTAAAGCCCTATGCCTTGATGAAGACAAGCAAAAGGTAAGCAGCTTAAACAGCTAATACTCTTGTATGACTACTCTATTCCACATTGCTACATGAAAATGTGCAAAAATTCTTTATAGGGTTTGATTTTGCATCATTTGCCTATCTATATGAGCAGAGAATAAATTCAAAGAAATAGAAAAGATGGCACAGAAAGACATAGTACTATGCATAGATGATATACTATTATACTTTCTGCCCATTAGGTAAAATAAAAATGGAAGAAAAGCAGGAGGACCCATATACTGCAACTTCAAAAACATTTAATCATTAATTGAATAAGGGGAAAATAATTCTTCTTCTGTTCCATTTCCCATACCTCTCTTCTTTTTTTCCCCTCTATCTCCCATTAAAAAAAAATCTAGAAATTTAAATTGCATCAGAATCTATTTTTGTCTGTTAAGCTAATAAATCACCATTTTCCTCAATAACCATTGATGATTTAACTGACAGTTTATTTTAAAAATAGATCAAGCATTTGGTCATGCAAGTGCTGTATTTTATCCCTAATGGAAATAATTACACTTACTTAAATGCATGAAGAAGCAAGGAGGAAATAAAATAGCCATCTATCTTATCCAGAGGTCTACCCATAGTCTTTACCAGAAAAAATAAGGTTTTACACTGTGGTGCTATAAAAGCTGAAAAACAAATGTTCCGTTCACCGTTGTCCTTGACCATTAACAAAGGGACGGGCTTTAGGATTTATGATAGTAGCAGGTACTGCAGTGACAATCTGTATGGTTCTCTATCTTCACATTGTCCTTAAGGGTAATCTTAAAAAAAGAAAACACACACACATACAACAAATAATTAGGATTAGCTGTGCAGTAAAAACAGCACTGTCAAGTAAAATATGTCTGAAAACTTTTTCTTAACTACAAAGTAAACAGGCCCTTTGGGGTACATGTACCAGAATAACCTTAACACCAACCTATGAAGCTGCATCATCTCTGTTTTTGGAGCTGTAATGTGAAGGTTTTCAGTAGTGACATGCATAGTGATATAATATGCTGCTCTTTAACGTGGACATTTCTAAAAGTGTCTAATTTTCCAAAAGTGTCAAGTAACCAATGTATGGAAAATCAGAAAATGTCCTTAAAATACATCATATGGGAATTACAAAAACAAAGGCAATGAACACAAGAGTCACCTTTATATTTAATCTCAACCAAATTCTAGCTTCTGCCTCAGGGCAAGTATAGCATTGTCAGTGTAGAATAAGAGCTATGTTCTCCTCAGGTGAAGAGCCAGGATTGGTTCAGAATAGTTTAAAGTCAGGTATCTGGCTCTCACATCCAGTGGGCACCCAGCGCTCTCCTCAGCTGCACCCACTGAGCTGTCACTTCACATTTGAGGGGTCAGAGGGGATCTCACCAAGCCTCCCTGTCACTCTAGAAACACTTTCATGGGTTCTGTGTCTGCCAACCATACCCATATGACTTCAGTACTCTAAGGTATTTCAAATGCACCAAATCTGTGAGTGGATAACTCAGCTGACCCTCTAGCTGACACATTTAATGAGCCTGATTCAGGTCACCACAGGACAGACACCTTAGCTTGTTTCAACTAGCTCACCATTTATTACATAAAATGTAAGGTTTCTTCACTTGGAGCCTAATCACTCCCAAAATAACTGGATTTAGAAGAACCTTCCAGATGAATGTTAAATGCTCACAGTACTTGCACACATTTACAGTTCCCTCTTGGTTATACTATGAAAAAGTAAAATACCATCTCAATTAATCTAATGAGCACAGATGGTTTTGGTCCCTCATTCCCATATATGTAATTGATAGTATTGACCAGACACCTTCCCAGAGAACACCTGTTTATGCGGGAAAGACAACTGGTAATTTACTTATTAAAATCAAATACACACTGCATAGCATTTAAGGGAAGGGTGCAATTCCAGAAGAGTTGAAAATAGTGGAACATGTCCATCACCAGAGCTGCAGGTGTCATGAGACAAAGCAGTTTCACAGAATCCAGTGGCACTGCACCAATTTCCTCATCCCAGCTGAATATCAGACTTGCTACTGGTTGATAATTTCTTCTTTAGAAAAAAAGAAAGAACCAAGGCATAAAGGACATAAATGCCAAGGATTCTTCCCTCAAACTGTTTTCCAGTGTCCTCCAGCAAAACCATATTCTTTACTATTCACTGCTTCAGCTTAATATTGTATTCTAAAAGAAGCTAAAGCAGACCTCATTCTCACCCTCACCTTGGTAAAAGCCTTTGCTACGCAGCATGTTGCTTCTGATGTAATGTTCTTTGGAACAAGCATGGTCTTCTTGGACCTCATTGGAGTGGGATAGGCACGGGAGAAACAGCACCCAGTGCACTGGTAAATGGGTGCTCCTGGCTTGGAAAAGAATCTGTTCTCCCCTAGCTTGCACTCTGGGCAACCTGCCATAAAAATAAAAGGAAGAGAATTTTACTTAGTTTCCAGCTATATTTTCATTTTCAAAAAGAAAGGGAAAGTGCAGGCCATAAGAGGAAGCACAAGCCACATTCTGTTGCTTGATGTCTGCAGAACAGAAAAGCACAGCCACCAAAGCTCTCCTCTTCAGGTTTTTTCAACTCTGCAACATGCACCAGCTGTAAAACTAGGCTGTGGCTTTCTAGGTAAACCACAAGCACTACTGGATCTTTTCTGGTTTTATTTTCAATTTTGTTGATACTTGTGAAGATTTGTTTCTGTCTACAGCACTAGCTATCCTAGAAGACTTCCTACTAGCTGTAGATAGTTAAAAGTACCAGCAGGATTTGTAGTGCTTCTCAAACATTGCCTGTTTTCAGGCAAGATTTTGTTATAGAGCACTTATGAAATGTTCGGTGGTACCAAGATTTTTGTACATCACATTTTTTTATATTTTAAGGCTACATAAAAAACCCTGCAACCTCCAAAGTACTCTTAAAATATAACATGTGTCTTTCACAGAATGCTATACCACCAGCATCCCATATTATGTGATCTACATATGAAAAATATTCTGTATATTATGAGGAAAAGCTGTGGTTCTGCTGTTCCTAATGTTATGTTGTAATTTAGTTCACAGGAGTATAAGAAGCCAAACATTACTATTCAATAGTGTTTCAAGGGATAAGGTTACCCACATCAACTTGAGGACATGGTCATCTGGGATATCGTTGACCTGGAGAAATTAAAGTTAGGGAAGAAATAGGAAGCATGCTCATAGTGAAGTTATCTTGATTTATTATACCCTCATTGTCAATAAATGCAACTGAATGATAAAATTTGTGACTACATTTATAAAATGTGAAAATTTAATTAATATTCTTTATAATTGTTCTATTTCTGAATGCTGAAAGCAGCTTACCCTGCATGAGAAACTCTCCGTCTGGGAAAGTATGAAGAAGATGTAGAAATACAGACAAAATGGTCAATGTGACAGCTGCATACTTCCCATAGCAATCCATGATCTGTCTAGAAATACAAATACACACATTATTGAAGGCTGAGACCAAAGGCAGCATGAAAAGAACACGGCCCCTGCCTGATGTGGGTTACTAAAGTGGAAAGAAACAAAGTTTATGAGCAAAACTGATATGAAGTGCTTTCCAGGCCAAAGAATGAGGGCAGTGGAAACAAGCATCTTCCTAATAAAGACAGAACAAAAAATAGAGGAAAGAGAATTATCTGAAGCCCAGCTACGCAGACTGGCTAAGAGACTGATGGCGTGGTAGTCACCAGGTGGAAGGCTGGGTGCTGGGTACAAGTAACTTCACCTCCTCCCTCCCACCTTCCCAGTGAGTCAGTTCATACTGGCAGAAAACAGAGGATAAAGGAAGCACTAGAAATAATCATTAGAAGAGGTATCCAAAAGCCAGTTCAGTGTGTGCATGTAGGTATGCAAATAAGGCTCTATGCAATCTGTGGTTTTCCTTCTCTGCTTGGACTTTTCCTGAAAGCTTTGGAAACATTGAACATGGCTGTTAGGCTCCTGAGAAGCAGCTGCCAGCACACTGTGACCTGTTCCTTCAACAAGAGAAAGCTGTGTCTGCAGGAGAAATTAGGTCCTTCACACTGTTTAGGTCCACAACTGCTTATGGTCCTGCCAAACATTCTGGGAACTGAATTGTGCTCAACAGCATCTACAGAGCCATGCAGAGTGGATTGGCTGGATCCTTCCCTCCAGAAAGTAAAGCACTTTTATTAAGGTTGTTTTCTGTATATCCTCTTTCCAGTCCCTTAGAAGGGGTGTGACTCTTGGCAGATTTGCCTGCACTGGAACACAATTGCACCGTTTAATGTTAAGCCATGCTCCATCCAAGGAAACTTTCCCTAGAGTGCAGGAAGTCAGCTGGAGAGTCTCATGCACCAGCAGAAGACAGACAGACTTTTCCAAATTATCTGTTGCTACATCATCCTGAGCTTTTTGATAGCCTAAATGCTTCAATGGCTCCAGTAAAAGAAGCCAGCCACAGGAATAACACCACAACCCTAGACAGACTATCCTGTTTTTCATGTTTTTGCGGAAGGCACTGTGGCATCCTTCACCCTAATTTTTCCAAGAAGATATTATGCTATAATTTGGTACATAGTCATGGCTTGAGGGAATCCCAGAGGGAAGTTTTTTTATATTATATTAACCAAAAGGGGAATTGAAATTGCAGATTTACATTTCCTCTATTGAGTCAGATTGTCAGGCTCATACCAAAACCACCAGAGACCTGTCAATAAACCACAGATGTGATCTTCTCTACTTTTCCAGAGCAATAGCTGTTTAGTCTGATGGTCTTACTTGAATTTTCTGACTGCCCCCATGCTGTTAACCCAGTTAATTTTCTCACCACTCATTTCATCTCACCATCAAGGAAGCTTCTACTTTGTTCTATTAAATATTATCTTTCTTAAGCTACTGGAACAATATAAAATGCCTGAATTTCAGGAGCTCATTAGAAAGATGGTAATTTTAAATCTTTCCCAGCAGATTAATTCTCCCCTCATTATTTACGATATCTTGTCTTTTTCTATTAAAGACTCTAAAAGATGCGTTAATACCATAGGTTGTGTAATGTTTGATATTTGGCAGCAATTGCTACCATTGAGCAGGAGAAAAACACAAAGTTACTAATGAAGAAGTTTGGGACCCAATCCAAAATCAAAAATTATCAATGTTTAGCTTCAATCTAATTCTAGAGCCTCATTTTCTCTTACTTACAAAGTAAGCTTAACTCTAAGCATTGATGTTTTAGTCCCAAAGTAACTTTTAAGTTAGTGTTCAAAGCAAAAATTTTGACAGAATGGAAGGAGGGGGAAACTTTTGAAAAAGAAGGGAAAGAGAATGTCAAAACATATGTAATTGTTGCTCTGTAACAGTAATTTAAAAATAAAAATATATTACCTCCTTTGTTTGACAAGAATAAATCAGAGAAACTGCAGGATGGAGTTTGAAGATGAGCTGTCCTCAACGCTTGGTGGTAAGTTCCCAAAACTGATATATGAAAAAGTTGCATCTTTCTTTTATACCAGTAACAGCTAGATCATATTCCTCGCCCACATCTAAGCCATTGGATCAACTGTACATTTTCTCTAATGACTGAACATCACTTTATGTAATTACCAGCCCACCATGTTGATCTTATCTTCAACCTGACGTTAATAAGGATTATTTTTTCCTTATATAATGAAAAAAAGGTCAGATTGAGAGCACAAAGTCAGTGCTGTATGAGTTTCCTGGGGAACTCCAACACTGAACATACATTTTTTTGTTACAGTTTTCAGTGAACAGAAGCTCATTTTTAAAAAAGAACAAATTAATGTTTTCTAATACTTCTTTTTAAACTGAGGAATATTATTAAAAATATATTATAAAACACTACTATAGAAATAGCATTGTTTTAGCAGAGAATAAAAAATAGAGCAACAGTGTTTGATACAAACATTTAGAAGAAATGTTAATTTGTAAATTCTCCATTTAATTTAATGTCCAGAAAGATAAACACAGAAGGAATACCTTTATAAAGGTAAGATTTCTGGCAGGATCTTACCTTGTTTTTAGAATAAAGATAATGCAATGGAGGCACTTCTGAAAATTGCATCAGAGTGCAGCTTAGAGACTTGTAAGCCCTCAATTTCAAGTGACAGAGTCTGTGGAGATGCTGGCTAAATAGTGCGGATCCTACTCTGCCTTCTCGCAAAGCTGCACAGCCAGGCTCGCATCCATTGGAGGTTTCCCTTCCTCCTCTCAAAGGGAAGGCAAACATTCAAACACCTTTTGGGAACAGCCCAGCCTTGGGTCGGTGCTCAATATTTTTCTGCTGAGCTTCCATGTCCTGGAGAGTTGAGGGAGGTTCACTTCAGATGTAAAAGCTCACTGCAGAAGTTAAGTGCCTAAAGCCTAGTTACTCACTCTGGATTGCCCTTACAGACAATGGAGAGAAACAGCCCTAAACATCTATTTCAGTACAAGACTAAGCCACTTTTATGGTGTGCCTATTTTTCATCATTGAGAGTCCACGGTAGCTGCCTTGGACTGCTCACTGTTCTACCCAGAGAGATTTACAAATGTTTTATAGCTTAAAAAAATTCTTAAACACCCAAAGGCTTAAAATTACCTTTTAAGGACCTGATTTGTGTCACACACTGATGGAGATGGGATATTGAAAGAGACCCCCTGCAGCTTCTCATGTTCCTATGAAAATGAGGCATTTATTCACAAAACAATCAGTCTCTTACCAAAAGTTTATTGTATAGCTGGATTTGGTGAATTGCAAATTGAATTCCTCTGTAGATTTCTGCTCTTCAGTTTTCTTCTCTCCCTTGCAGACTCTCTTCTTAATAACAGCAACACCCCCAGACTCCATTTACTATTTCAGACACATTTATTGCAACCTTTATCACCTCTGCCTTCACTAACAACCTCATCTGCTTCAAGACGTCAGATACCTTTTTCTCTTCCATTTTTTCAACTCATCACTGTAAAAAAGTTAAACTCAAAACAATTGTCCCCAGCCTACGCTTGGCTTGAAATTGGCTCCTGTTTCACTACTGAAGATGGATTCCTGCACACGTAAGTTTGTCTGGTTTTTTTTTTTTTCAAAAATGTGTGCTGGTCCAATAAAAGATAAATTTTAAAAAAGCCTCTCTCCCCACAATTTTTGCTTCATTTAATAACAAAAGCACACAGTTGAAATTTGAGAGCTATTGGTAAATATAGTTTATTAAGAAGTGCTTCCCTTAAAGCACAGAAGACAGAAGCTTAATATTTCTTGTCATTCAAAGCAAATTGATGAAAATTGCTGAAGTTTATAAAGTGCCTCTGTCCTGCTCATTTTATACTCACCTCAGCTTGCAGTCCTTTGGGAAAGCCAGAATGGTTTGTAATGCTTCACAAAAGCTAGAAAACTGTTTTCATAACAATGAAAATAAGTAAACTTTGTATTGTATATTTGATACTTTCCCATGTATTGTAGCAAATCATCTACTAATAAAAAGCAAAAGCTATGCAAAATGTTTATTTCATCAGAAGGATTTAAGCACAGTGACAATGTTATCCCCACAGCGGAAAAAAAAAATGCCCACAACCTGTTGCTCTTTCCCTATCAGAATGTATTAGGAAAAAATCTTGTGAAGTCAATGGAATTACAGTGGTACAAAAGATAGTTTAAAAAAAGCTCCTATATTTATTAAGAGGATTTCTTACTTTAGCCGCTCCAAATCTCCGACTAAAAATACTTGGTAAAATCTGTCTTAATGTGTGACTGAATGAGAAATGAGAGAATATGGCTCGCTGTTTTGGAGGGGGAGAGGGCACCCTCTAGTTTATTAAATCACTTAGTGATACTCCCACAAGTATTTTTGCCACACTGATATAATGATTTTATGGTCTGTACAAGCATATGGATAAAAATATAGGTAAATATGTACCCCAAACTGGACCATCAAATATGCTTTGCCAAGATCAGTATTCTGCCATTCTGCATTAGAAAAATGTAACAAATTGCTAAAATTTCCAAGTTTCTTTGAGGCGGTATGTTCCTAAATTGGACTGGGACTCTATTAAGGAACATATGTGACACTAAATATAGTACTTGTTAAGGCTGAAATCAGCATGAGCTCAGAACCTAAATATTATGAAATTGCAGAACTTTTGTCTCCTTTCTAGGAGCTGGGTCCCTACAGCTCCTTCTCTGGCTGTCTCTGGAAAGGAGAGCTCACGTCTCCTCCGTAGCTCTGCCAGATGCTGTCTCAGGGTATCTGTCCTACTTCCCTACTTAGTGATATCTGCTTATCTGCAGGCTGCTTCCTGATGCTGCCTCTTCCTTGCTAGAGGAAAGCTTTTCTACTTTGCCACTCAGCACTGACAACCAGCACTGCCTGTAAAAGACTGGGGAAGGGCTCTCTTGCTTCAGAAAACAAATGCTTCTATTCAAAAATAAGTCCACTCTATCCATAAACAGAAACACACCCTCCAAGTGTGTTTACTAATATTTACTAATATTAGCACTCTTAGACAGAATCTGCCTACTTTAATAAGGGTAATACAAGGTTTACTATACCATACCCCAGCAGAAAAGACAGTAGAGAGCACACCTAACTTTTGGTTTTTAATTACTTCTGTGGTTATCCCTGCTTTCTTTATTGGTCTTCCTAATCCCTGCTGACAAGTAAATGAGAAGGAAAAACCTTTAAAATGAAGGTTTGATAGCATTTTTGGCTTGGATGGATGAGCAGGTTGAGCTTTGGATGATTCTTTTTTCAATAATAATTAAATTATATTTTAGAACTTCCTCCAAATGCAGCCAAAATCCACTCTTCATCATTTGTGCAAAATCAGAAAAGAGCAGTCCTCCATCTGAGAAAATGGAATGCTCACCAAATGCCAGAAACTCCTCCTTCCTTCTCCCTTTGAATCTTCAAATGCCTCCTTGATATCTTTGTCCAGCCCTGCCCTACAGGCTGATACAGCACCCACAAGTGAGAGCCTGCACCAGACCTTGTACTAGAAGGCATCCCGAAGCAGTGGTACTATCTTTTTGCATTTTGGGTGTCACTTCCTTCATTTCTTATGCTATCTTCCAGAAGTTCCTAGGAGGAGAGAGGATATCCCAAGTCACTAGTCACTGACTTAAGCAAATTATCAGGATGGCTGAAGAGAGAGAAGAACCAGAATGAGTGAGAGTATATCATGGAGAGAAGAAATTTGCTGGGGATTCAAAGGAACAAAAGAAGTAACTTGAGTGTTAAATAAAGAGATATGCAGGTACTTCAGTATTCCACAGAGTATCCCTACTCCTTCTCAGTTTGATCCTAATTTTTTAGCTGCCATCAGTTTATTCGCAGAGACAGTAACACCAGCTCAGTGCACGTGTTACATATACCCGTGTGTGTACACACACACACACACACACACACACACACACACACACACATATATATACACACACACACATTCATAGCTGTAAAAAAGGACCCCTGAGAAAATACACACCATTAGGAGCTCCCTTCTGCTGAAATGCTTCATACTATATTATGCAAAGAGTGAAAGGCAAATTTTCTATTCTTTTACAGATGCTTTCAACTGATTATCTAAAATTGTCTCTCAAAGCAATACTTCTTGGCCTCAGCCTTCTTTGTTTAAAATTGACAGAAGTTCTGCCATTATTTCAAATGACACTGGATCAAGATTTTAATATTAGCTATTAGTGTTCTCAAGCTTCTGCCAAACATTGATTATTCTGAGATAATAAGTCTTTCAGTACTTATTGCACATAAATAATTGACTGAAAAGCCTCTCCTATTCTAAAACCATAGTGTAAAGCAGTCTCACTAATTCATAATTTTTTGTTTGTTTCTAACGGAATTAATATTATAGATTATGGCACTTCAGAAATACATACACTAAACATTACTTTATGCAAGCTAAGTAAAAATTGTGTCACTGAAGAAAATCAGAAAGATTATAAGGAATAGATATATTGCTTCCCTTTCTTACTGTGATTTTCAAGGTCCAAATGTTTAATCATTGCTTGTTATTAGGCAACTTACAGTACTAATAGGTGATGATTCCTGTTTAGCTCTGTTTTCATGCTTCTTTTATTAATAAGTTTATTTGAAATCCAATTCCTTTGAGCAAATTTAGAATAGATAATATTACAATTCTCACAGCATTGTGGGACAGCAAACAAAATGTCATTAACATGTAGGTTTAGCTTCAAGGGCTTTAGAGATTGCATTTCAATATTCTTATTCTCTACTTTTAATTAATAAAAGTAACCACACCTCATAAGATGACTAAACGAGATTACAAGGTCAGGAAGGTCTGTTCCTGTGATGTATAATGCTGCTGAGTTGAAGTAACCAGGTTTGTTAGACTCCTGAAACAATAAATATTATTAATTTATTTATTATCAGACAGAGGTAAACCACTGGATTGCATAGACTACTGAGCAAACCAATTATGTCAATGAATATGTTCCTGCACCACAAGGATAGTCCCACAAGGGTAGCCCATGAGAGATGGATAATGCTGCCTTAAACATATTTCAACTTTTATCCCTTGTCTTGAAAAAAAAACACAAAACAAACACACCCCCCCTCAAATCATATAAATGCATCATTGCATGTGAGGTTTAGACTTGATAAATAGCCATGTACAAGTGAAATGTATATCTCTAGTGCAGCTAAAACAAAGAAGTCTGATCAATAATGCAGGATGTCTCATTTATATAACTAGCTGTTTCAGCAACCCTCATTATCTTATACAGTAATAATTGCTCAGTCAATTAGCTATTATCCTTTTCTAGCCCCAGATCTGAATGCTTTCATATGCTCACTGTATCACCTCTTATAGTAGTAGAGGTTTACATTATTAATTGCTTTTACACTTAATAGAACTGTATTTCTTGATTTACAAACAAAAGCAGAAAAAATGCTCAAGTTCCTCAAATTCCAACCAAATTGCAGCAAGCAAGAAGTAGCCTACATTGCTGATAATTTAAAAAATGCACTGACATAGAAACTTAGCTGGAAAAATGTTTCTGAAGAAAACAGGTTATTTCTATCACTTCACCAAGAGGGTCATTACCAGGTTGCTGTTACCCTCTCTTACTGTCACTGCACAGAGAAAACTGGATGCCAGGTAATCTGGCTGAATAAAAAATTCACCATACTTAAGTTCCATATTGCAGCAGCACCTAAGAAACCCACACAGAGAACAAGCATATAATGGTCCCCTGCCCTGGAGAGCTCACCATCTCATACTGGCTTTGGGGGACTAAAGTCGTTCCCCTAAACTCCTTCTGTTCAACCCACTTGGGCATTTTTCTTAAGCCGTCAGATGTCAAACTAATGTTCTGGGCTTCACCAAAATTTTTAGGTATACATAATGCAACAGGTCATTTCCCTCACTCACAGTGGTCTATTCTGATCATGTCTAAGCCTTCCCTTCGTACAGCCACCTGCCCTTTGGAGGAACTGTGCACAGCATTTGTTTCACATTTGCCAGAGACTGTCAGAGCAACTAATAAAGGAAATTAGACATGGTATTTGGCTATTGGTGTGAGTCAGCACACGGAAAATGGGCTAGAGTGTTATAATTAATGCCATGTTGGAAAGCAAAGTGGGCCAGTGTTGCCCACCTCCATACCATTGTCTATCAGAAATAAAAAGTATGTAAATGTTATTACATTTACATAATAACACTTCAAAATACAACTTATAGTGCTTTGAATGCTGGATATTTAGAGTTTATTTCCCACATTGTTGAAACGTAGCTATTCTCACACAGCAGAACAGTAACCATTTGCTGCCAACAATATTACATGGCTGTCTTCAGGGGCCAGCAATCCATTAAATTTACATCTCAATTTTAGGCTACATATCTAAGTGATTATAAAGGTCTAAGCTGTAAGTTTTGGAGGAGGGAGAAGGCAAGGAAAGGCAGTCTAAAAACCAGGGAAAAAAAATGCTTCTATTTTATATTTTTTTTTGTGATCTACACTATTTCTTAAAGTAAGTTTAGAACACAAAATGAAAGATCTGAGAAATGACTGAACAGTCTCTTATTCAGATGGTCTAGATGGTATGTGTGGTGTGTACTCCTTTCAGACATGAGAAATACAGTAGGAAATGCTTCAGAGGATCACTCCCTGCTTCAATACTCAGGAATTACTTTGTTCGTGCAACATTCTGTATGCGCTTCAGTAGTAAGCTGTCAAGAAGTATAGATTGTTGGTATTTTATCCTTGCACAAGTGCACAGAAGGATAAAAGCTACCACAGTGGGATTCAAATCCCCTCAGCTTTAGACATGTGCAGTACATACGGCCAGTGTCCATACTGGTGGCTCTGGCAGTCAGTTGAAAGACAGAGGCATGGTCTGTCTTAGCTCTCGCCTTAGAATAAAAGGAGTGATGCCCTACAATTGCTTGCGTCTCTCCACTGCTTACAGACAGGTCAAGAAAGCTGGCTTAGATAGTCATATACATTTTTAAAGATATTCACAATGAACTAGATGAATCCAGTGCAAAGCATCATTAATATTTTGTCAAATATGCTGGAATGAATATAATCATGTTTTTTTCTTTTGCAACTAAATAACCTAAGAAACATGCTGTAAGCAGAAGTTCTCTGTAACTTCCCACAACATATCCAGGATGTTAAAAAGGGGAGGAAAGTGAGGATTGATCTTATCTGCTAATTGCCTCTCAGATTCTTTCTCTTTGTCTGTGTTCTTTGCAACCTCTTGTTTTAGTGGGTATTTAGGTTGAAAATTCTCTGAAGAAAAAGCTATCCTTCTATCCAAATTATTTTTATCCATGATGATGGTCCTAGACAGTATAACAACTACAGACCAACACTCTGCTTGCTTGATACTGAGAAGGAAATGCCTTATGTCCTTTGAAAGGATGATGCTGCAAGTGCAGCAGACTTTAGAGAACATAATCACCTCCGCAGAGCTATTCACAGGTAGGAGTAACTTCACCAGGACCTAGAGTCTGATAGGTGTAGAGAAGTGCATAGACTAACACAAAATGCATTTAACAATATCAGGTTTGAAATACACATTGAGGATTGTCAGCTTGTAGAGTCCTTGGTAGAGGCAGATACTTACAGACTGGCAAAAAATAATGCTGGCAAGTGCCATTCAAAATCTTTAAAATAAACCTTCAGCTCCAGCTTCACGATGTTGATACCTGAGAGTGCACTACATGCTACTTTAAGAAGGCAGTCAGACCTTTTGCCTAGCAAGCTAATAAAAACATTTTGGTGTCACCACTTGTTAATTGACTGCATTATTTTTTTCCCTGCTAATATCCTTTACAGGTTTTTTTTTTGGTTTTTTTTTTGTAGTTTTCAAAAAACATTTTAAAAGCCATATCTAAATATTAGGTAGGAAATTCAGAGGTAGTACAGATTTGCTATTTCTACTGGCTAGGACCAAATACTACCAAGAGAAGTATGACTAGGGAACAAACATTAACATTTGATATGCCTCGTCAAGATGAAACATACATTTTTAATTTAAACAGAGCTTTTTAATTTAAACAGTGTTTAATTTAAACACTGCAGCATTGAACGAGGCAGAGTGCACTGGCCAGTGAAACCAGATTTGCTGCTGTTTGATATGCTGCAGAACAGGGCAATACAAGTGATTCATTACAGCAAATAAGGTCACAAGTTTACCATTGATTTATTGGTTTAAAGGCTTGTGTGTGTGAGATCAGCTCACTCTGACACGGAAAAGTAAAGCTTGGTGCCAATATCTTTGTGTTTTAACAGTTTCCTGGCTGTTTGCTTTAAGTCTTCCACCAACGCTGCTTTAATGTGCTAGTGAAAACAGAGGAAGAAACATTCTTGGGAACTTTTTCAGACTGACATCCATCGCACTATGCTTTAAAAACCTATATTAAGCAAATAATGAATTAGTACTCACAAACATATGATTAGTATTCTCAGAACACACCTTGCAGAATTGCTCAGTGTAAACAGGGAGGACAGGGGATGTAGTGACTGATGGGTTAAGTTTCCTTGGGTGTACAAAAGAGTCCTCTGTGATTGCCATCAGTTTATGTTGGAATTACTCATCTTGCTGCCTGTGAACCAGTACTGGGTCACAAATTTCTGGGTGGTGGTCTAGCAAATGTTTCCAAGAGGAAATATGAATCCTATACACATGCTTTCCCTCCCACTCAACCAAATCCTACATACAAAGTTGTGATCAGTGCCAGTTACAAATGAGGAATGAGCAAGTGCTAACCATGTAGTAAGTGATTCACCAGTCTAACAAATTAAAGTCTAACAAAATAAAATTAAATGCAGAGGAAAGAGTGGGGAAGGAACTTGGGGAGGGGAAAAAGCATGCATGGATATGAACTGATACTTTCAATATTTACCATATTTGAAGGTATGGCTACACATAATCTGCAAAGTTTATTTAAATGAGCCTGAGATTTGCCTCATCAGACAGAGGCAACTGCAATTCCAGACAGACAGCTGACCTGACTTTCTAGATTCCCTCAGAATCAAAAGCAGGGGAAAAGGCATTTTTAGACCTATTTTTGACAACTGTCTCAGGCCAAGACAAATTGGCCACTCTCCTTGGTTATAAGGAGAACCTAGACATCCATCTCAGATGTAACCGTGTACAGCTGCACTTCAGATTCTTATATCTAAACCGATAAGGCTCACAACAAGTCCCAAAATACCAAAACCTCACCTTTTAGCAGCGACCTAAATTTACTCTAACTATTCCCTATTTCAATCACTACAGTTTTTGTCAGAGCTTCACTACAGACACCGAGGTTCTGAAAACAGGGTTAAAAACGCCAAGGCAGGTATCAACAGAGGATCCAGAGGCATTCTGCAGGCACCAAATGGCCCCAGGACATCCCCCGCTGTCATACGGCCCCATATCAAGGCAGCGGTTCGGTCACAAAAGCAGCAGGGACACGGCAGCGTGCTGCCACATCTGAGTGACTGCGTTCAGCTGAGAAGCGAGGCTTGTCATGGGAGTCACAGCAACACCCGGTGCCGCTGGATTGCTGCTGTACTCAGGATCAGCACGTTCCAGGCTCCTCTGCACCAGTTTCCCCGCTCGGGTGGCGCTGACACGATGGCTCTGCCCGCGGCCACAGCCAAGACTCGGTGCCTGAGGCGAGGCCGGCACCCGCCCGGGTCCAACACCGCGCCACAGCCGCGCCGGCTCCGCTCACCTCCGCGCTGCCGCCCCAGCAGCGCGCCCTTCCCGGGCATCCCGGCGTGCGCGGAGATAACACCCAACAGCAAGCAGACACTCCAACGCAGCTCAGGGCAAGAGATCACACCAGGTCCCCAAGCCAGCACTCTGCGTTGTTTGCGGAGCAGGCGCTGGTGTGAAGTCTCATTAAGTTCCGTAATGTCGCAAGTCCCAGCGATTTCAGAGGCATTTAATCATGTACTTACACGCTGGCCGAGCGGGGTGTACATAAGCACGCACGCTTTGCTGATTACAACAATTTTTTGACACTAAGCACACATGTAGCAGAATGGTATTGGGATTGTCAAGTACAAACTTAGAGAGTCCAACCCTTTGATCCCACGATACTTAAGAGGCGGAGGCGGGGCGCGGGGAAGTTAGAGGTGGCTAAATTAGTGGGCTGTGAAGAAATTAACCATGAATGTTCAGAGAACTAAGTGAAGTAATGTTTGAACCATTAATGACGATTTTCAAGAAGTAACAGCAAGCAAGGAAAGTTCAAACTGTAGAAAAGTATAAATGCAATATTTATTTTTAGAAGAGAGAATAGAGAACATAGAGCATTTTATATTGTCAACCTTTCATCCCCTGAAATGGAACAAATTATTAAATAAAAAATAGGTAAATACCTGGAAGGTTATGATAATTATTAAAAACCAGTTTAAATGGGTTATTCATGAGAAAAATTGTATCAATTGATGCTAATCTCATTTTCTGACAGGATAATTGCTTTAACAAATAAGTGCAAATAGCAGATATGATGCATCATGACAATGACAAGCTTTTGACATTGTTCCACACAGCATTTTACTAAGTAAGCCACGTCAGTGCAATACAGAGATAAGTAGCAACCCTGTAGGTGCACAACATTTGTAAAATCGTTCTCAAAGTGCAGTAATTGATGGCTTGTTGTCATTCTGGGAAGCTTTCTCAGGAGGAGTTCCACAGTACGTCATCCTGGCAACAGTTTTATACTCCACATGCATTTAACAGCCTGGGTGATGGCATGTCAGTGCACTGACACAGTTTGGCAGTGATACCAGCCTGGGTAAAGTGGCAAAGTGCTGTGAAGGATGGAAATAGCACCAAAAATGGGTCTCGAAGAATCAGCCTAAAATCAACCTGACAAAATACAAACCAGACAACACTTTGGGAAGATATATCTAATGAGGGCAGAAATTTAAATATAGAATAGGAAACGACTGTGTAGACAGAACACAATCAGGGCGATCACAAACTAAAGCCACCAATGTAATAGATGACACAAAGAGTAATCACTCCACTTAGCTCTGGCAAAGTCCTAGCAAATGAGAACTGAGTTGGGCACTGGACACTGTGCTCCAAGAAATAAAAACTGTAGTCCATCGCTGAGGGTGAGGGACACATATGACAGCAAGGAAAGTAGGAAATACCAGCTGCAAGGAAAGCTGAAGGAATGAGGCTTATATGGCTTAGAAATATGGCAGTAAATTGTGAAATAAAGAGCTCAAGGAGAGGTATTATAGTGGCACTCAAAAATGTAGCAAGCTGCTATAAAAGATTTGGTGGCTATTGTTCCACTGTGACAACTAGAGAAAGAACAAAGATCAGATGAATTTCCAGCAGGGATTTAAGTAGAATACTATAAATCCAATCAAACAGTTCAGATTGCGAAGCATTTAAACAAGCTATGTTAGAGGCTGTGAAATCTTCCCTCCAGAAGTCCTGAGCCTGCTTCTTTTGAAATGCCACACAACTTTGTTTGTATGATTAATAAAAATACTGAAAGGCTCTGGTCTCTGTAAGCCAAAAGTTACTGAGTATTGCTACATCACTGCAAGTCCACATTACATTGATTTGCTGTTTCTGTAAGCATGGGCTTGAGCGGCAACAGGATCAGATCCACGTTTTTCCTTGCACAATGGTGCCTAAGCAATGGCATGCAAGTCTCAGATCTTTTAATGTAACATAATTTAATGCAGGTTTTGTATTTGAATAATATGCATAAATCTCTGCAAAAGAATTGCTATCTCACTATAAGAAAGGAGTTAGTAAACTGTGTATACTAGACAAAGGAAATATTTTTCAAGAGGTTTGCCTGAGGGAGGATTTAACAGAGGAAGTTAATGCATTCCAGCAAGAATCTCCATCACTATACCAGTGGATTATTTGTAAGTAAATCTAAGGCTCTGAGTGAGGAAAATTTGTAGCATAAGGAACGTGGATGAAAAACGTGGGATGGCTGTTGAAGATAAATACTTAGTTTGAAACAAATTCTTAGCTGGCTACATTTTTTCAGCATTTTTTTATTTCCATGACTAACTCTCAGTAATAAGAATGAAGTTTTGATTTAATTCCAAGAAATCATTTTTTAATCAAGAATTCATTAAATTTCCATCTTTTCATTTTCACTGCAGTGGTTTCTTTTTCTTTGCAATGATTTTATCATCTGATTGCAATCAATATTTCTGTAACAGGCAGTATATCATAAGTCAGAGAATGGTAAGAGATTACAGAACATTTATACTACCTCTTCTTAAAGTCCATCCCTGTACCTCATCCTTCTTCCATTTGCAGGTTGCACCATTTTTTCCTTTATGGACACAGGGATCTATATTTTACCAAAGCTTTTCAATATTAATTTGCTGAAAAATGCAATGAAATATTTTTTTAAAAATAAATGTGTTGCTGTAAAACATGTTCTTGAGAAGCAGTTTTATGCTTTATCATAGCAAAGAGCTGGGTGTCACTAGTAATTAACTGGTTACTACACTAAGTAATTAACTGGTTATAAAACAGCTAAATAATGAAGAATCAGGAATCATGCAGAATGCAGATCAACATGAAAAAGAAAATGTTCTTTTAACTGGCCTTATGCCTAAAAGTAAATTCTTCCTTTACCTATTAGTAGGATAATCAGTTTTATTTTAAATATACTCTCTCCTCTTCCTCCCCAACCTGTTTTACAAGAACTGCCCTATCCTAGTGCCCAATCCCTTTCTTCCATACTAATGAAAAAGATTCAGTTCTTAGACACAAAATTAAAGTAACCACCAAGAAAAAAAAAAAAGAAAAAAAAAAAAGAAAAAAAAAAAGAAAGGGTTTCTTGTGTTTCTGTGGAATCGTCCTAACTGAAAAGCCAAATCTTGCCAAATGGGAAAGAGAATGAAAAAAGAATGCAATGATGGGAAAACACGCCGATCTCCAGGACACCCTTTCTTTCTCTTAATAATTTTTTAAGGTATAGCTAGAACTCTGCTAGATTCTCTTAATGAGAACTAAACTATTGAGGATTTAGGCAGTCTGCACTGGGAAGCGAACAAAGGAAAATGATAAATAGAAAACTAAATTGGAAAGGTAGAAAGGCACCATTAATTACAGGTATTAGCACTGTGGTTTGTATTAAATTATGTAAATGAGAACATATCCACTCCCTTGCTTTTAAGATAGCTCTGAAAATATTTTGTAATATTTCCTTCTGAAAAAACAGCTCAAGCCATAACCCAGGCTGTATTTTCAAAAGTGCTGTTCTCCTTCATCATTAACTTGCTCCTTTCTGCAACCTGAAAATGGATATTGCAAAAACTTTTTCCATTTCTTCCCCCAGTGTAAGCAAAGACAACCTAAGACCAGGCTCTGCTCAGTTGGTTTTATTCTTGCTGTTAGACATATAGTTTATGTTGATTACTGAGTAATATATAGACCTATATCAGTGATTTTGAATATAGGTGAATGTGGGCCCAGCCTTGACAGAAGGCAACAGCATCATTAAGGAAGATGTGACTACACAAGATTAATTTTCTTGCCTCTTTTGGAGTTTATGTTTTATTTGCAATTAATTTTCATTATAAGATCCCTTTGCACAAATCTACCATTCTACCATTTTCATGAAGTTTCTTTTGTAACCTTGTGAAGAAATACTTACATGCCTCAGAAATAGCACTATTTATTGTATAACATGATAGCTATGTCTTTTTCAACATATTCAATAATCAGTTAACCCATTTTTCTTCACACTACCATCCTTCAGCTTGAAAACCTTCTGTCCTAACTAATGCTTACTTTTACTGTTTCCAGATTGAAATTACACTTCTTTTCACCTTTTGTTTCTCTAGGCTAAATGAGCCATTTTTATTCCTTTCTCATGAAACAGATTCTCCATTTTACTGATCTTTTTTTGAGTCTTTCCCTGTACCTCCTGCGGTGTGATCTCATCTTTTCTGAATAATAGTGCCCAGAATTGCATAAATCATTTCAGAGGAGGTGAGACCAATGTTTTTATCTGCAGTATCTAATGGAAATAGCTGACCTGGCATGCCATGTGATTTTAGTAACTTTTTTTGCAGATGAGTATATCTATGAGTTGGTCATCCTTAGCTGACGCAACGAGCTCTTCCTACCCACTGTTACTTCCAGCTAATGAGGTTCTTCCCCAGCAGAAAGTATTGCTATCAGTCTCCATTCTGTAATTAAGGTTCTGAAGGTCATCTAGTCTTGATCCTTCTCATATTGAAATTGTCTCACTATTTTGTATCATCAGCACATTTCATTATTATTGCTCCTTTTTT
Organism: Taeniopygia guttata; assembly: GCF_048771995.1. NCBI lineage: Eukaryota > Metazoa > Chordata > Aves > Passeriformes > Estrildidae > Taeniopygia > Taeniopygia guttata. The sequence goes on from NC_133027.1 coordinate 36,893,953, forward strand.
TTCCCCTAAACCATTAATGGAGATTTCTGGATGAATAAAGATCTTCTGATGTTTCAGGTGGCTATGTGATAGGTTTTTTTTTTTTTTTTTTTCATCTTGGATGTAGACACATTAGTTTTCATATCTTCTTTCTCATTAGCCCCTGCTTTAATTTCCTTTGTAAAGGAAGCTGAGCTTCTCAAAATTCTCACTTTATTCTCACCCTTCTTAATATTTTTCAAGTAATCATATTGTTCCATTCCTTTCAAGCTTTTGATTGTTCCCAATAACCCTTTTGAAGTGGCTATTTATCAAGCTGGGACTATCACTCTTGCTTGAGATTTAAATTACAGATATGCTTTTTCCAGCTACCGAACTTTTTCCACAAGCAAGTCCTCAACCACTTAGATGGATTTGTCATCACCAGCTCGTTCTCTTAATTTCTTGAAGTTTGACCTTTAAAAATTAAGAACCTTAATTATCAACCTACTTTTGTTCCAAGTAGTGTTTTCCTAATTGTTCTTCCAAAAACTATTTCTCTCCAGACTTGAAGCGAAGCATCTTCTGCACATCTTCATGCTCTCTAGCAGAAGTTCTTTGACACATTTTCCAATACCAAATCAAACAAGTTCTACTTTATTTGTCCTGTCGCTGTTTGTTTCTTAAATATCTATCATGCTGCAAATTCTAATCCTCCATTAATCCCCTTAGTCTCCCAAACACCATGAGTGTTTTAATATTTGTGTGATCCTATCCTAATCTTTATTCTGTCATATCTTCTGTTATCTCTAAAAGATCTAGTTTTGTTGCCAGGGCTCCAGTGATATACAAATATCACAGCTGTTTCTTGCTAACATGACATTCTCCCTGGAAAAGTTAGCTCTCCTCCCAGCTCCTGGCTACGTACAGTCTAAGCTACACTGTCATCTCTATTCCAACCCTCTCCCTTTGCTGCCACCATTCTAACCTCTGATACTTCTTGCATTACTTGCTTGATTTCCCTCTTCCACTACCTAAAATCAAATGGTGGGAGACTAATTTTATTCTATATGTAATGCTATTTCAAACAACTGATAGGTAAATAATCCACATACAGGGGAGTTTAGGCAATGAAGACTCCTTTATCTCTTACACATTTCTAACCAGGTCCTGCATCCCAAAACATAATGAGTATGTGATGTGCCTCCTCTAAATGACAGCTTTGAGACATGAGATCCAAAGTATGGAGCTAGGAAAACACCACACTGTGGAAATACTGAATCAGTCAAGGAAGCGGCAAGAATAAGAGAACAAGGAAGAGTGTAATTGAAAATAAATTTCTGATGGTGAGGAATACTTACTGCTATATGCCCTTATCTTAAATCTTTGTTTCTAGCACACTCAAGTCAAGGACTTTCAGGTCCTCTTGACAAAAAATTCTGTCTTTGAACTGGTGTAAAAGTCCTTTTCCTTTCCAGTCTTCCATCCTTTTTTTGCTCTTTCTCACCATCTTCACAGTCTTTGTTCATGGACTGTTTTGGTTGAGTTTTAATTTTCCTTCCTAATACATGCATCTTCCTCATCTGCTTCTCTCTTCTCTGTATTTTCTGTTTTAACAGCAAGTGGACTACTTGACTGTATTTACAATTATAGTCAATGATTCTTCTGCAATGTCAGCCTCCTCTCTCTTATATTCACATTCTTCCACTGTCACATAACCTGCCCCACATGTCCATGAAGAAAACAGGTATCTGAAAAGAACTTCTCTGCACAATCGCTTTCTCCTGTCAACATTAAGCAACAGCTCTTCTCTTCCATGAGCTCTGTCCACCACAATGTAGCTTCTGTCAGGAGTCAAATACAGGATGAACAGCAAGGAAGCTCTCGTAGTTGCTCTTTATTCTTTTCCTATTTCTCAGGCCATTGCCATGCTTGAATCAGTTGCTGTCATCATGGTCTCACTGTTGTCAAGAAAAAAAATAACTCCTTTGTTATTCGCCACTGGTTGTGGTCATTCCTTCTACTTAATAATTATTTTCTGTGTCTCTTAGACATAAGATTTGCAATTCACTGCCTGTGAGTAATAATTAAAGACAGGAGTTTTCCCTTGTGCACAAGGCCCCTGGAGGCTTTAGTGCAAGTCCTCTTCAGGGCAGCACAACTGAAGGACAGGCTACTTTCCACTTGACCCTGAGGAGAACAAAACACTTACTCTAACCTCTCCAAGTGCTAACCCTTGGCATGATTGAGAAACCCATACTCCCTTTCTCCTTCCTTCCTTCCTGGCCTGGGCTCTATTCAGAACATCCCCTGGTCAAGGCAGAAACAATACAGCAAGCTAAAGCAAGGACAGACTATCAGTTGGGGTATTGTGGTTCACCCTTAAGTGAAAATAATTGCCAACGGCACAGTATAGGACAGGGTTATCCAGAGAAGATATTTTAGATCCTGCAGATATATTAAGTGATTGAGGAAGAATAAATAGGTCTTCATGCCATTGTTTCCAGCATTTGCATGACTGAGTAGTGCTGGTGTTATAGGTGGTTTGGTAGCAAGGGACACAAACAAACACATACAAACCAGATTTACCTGGTATTACATTAACCTTAAATGGAAAAGCTGAAAGTCTTCTCTTCTTCTGCTTGTAACAGAATAGATTTCCTGTGCAATAAAAGTCAAGAAACTTAAAATGTTTAAGGCTTACAAGTCGCAAATAAGATGCCTACTGGATGCTTGTATGGAAAACAAGAAACATATCACTTTGGGTTCACTGCTATGACCCAAATGTGGTCATTTTTGGACCAGATTCCCAGATCTGTCTCTAAAATGTTGCATTCAGTGCTATCATTGTGAATGTCTACACTTGCAGACTAACATTGCTGCAGTTCTGGAAGAACTTCTTTTCTTCCCAGCTCTGATTAAGTGTTCATTTCAACATATGCCTCAGCTTTCAACTGCATGCAAGAAGTACGTAGTGGCATTTGTCTTTTGGGACCAAAAAAAAAAAGAGAACATCAAATCAATCCCATGGTCATACAAGATAAGGCAGTGGGTATGGGATATTGAGTTGCACCTGGGTCAGTGCAAGACTGAAAGGCATATTTAGGGGTCTGTTGGTAGTCCCATCTAGTCAAAAGACTGTTACACCCAATTCCAGTTTGTGTCTTTACATACATTAGTGTTCCTCATTTTTCAGATGATGTGAAATGCCCAGCTTAAGACAGCGCTGGCTAGCTATGAGAAATTACTCAGTTCAGTTCAGGTAGGGCTCTCACTGCTGTAACACATATCCTCCTGAATTCCTCAATGAGGAGGACTCTTCCTCAATGGCAATGTGAAGAGTGTGAGGCCATCAACACACGTCAACCTAGAAGACTGTGCAACCTAGAAGACTGCAAAACATGTATCCATGCCAATTCAGTGTCCATCAGATCCATGTTTTCCTTCTTGCCAGAATCAATACCTCAGGCCCACCTCCAGTACTTCCCACACTTTTGACAGAGGAAGGAGTCTCCTCAGCTAATTTAGTAGATGCAGGGAAGGACAATGTCCATCACTGGAGCTTTGCACTAATGTGAGCACATCACCAGTGTGTGAGAGGGTGCTTGACCCAGCATGCAAGGCCAACAAAGCCTTCCAGAACCTCCAGATCTCACCTGCTTAATTTGAACAGCCAAGCTGCACTTCCCATTTCCAGTCACGAAAGCAGGATGGCCTAGGTGTGAAGACAACTCAGTGGCACCCTTGAGGCTAAGACACTTCTGGCAGAGGAAGAAAGGTGAGGTAATCAACAAGCCACAAAACGTCAGAGGTGTCGGCCATGGCCCATCCAGCAGTGGTTGGTGCCACATGGTGCTCTCGGGTGGGAGGAAACATTGGATGTGACCCTTAGTGCCACGGTCTAGTTGACATCATGGTGTTCAGCCATAGGTTGGATTCAATGATCTGAGAGGTCTTTTCCAACCTAATTGATTCCAGGATTCTGAACTCGAGGGACAGCGGCAAAACCTGACGGATGCAACCCGCCCCACCGCCATTTGCCGCCGCTTTGCCGCCAAAACGCGTCGCCGCGCGGGCGGGGGAGGGCCCGTCACGTGGCCGCGCGGGGGCGCGCCCCAGCGCGCGTGGCGTCGCGTCACGTGGGGCGGGAGGCCCCGCCCCCTCCCCGGCCCCAGTCGTTGGCGCCGCGGGGGGACGGCGGGCGGTGCGCGCGCGCGCGCGCCGCGCGCTCCCGCGCGTCTCCATCTCCTCCGCACGTGACCCCCCGTCCCTGGAACGTGGCATTGTGTAATCACGTGACCCGGGAGCGGAGCGGGGGGGGCCGGGGAGGCAGGGAGGGAGGACAGGGGGGAGGGAGGACAGGGGGGCGGGGGGGCTGCGTACGCGACGGAGCGGGGTGCGAAGATGGCGGACGAGGAGGCCGAGCGGGAGAGCGGCGGCCCGGGCGGCGACCTCCTGGAGCTGCGGCGCCTGCGGGAGCGGCTGCTGGAGCTGGAGACGGGGCTGCGGGAGAGCCGCGAGCCGGCCGTGCAGGCGGCCACCGAGTACTGCAAGCAGCTCTGCCAGGTCAGGCCGCCTCTTCCCTTTTCCCTTCCCTTCCTCCGTGCCCTGCCCCCGCCCGCTCCCTCCCCTCCCCGGCAGGGTGTGTGTCTGTCTGTGTGTGTGTGTGTGTGAGCTTGGCCAGGCCGGAGCGCGGGCGCCGGGCGGGACCAGCGCCGCCCCCGCCGCGGGGAACCCGCAGCCGGCGGCCCGGTGCTGCGGCTGGGGGAGCGGGGGCTCGGTGCTCGGGGCCCGGCCGGGCGATCGACGCCGCCGCCGCCGCCGCTCTGTGTGCTGAGGCGGAGTGGCCCCGCGCCCGCTGCCGCTCCGGCCCGGCCCGTAATCCCCATCCCCCGCTTCGCCTCCCCCCGCCCCGGTTCTCGCGGTCTCCAGGCCCCTTTGTTGTGCTCTGCCGCTCGGCTTATCGAAGGGCCCTTTGTTCCTGGCGGTGGCGGACCGGGGGCCCCCCCCGTCCCCGTCGCTCCGACACCCCTCCTCCCCTGGGGGCGAAGGGAGGGAGGCGGCGGTCCGGGAGGTGGGGGCTCCGCCGCTCCCCCGAGGGGCCGGGCAGGAGCTGGGAGTCCGTCCCGGATCCGTCGGCGCGGGGCTCCTGCTCCATGCCCTCTTCCTGCCCCCTGCTCCCTTCCCTATCTCGTACACTGGAGGGATAGTGGAGTTTCTGCTATGCTGGGAAGGTGGAGGTGGTGCTAGACTATACAGAGTCGCCGGTGGTGGTGGCAGGTCTGTGGTGTTGCTCCCCGTTTTCTTGTCCTATCAAGGGAGCACAAGCCCACCTCAGGGGAGGACTCTCGAGCCGGCACTGTTTGAAGCACCATTGTGTGTAATTATTCAGCCTTCGGGAAAAGGCCCGCTTCCCGGAGCTTGGGCTGCTCCTAAAGCAGGGTCTGTTTGCTGGTGTTACTTCAGAGCTGGTGAATCTTCTGAGTATTCGTTCCTAAACAAACTTTGTGGCACTAGCTCCACAGACTGCTAAAAAAGCAGACCATTTTAGTCATATCTATGTCTATACATGGCCTTGATTTGTCTTAGATATCCTTTCTTGGACAGCATTCGGTGAAGCCCAATGTATAAAACAAGTTCTCAAATTTTAGGCCACATGTTCTAAGCCACTACTTCTGTAGCTTTACTTTGTTTAATAGTCTGGGTGATACAAGCCTTAGTGTCTGTTTACACATTACCGTCACCCGTTAATGGACAGTCAGGCAAATTGTTAAGAGGTGTAATAAGAATGAATTCAAATGGGTAGTTTGAAATAGTTTTATTTATGTGTTTGTTTATTTATAGTGTTTTATTTATGATTTTGTATCTGGTTTCTTAAGGAGTTGATTCTTGGTGGCCATTGTAGCATGCTAATTTCACATCTGTCACTTCTGGAATAAACTGGGCTCTACTTCTTACTAATCTTAGGAAGATTTGCTACTAAATATTTTAAGCATAGTTTTATTTTATTTTGTATATACAGAATTCATATGTCAGGTTCCTTTTTCTCCGGTCAAAATTTATCATATTGTGCCTGGTTAGAATGTCCATGTCAATGCCCAGAAACATTGGTTTAAGCACAGAAAGATTGGTTTATGTCGGTTCAGATCAGTGTGTTGTTAGTCTGTTTTATCTTTGTGCCTACTTTCTTAACTTCTTACACTTAGAGGTGGAAATCTGCTTTTCCTGGCTCCAGCTCGACTTGTGAATGAGCTGTTCATTGAACTGAAGTAGTGTTGGGTAGGTGGGAATGAAGACACCATCCTTGACATGTACGGAGTGGATTACTGATGTCTAAAGCAGATTTATCACTGAAATCGTGGTTACGTGTTCTTAGTGAGTGGCTTCATGAGTTGATTGATTGATTTAAAGTTTAACTTGTAGGAATATTCTTACTGCTTTAATGACTGTTACAAAAGTCCGTTGTAAGGCCCAAGATTACTAGGTTTTTTAACCATGCCGTTTTTCAAAACAAGTTTCACTGAGCAAATCAGTTGTGTAGAAACTGACTTAGAAATCATGCTGTTTTGAAATGAGTTACTGTTCCTTCCATACCAAGAATTATAGTACGGCCGTATCTGGTTTTGCATGCTGATGTGTAACACTGAGGGTTGAGACATGCCACTCAGTGCCGAAAGATTCTGCTTTTCAGATTTTGAACAGACATCTAAACTGATGCTTAACATATTAAAAAGTGTTGTTAGGCAAGTATTTTTGTACTGGTTCAGCAGACGTTTTTTAAAATCTGTTCACCTGTGCTTGTGGTACCAGAATACTTATCCAGCCTCTGCTCCAGTTTTAATCCTTTATTTGGGCTAACACAAAATAGTATTCATGATTCAGAGAGTAGGCTTAGCTACTTAGTTTGCACTGCATGACACAGGTTGTAAAAAAACCGTGTAATATAAAAGCCATCTCAGAAATCTCTTTCAAATAACAGTTTAAAGGTATCTGCCATGCTTCCTAGAATGAAGTCTTTGAAAATATATGCATGAAAGAAGGATTTGGGCAAATATATGAAACTGAGAGTTGTTATTTATTATATATATAAATTGAATATATATCACTTATTTATATCTTAGGTCTAGAAGCTCAGTAAAGAAGTAATATCTTAGTGTTTCTCTCAGTATGATTTTACCTGATTTTTTGTCCTTCATGCTTAGTTTCTACTCATGTAATAATTGCACAGATCTTGGAAGGTCTGGTGTCCTTGTTTTGTTTTGCCAGGTAGTCACTCTGGAGCCCAGCAGCCACCTAGCTTGCTGCCATAAATTAACTTATTTTTTTAATGAAGTGGGTAACAGTATTAAAGAAATAAGCTTATTTTCAAACTGGTGGAAGCTAAAGAATGTGCAGTAAAGCATGGAAAGATCCTTAGGTTCAAAGGCAAATAAAGGATTTAAGTATTCTGTTCTTATTAAATGAAGTGGGAGCTGTACAGCCAAGTCCTTTATCTGGTTTTGAAATACCTCAGTTTGAAATATTTTATTGTTTATAACCCAACAGTGTAGAACAACTATTAAAAACAGAAAAACAAGACCCTTGTACCTTGACAGAAGATGTTATAGACCTGTTTTCTTCTCTTATAAGAATGAAGTTTTGATGCATTTTATATGCAGCATTTCATTAGCTATAATATGTTTGTGTGTTGCTGCTGATTGCTCTGTGAAACAGTGCAATTATTCTTAAATTTTGAGGGGATTATAGACTGGACCATAATCCTGTACCAGATCTGTGTGATTGCAGTTCTGTTCTCCACTGTCAGCCTGCAATAGAGAGCATTATTTTTATTGTTATCAAGTGGAATTCACATCCATATGGGTAAATGTTAAATGGTTTTTTAATTGTGATTTGTGCTATTTTGTTGCAATTCAGTAATGAGCAAATCCTTGACAAACGGTTATGTTTTCACAAACTGTAAGAGTGCAGACTGTGGCAGACAAAACAAGTATCTTCAACTGTAGTGACTAAAAATTGCAAGTGTAAATTTTGCAAGAATTCAGAATGATCTGAAGAAGATTGTTGTTCTTGTCACCATGTGGTGGCTGATTAGATTATTTTCAGACTTGGCTCTTAAAGGTGACCAGTTGTTTATATTCAGTTGGAGAAGACCAAAATGTATGTTCAGGTTTTTGTGCTTGGGAGCTAGGTGAATGTGCTGTATCTCAGAGCTCCTCACTAGGGGCTGTGTCCCCTTCTAGTTGTCATTACACAGTGTACCCCGTTTTTTAAAATTAGTTTTGTGTAACAGATTGCAGACTGGTAACAAATTTTCTGTTGTCTCTAGGTGGTTATGAAATCTTTGTGCTCCTTCTACCTCTTCTGACTGTTTTTCTGTAGTTGACATGTTTTGAGTCTTCCCTCCTTTGTTATTTTGACACTTCATATCTTTCCCAAATCTGCTTCTAAGGGTTGTTTTTTTTCTCTCCTGCTGTACTGTGTGGTACAAATTCTCCAAAAGTATAAAGCAGCTAGGTTTGTTCTACTAATGTACAAGTTGTGAGCATAAAGTGGCCTGTATTATAAGCATAAGATACTATTTAGATGGTTGTGTGGCTTTTCCTCAATGACTTTGTGTGCACTTCTGGTTCATTTCTTGATTGTCTTGTCATGTCCGCCCATTATGAGAAAGATCATGTGTTAAAACTGTGCTTAGCTGTTAGTAGACACATTAATATCCTTCTAGTGTTGGCAGTTTACCCAGTAGTAACCCAGAATCTTCTTAACACTAGTAGCAGAAAAGGTGAAATAATGATAAAAAAATGGAGGTGAGGGGAGGGAATGAAAATTTTTGGACATTTCAAAAGACGCAACAGAAGTTATTATAAAGAAAAATTGATTTTAACTGCTCTGATTGTACAGCTTTTTCCTACTGTTTTAAGCTGTTTTTTACTATGTGTTTAGGTTCTAGTGAAGTATTAGGACCTTATAGTCTTACCCTATTTTTTTTGGGATGTTCTGTCATTCTAGAGTAGATCTTGGTAATATTCAGGGATATATAATCTAAGATGTCCCTCCTAAAAGCAGACCTGCATGCCTCTACATAAAAATATTATTATTATTATTATTATTATTATTATTACATATCTGTAATCACTGTATAGTACAAGTGTTTGTTAATTATTTGTTTCTGTTGGAGGTTAGTCTTATGTTTTCTCTTACAGATTCTCCTATTAGTCTTACTTTAATTGGCATTCAGTTTTTATACTTCACAGATTTGACAACTTTCTGGTGCTGTCACCCTCTTCAGCTGTCATTGCCTTCCTCACTTTTAATCTCTGTATTCTCAACCTCCTCTTCAGACCCAAGATGACAGAAAAAATCTTCAGTTCTATCCATAAAATTTGAAACAAAGCATTTCTTAAACTTCTTACTTACATGTTTTAGATTTATCCAAAACCCAAAGTCTATCTTAACCTAATGACAAGGAAGTGTTTCAGTAGGCTGCTTTATTTTTTCCTGCAGGAGTTAGAGTATGATCCCTTACCAGGAGTAATTCTGTGTCTAAGGACCTCAACAGCCTATGAAGGATGTTTTTTTCCTATTTCATTGAATACCTGCAGTTGTGATGTGACCATGCAAGTTGCGTTCACTGATGGTGAGAAACACCACCAGCAAACTGTCAGGTGCTTTTTTAATAAACGTAGGAAGACATTTCCTGTTTTCTTAATATAACATTTGATTTTTTACTCCAGACAACTTTCATCAAACTCTTCATTGAGTGAATAGGTGTATGTTCATCTTAAATTTTTCCTTTAGCTCAACAGCTCACAGTGATGTTTACGTAATACAGGCACAAACTAGTGGAATGTAATTGTTGGTAAGTTGATATTTTTTGAGCTTTCAGTTCAATTATGTCCTGTCTAATCAAGTCTGTCTCTCTTCTTTTGGGTATGCATGGATTCCATTGCTTCTATTTCTTTGAGTAAAAAGTGTTTTCTGTTGAGTCCAGTGAACGATTTTTACACTGAGGTAACACTTAAAAGTTTCTGTTACGATGTTTCTGGCTCTACACATTTGGCTCTACCATTCTGTGTTGCTTCTGGTCTCACAGTTCCTATTTTTTTCAAAATACATAACCATGAGTGCAGGATTCCCATCATGACTTTTAATACTTAATTTTACTTTCATACCTGTGATCTCCAGATGCTGTGCTATTCAGGGAGAGATGTACAGCTGCCAGAAATCGCAAGGAATCTGCTAAAATGTAGTATACCACACAGATTCCCAAGTGCATAAAGAGAAACACCTGCTGTCAGGTGTCATGCAGACTTTCAGCTGCCTCAGGCATTTTTGTGCTACTTCATCACTGTGAGACCTTCCATGTCAAGCAGTCACATTATCTCTTTGGGGAGGTGGATAGAAACAAAACCCTCTGATTTTTTTTTTTTTTTTTTTTTTTTTTTTTTTTTTTTTTTTTGGCTAAACTACATGAAGTTGGGGAAATGGTCTTGCTTTCAAATAAAGCAGTATGTGTACCTATCCGGTTAAAATGTGCATCAAAAATATTTAGAAGAAAACACTCTCTCTGTTGAGGGTAAATCTAATGAGTGAGCATAAATGTTCTAATCCTTGTCCTCAATAACGGCATCAAGCCCCAGCATCATACTAGATTGGAGAGCTGGTCTTTGTTAGAATTTTGAGATCTGTACTATAAGGTTTTATTAATAAATTTTCCTGTATTGAAGTAAGCCAGGTAGACCATGATTCCAAAGCAGCATTGATTATTCGTGGGCCATAGCTATGAATGCTTGTTTAATCTGTTTTCAAAACTATCTATTGAAAAAGATTTTTAAAAACTCTCTGCATAATAGATTTCAGTTCAGTTTTCTTTGCCTTCAGTAATTTCTTCTGCCCGCCTTTGCAGGACAGCTTAATATCTTGTTGCAGGTTAAGACTATTGTGATTTATTGTATCCTATGTGGATAATGAAAAGTAGCATATTCTCTTTCTTTTGGAAGCACCTCTTAGATTTTCAATGCTATTTTCAGTTCTTTTCTACTTTTTACTTTTGAGAACAATTTTTGCAGTTCTTGATGTTAACTTTTTCCTATTTCTAACGTTCCTTTTTGCTTTCTTGCTATATCATTGGAATGTATGAGATTTTTTTGAGTTCTTAATTGCAGGGAAGGTAGCAATCTAATAAGAATTTGGTAAGAAGGTGACAGTCTATGTAAGACTTATGATTTAACTTAAAACACTTCTCCTTCTCAGTACAAATATTCAAGAGAAAAGTGGTAGTACAAATATTCTGGGTACAAATATTCAAGAGAAAAGTGGTAGTTCTCTGAAGCTAACAAATTAAGGCAGTTAAGAAGATGACAAAACTTAATTTTTCTAAGTAATTTCTTCCAAGTAGTTCAGCAAATAGTTACTTAGTTTCATAGTTATCCCGATGCATGCATTTTGCAGAGTTAAGTTACTTGATGCTTTTCCTGAGGTTACAGAGAAAACCCCTTCTATCAGCAAACCATTTCTCTAGTGAAAAGTTAATATTCACAGGTCAAAAAATCTTAATAAGTGTTTTTAAAAGGCCTCCATGCATATCCTTGTGCAGTTATAATACAGTGTGTTTATTTCTGTAGTTTGCATGAGGTTCTCAGGCCACCGGCTTCATTACAATAATGATGTACAACAATTTGCAAATTTTAGTTTAAATAACAGGTAAACAGTATGGCTTGAAACTGTCTCTTGAGATAGCATTTCCCATTTTATTAGGTCTGTGCTTTTGCATTGGTTAACAACTTAATGTGTCATGTTTTAGGAAGTATGAAAGTCTTTTCTTTTGATGTATGGAATATTTTTTTCTGTTTATCTTTCCAAATATGCATTAAAGACAACTCCATGGTATTATTTCTCAGGTCTTTCATCTCTAAGGATGAAGTACACTGCTTTAATTTATGAAGAGTTAATCTAATAACACCTACTACTTGGCAGAACAAAGACTTTCAGAAATAAGATATATGCAGTGTCAAAAAGGCAGTGGTGCTTTATAAAATTATTCTCTGAAAGTAGACCTGATCCAATAGGTAATTGGACCAAATTTGCAAAAACTTGTGCTTGTTTTTGGTAAAAATAGTTTGGTCAAATGTCTTATCCATCTTCTCTTCTGTAATTGTTGTAGTCTTCTGGTATACAATATTTCTAGCTTTATGATTTCCTGTATGTAGGTAAAGTAAATTAAACATTAATCAGAGAAATAGGTAGATCCTGTGCTAACTAATGTAGCTCTCACTAGATTGTTACTAATTCTGAACTAGTTGTACAGTTATGTTACATGGACAACTACCAAAGCTCCATCTATCTTCAAACACTGACTCCTGACTTTCATTCTCTCCCAGCTGCTGCATAGGTGCATTTGTTGCTTTGAGAACCGTAACTCCCTGAAGTAAAATTCTTTAGGATAAAGGCCAGTCTTTATTTGTAACTCTGTTGTCTTTTAGATGAATAGAGCAGTTTTCATTTGAGCTGGTGTAGCATTCTCAGTGTTCTGTATATCAAAAAAAAACCCAGAATCTGGAAGGATTTCTCTTCTGTTTTTCAGAATGATGGAGAGAATGGGTTCTGTCAAATAGACAATCCTGTTTGGTATTTGTATAGCTAACAGACCAAGTATTATTTTGGTGAATTGGTAAAGTGCATTCAGTGATCAGGCATTAAATCAGGAATAAGGAGTTCTTCAGTTTTATCATTCATAGAATCATACAGTGTTAAGGGGTCGGAATGAAACTTAAAGATCATCTAGCCCTAACCCCCCCTTGTCATGGGCAGGGACACCTCCTACTAGAACTGGTTGCTCAAGGCTTTATTCAGCCTGGCTTTGAAGAGTGCCAGGTTTGTGGCATCCAGAGCCTTCCTGGGCAGCCTGTTCCAGTATCTCATTACCCTCACAGTAAAGAATTTCTTCCTAATATTTAACCTGAACTTCCCCAGTTTCAATTTTTACCCATTACTCCTTGTGCTATCACTGCAGTTCCTGATGATGAGATTCTCTGGATTCCCTGTAGGCCCCTTCACATACTGGAAGGTTTCCACACAACCTTTTCTTCTCCAGTCTGAATAGCCCCAACTTTCTCAGCCTGTGTTCATAGAGAAGGTGCTCCAGTCCTCTTGTCAACTTCATGACCCTGCTCTGAACTTGCTCTAACAATTCCATGTCCTTCTTATGTTGGAAACCCAGAATTGGATGCAGTACTGTAGATTGGGTCCCACAAGGGCAGAATAAAGGGGAAGAATCAGCTCCTTTGATCTGCTGGCTATGCTCCTTTTGATGCAGCCTGGGATTCCCTCTGGCTTTGTGGGCTGTGAGCTCACACTGCTGGGTCATGTTTGTCTTTCTTCAACCATCACACCCAAGTCTTTCTCTGCAGTGCTGCTCCCAGTCACTTCTCCGCCCAGCCTGTTGGTGTGTCTGCGATTGCCCCAACTCAGGTAGAACCTTGCACCAATAGCATCTCTTTGCTGAGCTCCATGAGGTTTGTACAGCCCCCATCTCCATCCTGTTAGGGTCCTTCTTGTTGGTATCCCTTCCCTCCAGCATGTTGACTGCACCAAACAGCTTGGTGTCGTCAGCAATTTGCTGAGGGTGTGCTTGGTCCCACTCTCCGTGTCACCAGCAAAGATGTTGAATCAGCCCCAGTACTGACCCCTGAGGGGCACCACTAGTCTCCATGTGGACACTGAGCTGTTAACCACAACTCTTTGCATGTGACCATCCAGCCAGTTGTTTATCCACAGTGTGGTCCATCCACCAAATTCATGCCTCTCCAATTTGGAGTTGGAGACAAGCATGTCAGTGCAGGAGAGCATCAAACACTACTTAAATCCAGGTTGCTCTGCCCCTATCCACCAATGCTGGTCTTGTAACAGAGTGTGTGTATCAGGAGCCTATGAAAATATACTGGTTTATAAAACAGGGAACACAAGGATGGGTACAAGAAGAGATTAGATGTTCAGAATCACAAAAGACACAATCTGAACTAATTTTTTTTTTTAATCATTGGAGGGTTGGTGTTATGAAGAGAATTGCATGGATAAAAAGTAACTTTTGTTTATGACTCTGTAATAGTTAAGACAATAAAAGCTCACAGTCCCCATTCTACAGATTGGGAACTTGCATAATGTTTTATTTGAAACTTGTGCTGTGACTGAACCCTGCTTTTGGATACCCAGCCAGAGTTGGTCATCACATCAGTGTGACAGCAGGAACTCAGGAGTTCTGCTCAGGTTTGCCAATATATTCAGGAGAAAGTATGGCCTTGGCTCCTTTCCCTTCCCACATGTCGACACAGTGGCAGTACTTTGACACTGTGAAAAGGACGCTGGTGGTTATTAAACACATGGTAGATGTTGTCTTGTTCTTTCACTGGAAATATTAATCAGATGGAAGGCATCCTTTGGGATGCAAATTTGACTGTGCTGAGTAAACAAGTTTAAAATGGTAATTGAGTAACCTTTCTGCTGAGGATGAAGATTATCAATTAAGTTATCATCAGAAGTAGCAGTGGGAGGAGTTGCATTCCTCTGATATTGATAGCTAATACAAAAATGTAATGTAGTTGAAGTATAGAAATTTCGTAATGTCTCATTTCACTTGATGAGAGAGCACATTTAAGTCACCTATGCTGCAGGAAATGTACATATTTCCAGATTAGACACAGTTATTTCTGGCTGTCTTCCTATTTTTAATCTGCCCATATGCCAGTCTGATAATTAAAAGAATAGGTAAATTAGATTTCCTGGCAGTGGATGAAAGTTTACTGTAATGAATATCCTGCCACATTCATGAAATGCTTGTTTAATAGCCAACTGCTGAATGCTCTTTTTAAGTAAACAGACTAAAATATGAATGTTGGGATGACAACATTGAATTGAGACATGATTGAATATCTGAATAGAGATAGCCTAGAACTATAGCAAGTTCATTTATGCTAGGATGCAAGAGAGAAATTAGATACCAGTGACCAGATCAGAAAGAGCCTGTTAAATGCAAAATGTTGAAAGATTAAAGGCAAGCCTAAAGAATGGTAATTTCTGGTACTGTATATGACAAAGCATGAGGCTTAATGAAATTATTTACTGGTGTTTTAAATAACTTACTTGTTCTGAAATAGTTTATGGATGTAACTAGAGGCTCTCCATTAATTTTCTAGGTTTTTCTGGGTCTTTTTCTAAAACTAGCTGGGATTTGAATTCTAAGTAAAATAGTGCCTAAATGGGACAAATAGCACCAAGGTAATTTTGCTTTTGTTTTGCCTCTTCCAGTTTAGTAATTAGCAAGCTGAGCTCCTTCAGTATGTGTTCAACATGCCCAGATGAAAAACATGCAAATTGCTTGTGCCTTTTACCTTATATTTGGGGAGAAACATCTCTGTCAATTAAGAGAAGGTTCTGTATTTAGTAATTAACTTTCAGTTGTCTCCCCTTCCAGTGGTGTTTTTTTTTTTTTTTTCCGAACATTCTGGATGATAGTGTATGACATAATTACTATGAGAGTTGTAGTAGAGCCCCTCAAGCTGTTCTTCTGTATCTGCTTCTTTAGTGGCTGAGGTGCGTTCTTTCAAACCTTCCTCCAACATAGACTTTGCCTTAAAAATATAAATACATTTTTCAACAGCATAGTTATGTCTCTTGGTTTTATATATGTAAAATGAGGGTAGTAGGTACTTCCCCTCTACTCTGTTATATGCATTAGAGAACAAACCTGTGATTTTGGTGTTGTTGTTGTTACATTATCTGCCTAGTGATGTATAAATAGTTGGATTAGAGGCATGGTTAACTTTTTATGTTTGTGTGCTAAAGAGTCAGGATGCTAATGTTCCTAAAATTGAATTATAACAATAGCTTAAAAAATCCTCAAGAAGTTGATAAAGAAACTTACCCTTAAGATTATGACATGGATTCTTTGCACAACTTCATCTTGATTCAGGTAGAGACATACAACCCTGAGAGTTACTGCAAGGAGTTGTAAGAAATCATCAAGGTCATTAACACCTTAGGGGGTGAAATATGTGTAAGGAGAGGGGATTTCAAACACTCGGTGCACTCTTGCATTTTCAGAATCATTGAAATCTGTTTAGTAATTACATATTAATGGTAACAAGAGTGCAATGAGTTGTATTAAAAAAATACTTATGCATGTACTTCTACCACTGTAGAAGTGGTTATTTGAGGAGAATCTCTTTAGGGAAGAGTTAAAAAGCAGCTAATGGTAATTCTTACTGACTTTCTATTTTTGTTCAGCTTTCATATTTTCTAATTTTTGTGGAACGATAAAGCACATTATATGTGGTTATGTTATAAGGTACTGGATATATGTATGAATATGTAGTGGTTGCACAGATCAAGAAAAAAAATTAATCATTCTTTGCAGGGTAGTTGGTTACATTTACTGGATTTCAAAAGTATTCTAATTCTTTCTAACAAATCCAAATTAGTCAGCAAGTAGTATCAGTTCTTTAACAATTATCTGTTCACTCTTTGAACTTAACTGTTGTCTCAAGTCTGCAGGGAGGATAGCTTTCCTTAAGTATGAACACAGGAATGAGTTACTGCATGTCTTGATTTTTTGCTGTTTCTATGAAGCTCCTTTTTCTGGTGGAGCTTGAGCATAAAACCTAGATGTGTATTAATTTTTCCAGTTAATTTTTCCAGTTTTGCCACCAAAAAAAAAAAAGTTCAGTTATAGATCAGTTATTTCTTTGCATTCTGGTTTGATAGGCAAGATTTAGATTTACTTGATTAGTCTGATAATAAAAAAAATTAAGAGGATGGTGAGGATAGAATGTTTATTAAAAACAAGCTTGTAGATGGATAGAATTTTGTAACACTTTTATGGATTATCTTTAGAACTGTTAATGAAACTAGTCCTTGAAGGTATTTGAGCTCATGTTTTGTTTGTTTAGATAACACCAAAAAAATCAGTGCTTACTAAGTGATGGGTATCTATATCACAGAGTGCATACCTGTGCATCTGGGTTCTGAATGTATCAGTAGTAAAAACCAGTGCTGCCTTGTGGGTGATACTTCAAATACATGGGTGAGTCGGGTAGGCGTCCTTTTATATTTTCCTTCACGGTTGGACTTTTTTTTTTTCCTGTGGAAGGAGAAACACTGTTATACATACAGGAGTATGAAAACATAGCTGCTCATACATTCTAACAAAACTTGCTTTTAGTGTTCTGAAATTCTCTCTTCAGTAGATGAATGAGATAGTGGTTGAAAGAATGGTTTTAGAAGATATGTGGGAACAAAAAGAGCGAGTTCCTATATGTTAATACTCTGGATCAGACACAGGGTTTGCTTCGAAAGTGATCTAATAATCCCTGTTAGCACACTTCTTTCTACATTGTGGAACAGCTTTGCAGTGTGGAAATTGTAATGTCTTTTGGATGAAATTAAACCAGAAGCAGTTGCAGACAGTCTACTTCAGCTGCTAATGGGTATCCAGGTAATGGAATCAGCTGCATGCCAGTCTGAAATACAACCACTTGTGATGGGTTCAGTGGAGACTTGGCTTCTCAGAACCCTCCTTTCTGCTGTATTATCCACACTTTCTGCATTGCACTGGAATGGTATTGTCAGTGTGAGCTTTTTGTAGACCAGAACCTAATTGGCAAACTCAGATTCTGGTTTTGAACTTCCTTTGAATGAGTCTGTCTTAACTTGCTGATGCAGCACTTGCTAATCTTGACATGATTTTCTCTTGCTTTCAGCTGCAGGGTAGAGAAGCTAGTGATGTAGGATGGCTTTGCAAGGTGTGAAAGCAGCTGGAGTTTTTTGTTTGAAGGGAAAGGAAGGAAACAACAAAGATTGGAACTGCAGCCTGTCAGTGGAGGAGTGTAATGGGGAAAAAATTGGATAGCTCTGCACCATGCCTGCAGAAATTGAGAGTGAAAACAATTGCTTAAATGCAATCTTGTATTAAGTGATGGAATTAAGAGTCTGGCTTCAGTCCTCTCTTCTGGGCACAAGTCAATATCTCCATTAGAATTAAAACACCATCATCTGATTCTTCAGCCAGAGGAGTCTTGGCTTTCTAGAGCTATACTTTGCTTAACAACTGTATTGTGAAACAATTCAGAAGACACATGCAAGTAAAACTAACATATCAACAACTTAAAATCTTGATAGGTTATAGAAATGAAAATTAAGTACAAATTGAGATTGATGTTCTTTGATCAGAACCATAATTTAAATAGTATTTGTCCTGTAGAAAATACAATTGCATTAGGTTATGTCATCCACAGTTTTGTATATGCAGTCTGATACTGTGTATCTGCTGGAGTTTTGCTGTTTGATTCTGGATTGCTTTGTATTATAATAACAAGCATGTAAGACCTAATATTCTTGCAGCACTTGTGTAGCTACAAAATCAAGGTAACAGTGCTAAGCCTTGGTAAACAAATACTGAATCAGTTAAGTAGTGCCACTTTTAATTTGCACCATTAAACTGCATTGGAAATTATTTAGAAGTACAGTGCTGTGTTGTTTTGATGTAAAATGACCTCTTTGTGTACAGTTCTAAAAAATAAAACCTTGTTTTGTTGTTTTATTGTGGCAAATCTGTGATAGCAGTATTTCAGGTGGGTGCTGTTCTGTCCGATGCTTGTGGACAGCTTTAAAATATCTGTGTTTTTCTATATAAGTTTTGTTCTAACCTAAAAATCTGTAAAATAGCCTGTAGGTATCCCAGCTGAAAAACAAAATGGAAACAAGTCATTTATGTTTGAGCTTTTCTGTTGGATGCAAAGGTGAAAGGAAAATAAAGATTGTTCATGGTCATGGGGAGAATGTCTTGATCAGAAAGTTGTCATAACACAGCAAAAGCAATAGATACTCATATTTTTTTCTTCCCTCATTTTACCCGTGTTTTTTTTGTATGGGCAAGAGATGGGGTTTATACTATGTAACCATTTAGTTTACTTTTAAATGCTTTAAAAATCATCTGGTTTAGTATTTGTTTCTAATAACTAATGGTAAAGTCTCCTGGGCAATCTGAGGTAGACTTGGTTTATATTAGACACAAGGGTTTTTTGACATGCAGAACTAGTTCAAGAACTGTTCAAGTTTTTGTTTGAATACTTTGTTCATTTGACGTCTTAGATGTTTGTTTGATGTTTGTCTTAGATGTCTTCGTTTGTCCTTGCATGAAGTGAATTAAATCCTGATTGCATCCCAGTGATTCCTTAGCTGCCTCAAATGAGGTGGGAACCTTTCATAGGAACCTTGACCTCACAGTCTAAAATAAAAAAGGAGTTGCAGCAGTTGGCATTTTATGTGGTGAAGGGCTTGTTCTCCATCTTCTGGTAAAACACTGAACAACAAGGAGGAGAGAAAGGCAAGGAGATAGATCACAAAAGTAAAAGATAGTCTTCCTCTCTAGAAACTTTAGATCATCAAGGCTGAGAATAATGGTAGCGTAACACTGTAAAGATTTTTTTCTTATGTCCCTTTAGGATGTAACTTTGCTGTGGGACTTCACAAAGACATCATCTGGTACTAACGTATTGGTAGGAAATCTTCTTGACTCCAGATATGTCTAAATTTGGATTTCTAATATATTTTTAGTGTCTCAAATACTTAGTTAAAAAGAACACATGTTATAAAGCTATTCTGAGCCAGGCTGTTCATTTTCCATACAGGAGAGAGGCATCACAGGCAATGTTGCTGTGTTCACTTAAATTCTGATGGTCTGGAAATGCTTCTTGAAGCAATTCCTTTTTAGAAGCTGTGAGGATGATTGCCCAGTGCATGCTTTTGCACTTCTTGGTCATGCCTATCATCCTAGTAATCTTCTAATTGAGTTCTTTCACACTGAAGTCTTGGGGTGGAGGTGATTTTACTATTGCAAACCAGGACTGATGCTCCATGTGGAAGGGAGAGATGTGTTCACTTACAGGTTCATTTCTATTTTACCAATTCAGTTCTGTGACTTTTCATGTGATTTGGTAATGACACTAGCACAAGGCTGGAATTGACCAAAAGACTCAAGGCCAGCAGCCTGGCATAGTTTATAAACTATCGTAAATTGACCTTAAAAGTAGACTATTATCAACTTTCCAGGAATTTGCACAATGCTCAGTTCTTTAATGGTTGTAGTAGTCAGTAAGATTATGCTTCAGGCTCACAGTTTTACTCTGAAAAATACAGCTTTCAGAAATGAACTTATCTTGAGTGAGATGAATGTTTAGTCTCAGCCCAAGACTCAGTGTAATAGGTTTGTTTCCCAGAAAACAACCCAAACAAACCAAAACTTTTTATTCTGCTATTGTAAAGTCAGAAGATAGCTTTGACATCATAACTATACCTAGCTGCTTGATCAAGTCACATCAAGTCAGCGTGTTTCTTGTGTTTCATCTCCTAGGATTCAGGGCCTTTGTCAGAGACTAAGCTGTCTTGCAACTTCTAGCTCTTTCTCCACTACCCATGATCTGTTGCCATTTAAGGGCTTGTCCCCTCTGAATGCAATTTGAGAATTTTTTCCTGGATATCCTTTATTCCTTGAAAGCAGTGTTTTAGTGGGCGTTCAGCATTTTTTGGCTGCTTTTTTGGAGGTGTTTTATTTCTCACTACATTGTTCTGTTCTTGATCTGAGGAATTTATGCATGTACAATAAATTTAATTATAACAGCTTTATTTTGATGTTGCAGTTAGACAATATAATTCACAGATTTTTTTCAAAAAATTTTGTTCATCTGTATTTCATGTAGTATTTCAGCAGTGAATTTATTGGTATTAAAAAGCACCAGTATATTCCTGTTTTTTAAAGAAATGTGTTCATCTTGGATATCTCAAAGCAACTGCATAAACCTATATATTTATGAAATGTTTTTTGAAGTTTCTGTATCTGATAGTCTAGCTGCCCAAATTGTGGTGAGACCTCAAAATACTTGCTTACCCTAATATAAGGATGTGTGCATACCCTTAATGTGGCACCACCTGGGAACTGTGCTTGTGCACGGTTGCCTTGCATGCTTCTGCAATGGAGTGCTGCACATCCAAGACTCTTCAGTATTTCCTCTAAGGTGTTGGTTCTGGACACAAGGGTTGTCAGTGAGCTTATCTGCTGGCAAGATGTGACTGGTGGAGATTCTCAAGGTCGAGCAGAGTGTGTGTGCACATTCTAGTACTGCTGAACAGTCCTTGTGGAACCATGGATACTGCAAGAACTTTATTGAATGTTTCATGGTGCTCTTAATCCCTGGGAAAGGAAAGTTCAACCAGCAGTTTCAAATCTGGTTCTGTTTTCTTTTGAGTAATAGTTAAACGTAAGCAGTTAGTTGTTGCTTGTTACTACCATACCTGAAAGATCAACAATGTGAAGAACATGCACGAGAAATACCTTTTCAGAGAGAAGTCACTTCCAAAACTGCAACCTAAGATTATAGACCCTTGGCATTAGGATTTGGGGGAGGTGTATTTAATCTTACTAATTGGGTTATTTTAGTAATTGAGTAGTAGACAGCTCCTTTGGAGAAGAAATGCAGCAGACAGAAATTATCTGGGCCTCTACTTAAATCCATGTCTTCATTTAGTGATTATCTTCAAGGTGGGGAGATCAGTACAAAAGGCGACAAAAAGGGAGTGCAGAATCATGAAGGGAAAAACATTTTTTGGTAGAGATTAGTAAATCTCACTTGTCTAAGCTTCAGTAAAATTACTTTTCAAGTGTCAAAAGCAGAAAGATGGCAGTTGAGGAGCAAGCAACTTCATAGGGTACAGAATATCGGGATACATTTCCATTTTCATTTCAGTTTAGGTTTAAATGGTAAGAGTCTTATAGCTTACCTTCAGGGCTACACTTAGTTTTGTAATACAAAAGGAGGATTGTGCTGGTAATACAAAACCAAGGAGGCATCATCTGTTCTGTTTTCTGCACAGGTCCGCATGGCTGCATTGTCAGTGTTCTTCACATTCAGCAGCAGTCAAATAGCATAGGAAGACTTTCAATAGACACAATCAGTATTTTCATGCCATTGCTACTCCAGTGTCATGCTCTGCCTGCTTCTCATGGCTCATCATTGCATTTTTTGGTAACTTGTACATTAACAAGCAAGAGTAAGACTATTACTGTGCATTATGTTCATGAAATACAGCTGTCTGTATTTGAAAGGTAATTCTTGCTCATGTGTAGTATTACACAAGAAATTGGAGGAAGCAAGAGTTTAAATAATTGCAAGCAGACTGTAGTGTGGAGCTTTTTAAGGTCAATATTAGAATTACCATTCTCTTTTTGTGTTGTTCTTTAGCTGACCACAGGCACTATATTTAATGACCTGAGGGAAATACATACAGCCTTGTTTTTCCTCAGTTTGCATGGAAAAAGAAAACATCTTCTAGATGATAAGTAGTACTTCAATAGTAGGTATGTGGTAGAAACAATATTTGGTACTATAAAATAGTTACTTTCACTTTTGTTATATGTATTTAACAGACAATATCTGGCGCTAGATTTGATTTTCTAACACAATCTAATGTAGAAGACAACTTTTCATAAAGAACATCCATTTAAATCATATCTCACTCCTCAAGTCTTATTGTCAGATAATAGCATTGCCATGGTAAGCTGATTTATTCCTTCAAAAAACCTAAGTCCATGTCTTTTAGGTTATGAACTGACCATTGACTAAATTCATTGTGGTGTGTGTTTCTCTGTTGTTACAAACTAAATTTAGAGAATTGTCTGGTTTTCAATGTATCTGAAAAATTACATATGATTTTGACAAAAAATGTGTACTTTCATGCACTTTATGGAAAATGAAAGCTAAAGATTTTGACAGTTGATGTCTTTGAGCTAGCTTTGGCAAGAATATTTGGCAGAATATACTAATAATAACTTACTAGTCTAATAAACTTGCAGGCTTAAACAGACAAACTTCAGATATTCAAATTCTGAAAGAAATCATATCTCTTCCCCTGCTTTTTAATTTCTCTAGGTTATAGTCTTGTAAGGGGGAAGAAAGTACCACAAATGTGTTGTCTGACCATATGTCAGGGTTTGGGAGGTCAAAATCTCTCTTAAGTGAAGGTCAGGTTAATGACCACCTAAGGAACCTGATTGTACAAAATTCATTGAATCATAGCATGGTTTGAATTGGAAGGGACCTTAAAGATCATCTTGTTCCAGGCCATGGATAGGGGTGCCATTCAGTAGATCAGGTTGCACAGGACCCATCCAGCCCAGCCTTGAGCAGTGCCTGGGATGAGACATCATGCTTCACCACCTTGTGAGTAAAGAATTTATTTCTAATCTAAACTCACCTGCTTTCAGTTGAAACCATTGCCTCTTGTCCTGTTACTATCTGCTCATACAAAATTTCTTGCCCCTTTCTTTTTATGAGCGCATTTAAGATACTGGAAGGCCACAGTGAGATCTCTCCAAAGTCTTTGTTCTGTATGCTGATCAACCTCAGCTCTCAGCCTTTATTCATAGGAGTGCTGCTCCATTCCTCTGATCATCTGTGTGGCCTTCTCTGGAGCTGCTCAGCCAGGTCCATGTCCATCTTGTGCTGAGGACTGCAGATGCAGCACTCCAGGTTGGGTCTCACAAGGACAGAGTAGAGGGGGAGAATCCCCTCCCTTGACCAGCTGGCTACCCCTTTTATGGTGCAACCCACGATGCACTTGGCTCCCTGGGCTGTGAGCACAGTTGGTTGGCTTATGTTCAGCTTTTTATCCATGAGAACAACCATCCCTTTCCTCGGGGCTAATCTCAATGAGTCCTCGCAGTTTGTACTCACATCTGGTTACCCTGATGCATGGGTAGCACCTTGTACTTGGACTTGTTGAACTTATGTTCTTGTAGACACAGTTCTCAAGCTTGTCCGAGTCACTCTGGATAGAATCCCTTTTTTCCTCTTGTGTTAACTACATCATTCAGCTTTGTATCATCTGCAAAATTGCTGAGGGTACACTTGATCTCAGTTTCTGGGTCATGGATGAAGATATTGAAAAGCACTGGTCCCAAGATAAAGCCCTCAGGACACTTACTCTGGATCAAACTATGCTATATGTCTTCTTCCTTTCAGTCCCTTTAATCCTAAGCATCCAGTTCTAAACCAGTCCAGAACAGTCAGTGGAACTTGATTTGATTCAAGTGGTTATGCTGTCAGGCTCATTACAGAGTACGGCATCTCTATGCATCTTCCTCTCTATGATGATACGAAATTCGGGATCTCCAAATCATTTTCATTTCCTCATGATCCATCATCTAGTAGCACAAGCTGTGACTGGTTATTAGAGCATACCTGTCACATTTACAGAGGAGAATCTTAAGTCAAGAAAAATATTCTTAATCATGTGCATGGTTCGTATGGGAGACTTGCTTCACTGGTTTTCTTCAGTTACCCTTTCTTGACTGGAACCCTCACTTTCCTTTGAAATTTCTGTTCATGATAGCAGAACTGTACCTATTCTTCACCAGCTTTGAGTAAAGCTTGACCTGTTTTCTTGAATCAGGGCATTGGTGGTTTCTCTGAAAGCAGCTGCTCTTTTGCATCAGTTGGTTGTTGGCAGGTACAAGGGGAACCCTGCCTCTGTGGGAGTGCTCCATGGGAATAGCAAGTGGCAGAGTGATCTCACTGAGAAGTGCTGTAGCTCCTGCACCTGCCTGTGTGCATGGAACTCTGTCACTGCTTTGCTACCTCTGCCACCGTGGAGTTTATTTCATGGAGGGAGTTCCTTCAGCCACTCTTTATGTGCAGCTCCCTAAGACTCATCTCCACACAATACAGTTGTGTCAAGCTTGTTTGGACTTTCTCCTGTGTGGATGTGCTTGAAGAAAGTCACTGAAATAAAGGGTTTGCTACTTACTGCACTTGTTTGAGAGGTGCAGCTTATCTGTGTGGCCACTGTCTGTCACTTTCCCAGCCTCTTAGTCCTTTGGGTGTAGCAGGGAACGAAAATGACAGTCCCAGGCATGTCCTTACATAAATTTAAGTAAGCTTACCTATATCCAGATATGTTTAGGGTAAGAATCTGTTCTTCAGAGCTGAAGAAACGTGGGTTTGGACCATACACGTGTAACTCCTGGTAACAGTAAATAATGCTGCCTTTTAATATGAAACATATTTTACCACTGCTTTGGTGTTGTAGGGCTAGTTTTAGCAAAGATTGTTCAATAAAAGCATCCTCTGGTGGGTGGGTTGCTACAGCAACAGTCTTGTAAGGGTTCTGATAAAGATTGAAAATTGTCTGAATCTTACCTGTGGTTATACATTTTCTGCAGTTTAAATCACAGGTATAGTGTATTTTTTTATTGTACAGGTCAAGATTATTCCATTTTGGAGGATTCTTTACCGTGTAAGCTGCTGCTAAAATAAAATGACTGCTTCAGTCTCAAAGAGGAACAAAACTTTTGCTGCTGTGCTTGGAATACAGTGCTTGGCTTGATTAACAAGCATGTCCCAACTAGGGAGATAAATAACTTAATGAGGCCCAGGGCTGGGGGTAAAATTCTTTCTTTTTATGGTTGTAAGCAGAGCACAACACTGATTCATTAAGTAAAGCAGAATGAATTTTATTTTCTTTGTATAATGGCAGTGCTGTATAGAGACATCCAGACAAGGAAATCTGTCATACTAAAGAATGTTTTTGAAGGGTGTGGTGGGTGTAAATCCTTAATATAGTTCATGTAATGGCTTGGAAGTGGCTGATCTAGATATATGAAATAAAAATAGCACTACTTAGTGCTGAAATTAGTGCCACTATGTTATAGTGCAAACTTCTCTTCCTTGTTTTTACAGTGCATTTGTTGCTTTTAAAAGATGGTAGTAACAGGTCACCAACACTCTGAATACTTTTTGTTAGATGGTGTATTCTCAGAATTTGCTAATCTATTGATTACATCTATTTTGACTAACTGCTAATGAACTTCATATCTTAAAAATGAGATTTTATTTGCTTCAGTTTATTCTTAATAATCTGAATGTGGATTGTAGTGTTCTTCATTGGACTGTCATTGTTTCTGCCAGTGCTTTTATAATTCTTCTCTCATGCAATTTTCTGGTATTAATGACTACACAGTATTTCTGCAAGTTCTTATTTGTCTGGGAGAATTCCTGCTTGGTTCTGTCATAATGGGTCAGCAGTCTTTGGTATCCCCCCATGTGCAGATTGGATGGTGATCTGCCGAGCTGGTGGTTCTTTAGCTTGCTGACCACCTACTATGAAACTTGGGATCTCCTGATCTTGTTATTTACAGGTCTCAGTGGTCCCTTGTCATGTTATAAATCAGTGTCTCTCAATTGAGCCTGTCGGTTTCCTCCTTAGCTTCTCATATTTGCAATGGCAGGTGAAAATATTCTTGATACTCTCCAGTCACACTTCTTAGATGACCAATTGTTTAGTTATATTTTCCTGCCTCCTTCTTTTTTCTTACCCCTTCTTCCTCTGCTTCCTCAACACTTTGAGACACTTCCAGGATGTGTTGTCCTGGCTTGGTAGCTAAGTTGGAAATGTCCTTCATTTACCAAAGTTTACATTAATCTTACTGTTTGCTGTGCTCTTTTTAAGAGATGAGTAAAAGTAAGTGGGCCACATTCAAAATGAAATTTGCATCAACTAATAACACGGTGTTTCAAGTATTAAAATCAGGACTCATGACTTCATAGATCAATTTCCTAAATAGCACCTTACTGACCAGTTACTTGGCTAGATTTGGCTATTTGTAGGCTAGTTGTAGCAAGTTTGGACAATCTGGATAAAAGCTGGGTAAAAATGAATGGTAGATTATGGTGTTACTGCCTTGGTCTTATATGTTAGCTACTGCTTGAGAGATTGGTTATTGTTGTGGTTTGGTTTGAGGTTTTTTAAATATATATTTTGTCTAAAAAGAGGAGTACATTTTTTCAAATTAATCAGAAAGGGAAGTAATTTTGTGTGACAGTGTTAGTTTTAACACTTTATCGCCAATTACAAAGCTAATTGTCTGAGCTAAATAGCATTCCAGACTAATGCAAATAATTTTCCCAGCATATTTATGAATCAATATCAACAGTAAGATATGCTGAATTTCAGATTATCATGCTTGACCCTCTTTTATTCAGTCTCACCAGCAACTTGTTTTCACACTTTCCCTTTACTGGGAGAATTGTCTTCTAAGCAAGTGTGAAATTGGTTACACTGTAATACTCTTTTAACAAAAATCACTTGTATGGTGTTTTCTCCAGTACAAAAATGCAAGTCATTCCAAAGCACTTAAAAGAAGAAAATGTTTACTCCTTAAGGAAAAAGAATTATATCACTATGCTTTTTATTTAAGTTTTCTGCAAGTACTGTACCATGAAAGGTGGAGTATTGATTGCTCTAGTGAATTCTTCACAAGAAACAACATCAGTTTGAGGAGAGAGGGTTACTTTTACAGGTCTGTGGCATTAATGTAATCTTAAGGTTATGCTATTCCCTCTTTTAATGTGACTACTTTATATCAGCTGGACAAAGTGAAGAAGTTACTGCCTTTTCTATGCAAAACACTGCCCCGAGATCCAAAAACTGAAGAATATAAAGTATACTTTTGTGGGCTGTTTTTTGTTCAGCTTTGCTGTTTTGCCACTAGCATCCTTAAACATATCGCATGTGTTAAGTCAGTAACAGAAATCACAGTACTTCTGGTTATGAGAGTATCAGGACAAAGGGAGGCTTTTCGCTGGAGTTTCTTTCAAAATTCTTTGACAGCAACTGCTTTGTTCTGATTATTCTAGAGCATTGAGCAAAATTGCCAAGTGGTACTGAAATAGTGTTTGCTAATATTGTTACCTTGTTTATCTAGTCCTCCTCTGTTTTTCTTATTTGCTTCATCTCTGTTTTGCTCTTCCTTGGTTTCTCTGCCATGATCTGTGGTGCTTTTGGCTGCTCTTAGGAGAGCATCAAATTGAGTGTTAAAGTAACACAGACAATATTCCAGTCAGGTTCAAGGTTCCAGTAGGGAGCACTAGATGCTCAGAAGCATCTTCTGCTGCAGGAGAGTATATAACTTCTTTACATACTGATTGTGTAGTAAGAGCTCCTTTAAAACCAAACCAGACTTTAATGCAGCATTTTGCCAAAACTTGCGTATTTCTTACCTGTTATATCCTTGAATAAGGTACCTTTGGGTCTTTTTTTTGTGTGAATATATAATGTGATATATAATGTGGTGATGGTATTGTAATTGCAGATGACCACATGAAACAGTGCTGATTCAGTTCATTATAGCTGACATTCTTTATTGAGAGGATTTATTTGGATATTGCGAAATGTAAGAATTTTAAGTATGTTCTTATAGTACCAGTGGTTAACTCAGTACAGACAGCTAACATAGACAATGCTGAATTTAACTTAAGCTTAGCTTTGCAGATTTGAAGACAGGAATAAACCTAGTTTTGTTTTGTCTTGTTTTTTAATATGATGGCTTGCATTTCCACAATAATTAATGTTTGATTTTCTTACTTTCCGATACATAAACATGTACCAAGTTCTGTTTTATCATTTGAGTTTTACTGTATCCCAGACATAGCAAACTCCTTCAGATAGTTGTACTAATATGTTAGAAATCAAACAAAATTTCATCATTTGGTGTTAATTGAGTTGAGAAGCACTTTGTTCTGTTTCTTATTCAGGTATGTGGGGGACTCTGGAGCAGAAGAGGTTTGTTGCTCAGAGGGCACTGATTTTTTCCTTACCAGAACAAACCTTATCATAATTGAAACAATGTTGTCAAAATTAGTTTACTTACAGCTGGCCTTAATATAAAGGAGAACTATGACTTTTATAAATGTCCTTGACAGAATGAGGTCTCTAACATGCTTTCACGCTGACAAACCTGGTTTCCTTCCATGAAGTAGGTGGTTCTGCAAACAAGCAGATGGCAACAGATGTTTTTCTGCCAGACATCAGCAGGTCCTAGTATCATCATCTCCCATAGTATTCTTATAAACAAAACTATGAAATAGTCCACTGGCTGATGTGTGGGTCCCAAAGACTTAGTAGTACAAAGCCCAGATGGCAGCCAGCACTTGCGGCTTCCTATCAAAGCTCAATACTGGAACAAATATTCTCTTCTTTATTAGTAACTGAACAAGGGGACAGAGTGCATCTTCAGCACTTTTGTGGATGATAGTGATTTGATGGAAGCAAGCAAGGTAAGAGACAGATCAGAGAGACTGTTGTGAGGGAGCTCAGTATCCAGGAGGAATGCACTGACATGTAGTTTGGTTAAGGTGAGCACAAAGCTGGGGGGGTGGGAGGGAGTGTAGCCCTATGCACCAGTGGAAGCTCGGGACCAGCTCTGGGGCAGCAGCCCATCTGTTCTTCTGAGCAGCCCCAGTGTGCCCTGGCTGAGCACCTGCTTCGCTTTCTGCTGTGCAAGTCCCAGTGTGAAGGGGATTAATCGCTGTGTTGAGAACATGTGAGAGTGCTGCTCTAGGTACTGGTGGAGGAAAATCCTAATAAATTGAATTCTAAACACTCAGAAACAGGTTGCCCAGAAAGGCTGTATAGTCTCAGTTCTTCAGGATACACACAGCTCCATGAACATATTCCTCCAAACAATATATTATAATGGCCCTGCTTTCAGCCAAAACTGCTCTCTCTCACTCTCAGCTTTCTGTGTGTTGTGCCCCTTAAAAAGCAAACAACAAAACTGGTCATTGTAATATGACAGGCTCCTTGTAACCTGCCATGGTGTAGGAATTAGTTTGCAATCCATTATGTTACCCTAGGCATGATAGCCTAGAGATCCATGGGAGATGTGGTTGGAATGTTGACTGGATACTCTGCCTAAATGTGTGTCTGAGTCCCCTGGCATTGACTGAAATGAACAGAAATCTTCTGCACTTTGGTTGCTGATGTTTATTTCATCATTCTTATGAGTTTTAGCTTAAAATCAGTATTTGTAGGTATTCATTTGATAAGTAGGAAAACAATTTTTTTACTAATGGGTTTTTGATGTACAAATGGCATCTTTAAAATGCATAGAACATATTCCTTTCAGAGCCATGTAAAAAGCAATGTCCGGAAGATACTTGTGTCTTCAAGGTGGCAAAGCATGGGAAAAGTAAAACTGTTCCTGGAAGTAGAAAAGTTAAAATAAAGACTAATACTTTCACATTTACTTGCTTTAGAAGCTGAACTGTAGAGGTGAATGTCTAAAAATGGGTTTTCAGTCCCTTAACTATGATATGGTCTTCAGGCTGCTGTATTTGGAAAATAGGAATGTAAAATGAATCATACGATGTTACCACAGGGAGGAAGTGTCAGTCATAATGTTCTTATACGTTCAGAGAACAATTGTGGATGGAGTCTTAAGTGTCAGTTGTTAATGAAACAGTTAATTTTAGGGCAAAAAAGCATGCTTATAGAATATGTAATTCATATTAAGGAGATCTACTAATGAGAAATATATAATTTTAAACTTATATTTGTTCCTGATTTTTGGACTGTTTTTTTTCTTTTCCTAAATAGACTTTGTTGGAATATGCAGAAAAGTGGAAGACATCAGAAGATCCTCTGCCTCTGTTGGAGGTGTACACGGTGGCTATCCGAAGTTATGTTAAAGCACGACCTTACCTTACCTCTGAGTGTGAAAACGTAGCCTTTGTGCTTGAACGTTTAGCACTGTGAGTATGATTTTTTGGTTACTAAAACCAGTCTGTATGGTATTAACTTCTCATTGTCTAAATGTTTTCTTAATCCAGTTCTCAGCACTACCTTACTAATGGTAGATTTTGTATGTAAGAGAGAATATCTGGATGTTGGAATTGAGGCAAGAAGATTCCTGACCTAGGACCAGCCAACATTCCTGGCTTGAAACACTTTGCTATTAATGATCTGCATACTATCTGAAAATGCATCAATTTGCACAGGCTTTTACGGAGTTGGATTCAACGATGATTTTTTTTTTTTTTTTTAAATGGGATCTTTGCGAGAACTTGCTTTTACAGGTTCTCCAAGAGTGTTCATGAGCTCTTTTTCTTTGTGTTCAAGGAAGCAAACTGTTTTGTGGCTGGTGTTTCAAACAACTATTTTGATATTAGAATAAAGAATTGTTGGTTATGCAATTTCAGCATCAAAAATTTCTTCAAATAATATTTCTTTTTGACTTCCAGAAGCTGTATTGAACTTCTACTGTGTCTGCCTCTGGACTTACCTGAAAATAAATGGGAAGAATTTCAGGCTTTTGTACAGGTGAGTTTAGTTCATAAAATAAAGACTGAAGAGCTTTTCAGAATGGTTTAGAAATCTAGGGATATTCAGTATGTAGTCTGTCTGTAAGGAGCAAGGCCTTCATCTGGAAATCCTACGTACTCTGCAGTAATTGCTGAAGGTAATATCATTTGTCTGCATGCAGCAGCTGTGGAGAAAAAAATAGTTACAGATTATTGAAAGAAAATTCATGTTTTAAAATATGGTTGACTATTAACACTCTTAGAAATTAAATATTATCATATAAGTAATTCTTTACTATATATGGTTGTATATTTGAAAATTATGAATGAAAGCCAGTTGATACTGAAGAGTTTTTAGATCTCTCACAGGGCACTGGTTGGTTAAGGTTAGGGCACTGCAGTAAAGGAGAGTGCTAGAACAAGTTGTGCTTCTCTGTATTTATCAGAAATATGTAGTGGGAGGTCCAGTCTACAGTTTAAAAAAAAAAAAAGAAAGGAAGTGGGGAGGAGAAAAAAATAATAATGAAAAGACCGGATAGAGTTACCTCAGGATTCACAGCCTAAGTAGCAGAGGAAGATGAAAGGCTGATTGTTTTAGAGTGAATTTTGACTAGCAATTGCCTTATATAATCCAATTCTGAAGAGATGTGTTTGATGCTGAGGGGTTCCGCAGCCTTGAGAGCAGGAGGAAAAGTAAAAGAAAAATGAGCTATTTCTTGTTGTTTTAGTGTTTTGGTTTTTTTTAAGGACCAGTGTGAGTTGCGCATTGCTACTTAAGCCACAGATTTTTACAGGTATTTAGTTTGCTCCCAAGTGTATGTCTGCTCACAGAATTTATTCTAGAATGTAAGTGCAGTGGAAGATATTTTAATTGATTTTAAGACTTCAAACTGTTTCATCATATTTGCATAGAACTATGCGGTGAGATCTTAACAGCTAAAATCTTTAGCCATTATAAAAATACTTTTTTCAGTGTCTTCAGAAACTGAGAAATTGAGCTGCTAAAGAGTTTGAGAAGATAAAGTTTAGGCACCTGGTACCAGAACAGTATGTGGACTACAGAAATTGCTCATCCAGTTTTAAAAGAGAGGCCTATTTCAAAATTTCGTTTTAGAAATTTCAGAAGTAGCCCTGTTAGTAAATTTCAAGGTGAGTTTGAAACATTCAGTTGTTTTAGTTTCTCAGCTTATATCTTAGGCAACAGAGGCAGAAGTAAAACCTGTATAGGCTGAATGTTAAAAATTGTTTTGTTATACATTTAATTCTCTATCTGGTAAGGCATTAATTTGATAATATAAGGTATAAAGGAATATGAAAGACATTATTTATGTCTTTTTAAAATAATACCTTGTTTTGTAAAATATATTATTCAGGTGGCTCATAAAAACTTGATGGAAAATGGCAGCCAGGAACTGCACATTTTAACAACACTTACACAAGAGAAGGGAGTGTGGAAGAACCCAGTATTGTGTGGTATTCTGTCCCAGGAACAGTTGGACCCAGATAAAGGTAAAATTTAAAGTTACTTACTTCAGTTTTATGGTACATTGAAATATTATTATGATCGATGGAAGTTTTTTGTTCAATATAGTTTCTGGTAATTTATAAACTATATTAATAAATATGCTTGTAGCATTTTCTGAACTATTAAGATAGTATGTTCATGGTAACATACAAATAATTTAATGTTGGTATTTTGCATAAAACAATCATGCCTCAAATTATCTTGCCATTTTCTTTATAAGCCATGTGAAGGAAGTTTGCATACAGGCTTACAGGGCTAAGTTCAATACTAATACGCAAAATTTATTGGACATAAACCCAAAAAATAAAAACTACATATATATTTTTAAATGAGAGTGTCATTATGATATGTTATTTTTGTTTGGGTGATTGCAATTCAAAAGCACTATAGTTGTGTGAATAAATCTTAGGGGTTTTTTTGATTCTTTGCCTAAATGGTTTTAGAATCTGTATAAAGCGTCACACATAATCATCTGTGGCAAAGTTGCACAATTCTTACATCAAGTGAAGTAGTTCCTCTTAGTGTCTGCCTCCTTTTAGACTGGTGCCTGCTTATTTCATATGATATTTTCTATCTATTAATAAGTTAACTATTCTCATGTCTTTTAATGAATGCGTCACAAGACCTGATTTGATAGACTGCTGTCATATCTCATCTCTTCTGTACTGTCTTGCATGTCTTCCAAATTTACTGTCCCATTCATTGTATGGGAAATGAAAAGTTTATTCAGCAGTCAGTATTATTTTCTGCTCTCTTCAGCATTCCTTTCATAATATTTAATTTATAATAATAATATTCCTTTCATAACATTAGTCTTGCTTCTGACTCAGCATTGAACCAATGTTTTCTTAAATCAGAACTAAACATGACATTTTCTTGAGGACTAGTTCCTGTTTAAGTGCTAGGATTTTCCCCTGTCATGCCTGTACGTACAGTCAGGCTTTTTTTTTTTTCCTCCGTGAAAATAATTTTGGGGGTTTTAATCAACATTTTAATTTTATCTGTTATGCTGTGTTATGGATTGTTGGCATATTTTATCATGGTTCTTTGCCGTTTTCCACATGTTTGTAAAAGTGCTGGACATAGGCTGTCCCTGGTACAGATCCTACAGAAATCCACTGAGAGTTTGTTTGGGCTTTTTATTTCTTTTTCCATTAACTGATAATTTATCTGTACAAGACTATTCTTTTTACTGCCAAGAGTGCTTGGTATCTTTAGGGATTTGATAGACTTCTTCTAGTGCTGGTAGAAAATAAGTTGTAGCTCCTTTTATTCAAATTACCACAGCTCCCTTGGATAAGTCTGGTAAATGTAAAATATGATTCTCAATTTTTGTTTTTTTGGTTTTTTTGTTTTTTTGGTTTTTTTTCCAGAAGTTGGGCGTACTCTTCCACAAATTTGCATTTTGTTGCTTCTTTTAATTACTTATTATACACCTAATAAAGACTTTGGATTTGTATGTAGTCCTCAGAATCCCAAAGAGTACTCATTTACTAGCTTCCTCTCAACCACACTGCAGCCATTGTAACAGTAATTTAATTGCCTTATAGTTGAGTCTTTTTAAGATCTTGATCATTAATTCAGTATTGGACAAGGAGGTCACAGGACAGTAAGATTGTGACCAGGGCTTCAGGAGAGCTAACTTTAACATCTTTAAGGAATTTCTTGTAAGAGTCCCATGGGAACAGGTCCTGCACTGCTATCAGACATTGCATTGCATTTACATGGTGACTGGACCCGCTATTACTTCAGGTTTCACCTGCATGACTTTTTTTTTCCTCAAGATTGCATATGATAGATAAGAAGCACTTGTATTTGGAGAAAGGAATTTTCTACATTTCTCCACTTCATTAATTGGTTATGGAAGGAAACCTTAGTAATGTCTTAATTTTCTCACTACATAGTTGGGTCTTTCATCATACTGGCCTCCTCCTGAGCTACCAGATAGCTTAATGTGAGATCAGGACTGATATTAATCTAGAATTGAAGCTGATCTGAATTAATAACACCTGAAAATTGGGTTTCCTGAAGTCACATGGCTGTCTGTGCAGTCTTATTGCCAAAGACTGAAAGCTGAAGTACACCAAAGTGTTTAAGGTTATGCCATAGCCTATGCAATGTTAAAATACTGCACTTCAATCCTCAATTTCTGCCAGTGTGGCTTGTGCTCTAGCATGAACCTGCTTTTCCATCCTCGAGGTTACCATTTTTATGTAGTGATGGTATAATCCTTCAAAGCTGTCATTAGTATCTCCTCAGCTGATACTGAGTGGGAGGGGAGGAACTGTTTGGAGGAAAAGGATCTTTGATAACCTTACGAAAAGCCAGGCTGCTGCTGCTTTTTTGGTATCTAATTTTAATTATCCTTAGAGATTTAAAACTGCATGCCAGGAGTTAGGTTCTTGAATTTTTCGTAAATATAAATGTAGTAAGGAGGCATCTAAAGAATATCTCACTGAGAAGAGGATCTGGATATAACCATCACTATCCAGAGATTGTCAAGGTGATAACAGGCAGAATGTAACAGCCAGTGTGGATCTATTTTCAATAATGAGAGTACCTGTCACCAGAAGTTGAAGGGTACCAGCAGCTTCAGTTTTGAGAGGAGAAAAACATGTTTTCATCCTGGGTATATTCAAGGCAGCCGTCTGGAACTTCTTTTCCCCTTTTCTCCAGACACTGTGCCACCACCAGAGGCATCCAGGATTGATGCTGCATTCAGCACAGTTGTGCTGAGATGTTTGCATGAAGGATTCTGAGTCCCAGCTCCTGGTAGATATGGAAAGCATCAAGTCAGTTCAGTCTCACCCATAGTGTGAATGCACATGTAGACTAAACTTGAAGATGACTAAAGAGGTGTTGTGGCTCAACTCCAGCCAAGCCCCACTCAACCACTCTCTCATTTCCCCGCCAGCAGCACTGGGGAGAGAACAGGAAGGGCAAAGGTAGAAATCTCACAAGCTGAGATAAAGACAGTTCCATATGGAAAGCAGAAGCCATGCACACAAGCAAAGCAAGGAATGAATTCACTGCTTCCCATGGGCAGGCGGGTGTTCAGCCATCCCCAGGAGTGCAGGGCCCCATCACACCCAGCAGTGACTTGGGAAGACAAACACCATCACTGCAAACGTCCTCCCCTTCCTCCTTCTATACCGAGCATGATGTTCCTTGGTCTGGAATGTCCCTTTGGTCACCTGGGGTCACCTGTCGGGCTGTGTCTCCTCCCAAGCTCCCACAGGGCCCTCCCCAGCCTGGCAGCGCAGAAATCAGAAAAGGCCTTGGCTCTGTGTAAGGCCTGCCCAGCAATAATAAAAACATCTCCACATCATCATCACTGTGTTCAGCACAAATCAATACACAGCTCTGTACTAGCCGTGGTGAAGAAAATTAACCCTGCCCCAGTCAAACCCAGTACATTAGTTTCCTGACTAGCAACTGAAGTTCTTGGAGATGGATTGTCCATGTGGATATTCACCTCCTGGCTTCATCCTCTCTGGCTAAAGCAAGGTTGATAAGACATAAAGGTGGTGGATAAATCTGTACCTATACTACATCTGATGAGGGGTCTGGTAGTAGGATTATGAGTGCTTTGTAAGGCAAATATTCTTTGTCCTCTTAAAGTGTTCTAGTCAGCTAAAACATGGCACTAATCTGGACTGTCTTCCACAGAGAACTTGTTAGTGCCTGGAGCTTATTCCTGCTCTCATGTGCCGCTAATCTGTGGATTACGTTTTCTCTGCTTTAGCCCATGTATGGTGTGAGCAATACCCATAATAAAAGTTCATAGTCCTTCTTGTGAACTTGGTGGGGAATCACTTGGTCATAGGACCTGATATGCCAGCTGTGGAATTCAAGAGTATAAGAGGGAAAATGTCTAAAAGGTTAGATCACAATCTGTCCAAGTTAATTTGCTAGATTTAGTAGATTGTAGTACCACCTGTCAGATGCTATCTGCACATCTTTATTTTCCCTCATGTTCTGTAATTTTCTATGAATTTTACACATGCCTGGCACAAACATGTTTGTGAATTTTAATAGATGATAGAGCATTGCACAAAAATTACATTTTATATTTTTTCCAATAATTGTTCCCGTTAAATATGTCAGGGTTTACACTCATAAAGGTTAAGTGATTTGTTCTAGAGAAGCACTTGTGTCTCAAAGCATTTTTATAAATTACAGTTGTTATGGTAGGCTAGCAGTTTGTCCACAATTACTTCAGAAAGTGACATTGCGCAATAAAATACATTTATCAAGTATTTTAAAAATAAACAACACCTCAGGATCTTCAAAATCTTATCTTTAAGACTGTTCCCCACCATAAACTTAGTCCTGTAACGCCAGCACTCATTTTTGTCTTAAAATGTCAGCTTTAATTCAGTTACAAAACAAATGTATTAAAATTCATGTTTTGAATGAGCTTTCAGATGTTAAACATAATGGTTATAATCACTGGGATTAGAATAAAGGTTTAAGAGCTAATATGTAACTGGTAACCCTGAGGTCTTCCTGTGTCTTGTTGAGAAGATAACAGAAAATGTGCTGATGCTTATGCAAGGTAGGCTGGCTGAAGCAATAAATGCTAAGGGAAGGGATTACTGAGAACTAGCAGATAGAAAGTAGTGTTTACAATATTAAATGCAGCAATTATGGTAATAAATCAGAGTGAAACATCTTGGGTTACAAATATATCTTAAAGTCTAAATTCTTCCTGTATCTTGTTACAGAAATAAGGTAAAACGTTCCAATGTTATTCCAGGCAGACTATCCAGGACTAAATGTTGTAGGCGAAGGGATTATTGGTACCTGGTAGAGGAAGAGCAAGGCTAGACTATTGAATGTGGTTAGTCACAGGGTCATTTGTGGGTTGGCAGGAGTATGAACATCTTTTATAATGCATTGGTAATGACATTAAAGGAACATTTATCTGCTGCTCAGAATGTCCTCTAATAAATAAAACAAAATATTTGCTGTCTACCCATTGTCTGTTGATGTGCTCTGATTTTCCTTTGTTCCTGCATAAATGCAAATCTGGTCGTAGCTTCATCGCCATGGGGAAAGGAAGAAGGAGCTCATTTGATTTGAGTATTCTTACACATCAGTTTGCCATTGCTGATCATTTGTAACAGGGTACAAGGATATGGAAAAACAACTTGAGAATTTGGGTGAAATGATAATTCAACCATAAAAGTGAAAGTGCATGAAAGATAACAGGCCCGATTTCTGAAAAGGCAGTATTTTCTGCATTACAGCCTTGTGCACTAAAGTGGTAAAGAAAACAATTGACCTGATTTCAATTTCAAGATGGTGTTGTTAGTAATGTTCTATATAAGCAGCTTGAAGAAGGAGAAATTATTAAATAAAGACGTTAATCAAATAATAAGTAGTATGGGAAGAACAGTATATAAATACGTACAATAATACATACATACAGTAAATAGTATGAGAAGAAGCAAAGAATGAAGTGAGCTTTTTTTTTAAGTAAACCATGTTTCGTATTCTCATAGTTCAAGTATTACAGAGAGAATTAACTTTTTACATGTTGAAAGTAGTTATTTCATCAAATCATAACAGAATTTGAAAAGTCAAGAAAATATAAATTAAGTGAATGGGCAACATGATTCAGGTGAAATTCAGGATGAGGCAATTAAAAGGAATATGATGAATATTCCTATCAAGATGTGTCAGAAAGTGAGCACTGCAGATGACCAGAAGGTTTTGGGAATACTCAAAGGCTGGAAGAAATCTCATTCAGACATGATCAAGATTTTACTCCTAATACTGAAAGCATATAATGAATATGCTGATTTTCACAAAAGAAATGAAAATCAGTGGAAAAAGTCTGCTGTTTTTAAAAGATGTGAGAATGTGTTTTGAAATTAAAGTGAGGGCAGTTGAAAACCATGTTGGTTTTTTATGCATTATATATCTACCTTGAAACAGGGAGGAGATGATGTCAAAAGGATTAGAGAAAATAGTCTAGTTTTAATAATTGACTTTAAATGTTCTAGAGGTAGTAATAAGCATCATGCTTCAAAGCTGGAACAATTTTGATCTTGAAGATCTGGGTGAGACCAGAGATGTATGTTTAAGATTTGGAACATTAACCTGTGTTCCCCTTTTTTGTAGAATTCTTATGCCTTCCAACTGAGGCACTTAGTTTGTTTGTTAGTGTAGGCAGAGTTTAGCTCTGTGGGAGCATATTTGAAAAATCCTGTTCAGTACCCATCTCTTTCGAGTTTTAGACTATGCACAGTCAAATGTATACAAGATATGCCTCTTTTTTCAAATAAGGAAACTTTTTTGGTTGAAGAACCATAAAGTGTTTGACTGTATGAAACATTTCACACCAATAAAAAAGGGTTCAGAAACTTTTGTACTTGTCACATATGTTCTTCAATAGCAAAATCTTTAAAAGACAGTATTAGCAAAGGCATAGCACAAGCGTACAAAGGATGTGAGAGTAGTGGCTTTGCGTTGTCTTTCTGTAGAACTATAACTAAATGGTATCTAAATATTTTAATATTTATATGGTCTCTCAGTTGGTTTTGTTGCAGCTGTTTAGCCAAGAAATTAGAATGAATTAAAACCTGCAAGTATATAAAGGTCTGTGACAGTGAATCTTTATTATAAAGAAGTGCAGTTCACCAAGAAGCTTTTCCTTTATCTTTGCTTTGTATCTTTTATATCTGTTTTGATTTGTGTAAATTGCAGGGGTCAACCATAATGACTAAATGCAGTCTGTTAAGTCTATAACATATATGTAATGTTTTGGATTTTTTTTTTTTTTTTAAGTGAATGAATTTTTAGTGTCAGAAGGCCCTGTCCTGCTGGATATGCGTATTAAGCACCTAATGAAAACAAAGCAATTAGCACAAGCTACTGCCCTGGCAAAACTCTGCTCTGACCATCCAGAAATCAGTGCGAAAGGCAATTTCAAACAAACCTACCTGGTCTGTCTTTGTTCAGGATCACCAAATGAAAGGCTAATGGAAGAAGTAAGTAAATAATGCAGATTTTTTTTTCTTGGACTTATTTCTTTAATGATAGTAGAGTCACTAATCATAAACTAGTGTTCTATAGAAGAGGTTTTTCTTTTAAAATATGATCTAAATTCTTTGTTTTTTTTTTTTCTTTTCGTTCATGTTGCTTTTAAGCTGAGTAGTAGTGACTGAAAACACTCATGGAAGTGTATTATTTGGTCATTAATAGGCATTTTCTGGCTGTGCCACAACTTTGTGTTTGATTTTACTTGAAGTATTTTAAAACTCTGCCTCAGACCTCCTTAGTAAAGTGAAGTTAATGATTTTCCCACTCTTAATACTTGAACTATATTGCTTTTTGTGTATACCTAGTACATAGAATGGGGCCCTTTAGATGCTGCTTGCAGTTCAGAGAATAAATGTAACTTCACCCAAATTCCTGGGTGCAATGGAAGGTGAAATCAGATCTTTGATCTGGTTTGTAATATAAAATCCTTCTAATTTAAATACAGAAGTCAGAGAGGAGATGACAGCTTTACTCTCTTGCATTCTTTCAGGTGGCATCTTCATTTCTCATCCCACTCCAAAGTTTTAGCTGAGCCTTTTCCCTCCTTGAAGGAAAACTAACTGTAGATGTCACTTTCCTTGTCTGCCAATGTCTCTGCTGTCTTTTTGTTGCTGTCATCTTTTTTGTTAAACATTAAAGCATATTGCAATTGAACGTAAAGGGATAAGAGTTATGCACTGAATAGAGCTGGAAAATTTTCCCGCCCTAGATACAGATGAAATTCTAAGATGACAGCTTCTCACTGAGCTTGTTCTTCAGATATTCAGTAGAATTGGATCAATCTTGCTCTCCTCCCAGCTCTGGCTGCTGCAGAGTCTGTCAGAACTAGCTTAGGAGGGGCTGTGACAAGGCTGTGCAATCTTACCTTTGTTTGCTGGAGACATGCAGTGGAACTTGGAATTTCTGACCCTGCAGACAGGCTTCCTTCATTACTCTGCCCTAACACAGAATGGGCTGGTTCAGTGAATGAACTATGAATCCCCTGGACAAAAGGAATGGGTTAGCCTTGTTTCTTTGGATGCCATAACATACAGATAAGTTTGTACTGGGTTATCAGGGAGAAACCTAATTCAGGTATTTCTGAGCTTTGGATTGCTTAGATTAGCAGCCTCAGCTAACTGCAATATTGCTAACCATTTTGGAAAGATCATGTCTTACCCCAAGAGAAGGCAGATAAACTTTAATATGTCAGGGTGGACTTACAAACTGAAAAGGACAGTCATTTTTGTACTGTGAGAACAGCAGGAAAATAGTAAAAACTATATTATCAGTGTGGAAATTTTTATATCAATTCAGACTAGGCAGGAAAGTAACATTTAAGCAAGTTCTTGGCATGGATTAGTTTAATAGTTTCCTTCAATAATGCGAAGAATTCAAACCTGCAGTATGTGAAATGCTAGACTGACAAACTTGATGTTACAAACCTTTGTTAGAAACAGGGTCCCTTAGGAAGTGTGTCAGGCTGGGAAAGCTTTTAATGAAGAAAGTTCCCTTATTATAAGTTCAGATCACTATATTCTTCTCTAAGCTTTTCATTGATAGTCCCTATCTGAGATGGGGCACTGAGCAAAGCAGATCATCGGTCGAAATTGCTATTACATTTATAGTGTTCCATATTAAGAAATGCAGTTTTCTTTAGAAGATGACTTTGAGGTTATTAAATGTCCAATGACGTTCAGTGAAGGGCTATTAGTATATTTACAAAGTGTCCATTTAGAGGTGTGAAAATAAGTAGTTGTACTATTCAAAATTGTAGTTTGATTGCTGGATACCGTGGTGCCCAACCCAGCTGTGCTGCCGCCTTACCCAGAGTGCCGGACCAGCTGGGTGTTTGGGTGAGCACTTCTGTTTCTTGCTTTGGGTGGTCTTGTGATTTCTCAAGAGAGACTTCAAACAATGCTGTTGTGATAGTCAAGCTATTCTGTCAAAGAATAAATACCAGCGTGTCCTGCCAGATGCACTAATTGAGGTAATCAAACCAGTCTACTGAGAATCAAATTAGACAGTAGTTGTTACAGCAAGTGCGCTGATTCAGTACTGATATAGCTGTCTAATAGTACTGGACAACTGTGATTTCTCCTTTGATTTGCCATAAAACTTAGTACTTCAATTGGTACTTGAAAAATAATTTATATTGTACAGACTGTAGTGTTCTAGAACAGTATTCAGATGACCTGCTTCTTACTGTATAGCTTTCCTGTTCTTAATATCTTTGATTTTTTAAAAAGTACTGGAACAGTCACGTTAAACCTCAGATTCATTAACCACCCAGCTTATTGTATTAAAGCAGTAGCAACATCAGTGACAAGTAAACTGGATTAGAATTGCAAGTAATTTTCTTTTTTGTGTTAAGCTACATTTTAAAGTTATGTCTTCACATCACTATTACCATATGTATGTGATTCATATGAATAATTAATATACTTGAAAATTCTTAGGTGACTGGGGCACTAGATACAAATAAGTAATGTCTAAGAAAAAAGTTTGTTCACTTTAATAGAACAGTTTTTCTGGTGCCATAATGAGTTTTGATATTGTCTAAAAATACACTGATTTGCTTTCAAGCTCATCTCTATCCAACTGTTAAATTAAAGTTCTGAATTATTGTCTTGCAAAGGCTAATGTGACTGTGTGTCTGAAAATACAACCACTTTCTGAGTCATGTTCTTCTCTTTCTTCTCTTCTAGATAGCAGAAGTAGATTGCAAAGATGCACTAGAAATGATCTGTAACCTGGAATCTGATGGAGATGAAAAAAGTGCTCTAATTCTATGTGCAGCATTTCTATCTCGCCAGCTGCAGCAAGGGGAGATGTACTGTGCCTGGTGAGTTTGAATCTTGTTTTCTATCTAAGAACAAAAACTTAGTCTGGAGAAGACACATAAGCCATAAGTTAACTTTCTTTAGCTGATAAAATCTGTGAGCTAAACAGAAAGGAGATAAGACTCTTGGAAACCTAAAAACGAAAGGGATTTTGCAAGACAAGCATCCATTACAGGAATTTGAAGGGTGTCTGTATGATGAGGCAAATACCAATAGCTGGTTAATAATTTTTCTATATAAATAAGAAATTTAATAACTGCAGGCAACTGGTCAGCGTTATGTCAGCATTTAATGAGTAAGTACTGTTCTTTGTGTCCTGTAGTAAAACTGTTTCTTTTTCTAACAAACGTAAAAAGGAATAAGCTCTTTACTATTACTATAACTACAATAGTAAGATAGACGAAGATACTTATGGTTTAGGGCTTGCTGTCATTAATGTGGGAACAAGTAACTGGTCTTTGTTGGCAGATATTTGAGCTGTTAGGGTTTTAATTTCCTTATGCGAACTAGCAAACTTGTATAATTCTTGCAGCATTTGCTTTCTCTGTGCATTTCCATTTTATGTGCAGCAGCAGGAGAAAACTGCTAATGCAGGATTTTGCTTTAAGAGATTTGGGTAAAGTTTTGGGTGTTACAGCATTCCATAAGGTACTAGGTACTCTTGGCTCTTTGCCCCGAGGAGGAGTGAACAAATAAGATAATGTAGATCCTGTGATACTCTTAGGCTTTGGGGACTAATTTCTTGCTAAATCACACTCACATTCAGCTCTTAAAGAAGAGTAGCTTTAGAAGCAGTGTATCTACCACAGAGAAAAGCCAATCTTCTGTAGGTGTTAGTAATTACTAAAAGTTCAGAAGTATACAGTTCCAGTCTGTGAATAGTAAACTACTGTGCAAGATCTTTATTTTTTCCAAGGCCACATGATGAGTAAATTATGTAGCATGAATTGTGGTAATACAGGTTTTATTCTGAACTGTCTTTCTGGAATTGTCATAATTTAAAAATTTAGATACTTAATAGTGTGGTTATTTTAATAAAAGATAAGGTGTAAATAAATTTCAGGCTTTTTTCTTTCCCAGAGTCAAAATGGAAACTGTTCTTAGCCTTGCATTTCTTGTTATAAGACTAGTAGTTGCATTGATGGCCCTGAAATATTGTTCTCTTGTTCTAGGGAACTGACTCTTTTCTGGAGTAAACTGCAGCAAAGGGTAGAGCCTTCTATTCAAGTGTATCTAGAGAGATGTCGTCAACTTTCTGTGTTAACTAAGACTGTTTATCACATTTTCTTCCTGATTAAAGTAATTAATTCAGAGGTAAGGATACTCCTGAAAGAATATTTTTGGGAC
Source organism: Taeniopygia guttata (assembly GCF_048771995.1). NCBI lineage: Eukaryota > Metazoa > Chordata > Aves > Passeriformes > Estrildidae > Taeniopygia > Taeniopygia guttata. The sequence goes on from NC_133027.1 coordinate 36,937,839, forward strand.
TTTCAATGGAACTGTAATCAGGAAAATTTATGAAAACTTCTTTGACATCCCATCTTTCTGTATAGTATCAGTTTCAGGGCAATCCTGCTTGGTTTTAGGAAAGGCCATAGCAACTTTCTTCTGCAGGTAAATTACAAATTGATACATTTTGAATCATTAATCATTTGGTTCCTTTGCAAAAAAAAAAGAGTGGGATTAAACAGAAAAGCTGGATACCACACCCAGATGAAGAAAGTACTAAAGGTGAGGTTATGGCCTCTAGGTTTGCCTGTGTCCTCTAAGCAGGCAGCTCTTCCTGTAAGCAGGCACTAACATTCTTCACCATTATTTTCCATATTTCAAAAATTACAGAAACTTGAGAGGACTAGTTTATGAGGAAATGAAATGAAGGGTGTATGTTAATACACAAGAAAAGGAAAATTACTGGAAATTGAAAGAAGAAACTACACAAAAAAAACCCCCAAAACTACAACTCAAAATCTTTTGAATTGCCACTTATGAATGCAGTTTATTTTGATAAATTGAATACTTGTCACTTGTAGGCTTAGGTCCAACATTGTATTAAAACCCTGCTCATCTTTCTCAGCTAACATTGTCATCTAGTTTTCTTAGTTTTTTTAGTAATTGTAGTATTTAGTATTGATAGCTAAATTGAGCTCTTATGAAGATTTCTGTAAGTTGGGAAATTAATTCTAAGCATAAAAATTCCTGGTTTTGTTTTTCAGTGTTCTGGTATGGCTAATCATGGGCTTCTATATTTAAGAATTTTTCCCCACTCCCCTGTAAGATGTGAAATAAATTTGACTTAGAGAGCGGGAGGAAAATAACTTTCACAGAGTCTTGTGATATTAAGATCTCTGCCTGCTCTGTGCGATATTGATTTTCCTCCAGTGAGCATTTGAGCGTTTACTTGTTGGCAGAAATTGGAGACCATGTAGGTAGTAGACTTGCACATTCATAAATTTGCTGAACTTTATTCTCGTGCATCCCTGTCATCATAAAGAGCTTATAAAGTCAATGTAAATGTAAATGGTGTTGCCTTAGGGTATGAATGAGTAAAGACCACATGACCTTTAGAACATTCAAATGATGGAACATTTAACAAAACCTAACTATACTTAACTCCTTTCAGTTGGACTGAAGCCGTCTGTTCATTTGAGGTCAGTTGACTTTGAAGTGACCTAATTTTTCAAAATAAAAGCAGAGCTTTTACCTTAAGTGAACTCCAAATTATAGATCTTTCTGATGATCACATGTTTTTCTTTAACTGCAGCATTTTTTACCATTTGAATTCTACCTAGTGTTAAGTTGATGTTTCATAGAAGCTCATCTCAAATACCTATGGCACAACTGACAGGCTTTATTCCAAGGAAAAGGCTCAATATTGTTCTAATATAAACTGAACACCTCTAACATACAGTCCAAAAGTCCTCAAACTAAACAGAACATACAATTAATTGGTCTTAAAGTTGAATGTAAACTTCAAGATTTTTTTAGTAGCCTGAAGACAAATTATGCAATTTAAGGAATAGCCTCTGAAGACAATCCATTCTGTTTCTTGAGGTAAAAAGTATTACTGTGAACCCCAGGTGCTTTTCTGACACTTGAAAGAGTTAGATAAAATGACTTACTAAAATTAGTCTTGCTTTACAGATTGATGGTGCTGGACTTGCGACGTGCATTGAACTGTGTGTGAAAGCACTGCGCTTGGAATCCAGTGAAAATGCAGATGTCAAGATATCTATTTGCAAGACTATCTCCTGCTTACTTCCAGATGATTTGGAGGTGAAACGTGCTTGTCAGCTGAGTGAATTTCTTTTGGAACCCACTGTGGATGCATATTATGCTGTTGAAATGCTATATAATCAGCCTGACCAGAAGTATGATGAAGAGAATCTTCCAATACCAAATTCTTTGCGCTGTGAGCTCTTACTTGTACTGAAAACTCAGTGGCCTTTTGATCCAGAGTTCTGGGACTGGAAAACTCTAAAGCGTCAGTGTCTGGCACTTATGGGAGAGGAGGCATCCATCGTGTCATCCATAGACGAACTAAACGACAGTGAAGTTTATGAGAAGGTTGAGGATGGCCAAGAAGATAGTAAAGAAACTTCCCTGAATGGGCTTTCTGGCATTGATGAGGCTACCAGCCTTCTTAGGGGAATCAGAGATGAAAAGCAGAAAAAGAGAGAAATTAAAAAACTCAGAGAGAGGGGGTTCATATCAGCTAGATTTAGGAACTGGCAAGCTTACATGCAGTATTGTGTGTTATGTGACAAGGAATTCCTAGGTCATAGAATAGTTAGGCATGCACAGAAACATTACAAAGATGGAATTTACAGTTGCCCTATTTGTGCCCAAAATTTTAATTCTAAAGAAAACTTTGTTCCCCATGTAACTTTGCATGTGAAAAAATCTAGCAAAGAGAGATTGGCTGCTATGAAACCACTGAGGCGCTTGGGAAGGCCTCCTAAAATAGCAGCTTCCAATGAGAATCAGAAAACGAATTCTGTATCCAAACAGGAGCAACGACCCATTAAGAAGAACAGCCTGTATTCAACAGACTTCATTGTGTTTAATGATAATGATGGCTCCGATGATGACAATGATGACAAAGATAAACCTTACATACCAGAGATAGTGCCAGTTCAAAAGCCACCCCCTGTTAATGAATTCACCTGCCCTGTAACACTTTGTAAAAAAGGCTTTAAATATTTTAAAAATCTAATAGCACATGCAAAGGGCCATAAAGATAATGAAGAAGCTAAACGTTTCCTTGAAATGCAGAGCAAAAAAGTGATTTGCCAGTACTGTAGACGACATTTTGTAAGTGTTACACACCTGAATGATCATTTACAAATGCACTGTGGCAGCAAGCCTTATATCTGCATACAGATGAAATGTAAGGCTGGCTTTAACAGTTATGCTGAGCTGCTGACCCATAGGAGAGAGCATCAAGTCTTCAGAGCTAAGTGTATGTTTCCCAAATGTGGCAGAGTGTTTTCTGAAGCCTATTTACTCTATGATCACGAAGCACAACACTATAATACCTATACCTGCAGAGTCACAGGCTGTGGGAAGGTATACCGCTCGCAGAATGAACTGGAGAAGCATATTGAGGATCACAACAAGCAGCCTGAAAAAGAAGAACAGCCTGAAAACCAAACCAATCAGCCTGATCTTAGTCAGCCTTCTAAAGCTAATGAAAATACTGATGGAGTTGCAGTTAAAGAGGAATTGACATCTCTTCCAGCTGAAAACCGAAGCAGTTTCATTGAAGGAGAAAACGTCTGGAACCAAATCAAAGCAGAACCAGTAGGGAATGAAAGTGTAAATGCATCGGTGAGTGTACTGCAACAAAGCAATTCCTTGCCTAATGCTGGTTCAGAGCAGTCTCATGTGGGTTCAATAAAAACAGAAGAAACAGTTCCAGCAGGCAACATTAAGCTGTCTGTTGTTAACCAGAAGATCCGAGATAACTTCATGAAAAGAGGTAAATTGGCTGCTACTGCTGGTAAAGTAGATACTACTAAACCTGGAGTCCAGCAGTTGTGCCCATCAGTTGACTCTTGTCTTCCAGTTTTCCAAGAGCGAGAGGAGGAAGGCTGTCTCAGTCAGACTCAGAATATGCAAACTGGTTCTGTGACCTCAGACACATTAAAACCAGAAGCCCTTGAATCAAAAAGCTTAGAAAGACAAGTGAGCATTGTAAATCCATTCAGCATGCAGAATCAGACAGGGTATCGAAACGGTGTACCCATTTCCAAACTTGAAATTGAAGACAGTATTAAAGCTGCAGCTAATCTATATAACCTGCCTTTAAAAACTTTAGAAAGTATTTCATTTATTCCATCACAGCCTAACATAAATAGCTCTTTAGTTCCAGCTGTGTCACCAGCAGCCCCAATTCAGAAATTTAATTGTCAGGTTGAGGGGTGTACTCGAACATACAATTCGTCACAGAGCATTGGCAAACACATGAAGGCAGCACACCCTGATGAATATGCTGCTTTTAAAATGCAGCGTAAAAATAAGAAACCACGAAAATCCAGCAATGTGCAAAATGTGCCGAATGATGGGAAGATTGTATATCTTATGCCGTCACAAGTGGGCAATCCCAATGGTGCTGCTTTTACTGCACAGAACAAATCAAATTTGAATCCCACCTGTTCCAGTCAAGTGCAGCATGTCTCAAGTACTCTCTTCCCAACCCACCTAGAAAATCTGGCGAATCCTATGTTGCCTATAGTGGAAAGTGTCATAAATCCAAATTTGTCTACTCGTATTAAAAGCGAGCCTGAGAGCGTTTTGTGTTCACAAATGGAAAATTTGTCTGCTACAACCTTACCTTCCCAGTTGGATGATCTGGCAAAAACAGTTATGCCTTTGAATATTGATGGTGGTTCAGATCCTTTTCTTCCTTTGCCTGCGGAAAATGGTCCAATGTCTCTCTTCCCTTCATCAGCAGAGAATCCTCCAAATTCAGTCTTCTCACAACTGGAAAATAACACAAATAGCTTTTCTTTGCAACTAGAAGGAAACACTAGTTCTACCTTCCCAAAAGAGGAAAGTGTTGATCAAATATTTCCCTCACAATTGAGTAATGAAAATAACTTCAGTGAAACTAGTTCTCAGCACCCAGCTTCAGAAAAGGTGAAAAAAGATCGCGGCAGGGGCTCAAATGGGAAAGAAAAGAAGCCAAAACATAACAAGCGAGCAAAGTGGCCAGCAATAATTAGAGATGGCAAATTTATATGTAGCAGGTGTTTCAGAGTTTTTACTAATCCTAGATCACTTGGTGGTCACTTATCTAAGAGGTCTTACTGTAAGCCTCTTGAAGGATCAGAAATTTCTCCAGAAGCTCTGCAGGCTAATGGGCAGTCTTTGCTTGCCAGTATGATTCTTTCTTCAAATTCATTAAACTTGCAGCAACCTCAGGAGTCTGCCTTCAATCCAGAGACTTGTTTTAAAGATCCATCATTCCTCCAGTTACTTGCAGCTGAAAATCGTTCCGCACTGCAGACTGTGTTTCCACGGGCCAATGTGACTAACTTTAATACCAGTGGGAATGAGGAAGGTAATCAAATTATAAAGCAAGCCTTGGAAACTGCAGGCATCCCAAACAACTTTGATAACACGGAAGTACTTCCACGTGTGGTTACAACAAGTTGTGTCTCTGGAGCAACTCAGATAAATGCAGCTGTTCTCCCTAGCTCAGCCACGCCCTCTCTGCTGCAGACAGTCTGTAACCCCAGTACCCTGCTGACAGACCAAAACAGGACCCTCAATGCCAAAATTCCTCCACTAAATGAATGCAAGACTTTGCCTGTTTTTGCAACAGAGGACTTAATGCTAAAGACTATCGAAAATGGCTTGTGTCCTAGCTCATACTCTAACACTGTTGCAGCAGCACAAAACTTTGCAGGGAACAGTTCACGAGTTTCAGTTATCAGTAGTCCCAAGAATTCGGGATCAAGTAACTTGAATAAGAAGGGAACCAGCTCTTCAAAGAGGAAGAGAAAAACACCTACACCCCTGCTTGTGCCCAATACATCACAGAAAATAGCAGTAAACAATGCAACAGTAATGGGACTTCTAACCAAAACCACTGAAGGAAACATGCAAATACAGGGAGAAAGTTTTCAGTCCAACTTACTGGCAAATTGTGGCTCTCAAACAGTGGTGGACAACCTTGCACAGAAACTCAGTAATGTTGACAATCAGTTATTGATGGCCACTGTCAAAGAGAATTTCAAAACAAATCTTGAGGCTCATACAGTTCTGCCCCCTTTAACAGTAAAAACTGAAAATGGGGATTCCCAAATGATGGCTGCAAATTCTTGTGTGCAGGCAAATTCGGAAGAACAGATGTCACAGGACAGTGTTATGCAGAACTTTGAAAAAACCCTGAAAATAATTAAAACTACTATGAATTCGCAGATGCTTGAGGTGAAAACTGAAATTCAGGATACTGTTGCTGCTTCAGGACAGAACTTGCAAGTAAATAACGCCCAGGCTGCTTTAGAAAATTCTGCACACAGTGTAAAACTACCCACTTCGACACGGTTTGCTGTGCACACAGGGAATGTTACTGCTGCAAAGGGTAGCTCTGCTCAGTCTGAGATATCCCAAAAGTATGATACTCAAATGTCAGAAATTTTGGAAGGCTTACAAAAACTGAAGCTGGAAGATGATTCTCCCATTCCCATCTCTGAGACTGCTTCTCAGTGTCCTCCAGCAGATAAGCTAGCACCAGCAGTTCCTGTTGTATCAACTGAAAATAAACCCCTCATCCAGCTATCTCCAGAGGCAAGTAACATTCAGTTTAGTGATAGAGTTAATAAACCTTTTGTATGTCAGAATCCTGGCTGCAGTTACAGTGCTATGACAAAAGATGCATTATTTAAACACTATGGCAAGATCCATCAGTACACTGCAGAAATGATACTAGAAATAAAGAAGCATCAACTGAAGTATGCCCCATTCAAATGTGTTGTAGCTACCTGTCCAAAAACATTCACAAGAAACTCTAATCTCCGAGCACACTGTCAGCTTGTACATCATTTTACAACAGAGGAGATGGTAAAATTAAAAATTAAGAGGCCTTATGGCAGAAGATCTCAAAATGAAACTGTAAACACAGCCCCACAACCTGCTGAAATAAAAACTTTGCAGACACTAGTAATAGAAAACAAAACTGTAGCTCCATTGGTCAAAGAAACTCAGATAAAGGAAGTTGTAGAGCCTGTAAAAGTATTGGAAAAACTTCTACCAGAAAATAATATTCCTGAAAGACTGGAAAAACCTCCACAGGTGGTTTCTGTTCCACTGGAGCAGCACAATCCAGCATCTTTTGATAGTACGCAGGAACAAACCAAAGTACGCAAGGCTAGGAAGCACAGGAAGGAGAAAGAGGAGAAGAATGGTAGGAAGCCTGTAACAAAGTCTCTGGAGTTTCCCACTAGGTACAGCCCTTACAGACCATACCGGTGCGTCCATCAGGGCTGCTTTGCGGCTTTCACAATACAGCAAAACCTAATTCTTCATTACCAAGCTGTGCACAAATCAGACCTCCCTGCTTTCTCTGCTGAAGTGGAGGAGGAGAATGAGCAAGGCAAAGAGGAACGGGAGGAGGTGGAAACCAAACCTGCTGTCAGAGAGTTCAGGTGTGAGGTGAGTGACTGCTCTCGCATCTTCCAGGAAGTTACCAGCTTGATACAGCATTATATGAAGCTTCATGACATGACCCCAGAGCAAATTGGAAGCATGAAATCAGCTCCAGAGGTGGGACGATTTTTTTGTGACCAGTCTCAGTGTAAGTCTTCATTTACAGCATATCTTAATTATGTTGTCCATCTTGAGACGGAGCACAGTGTTGAGATAAAGCCAAACAAAGTAGAAGATGATGGCATGTTCAAGTGTGACTGTGAAGGCTGTGACCGTATTTATGCTACTAGGTCTAACCTCTTGAGGCATATTTTTAACAAACATAATGACAGGCATAAAGATCATCTAATAAGACCCAGGAGACTGACACCAGGCCAGGAAAACATTTCAAGCAAAGCAAATCAGGAGAAACCATTGAAGTCTAAACAGAGAGGACTCAAAAACAGAGCAGGAAAAGAGGCTAACAGACTGTCTGTAAAAACAAAACGAAAGAAAAATGTGAACTTGGAAAACAAAAACTCTAAAGGAATACAGGTTCAGGAAAATAAGGCTTATTCACTGAAACGTGGCAAGTATGTGTATTTAATAAAGGCCAGAAACGATGCCTTATCAGAATGTACAAGCAGGTTCATAACTCAGTATCCATGTATGATAAAGGGATGTTCATCCGTAGTCACAAGTGAAAGTAACATAATAAGGCATTATAAATGTCACAAACTGTCCAAAGCTTTTACTTCCCAACACAGGAATCTTCTTATTGTATCTAAAAAACACTCTGTCTCCCAAGTAAAGGAAGCCTCTTGTGAGCAGGAGGAAACTGATAAAAAAAGTGATGTGATAGAGCCTGAACCGAGTTTGACAGCGAGCAATAATGATTCAAGCACAACTACCTTATCACAAAAGGAAACTGAAAAAGGTGAAAAGGATGAAGTGGATGAACTGACAGAACTATTCATTACTAAACTAATTAATGAGGATTCTTCAACTGCTGAAAATCAAGGAAAAATCTCTTCCAATGTAAATAGTGACTTGCAGGAGACCAGCTCCTGCCCCTCAGAGAAGCAAAAATCAAACAACCTGAAAAGAGCAAATAAAGAGAAAAATGTTTCTCAGAGTAAGAGAAAGAGAGCTGAGAAAACAGAGGAAGCACTGCCCAGTGGCATGAGTAGCCTGCACAAGGAGGAAGAGACTGCTGTCGCCATTCAAACGGCTGAGGAGCAACCTGCAGCTTTTGACTGGAGCTCGTTCAAACCAATGGGTTTTGAAGTGTCGTTCCTCAAGTTCCTTGAAGAATCTGCTGTGAAGCAAAAGAAGAACTCTGAAAGAGAATACCATAGCAGTGGAACCAAAAAAGGATCCCATTCAAACTCTCGGAAAGCCAGTGAGAAGGCCTCTGTGGCAAGCGATAACATCTCTTGGTCATGTTCTGAAACTGAAACCCTGGTACCATTTGCCAACCCATCACGGCTTCCATGTGGTGATAATGTAAAGATAGTGTTAGACAAAGCTCTCAAAGACTGCACTGAGTGTGTGTTGAAGCAGCTTCAGGAAATGAAGCCTGTTGTCAGTTTGAGAAAGCTTGAAGGACGTTGGGAGGATAATCCAGAGGTTATAGCCGCAAAAGTAATTGTTTTGGGTACTGAGGAAGGGGAATCAAAGTCCTGAAAACCTAATGTGTTTAACTGTGACCTGTAATAGAATTTATTTTGAATAGGAAGCCATCAAGCATGCTAGTAACTGTGGAGCTCTTTTATTTTGAAGTGATTTAATCTAGCAAAAAACATGACATGAGTCATGTAAATGTCTTATTTGTTTTTATCCCTATGGGACTTGAAGAAAGTAATTGCTTCAGTTTTGTAAATACTTGATCAAGACCTCAACTTTCTATCAGATTGTCCTTTCCATAAACTAAATCTTTGTGAGCTGTCTGTGATTGGTATCTTTCACCAGGTTACTTCTCATGTATAACAGTTTTCTTTATTTGTAGATACATTTTTTTGTATATATTTATTATTGTAAATCATTTGCTGCCACCAGCAGTCTGTAAGTCTAAACTATTAAATGACACATTTATATTCGGAATTTTAATTTGTAATGAAGTGAGCAAGTTTTTAAAACTGTCCTTTAATCATTTCAAATTAAGAACTTTTGAACTAAAGCTAGCTAAGTCTACCATATCCAGTTTATTTTGCGTAAAACATTTATTTACAGAAGAAAAGCTGGATAAGATCACATTTCATAGGTTAAACGTACTGACACATTCTCATTTTTGTAAATTTTAACATCCAGTATCTATGGATGCTATTCATACATAGTTAACACATAAATATAATAGTTTTCTTATAGCTACATTTTTCATTGCTTTTAATTGGTTACAAAGCATTTATGATTCCAAAATAAAAATGGAAATGTGAATAAAAATAGTTTGCTACATTGAAGATTTAAAACAATATTTGGTATTAAAGAATCCATTGTGAATGTGATAGAAAATTAGTAGTGTGGAGCAGTGTATATATTTGAGGTGGTGATTTGTGAAGTAGCCCAGTATTGCCTTAAATAAAACCACATTTCATTTCTTGTTTTATACATGTGATCTTATAAAGGTTATTTTTGTTTCTGTAACTTAGATTGGTGTATAGTTTAATTTTTGTTAAAAAAACAAAACAAAACAAAAAAACTTCAGAAACCATTTTTGTAAATAGTGGGTTTATAAAACAGATGGGTTTATTTTGATAATACCAGTTTGGTATCTATCTATAAAGTACACAAGTCCTTATGCCATACCATTAAAAACTAAATAAACAAGGCACTTTCTGAAAGGGAAGTGAGATGGTGATCTTACAGATAAACTCGGTGGTTGTGCTCTGTTGGTGGCATAGGCTCCCTTTGCGCTCCTCTGCCTCTCGCTGACTGTACATGGCACCAATCACAACCTCTCTTTTCCACACTTGAATGAGCCTCAGAAGTGGTGCTGCTTGTAGTGCCCGGGATTGGAGCAATTCCTCTGTATGCTGCTAACTGAAATGACAGGTATCCCGTTTGTTGAGTAACCAAAAGTGTGAATGCATTGGTGGGAGCTGTCAGTACCCAGGAATCTTCAGTGTTGGTTTTCGTGCATGGTTATGTTTGACTCAGCCAGCTGGATTGTGTGGTACCAAAAACTTCTTGGATTATTATCGTTACTGGATGTGACCTACCTTCAGTAATATAAAACAGTCTTTATCTTGGGTGAGATTGGCTTGATTTTTTTTTTCTATAAACTTGTCTTGCTGTGTAAAGTTTTTGCATTAAATGCTAGATTTGACTGCTCATAAGCTATTCACCTGGAATCTCTGACAGTTTTCCAGAATATCAGTGCAGAGGGCACCTTCCTACAACCAAATGAAATGACTTGTTGCGAGAGTGAGGATTATGTGTGAACATCAACAGCATTTGACCTCGGGCACAGCCCTTGGTTTGCTACATGGTGCTAAATTGCTTACCTTCGCAGAAAGCCTGTGCTTCCATTTGAACAGAGCCCATCAGCTCCTCTCACTTTCCATCCCTCCCAAGTGACCAAACTTATGCCACGTTAGTAAATCAAAGGTGCAGTCTGAGAATTATAAAACCAAACCAAACACTTGCATTTTGACTCCAAGAGCGATCATTATAATCATTACAAGTAAACAGTGCCATTTTCTACCTGCCAGAGGCTGCTGGTCCCCCTGGATGGAGCTGCTGTTGGATACCAGCCATGGTGATTGTAGAGGGAACTTCTGCAGGGGAGAAGAGGGCAGAGATCCTCTGGAGAGGATCCTCAAAGCTCATCTGAATTCTCTTGTTTTCAGCTCTACCTAACCACTTCAGTCACTGTCAACAGACCTCACAATTGTTAGTCTTTAGAAGAATGTTTGTGTTGTGTAAGTTGAATAGTTTCCCAGTGATTGATACTGTATCATTTGCAGTTCTTGGACTGAGAATAGCATACAACTATTTAGCTACACAGTGTTATACTAGAATGCTATTTAAAAAAAAAAAAAAAGAGAAAAGGATAAAAAAATCCAATGCCATAAATATCCAGGAAGCAAGTTCTGATTTGGATCTGAATTTCTGAGAATAAAATATTTAATACTGTCTCATCCCAATGAATCCAATTAAAGCAGATGCTGTACCCATATAGTGGCACACTCCCTTTTAAATGGTTACTGACAGCCTGTCCAACAGATAAGCTAGTATGGGGTTTGTTGTTTCCTTTTTAAAAAACAAACAGGAGTATTGTGAACTTAAAATGGGGTACCTAAGGCAGGGTCTGATTTAAAATGTCACAGACTGCAGAGGGCACTCTGGTTTGTAAATCCACCTACAGAAATTTCCAAGGAAGTAAATTTGGTGTCTGCATTCAGACGTTTTACCTTGGGTGATAGAGAAAACTTCCCACCCTAGCAGTTGTAGCACACCTGGATGGGCAGCTTCTCTGGGGCCTGAAGCAACACCCCGGCCTTGGGGCTGCTGGGCGGGATGGGGCTCCAAGGTGGCTGAGCCAGATGTACCAGCAGCACTTCAGCCTGCGGGGTGCCCCAAAGGTGCTGTTGGCCCCACTGCCCAGTCCTCTGCCTTTTCTCCTTCCTCTATGTCTCTGCCTTCCAGAATTGTCACGGTCAACTGTGGAGCATTCAGACAAAGGTGCTTTCTTTGAAGCCCCTTGTTGCCATCAGGAATGTGCTGACTAAAGCAGCAGGTGTTGCTGATGGGGAAGCAACCAAATTGAGGGGTCTGAATGCAGAGCATGGACTGTTTTGTCATCAAAAGACACCTTTAAATTTACAGTCAATCCCTCTGATGCTCAACTATGTTTATAAAGAAATCTGCTATTACCTGAGCCCTAATTCAGTGTAAATAAGATTAGTGGGATTGTCCCCACATGTTTCAGGGTGGTCCTTCTCAGCAGGATGGGGGGACTGTGGGTTCTAGAGCATTATGCTGGCACATTTGGTCTAGGATACTGGATAGTAAGTGAGCAATGCTTGTACAAATAACATTGGAATTAGTTGTTGGGTCAGGTGAGAGGCAAGTTGTTGGCTAACTATTTAATTTCTGTGCCAAAGAATTAGTTGATTGGGGCTCCCACCTGTGTGCAGGGGAGAGAGGGACAGGGGCAGGGACAGGCTGCACTGGGGTTAGGTCCTCGAGTTGTAGAAGCTCCTGCTCATGTGCTGCTCAGCCATGCCTGGAGATGGTATGGAGATGATGCAATTAAAGGGATGGGAAATGGTGCCATTGGTACTGGAGAAGGGAGATAGAGGAAAGAAACTAACAGCAAATAGGGAAATCCTTTGTGTCTTTTTTCCAAACCTCTTCTGTCCCAAGGCAAGAAGCGTACTTGGATTTTAAGGAAAATGAGAGTCTATGTAAGACACAGATCTTTTGATGTTTGCAGGGATGTTTTGAAATACTAATAAGGTAAATATTTTTGTATGAATGTGCATGCAGTGATTATGTTATTTCTCCATTACAGTATGGGCTCAGATCAGCTTCTTATCAATTGCTTATGTCCTTGCAGAACATAGCACTTGAGTTCAATTTTTTAAAATGTTAGTCTGAGTGATTCAGAAGTTTAGGGATCAAACCTGTAAACTTATTTGAACCAAAAATGTAACAGCAAATGCCTTCAGGGGTGCATGGATGAGCAAAACTTAAACTGGAGAACAAAAGCATGTAAAAGTGGGGCAAGGGAAGGAGTCAGTAGAAAACCAAATGGTTGCCAAGAGCAAGGGTTTAGAAAGCAGATGAATTGGTTTCTGTTCTCTCAGGTTAAGTTGTGCTCATTTCCTTTTCATTAGTAGCCATGTCAAATACTCAAATTTTGCAGCACATGATGTGAAGGCTACTTGGCAATTTGCTGCGAGTGAGTTGGGTTATGTGGAGTTGGTCCATAATAATCTTTCAAAGTATTTCTCATGTAAGGTACTGGCTTTGTCAAATCTGAAGTATCCTCCAAGACTTAAAACATTATTTTGGAATTTATTTATAATTTCTTGGCTGTTGGAAGATAGAATTAAAAATAAAACTTTGAATATCCATTCCAAAGAATTAGAATTCTTGTTTGATGGGAAATTTTTTGGTCTAAGTGGTAATGTCTGACCAGCCACAGAGCTTTAGGGGGTGTCTAAAACCCTTCAAGCCCTGACTTAATAAACTTTTTTATTAGAGAGCTGCTAATGCACTAATTTTATCAGAAGCCTGTGTTAGCTAAACTGTGCTTTCTTATCCTTATTTTCTATCAAATAAACCTTACCTTAAAAACAATGTATAAATATTTTTTCATTGATGTGCTCTTAAAAATCTGTCCACAGTTATTAAAACCCAGATATTTCAGAAACATTTTTTTTCTTTGACAGTGTTGCCCTTATCATAATAAAATGATGCATGAGGGTCCAAACAGGCTAAGATAATTTGGGGGTTTGTTCTCAGTTACTTAAGCTGCGGCAGTTGCAGTTTCACAGGGTTCATGGGCGGTTTTTCTTCCGAATCTTTGATGGGTTTTGTCCAGGAGCTGCAAAAGACTTTCTAACTGCATTTCTGTCATGGGCCACTTTCTGTGTATGTAGAAGTTTAACAGAAAATGTTCTGAATTATATAAAGCGCCCTGTCTCTAAATGAGCACTGATTCAGCATCAGTCAAGATTTAAAACTAACTGGCCACAAGCTGGCAAGCTGGTATTTGAGGGACTGCTGTTGCTGCTAATTTCAGCAGCAGCAAATGTCGCCCCATATTTTATAAAAGTATGTTTATTTTAGGTAAAAAAAACACAAAACCAACAAACCCTACCTTGAAAATCACCATCAAAAGTTTATAGCTTGTTCATTAGTTGCTAAGTTCTGTTCTGTAACTGCTACTCATTAAATGTAAAGCTTTGTAACCAAAGCCACGGGCCAGAGGGGACTCAGAGAAAAAAAATTAGTTAACCTGCTTTTGCCACTGTTTCTTCCTCCTTATCTTGACACAAACAATAAAATTAGTTCACCATTCAGGTCGCTCCACTTCAGCTGACGTTTTTCTCTAAACAGTGCATTTTGATCAGGCTCAGTACCAGATGTATGTCCAAAGGTCTTTCATTCCAGCAACAGAAAGAGAACACTACCCCAAAGGAAGTTTTTAAAGGCACTGCTTTCCATTGTCTTAGAAGGCTGGATTCGACAGATTAGCTGATTCCTGTCCCTTTCCTGTTAGCCCAAACAACACAGATAACAAAGAGCAGAGATGTGTGGTGTTTATGAGATACTTTGAAATTTGGGGGAGGGAACAGATGATTCTTTTTTACTTTGTTTCTGCTGGAGGCTTTTCATAATTTTAGATTTCATGTGTTCTTCTGCAGCAGAGAAATTTACTGAAGGAGTATCATATTTTCAGCCTTACTAAAAGGACCAGATTCTAGGCTACTTAATACTAGGGACTACTGGCAATTGTTCTGCTGTATTGTGCGGTCTTAATTTCTCTGTTCAGATCCTAGGGAAGTGGGAATGATCTGTTCACCTAAATGACACTATCACAGAGCAGAAGACAAGTCTAATCACATGGGAGCTGCTTGGTGCAGGTGACCAGGAGTTAACTCTATACCCTGGTACATGCTGCTTGCACAAGTTTGAACAAGTGCCTTTCTTTAAGGATGCTTTTTGATGATTAGCACCCTAACAGCTGTAAGGGCTCAAATAATTTCAGAAGGAGGTGCTCCACAAACAGCTAAATAACCAAATCTGTTTTTATCACATGGGCTAAACTAGATGTGTCTACCTCTTCTTGTTTTTTCTTCTTTTTTTTTTTTTTTGAGATGTTTTATAGTACAATGGAATGGACTCGTGAGTATCCAGCTCACCTCAAGGCACAGCAATCCCTCTGTGCCAGCACTTTCCCATTGCCATTTCAGCAGTTACCAGGTCTGATCCACCCACCTGACAAATCCTGTACACCCCTTGCTGTTCATCTTAATCAATCCCAGGTTCTTCCTATCTCTGCATATAAAAAGACTATTTTTGCTTGTACCAAAGCAATTCTGTGTAATATTCAGTACACAACTGTTTGAACAATTGTTTCAGCATGATTTATCATAAGCTTCTGTGTTTATATTAAAGCTTCATGGAATTCTCAGAACTTCTGCATTTCTTATTTGAACATGAAAAGGTCTCAATGATTCTATGTTCAACATACATAATGTAGCTGAATTTATCAGCTCAAGTAATGGGGAACTAACAGAGAAACAGCATTTCCTATGTAACTATCCTTTCAAAGGACAGTTCTGCAAAGCACTGATTGGAAAAGCAATTTGTTAAAACCAGCTTGTGTTATGGGAGGGTGATCTCCAGCCTTCTTTCAAGTCAGCGGGGAATGTTTTTCATGTTCATCTTGCATATTCAGAGGCAAAGATGATGAGCTGTTGTGGAGTCATCCTGCAGCTGCTGCTCTGTTGTGCCTGATGAGTTCTGATTCACAGCAATTGCTTTTGAGCCTTGCTTGTTCTTCATGTGTCTCTTCAGATAACATTTTATGGAGTATTTGAACAGAAGATAACTCAGTTCACTTAGATTTAATATGATGCACAGGCATGAAGTTGCCACCAGAAAATAGAGGAAAATCATCTTCTCTGTGGGTTTGGAAATGTAACAGTCTACAGTATTGGGACATGGTTTTATGTCACATTTCACAAGACGTGGTATTTTGAAGCCGTTGTACAATTTATAGAACAGAACAAGAAAAAATATTTCAAGTCCTGTTTTTAAAATGAGGCTGATAAGGTAAGTGCACAGCAACCCACCATCTGTCTTTCTTGTATTTTTGTAAAGTTTCTGGTTGTGGCGTTTCTCTCTGTTTTCTCTGTAAGCAACATGAAAGACAACCAAGAGTGAAGGGGTGGAGACCATGATTAACTGCAGAGCCCAAAGTCTGATGTGAGAGACAGGGAAGAAATGGTCAAAGCAGACATTTTCACAACCAGGCTGCTTGATGTTGCACTCAAATTCATCATGTTCATGTTTCCAGATATTTTCTGCGGCAGCAACATAAACCAGTAAGCGGAACAGGAACACCACAGCTACCCAAATTCTTCCAATTCCTGTTGAGTATTTATTCACTCCACTCAGCAGATCACGTAGGAACGCCCAGCTCATTTTTCTCATAAGGAAGGAAGGAAAAGCTGTATTAAAGAAACACAAGATCAGAGAGATGCATCCTCTTGGGTGAAGTAGCTGAAACAATTTCAAATTATTAAGCATTTAGAAGTAATTTAATATTATTGAGCATTTAAATAAGAATAAGCAGTTCTTATTTCTAATAATTTAATAATTCTGATACATTCTGAGGCTATTTAACAAAATTTATTAGCTGTTTAAATAATTTTGTCAATTAGGCTGAAGTCTAATCATTCTGTTAAGCTGTCCTTTGCAAGAAATGTGCCTGTTCTCCCTGAGTGTCTTCTGACTGTCAGGTAGGGCTTTCTCTGGCAAGTTCAGGCCAACACTACCACTGAATTACACTCAACTTAGCCCTGTCAGTTATGCAAATACTATACACAGTCAAGTCAGATTTCACTTTCAAATTTATGCATAGGAGCCAAGCGTCCCATACTAAGCTGTCTACAAAAATGCAAATTGATTGCTTTTTGTCTGTGGTCAACTTCTGAGTAAACTTGTGCAATATTTTAAATAATTTCCTGCTTCACTGGATTTTATTTATTTTATTTCTTACCACTACTCCCAAATATGTCTGCGTATGTTGTGTGTGTGTGTGTGTTACAGTTTCTTATCTGTACAATTCTTCCCCTCTCCTAACTCTAGAACACTTCTTCTGGAAAAGCTGCCGAAGGAGCCACTGGCAGTGAGATTTATCAGAGTCAAAGGAAGACCTGATAGCCACCAAGAATATACAGTCATCTTTGCATCTGGCCCCATCTCCAGGTCTGACTGTGGGTATCAAGCTTCTTTGTTCTATAAGAGCAAAAAGTGGATGTATTCCCAGCACACAAAATGGCTGGGAAACATGAGGTGAGAAGGGAAATCAGAATCTGTGTGTTTTGTCATTTAATGTCCTCATCCCATCTTCTGCTCCTGCAAGCTCTGCCCAGCAGGAGAGAAAATGAACCCCTCTGTGGCTGCAGTGGCACACGCAAATCCCACTGACACTGCTGTAGCTGCATGTACTGCTGATGGAATGAAAAAGTTCATCTGCTTGCAAGTCTGAGGAGTAATCAGGCCAGAGCATCACAAAGCTTCATGGAAAAGGTATTCAGGCATTGGAATGGGCTGCCCAGGGAGATGGTGGGGTCACATCACCATCACTTCAAGGTATTCTAGAAGATTGGATTTAGTGCCATGGTCTAGTTGATGAGGTGTAACACTGGTCAAAGGTTGGACTCGATCTTGGAGGTCTTTTTTGAGCGAAATGATTCTGTGATTCTGATTCTATAAGGCTCAACACAGATGGAAAGCTCAGTGCTTCTTTTGCTGTCCCTCAGTTCTTTAGCCCTTCATGACCTCTGCCTATGGTCAGGCTTCTGCTGGGAAGCAAGGTTATTTGGATATTCCTGCATTGCTACCATTAGAGCTGAGCACTAGCTTGAGGAGCTGAAGGACACCTGCAGAAATTAATACATTCCTGATTTATACTGCCAAAAATGGTTACCAAGCTACTCCTTTATGCTGCAGATAAAAAAGATAACAGGGAAATACCAGCTTATCTCCTTTCAGACATATGCTCCTATGCTTTTAAATATGTTTGGCAATGTGGTTACTTTTTCATTAAAGAGCTATTTATGTCTTCCATGTCTGCAAACAGAGTTCAAGCAGAAGTTTAATAAAACTTTTGAAGACATGAGCTTCAGGGCTTAAATGCTTTCTAAATAAGCAACACACAGTCACAACAGTCTCAAAGGAGATGAACAGCAAACATGAACACACCACT
The DNA here is from genome assembly GCF_048771995.1 of Taeniopygia guttata. NCBI lineage: Eukaryota > Metazoa > Chordata > Aves > Passeriformes > Estrildidae > Taeniopygia > Taeniopygia guttata. The sequence continues at coordinate 36,955,933 of NC_133027.1, forward strand.
ATGTAATAAATCACAGGCAAGGAAACGAAGCATTCACTGAACAATGTTAGCATGTTCATTTGTATCTTGTGGATTAGCTGATCTCTGGAGATTTGAAGGAAAACCTCAAGAGACCTCTTCTAAGGCTTTCTACGTGCACAAGGACTGTTGGAGGGAATCCTGAATTTTGTTGTTCCATAGAAAACAAGTGCAAGGGGGCTTTTGCTGATGGCCACTATAAGTGCACCATCCCTTTCTAATGTAAAAAGCCTGATTTCACCTATCAATCCATGGTTGGAGTTACACCAACCATGGTGTAACTCAGTTCTGAGCCTCCCAGTGAACAGAAATGAAAGACATGCTGGATCACCAAGATCAGTGGGAACCAGCACTGGTGGAAATCAGGTCATGGTTATACCTAAATATAGATTGAGAAATTTACTCTTTTTCCCAAAGCTGAGCTGCTATTTCCTTAACTGAGCAGCAAGAGGGACTGGAAAAGAACAACTTTACACTTTCTTTGCCAATCCCACAATGACAAGAACAATATAAAGGAGACTAAGAAGTCCTGACCAAAGAAAACAGGGATCAAGTATTTGACTAAAGGGAACAGATCCTGAGCAAGGGGCAAATTCTAATCAGAGAGAATATTGGATGGATGAAATTCCTGCAAAGCTAATTTGAAAGAGAGCAACACATTCTGTTACCTAGATGTTTAGTAATGAGGCATCAGGGATTCCACAGAACTGGAAGTGGTTCCTGGTCTGTGTGCTCTGTTGAAGAGAAACTGAAATTTATTGAAGGGCTGCAGGGTAGGTCTTGTGGCCCACAGTGCTTCTGCAGCCAGAGGTCTGCAGAACTTTGGTTATTTCTTTTCCAGTTTTAGCCTTAACTTGATAATGAGAAATGGCTGTAGAAAACAACCTTCAGCGTCAAACCTAAAGGGCCACAGAGCCTCTTTTGTAGTATTGTTTGTAACTAGCATAGTTCCCCTGTTCAAAGGAGCTGCAAGTGTGCTTTGGAAAGGTTATGTTTGCTTTATAAGCACTGTTGCTATAGATGTGGATGTCAGCTGATGCTTTTGCATCCTTTGAAGATACAATTAATTCACTGAAGCATTGCAAAGAAAGAACATATGGAATGGAAAAAATAAAACACACTTCAAAGACAAGGAGTTACTCAACAGGTAAACAAGAGAAAAATTATTTATAGGACAGCACAGGCACAAGACTTAGGAGGGGTCAAGTTAGCTCAGGCTAGAGAAGACACATTAAGTGGGCAGTATGAAATTCAGAGGAAGGTGAGGATTCAGACAACAAAAAAAGAAAAATCATCTAGTGAGCGCATAGCTGGGCAGTGGGAAAAATATGGCAGTAGTATTTTGTAACACTTCAAGAAGTGGAAGTACACATGGCAGAAGATGCTGAGTAGTGTCAGGGCATGATGCTTTAGCAAAATTATATTCTGGCTAATCTAAGGACAAGAGAGGAAAAGTGTGATCCAAATCCTTACAGCTAAGGAGAGATTTCAGCCTTAGAATCTGGAGAAGATTCATTTTGTGCAGAAAGAAACAAAGGGAGTCAAGAAGGGAAGCTAGCTAAAAAAAATTTAGTAGATTGTGGGAAATGTAGATGACATCAATTTGTGTCAGGGTAATGTCCAATGCTGAAGCTAAAAATGAAGTTACTCAAAGTTTTTAAGAAGTTATAAAAGCATTAAAGGAGGACCTCTTTGGCACTGTGGACATACAGACCACAAAAGAGACTTGGTCACTACTGGAAATTACAAGGAGGCATTAGAGTCTTAAACAGTAGAAGATAGGTTATTTGCACCAAGTACTCAAGGAAACATTAAATGGAGCAAGAAGTGAAAAGCAGGGATTTGTGGTTAGATTTACTTCAACCTTCTGCTAAATATACACATGCACACCCCAGTTTGATCAAAAACTGAAGATTAGAAATGTGTTGATTTGTTTTTCTCATTTCTAGCTGAAGTGCAAGTGATAAGCATGAAAACAAGATCTGTCAGTCAGGGAAATAGAGCAAATAATCTCTCTTCCTCATCACATATATACTTTATTCCCTATATGGGATTTAAACACCCCCAGCAACATACACATACACTTTGTCCTGCTCATGCAAGGCACAAATGACCAGAAGAGGCTTCCCAGCCCGTTTCCCTCACATGTATCAGTGACTTGATTTTCCCTCTTGGGGTTGGGCTCGTGTTCTGCTGAGCAAACAGAGTAACCTGAATGCACCATTAACTTGTGAGTGTGCTGAATGTACTTTATTGAGTAAAGTGTTTGAATAATGCCATTGTTGTTGAATATATTCATCAAATATTAATTTCTGTCATTCACTGACGCCTACAGGTTGGCTAATGTGCATTGAGTAATGCATCCATTGAAAAGCACAGTGCTCAGAGAATTACTTCACCTAGTTTTCAATCAGCTCTGCTAATTTAATTACTTTAAAAGCAGAAAAGGTATTTTTGTGTGGAGGAAAATGGCAAGCAGAAGGCAGTGATAGGAAAGTAAGAAAATGCAAGAACAAACTGAATAACTGGAGAGGAAGTGGGGAAGCATCCTAAGTGTTAGAGGCACAAAGGGCAGACAGCTTGGAGCTCAAAAAGCTGGCAAATTACAGGAAGAAGGCACAGTATTTTGGGAACTGGAGATGGATCAGTGAGAAATAAGAGAAAGAACACAAGCCTCAGAACAGTTGATCTATCAATTCTAATACAAGCAAGCTAAATTATCCTCACAGTTTGAGAGATGGAAGAGCTCCTTTTTCTGGTCTAAACATTGCTGGGAAGTGTTTGCTGCACCTACAACTTATCTTTATTTATTTGTTTGTTTATTTATTTGTAACAGGAAGAAAGAACCATAAATAGTGACAAAAAAATATAAAAAAGAGAGCAGAAGTAGAAACCACAGAGGATACAGGACCATAAAAAAGCAGAGCTGGTAACAATCTTTAGAGTCCATTCTCCTTTATTTTTTACACTTTAATCAAAACAGCATCACAGCCCTTTTTTTTTTTTTTTTTTTTTTTTTTCCCAAACACTGAGGATCCTCCCAGTGTTATGAGGAAAAGAAAAAACAAGTACTGGCACAATGGTTTCCATAAACAACTAAACAAATAATGAAGCTTATCTTCAGGTGTTCCTTTAGTAATAGCATTTTGCCGTCATCTTTTCTGTTTGTTTATGTAAGGAGGCGTGCATCCATTTCATGGTTGTTGAGTCTGTTTCATGGACTGCCTACTGCATCCTTACTGACTGCCTGAGGTGTGAGGTCCACAGGCTGAGAAACACCAGTTTGCTTTGTTCTCTGGCCCTAAAAAGGCTTAGTTGTGCAGAAATTGTTCCTGGCAGTTCAGTCTATTCTTAAGTTGATGGAAGCTCCACTAGTCCCCTCAGCATGCTGCATATATTCCAGTGCTCTGCTAGAGAAGAGGAGGAATCAGGAAACCTCCTGGGAACACCAAGGAACAGCATCACTTGATTCAAAATCACATTACCAATCTGCACATGCACCAGCTGTGCAAACTATTGCACATCTGCAATAGGAGCTGAAAAACTCTTGCTACAAGTCACTAACCTTGCAAGGACTTTGCTTCTTCCCAATGGTGAGAGTGCCACGGTGATCTCCACGTCCTTATGAGAGAGTCAGCAAGAGAAAACAGAAGACATTAAAATTAACTTTGCCTTCTTCAGCCAACTCACCTCTTTTTATAAAATAAGTAAAGCTATAACATTATTATCATAGTGACACTCATTTTTTAAACTCTTCAAAAACAAGCCAGGTAGAGCTTGACAACCCATGAGCAAACACAGCCCTCCCGGGTCTGTGTCCTGGCCAAGCTGTTCACTTCTGAACAGCCATGACCACTGCTAGTCATTGGTAGTACAGCAAAGCCCATGGTTCTAAGGCTGATGTGAGCCAAAATTTTCCACCTATTTCATCCTTCAGGTGCTTCCAGAGGAAGGAGAGTCCCCCATATGGCAGAGATAAACTGGCAATAGCTTGGTCTTCTCATGCACAGACAAAAAGTAGACACTGTAGAATTAAATTAATTGAATTGAAACCTTCATTAACATATAATGAGAAAGGGCATCCTCTCCTACAAACATTGTCAATCTAGACAGAGAAAACATGTGTTATTAAGGGGCAGAAATGGTTTATCCAGCATCACTCAGCACATCAGAGGCAGAGCTAAGAAAAGAACCATGGTCTTTCATAGCCCAGTCCCTCGCTTTCACCTGCCTTAGCTTGCTGATTCTAACCTTTCACTGTTCTATGCCTATTATTAGCTTTTAACTCCTTGGAGCAAGAAATAAGCTTTTTGGTCCACTGGAAGAGAAACATCTAACTACTGTGATATTAAAAGCAGAAATAAATAGGGCTTAAACTAGATATGTGGTATGTAAAGACATTATCCTATATACTTATTTGTCAGCCAACTACAGGAAGGAAAAGGAAACACTAGATGGAAGAGAGCTTAGCTGGTCATTTAGTACAATACTGGAGCTGGTTGGTTTGGCTTTTACATCTGACTTTCACGTGGGTTTCTGCAGTAGCTTGGGATAAAACTCCTTTTTTTTCCTGTGCTTCAGGATCTTAGTTACCAAACATTCACTTTCCTGAAAATACAACTTCTAAACTATGGCAAAATCCCATCTGGTTTTGTATTTAGGGAAACCACAAACATCACTTAAAAAACCAGCAGCTGCTGAGTGTGATGCTTTGCCAGCTGCTAATTGCTGTGGTCTCTTCTCTGCAGCAATGAATGGGTTTTGAGAGGGCAAAACCAGTTCACTGTTTCCTTTTTACTTGGTAAATGATGTCTTTTTAAAAAATTAAGCTCAGAAGTAGCCAAAATTACTTAATTCTTTTAAAGTGATGATATTCCTATCTCAGCTACATGACTACAACTTCATTTCTCATCACCTTCATGCCAAACAGATAACCCATCTCTACCATGATCTCCTGATGTAAACAAAAATCTCCCTCCATAGCAAATGATCTTCAACATTAATAAATATTATTACTCCTTTCAGGCTACTGGTACTATTGTCACACTTTAGTCAATTTGTAAAATAATACAAAGAATTGACAAAGTCAAAAGATTTCCACTTGGACAAGAAATTGTCACTGGCCACATCACAGAGATTTTAAGTCTGTAATATTATGAAGTACTGCAATAATGCAACAAACAAAGGATTATGTCCATGGTTTATGTTGGCTGATGGGACACTTGCATGATGCTACTATCAATCCTATTTAATATTAGAAGATCAACTTCTCATTCAGTGAAACTGTATTTTATAACAAGAAAATCGAACTTACCTGTGTCTCAGTGAATGATTACAGCTGAATCCCAGCTCTCTAGTGGAATTAAGAATCAAAAGTTCATTTCTGAGAAAGGGAGTTACTGTTTTATGCCTGGAAATGGGAACTGCTTATCTCCTAGGTAATACAAACTAAATTAGTGCAACCTGATCATCTCTGCTGGCACACTGCTCAAACCAGAACCATAAAACATCTTGTATCATCAGAAAGATATGAGGAAACTGGCATTTATTTGAAGTTGTAGGACTTATCTTCATCTTTTGAGCACTCATTGGCATCAGCTCAGATGCTGCACTCTGTGTTTTCACAGTAGCACACTAGCACAGCCTGAAGACATATGCTGTGAGCCTTAACTCACATTGTTTGCTCTTTGACATTTTACATCAGATTTGCATGCTGTGTTCTCCTGGGCAAGTCAGCTGTCCACAAAACACACATATAATTTCAGGCACACATGACTCCCAACAATACATTACACAAATACTCAGAAAAGCCTTTCTCTTAGAATTTTAGCATACAGTGGTTTTCCCAAGCAAATGAAGCCTGGGTTTTGTTACTGAAATGTTTTTTGTTTACTGCACATGCTAATTAGTTCCCAGCTGAACCACTCCCCACCAGGAAGCCTATACTTTTATTTTCAATAACTAAACAATAGAATAAGTGTTTGTGTCCTGCCTTATGCATCCCATATCAGGGCTTTGGTGGCCCAGGGATGTGGCTGTTCTGCTGAGTAACATTGCAAAATAGGCAGAAAGACTGAACTCCTTGCCTCTTCAAAGAATTATTCAAACTATAATTTATTCATAGTATAATTTAATTAGCTGAAACTTACTGTGCCTTTTATCTCAGAATTACATGTGAATGTTTGGTAGTTCTATAGAAAGGAAACTATCACGTAAGTTTCCACATGTGCCAGAACCTGCACCTTGGTACTCTCTCTCCCCAGAGAAGCTGATGCCTTCAGAGGCACTAAAGGTGCCAGAGCTTGGAGCTGGACTGCAGGTAATGTAAAGCTCCCCAGGTATCTGCTGGCAGCTCATCACGGTGGAGAGCAGGCAGTCTAGGAAGTTCTGGAGTGTGTGGAAGGTAACACCCCGACACAGCTGGTAAGGGAGCCTGCTGGGGCAGTGCTCTGCTAGACCTGCTGCTTGCTGACAGAGAAGGGCTGGTGGGAGGTGTGGTGGTCAGTGGCCAAATTTGGCACAGCAACCAAAAAATAATAATTTCTGATCCTTGGTGAAGTAAGGAAGGGAGAAGCTTCTACCTTGGACTTCCAGAGCTTGGACTTCAGTCTCTTCAGGACACTTGTTCACAAAGTCCCTTTGGAAACAGCCCTTAAAAACAAAGGGATCCATGAAGGCTGGACATACTTTAAGAAGGAAATCTTAAAGGTAGAGGAGCAGGCCATTTCCATGTGCTGGAAGATGAGCTGCTGTGGAAGAAAACCAGCCTGACTGAATAAGAAGCTTTTACTGAAACTCAAGGGAAAACAGAGTTTATGAACTTTGGAAGAAGGGGCAGGAAACTCAGGAAGTGCACAAGGATGTCATTAGGTCATAAAGAGTGAAAATAAGAAAGGCAAAAGCTCAGCTAGAATTTTATTTGGCCACTGCTGTGAAAGATAATAAAAAGTGGTTTTATAAATACAGTAATAACATAAAAAGGGCCAAGAAAAATATCCATCTCTTATTGGTTGCGGAGGGGAACACTATAACCAAAGATGAGGAGAAGGCTGCAGTACTTGATGCCTTCTTTGCTTCAGTCTTCAACAGAAAGACCAGTGATCCTCAGGGCAACCAGCCCCCTGAGCTAGTAGTCAGGGACAGGGAGCAGAGCAGACCCCCTGCACTCCAAGAGGAAGTAGCTGGTGGACTGCTGAGCTATTTGGCCCCTCACAAGTCTGTGGGACCAGATGGAATACATCCCAAGGTAGCCAGGGAGCTGAAAAGCTGGCCAAGCCCCTCTCCATCATTTATCATGAGCCCTAGCTAATTAGGGAGGTCCCAGTGGGATGGAGGTTGGCTATTGTGACTCATCTACAAGAACGGTTGGAAGGGGGATCCAGGAAACTACAGGCCAGTCAGCTTGATCTCAGTGCTGGAGAAGGTTATGGAACAGAACATTTTGAGGGCTATCATGTAGCATATACAGGACAACCCAGCCAGTCTGGGGGTAGGGAAGACAGATTCTACCTGACCAACTTCATTTCCTTTTATGATCAGGTGACCCACCCAGTGGATGAGGGAAAGGCTGTGGATGTTGCCTATCTGACCTTCAGCATAGCCTTTGAGACCGTTTCCCAGAGCATTCTCCTGGAAAAGCTGGCAGCCCATGGTTTGAACAGACACACTCCTCTCCAGGTTTAAAACTGGCTGAGTGGACAGGTCCAGAGAACGGTGGTGAATGGTGCTACATCCATTTGGCATCCAGTCACTAATGATGTCCCAGAGGGATCAGTATCAGGGCCAGCCCTGCTTAACATCTTCACTAATGATTTGAACAAGGTATAGAATGCACCCTTCAGTAAGGTTGTGGATGACATTAAGTTGAGTGTGAGTGTTGAGGCCCTCCACTTGAGGGCAGGAAGGATCTGCAGAGGAATCTGGACAAGCTGGATCAATGGGCTAAGGGCAATTTTATAAGGTTCAAATCAACACTTCCATCCCTGGAAGTGTTAAAGAAATGACTGGCCATGGCAGTTAGTGCTATGGTTTAATTGGCATGGCAGTGTTCAGTCAAGGACTGAATTCATATATCACAGAAACCAGAAGGGACCACAAGGATCATCAAGTCCAACTCTTAAGTAATTGGCCCATACAGGGATCGAAGCCACACTGCAGTGTTATCAGCACCATGTTCTAACCAGCTGAGCTCCTCTCAGGGTCAGTGATCTGGTGGTCTTTTCTAACCTTAATGATTCTATTATTCTATGTGGTGGTATTTATATATTGAAAGACAACTGTAAGGTGCAGAAAATCTGCAGAGTTCCAGAATACTGTGTGTCAGATTCCCTTACAACAGAGTTTGTTCTGTTGAAATGGTGAAATTTCTACCCTCTGTAGTCTTCTTAGGAGCTGTGTTCCCTGCCTGAGATTAGAAAGGGTGCCTACCTTAGGCTTTTAGGTGTCTACCTTAGGATTTTAAATTCTCACACATTAAACTGATTGGGAGTCCTGGTGTCAGAGGCAGAGGTTAGTCCTGGTCTGTGCTTCCACCTCCAACTGCCTTCCCAACTGCATTGCCCTGCTTACATTAGACTGTCTTGCTCATCCAACTGAAAAACAAACTTTATTCTTTTTTCTTTTCTGGCAATGGACCAGGGAAAAAAATTGGCATACTGCAAGGCTGAGCAATTATGACATTGCATGCAAAGAAGTCCAGAGCAATTACTGAAAAAAGGTCGCCCTTTGCCCTTCCTTTTTGGAGATGCAGTCTTAGCTCAAATTTTTCTTTAAATCCCACTGTAAGGTATCTGGCTGTATATTGTTGTAGTGAGAAAATTCAGTGCTACACATGTTTCTCTGCTCTTCTTTTGTAGTAGGAAATCACCTTTTTCTTTCTAGAGGGGATGCTTTGAGTTTTTATATTCTGTTCCCAATCAGAACCAATTTACCCACTCAAAATGAAAGCAGAACCAAATAAAGTGCTTTTTTCCTTCCATACTGAATTCAATTGAAAAAGATTTACAAGCTTGGTCAGTGTTTGAAGAATAACAATTGCTTTAATCTTTGCTGGAAAGCACGGCTGGATGATTTGTTTTGTCTCACAGAGACACGGCTGGCTAACAGGTATTATAGAAGATATTCACATAATGTTATGAAACCCGGAAGAGTCTTGGTTTTAAAATGCATATTGCCTTAAAACTGTTTTGGATTGTCCCAAACAATGGTGGTAGGGTCCCAAAACAACAGTGGTAGTGCCCCAAACAGGGCATGCTGCTGTCTGAAAACAGTTTTCTTTCAATGGGAGCAACACAAAAGAGGAAAAGCTGTTGAAAATCAGCATAAGGACTCTTGAGACTGACATGAGTGGGGCAACAACCACACAGAAAACCCTCAATACCCTCAGTGCCACCCCTGTCTAGCTGGTCTGTTTGTTTCTTGTGCATTTATGTCCTTAATATGGCCACACTGTTTCACATGCCTCAGTGCAACAATGATTATTCTCATTATTACCTTTGAGCAAGGAGGAAAAAGTACTTCTAATTACTAATTTTTGCTTTCCCTTCTCCCCTAGATTTGTTCAGCACAAAACAAACAAACAAAAAAAGTCCCAGTTTCAACTCCAATTAAAATACTGTGAAACTCATGGTGCCTAAAACATTTTAAAATAATTTTAAAAGGTGAATTTCACATTCATGTATCAAAACTCTAACAAACATGTGATGGTAGTTGCCCCTCTCACTACAAGTCATACCAGTGCTGAAGTGCCAGTGTAGTTGCAAAAAGAATTTTTTCTGCCCACAACAGCTCTGTAACTATGTCTCTAAAGGAAGGATAAACTTATCAGTACCTTGAGGCACCCTATCTTTATTCTGAAGGCAATGTGAAGCTCTGTTCTTGTGCAGTACTTGAAATAAGCAGGAGCTGTGAGGTCAGTCAGCAAGGGCAGGAGGCACGGTGCTGCTCCCCAGACCGTGCCAGGCTGGTTGTAGCATGCTAACCATGTCTGCGGGGCACAGAGCACCGGCTTTGCTCTGTTCTCTACTGAGCCTCTTCTGCAGCTCAAATGATAAGGGCATGTGAGCCTCAAGAAAAGCAGAAATTGCTGTTAGGTTGTGAATGGCTAGGGCACAAAGCACAATACTGAATGCAGAATCCCAAAGGAATTTAGCTGAAAGGAAAATAAATTTCAGTAACAGGCTCAGGTTTAGAAAAGGAAGGGGTTTTTGTGTGATTTCTTTTCAGGAGAGATACTCGGATATTAAGAGGACTGGTGACTCAGAAATGCCACAGATGTTTACTATTCTACACTTTTATAGAGCCTCTTCTATAAAATATACCAAACAACTTCATAAGCTTTAATGGATTGAATGTTTCAACATCCTTTTGGGTCGGATGATAGCAACACAATATTCACATTAAAGATAACATACAACACTTTCCCACAGTCATAAAGCAAAACTAAAAACAGCAAGCAGTCCAAGCTTTTCATCACTGCACAGTTAATCGGGTTACTTGGCACAAATTTAACATATGCCAAGTACCAGTGTTCACATCAAAGCCTAAGCCCGTTTCTACATCCCTCTCTGCTTCTCTTTTTATACATAAAGCCTTATCCTGCAGCTCTTCATATGGAGAATATATTCTCTTCAGCCAGTGGTGTTTTTGGTACAGTGTAGGATCTTCCCCTATCAGTGATGTCTGGAACCTACCTGTCCTTTATAGGATGGGAAGTGCTAGAGAACTAGCAGCAACCTAACAATCCTTGCCACCAATATATTGCAAATCTGTTCTGGCATAAACCCATCCTACCAAAATCTGGAAAAAACTGTCATGACCCTGGCTGACTTTGCATCAGAAGTTTTATCTGCATGGGTGGTGTAACTGCTGGGAAGGGGTACATGTAAGTGAGTACACTTTCTCTCTGTTGATGTAATTCTTTTGGCTTCCAAAATGTGGGGGAAAACATCGCTTGGAAGCGATATGCAGAACATCTCTTGTACTGCAGTAAAAAAATTCCCTTTCCCCTCAAGAAAACCAAGCTACCTTCAAAAACCAAGCCCTTGCAAAAACCTCATATTGGCTTCTTTCAATTAGACAAACATGAAAACAAATGAAAGCAGCTTCATTCAGATTTTCTACTCAATAGTTTCCAAACAAAATCAGCTGTGTGGCATCTGCCACCAAAACAATAGCTACCAGATTAGCAGATGGTATATTGTGAATTAATTGTTGACACAAACCCCAGACATAGCACTCAATCCTCTCTTGACACCTAAACTTATTTCCTTATTATTTTTCTCACCTCATTTTATTTGCTTACAACAAGAAAAAAAAATTTTAGATACTCCATCTGGATTTAGATGTGAAAAATTAATCTGCAATTTATTATACTCCGCCGTCTTTCAAAACAAAAAAAAAAGCAGTTTGATTACTGCAGAATAAAAACATGGAACAGGAAGCTCTGTGAGCCCAGATACCTCTACATTTCATAGAATCACAGAATCATTAAGGTTGGAAATAAGTTCTAAGATTACCAAGTGCCACTGTACACCTAGGGTCACTGTTCTCACTTCTAAACCATATCCACAACTGCCACATCCACACGCCTTTTGAGCCATTCCTGGGCAGCTTGCTCCAATGCCAGACTACCCTTTCAGTGGAGAAAATTTTCCCAATCCAAACTTCCCCGGTGCAACGTGAGACCAATTCCTCTTGTCTTGTCAGTTGTTACTTAAGAGAAGAGATCAACCCTCACCTCAGTACAACCTCCTTTCAGGTAGTTGTACAGGACAATAAGGTCCCCCCTGAGCCACTTGTTCTCCAGGCTGAAAAACCCCAGCTCCCACAGTGTCTCCTCATGGGACTTGTGCTCCAGACCCTTCAGCATCTTTGTTGCCCTTCTCTGGACACACTCCAGCATCTCAGTGTCCTTCTTAAAGTGAGAGGAGCCAGAACTGGACACAGCACTCGAGGTGTGGCCTTACCAGTGCTGAGCACAGAGGAGCAATCACTGCTCTGGTCCTGTTGGCCACACTATTGCTGATCCAAGCCAGGATGCCAGTGGCTTTCTTGGCCACTTGGGCACACTGTCAGCTTGTGTTCAGCCACTGTTGGCCAAGAATTCTGTTTGTTCCCTCCTGCATCCCTGGCTGCAACAACCAGACATTCCACCAAAGTCCTCTCACTCACCCTCTAGGTACAGAAAAGTGTGAGCTGGGCTGGTAAATCCAGAGCTACTTGTGCCAATCCAGCAGCTCACTGCTGCTAAAAGTGTAATACCATCCATCACATCTCAGTTCTGCCTGCCAGTTACCTACGGAAGCACTCATCTGTGTCCCTCCCTACCCTCCAGGTATTGTTTTTTCCAAAATTTCAATTTTTTCCCGTACTTTATAACGTGGCTGAAACTGCCCAGTGGCACTGAAGTCAGTGAAGGTAGAAAGGGAGGCACAAGCAGTCAGAGGCAACCACATGGGCTTTGTTTCCTCTGGACTTCAAGCAATTTTATTAATTTTACTGTTTACAATTAAAAGGAAACAAAACATCACCACACAGCAGCATTTACGTAACCAGGAGTTTCCAGATGCCCAAAATCTCAGGTTTGGATCTACACAATGGAAGTTGGACACTTAAATTGTAGCATATTTCCCTGCTCAGCCGACTGTACTCCAGAAACCGTCCCCACATTAATCACCCCCTCCTCAGTCCAGCACTTGGGATCAACCAGACAGTTCTGGGATCCTCAGTACAATGGAGACATGGAGCTCCTGGAATGCGTCCAGCAGAAGGAAACAAAGATTATTAAGGGACTTCAGCATCTCTCTTACAAAAAAAGGCTGAGGGAGCAGGGCCTGCTCAGCCTTGAGACAGACAACTACAGGGGGGCCTCCAGAGCATCTGCCAGTACCCGGAGGGAGGCTGCGGAGAGCATGAAGGCAGGACTGGCTGTGACCATGCCCAGGTGCTATGGCGGGGCTCAGCTGAAGGGCCCAGCTGATGCAGCCAGCTCCTCCCTCTGTCTCCCACTTACTGCTTTTGAATATTGCGCTGTCTTCTGTGCTTTACACTTTATAAAGCACATAAAGGTGCTAGAGTGTGGCCACCAAACAGCAAGAAGGCTCTTTCAAGTTCTAGAAAATGTGTCTTATGAGGAACAGCTGAGGGAGTTGCGGTTGTTTATTCTCAAGCAGAGGAGCCTGAGGGGACTTTTATCCCTCTCCACAATTCCCTGAAGAAAGTTTTTGGGGCCGGTCTCTTCTGCCGTGTCTGCAGTGACTGGACTATTGGGAATAGCCTTGAACTGAGAGAGGGGACGTTTAGATTAAACATCAGAAAAATATTTTTTTGCTGTTAGGGTGGTTAGGCGTTGAAATATTTCCCAGGCAAGTGGTGGAGTCACCATCCCTGCAGGTATTCACGAGATCTCTGGACCTAGCGCTGGGTGATTTAGTGGTTATGGGTTACAGTGGTAGAGTCGGGTGGACGGTTGTACTGGATGACCTGAAAAGTCTCTTCCAGCCCGGACAGCTCCATGCCTCGGGCAGGCGAGGAGAAGGCGCTGCTCCGCCGCCACACGGATGAGGGGAGGGGCGCGCGGCGGCCTCCGCCCGGCAGGGGGCGCCAGCGCGCAGGCGCAGCCGCGGCCCGGCCCGCGGGGGGGCGGTGCTGGCGGCGAGCGGTGAGTGGCGGGGGCGGGCGGCGCGCGCGGAGTGGGTGCTGTGCCTTCCCTGCGCCGCTCCGTGAGGGGGCTCCGCCGGGGCTCCGTGAGGGGGCTCCGTGACGGGGCTCCGTGAGGGGGCTCCGTGAGGCGGCTCCGTGAGGGGGCTCTGTGAGGTGGCTCCGCCGGGGCTCCCGCGGGGCTCCGGTGTCCCGGGAGCTCCTGCCGGGCTCTCCCAAATTGGGGTCAAACTGCCCCCTTCGTCCCGGTGGCGGCGCCAGGAGCCCCTCGCCGCCCGGAATGGGGTTGTGCGACTGCCCTTGCGCTGCCCTTCCCTTCCCAGGGGATTCTCAGCACCGTGTCCCCTCTGCCCCTCAGTAATCAGGGGTAGCCAAGGGAATGTTTTTCCACTTTTGCTCATGTGCTCATAGAATGGTTTGGGTTTGTAAGTGTTGGGGAAGATGAAATAGGACCTTAAAAATCATCTCGTTTCAGGCCCGTGCCAGGGGCAGGGACACCTTCCACAAGACCAGGGTGCTCATAAGCCCCATTCAGCCTGGCCTTGAACACTTCCAGGGATGGGGCATCCACAGCTTCTCTGGGCATCCTGTTCCAGTGCCTGACTACACCCAGACTAAAGAATTTCATGCATATTCTAAGTAGCTTAAATTTCCCCTCTTTCATTTTGAACCCAAGGCATTTGCAATGTGCCTTGTGATTGCAAAAGTGAGACCCGAATGTTGGGCCTGGGGTGGGTGGCTAAAGTGACTGCACTACAGTGGTGCTTGGGCTGGCCTGTCATGCAGAAGTTCTAAAAAAATAAAATTTTTTCCTAGGATTGTATTTTTAGTCAGTGGTCTGAAGACTGATGCTGATTGGTCCACAGGTAGCTAAAGTATTAGCCAAAGGCAAGTGAAAAACCCTAAGCCCATCAACAGGAGATTTAGATTTGTAATATGAAGATTTGAATATCCTAAAGTTAATTTTAGGATCCACACAATTAACAAGATTGAAAATCAGTGTGCTTAAGCTGCGAATGTTAGGTGACACTAGAGGTAATCAGTAATATTAACGCTAGCTAAAGTTGATGTTGTTAGACAGAGTGTGAATTTGCATTCAGTGAATGTAGCTCTTCCAGGGTTTTTTACAGAAATTACACCTGATTTTCATTCTACTTCTAGGAAGTACTCAACATTAAGTAACATGTCTTCCACCAAACCTCCAAATGAAAATGAAACACCCAAAGAGAGAAAAACAGGACTGAGGAGTGTTCAGACAACTATGCTTTTCCGAGCTGTGAACCCAGAGCTTTTCATTAAACCTGTAAGACAGTCATTCTGAGAGAAGCTAAATATTCTTCAAGAGACACAGTTGCTTTAAAGTGATAATTACAATTCTCTGTGCATTATATAATCACCTCTTGTTATGCGAACCAAACAGAAATGTAACTAAAAATATTTTTACTTTTTTACACCCTTCATTGTGGATAGCGCAGAACATTACATTGCTTTTTGCTGCTTTTATTTCATTGCTATAATGTCTGATTCTTTTGTATCTAGCCAAGTTGCTTTCAGAAAGACCTGTTTAGAGGTATATTACCCATGTAACTTGACAGGTATTATTAAGTAATAAAAACAACAGGAGTTGTTTTTAATATTTAGAAGGGAACAAATCATAGAATGCAAACTTTCTTGGTATGAAGTGAATTGAGTTTTGGTAGCTTTTCAATATTTTGGATTTTCCTTTTTCTTGCTTTTATAATTAAGTTGATTATACTCAGGTTTTATTTGCATAACCCAAAATTGATGAAATTTTGTGCATATAATAAGTATAGATTTAATATAATAAGAGTAGATTTTGTGATAAGGATACAAAATTTGGTTTAGAGGATTGTAATCAAGCAGGACCAGAGTGCATTGTCCCAGTAGTATATCCAGATTAATTCTGTTAAAAATTTGTAGTGGAGACCTTCAGTAATTGGTTTTGTGTGGTTCATTCATACTCAATCAGCATTTCCAATCAGCAAAATAGAGAGTACTGGGCAATGTGCTGTTCTGTCTCCAGAAAGAATCTTCTTCTCCAAAGGGAATTCCTTTTGCTGTCAGAAAATTCAGTCTGCAAGAGGGCAGTGATGATTTTTTGCAGATATCACAATAGTTTATTGTTCTGTTTTTAAGCTGAGATAGACAAATGTGATGTTTGAGTTTAATGAAAAATGTTTTGACTAAAAACATTTACTACATTTTTTTCTTGTCAGAACAAACCTGTGATGGCGTTTGGACTGATAGCAATTAGCCTCTGTGTGGCTTACCTTGGTTATTTGCATGCAACAGCAGAGAATAAAAAGGACCTCTATGAAGCAATCGACAGTGAGGGATCCAGATACATGAGGAGGAAAACTTCCAAGTGGGACTGAGAATGTAAGAAAGGAAATGAGTAAATCCCTCACAGAACCTTTCAAGGCAACTACTGTTTTTTTTCTCTTTCCTTTGAAATAATGGATAAATGTCTCTCTTGCTGTTTAATCCAAGTTCCTTTATAAAATGCTGTGCCTGTACAAATAAACTGCAGTAAAGATACATATGAAAATAAAAGTGATTTTAAGAATTGCCCTCTATGTCATTGTCAGAAGACATGAAATCACTTTGGACCTCCAATCAGTACTGGTAAATGCCTTAGAAACTGATATGATAGTTGTTTCTTTTCTCTTTGCTTTGATTAAATGAAGTCAGGACTTTATCTTTTTTTTATTTTTTTTACAGAATGAGCAATACTTTGTCTGTGAAAAGAAAAGTAGATATCTTGCTCTCTTGATAACAGTGGTGCAAGTAAACTAATTTTAAGGCAAGGAAGATCTGATAAAACAATTGGTGAAGGGTTTTATTTCATAAAGGAAACTGTAAAATACTGGCCAAAATAGTCCTTGGATGTGTAATATACTCTTCCTTACAGATAAAAAAAGGTAAATCAGTAACCACATAGAGGAGAAAAAGTGAAACAAGTGATCTGTTAAGAGAAAGGTAGGAAGAGCTCAGCCATTATATTTCCTGTTTGGCATCATATGACAGACCAGTATGCTGTCATTAGCCTGCCAGTTGATAGCTTTAGCTCCAGCTTGTCCAGGGTTTGTGTAATATTCTTGAATACCAGCAGGACTAGTTTAATTTCAACTGCATTCAAAATTTAATTTCTCTATATTGCAAAGTACATTATATGACATTAATTTATTTCAGGTTACTGAACTCAGAATAAGGAATGGAAGGTCTAAAATTCCCAGATACTTCTGTGAGTGTGGCTGGAGGGTGGGTGGGCACTGTTGTGTTTTGCTAGCACATGTGATCCCTTGTGAGCCTTTGAGCAAACTGTGCAAGCAGGTGTCTTCCTGTTCCAGCATCAAGTCCTTCTCCCATTAGCTTCCCAGTTGCTTCTGGGTGCTTGACATTTCCTAGACAGTGTCCCATTAACCAAATTCCAGAATGTGTGGTCGGTGTACACATACCAGGCTGTGACCTGTTTCTGCCATGGACCCTTACTGATGTTATGTTGCAGTTTTTGTTCAGTTGTTTATATTTACAGAGACAACTAGGGCTCCCAGGAAGCTGAGAGACCTCTTTGTCAACCCTTTTCTGACCAAGGTGGCTTCTGTCAGGCCAGAGAATGAAAATGCAGGAACTCCTGCTTTGCTATTCTGAGTTCTGAGAGTTGCTTTGGGTTTTAGCAGAAGATTTTGGTACTGAAGATAAAAAAGGTGACTGGCTGCCTTGAGGGACAGCAGTTAGACCATGGGATTTCTCTGTATCTCCCTCTAAGTCCTTCACTATGAATCTGTGAGTTTACTTCTGTTCTTGTTTTATAGTTAACTGTATCTTAAATTCAGCAGGGCTTTGGTTAAGCTTCCTCCTTCCTGAGAAGGGAAATGAGCTCTACCTATAAGAAAGTTTTGGTTTTTTTGTGGTTTTTTGTTTTGTTTTTTTTTTTAAGGGCATTTTTGCAGCCTTTAAAAGCAGATTACCCTCTGTGAGCCTGCTGCCTTACAACAGCAGGGTTCCTGGGCAAATCTAAGTTTGCAGGTTAGGAAACTACTTGCCTTTTGATTGGTGAAGGAATTTCTGGCTGAAATTATCAAATATTCAGAACATGCTGTGCATGTTCTGCAGAATTGTTTGGTGTTTGTGAAGAATCTTTAGAATAAATCTGTTCTTTTAAAAATGGTTGCACAGGATTTTAGCTCTTTTCAGTTCATTAAAATGCACAGGTCTCATATGTTTGCTTGAATTTAACGAAATTATTCCCAAATCAGTGCTAAAACTAAATATTTTTACCTGTGTTTCTATAAGCTTTTAGAACACATGCTTTGATCCTTTGCAGATGTCTGCAGATGAATTGAAAGCCCATTCTCTTATTTTCACATATTTGAGGATAATGCAGGATTTATGTTCTCAAGATTTCCAGTTATGCTTTCTGAGGTGAATATGGATCTGGCAGTTACTGGGGAAAAGAAGGTGGGACTAGAGGCATAAAAGATAATAGACTGACCTGGACAGGGTGTAGGCATGTACATGCCAGTGACACTTATTACAAAAGCTGTCTGAGATAGGGCCTCTTGAATGTTGGCTGGATTCAAGGCCTGTTGACCAGGTTAATTTAGAACTGTGAGGCTGAAGGAAAAATGGATATTTAAATTTGTCTTATTATTTCTTTGGTAGCTGCTGTACAGATAACTCTTAATGATACACAATTTATATATAAAAAATAGATAAAGCAGTGCAAATACAGAGAGGTATGTGTAGGTTAACGAATGTTACAGAATCAACACAGCATTTGCTGTTTTAAGTTCCTGATTTTTATCATAAGAACAATGTGTGTATAGGGATTAAAGGGAAAAAAACACCCACCCAAACAAAACTGCTTTGATACTAAATTTGTTTGCTCAGCTCTGAAAGCGTGGCACCCCTTATGCATCTGGAGGACAAATGCAGGACCAGTAGTTTCTTTTGTTCTGTGTTTTTCAATTTCAGTCTTCATTATAGTGATAATTATCTATAAGGGATGATAACTGGCTTGACAAAAACTGTAAGTCAAAATTATTTCCTCTGAGATTTTTGCCAGTTCCTTACTGTCTGTGCTGACTTATACATCTTTTACCGAGAGCAGCAACAAAATGCTATGATTAAAATTTCCAAAACCATAGCTGTTTTACTGTTCCCCAAATCTCCTTAGACTACATGGTGTGAATGGGAGTTGTTGGCATTCAACAACAAAAAGTAATTAAACAATTAAAGGGCCAAAGCCTACTGTGATGCTGCTTAACTATTACCAGGGAAAGTTAGTTCTTTGTGGGTGAAACCAGCCCTTCCCCAGTAACAGTTGCTACATAGGAAGCTGCATTCAGGCTGGAAAGGGTCACTTCATAAAACCCTCCCTTATCATCTTTCTCCTGGATATTACTGAATTGTTAACGTATTTGAATCCTAATTGGAAAGCAAATGTTTCAGCTAGCTTGGTAAATAATTGGCAAGGATTTTTCTCCTTTCACCAGCTTGTGTGTTTTGTCTAGCAACAGTAAGTTTTGCCTGAAAATGAGATCTGTCAGGATTAGAGTTCTGATGCTCTAGTAACTATTACAGAATGACACTGGAACACCACAATGATTAGAAGTTCTGATCTAGATTCCTTTGTTGTGCTGTGTGTTCAAAAAGGGTACCACCACCAACTCCCAGTCCTGCTTTTGATCAGATTCAGGAGTATAAGCCTTCCAGTATTGAATTCAGTATTAAATTCATGGTAAGATAGTGGGAAAGTTCATTTCTGAAATTTCTTTCTTGTGTTGCAATCTGAGATTTAGGAAAACCCCAAGTCCTCTTGATTCTGTGTGTTCTGGCCAGTCATTCACATCTTAGTAAGAACAAACTGCTGCATATTAGGAACTCCAGTATATTCAGAGGGGGAACAAAGTCAGCTGTTCTGCAGTGCATGAAGATTCTGAGTTGGGCATAATGAAGTGTGAAAGGCGAAGGAGCTGCAGGACCATTAGCAAGTGTTCTCTGAAGCTCAAGTACTTTTGTAAGAACTACATTTGATTTGCCATTTGTGCAGATCATCCTATCATCCTTCAACAGGGTACAGCTGTTTAATCCTGAATCTCATCTTCTTACACCTGATTCTGGCTCCTGACCTTAGACTGAAGCTCTGTACAGTCTCTTGAGGTTTGATTTTCTCATGGCACACCACAATAATAACCTCAGTGATGAAGGGCTCATGGTAGTATTCATATGTTTGAGGATCTAGGAAGAATCTGAAGTATATGCTGTGCCTGATTGTCTTAGAAGTTTCTGATCAGCAGTGTAAAGTTTTGTAGAAATCATGTTGTGCATGGTTATTTAATGTGTGTTGTGAAGAGGAATGTTTGTTTTCTATTTTAAACAATATCAAGAATTTATCAATGTCCTGAGAGCCCTGGCAGCAGGATGAGTGCCATGCATGCCTGGGAGCATGAGGCTTCAGCCTTGCATTGACACGCACGGTTTGAAACACATCTATTTTTCAATTATTTTCTCTTCACTGCTTGATAAAATGGGCAGGGGAAGAGCTGTGTCATCAAGGCACAACATGCTTTCAATACTGTGGAAATAGCCACATGACAGAACTGAGTGCTTAACAGCCGCGATTGTAATTCTGAATAATAACAATAAAAAAAGTTTAGTTTGGAATTTTTGGGGTTTTTTTTTTAATGCTTGCCATAACCAGGACCTTTATTCACTTGAGATTTGAACACTAGTGCAAGAGTAAGTACTTAGCATGAAAAATTACTGGCTTTGTGCTTGATGAGATATGAGCTTGAGCTGGCTGGTTTTTAATTCACTTTCAGAACATTTCCCTACTTTTTTTTATTGCATGAAGTTTATGGACTTCATTGTAAGTTCATTATCAGGCCTTGTTTCATGATTAGGTACATTTCCTAAGGGCAATAAAGTATAGGCTTAACTTTAAATCTGTCCTGAACGTTTGTGTCCATCAAAGCTAGTAAAGTGTTTAACAGATTGGCTGAATCTGGACCCTAAGTGAGGTGGAGAAGGAAAACTGCGAACATACATATATTCCTAAATGAAACATGCCAACTGTAGGTTTATATTTCTCTGTATACTTGGCTCATGCTTTATATGGCTTTTTGGATATCTGAGAAAAGACTGAAATACACAGAGATCCTTTGGGATCTGAGCCTTCCTGCTTTCTGCACCACTTCACAGAGCTTTTCACTGCCAGAGCACCCGAGCGCTCCTCAGCCAGGCGTTACTCAGCACATCCAACACTGTCATCTGTAGTCTTGCAGCCTCCCACCAGATGACGAACAGCTCACAGAGAACTGCTGGAGTGTTTTGCTTTGGAATTTTATTTTATACAAGTTTCTAAATAGGTGTTTATAGTGCAGGCAGTCAGAGCAACGCACTTGGCATGTGAAGAGGAAAAGCACGGAGGCTTACAGTGGTCTTAAGTTTTCAACAGAGTTTGTTCCATTTTATGGAGCTGTTTACCAAGGGAGCTCTGTTTCTTGCTGTCATAGTATCTGCTGACAGTAGCTGGCAGGATCTTAGTTCCTTGTGTTTAACCATTCAGTTACTTGAATGTAAAAAGGCTGTTACACATCTTCATAGACCTGAGTGCTCAGGGTTTGAACATGTACCATTTGCCTTGATAATACTGGCTTCAGAGACTAAGGGCTCGGGAGAATTCCCAGGTGGAGAATTCTACAGCAGAAACAAAATAGGAGACAGATATAATTGAAGTAATTGCAAGATGTTTTCTATTTGTTGGAGTTTGTTTCTTGCAGTTCATCTTAAGAGGTTTGTTAACCTTAATGATCTAATTGCTAACTAACAGTGAGCTTGGACAGCTCAGGGTAGTGGAAAATTTATTCATCATCTGTCTAAGCAAACACATCAGTGCATGATTGATTGAAGTGGGATTTTAAGTGTAGGATGGTTAAAAGTCCATCACTCTTCCAAACTAAGAAGTCATTGCCAAACAAGTGAAGTCACTGCTTTCTTGTGAAACAGTTTAATTCATATAAAATACTTCAAACAGATATTTGGCACACTCTGGCACTGTTTCTGACTTACATGTCTGTAAAGCCTTACCTCTCTGAAGCTCTGTGGATAATTGTTGTTCCATGTTCATTTTCCCTCTTACATGCATGCTGAAAAAATCCAAACTTCATGTTCACGGTTGTCTAATTAAATCCATAAACTGCACAGAAAACACTGTTTGCATGTATGTATTTGTGTGTAAGGCAATATGAGGGGCAATTCTGCAAGCTGCATGTTAGAAAACCAAGATAATGTTGAAGTGTTTCAACTCTCCTTGAACAAACCGTTCAGCTTCTCTTACACTGATAGATAAGTAGATTTGTTAGTTCTTTTCTTCTAGGGAGGACATAATATAATCATCATTCTGGAATGCCTTACTGATCACATGGAAGGAAGAAGTTATCCTTGGAAGGAAGAAGTTATCCTGTCTTAAAAGGTTAGCCCACTTTTTATCTAGGATACAGTGGCAGGGAATGATACAAACCATGGCTGGCTACAGAGGTAGGTGTTATCTGTGGTGGACCTTAGTCATGGCCACCTCATTCATCCAGACAAGACCAAGGGCCCTGGTGAGTGCACATCCCAGGCCCTTCTTGATCTACAGCCTTTGGAAGCATATTTGGAGACAGGCAGCAGGAGCGTGAGATCAGGCCAGCTGTGTCTGTACTTATCTATGCTGCCAGCACACTCTGGAATGGACTTACTCAGCAGTGTATGCACAGCACATACAGCTCATAACAGTCTGTCAGACCCTAGCATTACTTCTCATTGCCTCTCAGGAGGGGAAAAACATTTTGTTTTACTGCTTTCAAGTGTTAAGTTGAAGGTGTGTTCCACTTAGAAACAGCACGTCCTCTTCAGTCTATGTACTTGGTTTTGGAGAGATGAAAGGAGCCACAGCTTGGCCTAAATCAGTAGCTTGGTGATGTAGATAAATAAACAAGATAGCAAACAATAGTATCACTGTGGGATCTGGAGAGCTATTCACCATGGACACTATTTGGTATTTCAAGAAAATATTTTAGCGAGTAAAGTAACTAAGCATGATTTAAGAGATTTATTTTCCCTTGTAGTTGTACTCACTGCAGAATATTAATTATGATTGACTGGCAAGTTTTAAAAAAAGGCCATTTCATATTTGATAGGTTTCTGCATGTCAGGTACTGTGAGTACAGGAGCTACTGGTCGCTAAAAAAAAAATTGTGGGCTCAGACATACAAGCAAGACTTCCACTGCATGAAGCAGAGACAGCATATGTTTGTTGGCTTGATTTTGTTCCTGTTTGAGAAGTATTACAGCATAAAAAGTAACACTACCCACATTACTTCTAGCTCTGATTCTGAGGGAGTCATTCTTTATGGCTGTTATGTCTGAATGATGCAAATAAAGAATCTTTCAGATAGCAGCTGGATGCTCGGGTGCCAGTGATGGCACGTATTGAGAGCATGAGACAAAGCCTAGAATGGGGAACTGTAATGGTGCGGTGAGTAATACAGAAAGCAGGTTTTCTCTATTAGTCATTCAAGAGATGTCTAATAATTGCCAGAAAATACCACCGTCTCAGGAACAGTCAAACTTTCTCTCTAAGGCAGTGTTATGGAAGACTGAAAAGTGGGTTGTCTAATTACTGTAGCTGAACAGCTGAACTAGTAGAGAGCTGTGGAGTATGGCCGAAAAGCAGCTAATTAATAAAATAGAGACATCTTGCTCATTAATCCCTCAAAGGTCTGCAGAAGAGCTCTGTGACATCTTAAAAGGAAGATATGCAGATTGTGAAACCTTTGAATGCATCACATGGAGAAATGAAGTGTGAAAGGAACTAATGAGGCTGGTAGCATTTGGAGTGTGAGTGCACACTGTCTGTGTGTGTGAGGCAATTAAAGAGCTGCAGTGCCTGATGGGCACCAGAGCGCAGAATGAATGCACCATGTCTGTGCAGGGGTGGAGGGGTACCCACACTGAGAGAAACCCAGCCATTGGGATTGGAGTTACAGGTGTGATTTCCTTTTCTGAGCTTAATTAACAGAAGGGCAATGTTACATTTGCTGCTACTCAAAATACAGATGGAGGAAAACCAATTGAGTGACCAATTGCAGAATGAATCAAGTGTCTAGTGGGAGATGCAGATGCTGGAACAACTGGCATTAATATTGGCTAGTAGGTACAGTACATGGGTGTTTTGGGGATATCTAGGCAGGGTTCTGTCATATGTCAGCAGTGGCCAGACACAAAGACAAATCCCAGAAGGAAGACAGAGCCAGTAACAATGATGGCAACATCCTCAGGAGAGAGAAAACCTGTACTCCTTTCATTGCAATTTACTCGGACTAGAAATCAACTAGCTGTCTTTGGGTCTGCAAGCAAACCAAGAGTAAGGTAAACAGCTTGACTAACAGCAACTAGTAATCTAACTCCAAGCCTCATTCTTATTGCTGGGTCTTGCCTTTCTTTTGTATACTTGGACTTTCCCACTCTACAGCTGCAGTCTGCTGTTGCTTTTCCTAAAACTTGAGTGACTAGAGAAAAATACTACTCATCAAGATGTCTGAGCACCATATTTTTCCATTATTTTTCTCATAAGATTACATTCTTCCTTCCTCAAGTCAGCTTTCCAAAAGGCACAGGCACTTCCAATTTGTTTATTCAAAAACTTAATCCACAGTATAAACGGAGTATTGCTGGCTATGCCACTTCATTCTGTTTTCCTTCATGGCTTCTTGGCAACTTAAACTGCTGATGTCAGATTACCTGTAGGGCTCTGGGTTCTATATGTGCTAGCCACAATAGATGTACTACCTTCTTTGTGTTGCCTATAGTATCCCACAATGATTTCTGGGTTTGGGGGTTTTGGGATTTTTTACTGGATGTGCCAAACATTACAGTAGTTAGATTTCAGAAAAAGAGTAATTTAACTTTGAGTCTAGCCAAGTACTGCCAGTAATAGCTTTGTAAAAGAGTACTTTAACGCTAAGGCTGGAGTCTGACCTACTTAGACACCTAAGGTGTTAACCATCTTTGATATATTTCTGATAGTCCCTCTTTAGTATGAGGTTTATAATCCTGATTTATACCCGGTTCTTATTTTCAATGTGGATTTAAAATTCAGTGATCTGGACCTTCACCCTTAAACTTCACTTTGAACGATTTTATAATTTCATTATATTGATAGGAATCTGATGCTGAGACACTTAGCTATTCTAGTGAGCATCTTAAGTCCTTCTGTCACGTTCCTTTAAAATACTAAGTATGTCTGTTTGCCAGATATGCTTATTTCTGGATCAGCTGACTGCATGATTCCATCTTACCCTGTTTTCTGTTCTCCTTCTTCTACCTGGACAGCATCACTCTTCATATGTAGTGACCTTTCAGGTGTTGCATCTAATTTCTCAGTTACAAAGGACATTTCTAGTATCAATAATGATCTCAATGAAAAATCTCCCCATTTCTTAATGTGTTTAATCAATATCAGAAAATAGCTGTGAAATGATTATTCTTGTAACCAGCTTGCATTAGTTTCCCCTTTCTATTTAGGTCCTGATTAAATATAAATGGTAATTTGTCTATGGATAGTTGAGAATGGAATCTGATTAACTGTTGTATTGCACTAAATACAATGAACATTCAAGAATATATGTATATATTCAGTAATATCCATCTCTTGGTTATTAAACAGATGGCTTATATAGAAGGCTTGCTGACCTCTCCTGGATAAAGACTCCTAAATGGTTTGGAATGCTGTATTTGTTAATGAGAGAAATCTGTTCTGCATCACAAGCTGGACTGGTCCTTTCATCTGCTACAAACTACATTAGACGAAACTGATTGCTGTAGTCAAGAGCAGCAAATTCCCATTCCATCTCACAAACCATATAAAAGAACTTATGTTTCAAAGCATGACTCAGATGAGGCTATAATACTGGGTTCAGTTCAGTAAGCTGAGCTTTGTTAGCGAAAGCTTGGAATTACTAACTTTGCTGCCAAGGGGAAGTGTCGGAATTTGTGGGTATTGGTGATTTCGAGATTGTAGAAAGTCTCTGTTTTTTTGCTCCGTTGCCAAAGAAGAAGCCATAGTTCGTCTGTGCTGTTTTCAAGGTTGTTTATTTTTGCTTATCTATAATAAGTTCTGCTGCTCTGCCGCAGGTCTGTCCTGCAGGGCAGTGTGTGGGGCTCTGCCCTTCAGTGGGATGGTACAAACATTATATACAAGAAATTACGTGTACTATATTTACAATAATGTGCTAATATCTATCATTTACGTTGAATAGTGTGTCCCTAGCCTAAACTAATAGAAAAATGCCAACATCACTAAGAACATGGAGGTAAGGAAGAAGAAGGAGGAAGAACAGGATCAGGCCTACTTTCTTCCATCTTAGAACTTCTGACCCCCCTGTACAGGTGTTAAAACCCCCCTGTACAATACTAAAAAATTTTACTTTTTAATTTGTGACTACTTTTACTATACCATCTAATCTTCTGTGACTGCTTGTTCTACCTTTAAAGTTGGTAATTCATTCCATGGTTCAAACTCAAAATCACAGTTGTTTTTTGCTGTTTGCTAGGGTTTAAAATGCTTCTGACCAAGGCCTGGAACTTCTAAAAATGTCTGAGGGACATTTTGAGTTCTGACATCTCCCCTCTCTGTTTGAACTTGAAACACTTGCTTTACTATGCTGTTTAAGGTTCTTTGAATACACACGAAAATGTATGGTAGAACAAGCAGAAGAACTATAAGTTCTATAAGAATATAAAATGCTATTTTCAAAAGTTCTTTTCACAATGGTGAGATATCAAAAAAGCTAAACAAATTATCTCATTAGGACCCTGTAACTTTGTTCAATTTGCTAATACTACTTTGTATTTGTTTTATATTTTTATGAATAGATTTTGAATGATCGGACAAGTTTATGCAGTACATTCCTTCAAATCTTTCACATCTGTGTTTATGTGTCAGCAGCAAATGATCAATTGCCGCCCTGTTTTGAAGCACTGCTTGCCTTGCACTGTTGATGTTTGTCAACATGTCACTCAGTGCAAACGAAATGGCACGACTGTGTTTCTTCAACTAATATGCTATATAATTCAATTGTGTTAAGGCCGCTCCTGATGCTGCTTGGGGTGAGAAAATTGCTATTGCAATTCTCCGAGATTTGTTCTAGGTAGAAACATCATTATCATAATTTGAACTATATTTTTCAAGGGATCTTTTCCTTTTTGAATCAAGAACACTTCTTTGATAGCTTTGTTCATGGTCTGCCTCATGCACTGAGGCAAGGACAGCACAAACATTAGAAGAATTACAATACCTTATAATTACATACAACTATTTTCAAAATCTCTTTTCTACAACTGTGAAAGGTGAAACAAATTGAACACACCATCTACTTATGATTTAATTTTTTTTCAGGTGTGTTTGGTCTTCTGATACCTTTTTAAATTTTCACTCGTGTGTTTATGTGTTTATAATAGATGTTTAATTACTGTTTTGTTTCTATTTTTCACTGCTAGTTAACAAATCATTCGATGTAAAAGAAATGACATGGGCATTTTTACTTTGCTCACAACCTCTTTTGATTTAACTGCACTAAGGCTCTTTTTGATGCCACCTGCTGTGAAAGTAGAACTACTCAGTTTTTCTGAGTCTTTTTTCTTGGTATTAACATTATCATTGTCACAATTTGGATCATTTCATTCATCAGATTTTTTTCTCCTTGTTCTTTTATTAAGGTCATGCTGTGTGTTAACAAAAGATCTTTCAATGCTGCATGGACTACCCTTGATTTTTGCAGGGATAGCAGGCTAAATTCTGTCTTCGCAAATGAAAAACATTCTCTTCGGTAAAGTGGCTGGATGTTGAAAGGATGATTTGCTTGTCATTTTGGTATGATTGCACCAAGATGACGCATTTTTATAAAAGGCTGATTTGGAGTGATATCTATCGTATGATTATCTGTTTCTGCCACTCCTGATGAATTAAATTTGATGCACCATTTCATTTTTGTTGACTCAAAATGTCTAAATTCAGAGGTTCAAAGTGAGCAGCAGGAAGGAATTGTGTCCAAACATGTTATCTCTCCACAGGGTCTGAAAGAAACTTCAGAACTTCTGGAAGGATGTCTCCTGGGACTGACCATCTCTCTACTGGCACACCTACTAAGCATGTTGAAAATGGTTTCTCTGGTTTTGAATGGGTCAGGCAAATGCTGTCTAGATCAGTTGCTTTTGCCAAAGTTTCTCACACTTTTTCTTTGGGTTGTCTTATGGGAAAATCTGTCCTGTCGCCCAAGGCAACAGGTGAAAGAATGAAGCACATGAACACTATCTGTCTGAATCTCATGTCTATGTCCCCACCCTCTGTGAGAAACTTTGCAATGCAGCAACACCCAAACAATATTTGATTTCTCAGAAAAAACCCCCCAAGTCTTTGGGTGATTAATCGTTGTTCGACGAGATGTCTGCAGCGTTGTTGTCTGCTTTCGTCTGCGTGCTTCCCTCTCTGCTTCTTAGGTTTACGTCTATTGGCGTTTGTACTTGATAAGGTTACATGTGCTTCGCTGGCATTCACTTCAGTCTTCGTCTTATAGAAACATAAGCGAAACTTTCGCTCCAAGTTATTAATGTAAATGAACTTTCAATCTGTTTTGACTCTGGACTTCTGATTAAATCGAAAGGATTTTCCCTTAGTTTTTCTTGTGGGCTGTTTGTAACATATCTGACAATTATTAGAATGGGTTTTGAGAAAAAACCATTTAAAAAATTCAACACATTTGTTCAACTCTGCTTCATTCTTTTTCTGTCCATCTAAGTGGATTTCAGGGTGTGATGTGTTCTTTGCTTGCTTGACCTGAGGGAGAATGAAGAATATTGAAAATATGTTTGACTCTCTGTTTTTTTAAAAATTTGTCAAGCATCTTGCTTGTATAAATTGGACCATTATTTGTTTTTATTTTTTGTTGCACTTCTAATGATGTAAATGCTTATAAAAAATGTTTGCAGGTATGTTTTGTGGTCTCCTCTGTATATGATGCAAAAATCGTCTTTAAAAATGTATCAATTGAAATATGGATATTTTCGAGCTTCTCAAAAGTTGGGTATTTTGTGACATCAGCTTGTCACAGCTGAAGGCTTTTACAAACTTCTCAGATTGTCTATTTCTGTAAATACAGGAGACTGCACAAACTGGCTCTCTGGCAAGCAGATTTTTTTTGTTTGACTTTCAGAAGGGTGAAAGGTTTTCATCAATGCTTGTGCATTTTTGTGAAAACATGCATGGTTTAATTTTGCCTGCTCAAAAATGTTTGGCAGTGTCTGCAAGATGGGCATTGTGAGCCTATCTACATGAGTATTCTCTTTTATTAAAAATCTCGGAGGTGAAGAATGCACTCTGATGTGTTTATTAATGTTCTCTGTTTTTCTAGGATTATTTTTATGCATAATAGATATGAATATAAAATTTTCTTTTCTGTATGTTTTAAAAGCGATTTCTCTAATTGTTTGACCACATTTGCAACATATACTGAACTTGTGATTAGATTGAGGGTTCTTAAAATAACTGAAAAACTCCTGACTATTATTACCAATTTTGCAACTTGTGGTGAACTTTGTATCATTTTGATATTTGATTCTCATTTCTCTGTTTTTTGATTTTTCTATGTGACTACTGATTTGTGAGTTTTTTCTCAAACCATCAGTGAATATTGTCATTCCTTCTACTGGTTTTTGGCTTCTTTTTTTGCTTTTTCCCTGAAACTTACTTTTACATTTAACATTTTGTGTGTTGGAAAACGAACTGTGCGAACTTCTGAATGCCCTAACAACGTGATTGAAAAATCTTGCGACTTTGGATTGTCTACTCAAAATATTTTTTCTTTAAATGTAAATGAATGATTAAGAAATCTTTCTCTGACATTGTCAGCAATCTGGTCTCTGCCACAATAATGATCTGAGCTCTCATCTTTAAATCTGTAAGAATTGCTTTTTGAGGGTTTGCAAACTAAAAACTCTACTTTTAACTTCTGTGGAAACATTAATAAAATCCTTGCTCAAAGCTACTTATTTAAACGATTTTTTTTTTCTTTTTTTTTTTTCTTTCTTTCAATTTTATCTGTCTAGCGTCTAGCACTCTCTTCATATTTTTCTCAATGATTAGCAAAATTAAGTCTACAAAATAATTATATCAAGAGATTAAAACATACAAAATCTTCAACTTTATTTCAGCCTTATTTTAGGCACTTCTTCACTCTTTTTCTTTTTTTTTTTCTTTTTTTTTCTTTTTCTTTTCTTTTCTTTTGAAATAAGAAAGTTGAAATATAAAATATAATATAGAATAAGACAAAATATCTCAATAATAAAATGCATAAAACTTATCAAAATCTATAACAATTTAAGAAAATTCAAAAGAAAGATATTTTAAATAGCATATATAAAAATGAACAAAGCATGATCATTAGAAACATTGTGACAGCATTTTAGAGTCTGTAAACAGCTGAAACATTTGTTTCCAGTGAAAACTTTTGGCATCCCTTCCCGGGCAGGGTTGGCAAGTTTTACTTCAAAACTGTGTCAGCTGTAACATTTGTAGGATCGAATTGATGGGTCAAAAATGACTTGCATATCATTTATTTTTGTGCAGAAACTTCTGAATTTTGCTGGCAAACTCATCTGTCTAAGTTAAAATCAGGGTCTGGCTAGGACCCAAACTTTAAACTGGAGAGATGTCTCTTAACATATTATATAAAACAAAACTTATATTAACAATACATATATAATATTTAAAACATAACAACTTATTATAACATTTTCTTATAAAATAAACACTTGAAGTTTAAACCGATAAACTGATCAAATGACACAAAGATTCATTTTTCTTGAAACTCTTTTGAAGGAAAAAGATGCCAATTGGAGAAATCGTAAGATTAACAATGGCAAGAGATTGTCAGAATGTTTTAGGCACTTCTCTCTGAGATTTTCTGAAAAACATTTGAGAATGATGAAAAATAGAAATGCAATGATTCTACTCACGAGAGATATAAAAACGAATCAGGAAGTTCACTTAGAAAAATGCACAATACAGTTAAAATCCAAAATGAGACTTCAGAACTGGCGTGTAACCTGGATAAGATTACATAAATAACAATAAAACATATGAGAATTCACTATGAAAAAACGAAGCACAAATCTTCACCTGATAATATGATAAAATTTCTTAACAATAACGTTTATAGAACACTTATATAGTTAAAAATAAAGGATTTGAAAACAAATGCCTTTTGTATCACTATACAAAGAAATAACAGACTATAAAATTGATTTTTAAGCAATGAAATCAATCTCAGAAAACTCAAAATAAATTCTTTTACAACTCTTATATACTGATAAACTTATAATAAAACAAAAAATACTAAAACAAAACCAAGAATCTAATAAATGCAATAACTTCTCCTTAAATCAATGTTCATTATTACTTTGTGAACTGTTTCAGACAAAACCTTTTCATCCTTAAAGAAAAACAACTAAACTTTGCTGCCAAATAAATTTGACCTTTGAAAAATTTAAAATAATTTTTGAATTAAATAGTACTTAAACTCAATATATAACAATCTTAATAAAGAATTTTTAAATTATATTAACTTTACGAAATCCATATGTATTAAATTAACAATACATAAATTCATTATCAATTAAACCTTTATAAACTTAACTTCTTCAGGGCTCAAACTTAAAATAAACTTAAAGTAATATACTCTAATTAAATAATACTTAACTTAAACGCAAACCAACTATATAAAAATTAATTTTATCATTAATAAAACGTTAAAATACAACTTAACTTAAACCTTAATATAATAAATTACTAACATTTCATGCTATTCAATTTTCTATATCAATTTTTATTATGATATCTCTTTTTTACAATGTGTTCTACAATTATTACTTATCATCACACCGGCTGGGCGTGTTTGCTCGATCAATTCTGTGACTTAGCTGAAAAAATTTGGGGTTGGTGTTTAGAAACATTGGGGAGATTTGAAAAAGGCCTTGTGTTGGCTGGTTTTCAAAAAGCGACTGATGGAATTTTATTTCAGGGTGAAAATTGGGAGACTCATCTCTCAGCATTGCTGCAGGATATTTGCTGCTTGTAAAAAATTGTTTGCTGTTGTGATTTTTTGTTTGCTGCGGCATGAGAGCACTGGGAGCATTCTTGGTGCAGTTAAATCCCGCTTCTGCTTGCGTTAGGATGGCTGCGCCCCTCTCTCTTGTTCTCCCTCCCTGCTCACACTTGCTGTCAGCCACTTTCGCGTTCGCTTTAACTCTCGCAAACGCATGCGCAGCCTTGATTTACTCTCTGTTTGTGTCGCCATGGGAACAAGGGAAGGAACTCCCGCACTGACTGCGCCCGCCTGCACTGGCTCTGCGCGGCTGTCCCTCGGGAACGTCTCCCCCCCATTCTTTTTGTTAGGCCTGGAGCTACTCTGGTCTCGCTCTGGGTCGGTCCGCGCCGTCTCCGAGCTGCTGCTGGAGCTTAGCGCGATTCGGCGCTCTGGTGACGTCATCAGCACGCGCCGCCGCGTTCTGCGCTGTGCAGTCTCGCGCCGCGTTTTGCTCGGCCCCGCGTCGCTCGGGTTTCCCCCCGCGGCCACTGCGCAGTCTGCGGACGGCTGGCTGGCGGCCACTGCCGCTCCCGACGCCGTCTGCGCCCGTGCTCGTGTGTTAAATGCAAGAGATTTTTGCTCTGACTTTCGGGTTTTGCTCTACCGTCTCGCGCATGCGCGCTGCCATCGCCGCAGCGACAGGAGAGTTTAGCTTTCTGTCTAGCCGCCGGCCTGGCTAGCGCCGCCGCTGCGAATTGGGAGCTATTTTCCGGCACCTGCCGGACGGTGCTTTTGCACTCTCACGGATTCTCGTCATGGAACGCATCACCGGGCGCTCCGGACGTCTGACCGCTCCATCTGCGCTCCCGCCGCCTTTTGCGTCTGCTGGTTCTCACTGCCCCTTCCTTCTCGCCTGCACCGCGGGCTGTTTTGAACTCTCCACCCGCGCAGCTGCGAGTTTTCTCCTCTCTCTCACTTTTTCTTCCGCTTTGCACTCACGACTGCTCCTCTCCTCAGGAGCCGCCGGCACCGCTGCCCCCCCACTGTGGGTTCGGACTCGGGCAATGGCTAGTCCTTTCTTCTACTGAGGGCTGCGTCTGTGCCTGGCTTGTCTCACTGTCTGGGGATTTTCTGCAGCTGAGGAGCTTAGAAATTGAGATTTGAGGAGTCTTGAGGAATAGTGTGAACTCGGGGACACAGGACATGATGAAAAACTACCCCCCCTGATCTTCTTCGGGAGGCAATTTGCTTCTCTTGGTGAGGAAAATTGCCCGAAGCTGCTGGCTGGGCCATTTTCTTCCTTGTGCTCCCATAGGAGCCTTAGCTGTTCAGTCTAAAATGCCGCGTTGTGAAAATGACTCTTATTGTTCTTGCTAAAGGCAAAAGTTTTTGCGGCAGTCTTATCTCTTTTTTTTTTTTTTTTTTTTCTTTTTCTTGTGGCTCGGTAATACAGTTGCTTATTGATCTCTTACGAAAATTTAACTCAAACAAAAGATGTACATTTGTGTGCGGGTGAGTATACTGCACCCACAATAACAAAGCTTTCATCTCATTTGAGGCTATTTCTACCAGATGGGTAAAAGTTTTGCTCTGTAGGGCTGAAAAAAAATTTTTTTGTTTGTTTTTGGGAGCATCTCTTCTCTATGTTCTTAATTTCAACTATTCTCACCAAAAGCTGAGTCACCACGAGGTCAGTTCGGAGATGGCACTGTTCATCGTCTAGCAGGTCACAGGCGAGAAATTCTAGGCGCGCTTCTGGTTTTCCTTCTCTTGGCTGTCTTCCAGACGAGCTGTTTTGGTGAAGGTCAGGTTCTTATCTTGAGCTTTCTGCTCTCTCTCCTCCCGGAATCTGCCGAGAGCATTTGTGCTTTGTTTCTCTTCCTTTCTTTATTTTTTTGTTTTTTTCTGCTGATGAAGGTTGGAGGTTGTTTGATGTTTTTTCTTGTTTTTGCTGATGCCCACCCAGGGACGCCAATTGTCGGAATTTGTGGGTATTGGTGATTTCGAGATTGTAGAAAGTCTCTGTTTTTTTGCTCCGTTGCCAAAGAAGAAGCCATAGTTCGTCTGTGCTGTTTTCAAGGTTGTTTATTTTTGCTTATCTATAATAAGTTCTGCTGCTCTGCCGCAGGTCTGTCCTGCAGGGCAGTGTGTGGGGCTCTGCCCTTCAGTGGGATGGTACAAACATTATATACAAGAAATTACGTGTACTATATTTACAATAATGTGCTAATATCTATCATTTACGTTGAATAGTGTGTCCCTAGCCTAAACTAATAGAAAAATGCCAACATCACTAAGAACATGGAGGTAAGGAAGAAGAAGGAGGAAGAACAGGATCAGGCCTACTTTCTTCCATCTTAGAACTTCTGACCCCCCTGTACAGGTGTTAAAACCCCCCTGTACAATACTAAAAAATTTTACTTTTTAATTTGTGACTACTTTTACTATACCATCTAATCTTCTGTGACTGCTTGTTCTACCTTTAAAGTTGGTAATTCATTCCATGGTTCAAACTCAAAATCACAGTTGTTTTTTGCTGTTTGCTAGGGTTTAAAATGCTTCTGACCAAGGCCTGGAACTTCTAAAAATGTCTGAGGGACATTTTGAGTTCTGACAGGGAAGTTCTTACTCTTTTAATTCTGCTGCCAGAAAGGGCTTTATTGGCAGGTACTGGAGAGTTCCTGCAGGACTTTGCTGGAAACCTTGCAATGTTACAGAAACCACCAGCCACCCAGTCTGCTGCATGTGGGACATGAACTGTAATTCCCTGACATTATTACTGGTCAATTAGAGGTGCACCTGTGTGACTGAGGCCTTGATCTGTGTCTGTGCTGTGCGAGCTGACACATGATCTTGCAGACTTGCCAATTCTGCACTGAGCACTGCAGAGACCATCCTCTGCAGGGCTTTCACCAAGGACAATGGGGAGTTGGATTCCTTTCATAGTATGATGTGGGACCACTATGATCTTGCCAGAGAATTCCTGGGAAGCTGCCAAAAAGACAGCAAAATTTTCTTTTATTCCATTCAGAAGGAAAATATCCTGGGATTCTCTACACACACCACACTAGCAGAGGTCTTTCAGTGTGTGCCCCCA
Organism: Taeniopygia guttata; assembly: GCF_048771995.1. Taxonomy (NCBI): domain Eukaryota; kingdom Metazoa; phylum Chordata; class Aves; order Passeriformes; family Estrildidae; genus Taeniopygia; species Taeniopygia guttata. The sequence goes on from NC_133027.1 coordinate 36,990,859, forward strand.
GTCTTTTTATCTTTAAATCCAAGGTTAAGGTGTTAGAATGTACGTGGTTCAAAGATCTTCCTGAACAAAAAGCTTCTAATACTGTAAAAGGATGAAAGCCTTAGTTTCATCTGTTCCTGTGCTTGGTTCTATCTAAGCCGCAATATGTTGAGTGACTTGGAGTGGGTCTTGAAAGACTGGCAGTGTAAAAAGACATACATGGTATTGGAAGACTTCTTGAAACAACTGAGCTCTTTTGGAAGTGAATAATAAGTTTCTAAAGGCCCTGCTGCTTGCATATTTTTTTCTTGCTAACTAAAATTATTTTTCCTTTAATAAAATTATTCTTCTTCTAAGAATACTAAAACTGCATATCTTTCTGTTCCTCTAAAAAAACCCTACTTTTTCGGATACTGAAATCCTTAACATAAAATCATCATATTTTAAATGCCTTGCAGCCTTACTTAGGACAAAAAGATCTGTGCTCCTGCAATTTACTTATCTGTTCTTACCCAAATGCTGGTACAGCAAGCAGGCTGGAAAACATGAGGGGTACAATACTGTCTAAAGCCCAGGGGAACAGTAAAAACCCATATAACCCTGAAGGAAGATGGCAGCTGATGTTAGGTGGTGGCTTTTTCTTGGTTCTCAGTAGGTTCCTGTCAGGCCTCTTTCCTCTTGTACATGAAGTGTTTTGCTAAATCTGATTTGTGGCATTGAGGAGTTTCTGAATTCAAACATGCTGTGCGGATTTGTCACTGTGCACTGCACCAGGTCTCCTTGCACAGCTCCTGGCAATAATGTTCTTATGGCACCTTCAACTGAACTCTTTTAAAAAAGTGGAAATTGTCCTTGCACTAAAAAGTCATGCAGGCTTAATACCATAATGTGCTGGAAAAGCTGGATGTCAGTGGGTATCAGTATGACTTTATACTAAGGATAGCAAAACTTTTCTCCTTTGCCCTTTCCTTTCAGGTTATCTTAGTGAATCTGATGTGTGTGAACCACAGAAGTGGTGCCAAAGGATTTACAACGCTTGAAAGCCACCCTCTTGAATGTACGCTGGAGGTAGGAATTTCTTGAATATTTTGGAGCAATTTCTTTCTCCTTTCCCCCTGAAAGTGACCACCCTGCAGTGTCACTCTATGTACACATAGAGGGGGGCAACCACAACATTTTTTTTCCAACGTATTTAAGTAGTTTTGAAAAATCTACTGGAGTCAGAGTCAAAGAAACAAGAACTAGAACCAAAAAGTGTGAAAAATTGCAGAAATTCTGAAAAGAATTGCAGAAATTGAAGAAATTCTTCAGTGAATTAGAGTCACATAGAATCACTGAATGGGTGAGATTGGAAGGGACCACAGAGGGTCATCTGGTCAAACCTCCCTGCTCCATCAGGGTCATCCTAGAGCACAATGCACAGGATTGTGTCCAGATGGTTGTTGAATATCTCCAGTGAGGGAGACTCCACAACTTCTCTGGCAATCTGTTCCAGTGTGTGGCCACCTGCACAGTAAAGAAGCTCTTCCTCATATTCAGGCGGAATTTCCTGTCCATCAGTTTCTGCCTAATGCTGTTTGTCCTATTGCTCAGTACCACTAACAAGAGCTTAGTATAATCCTCCTGGCACCCTCTTTTCAGAGACTGATACACGTTAATGAGATCCCCTCTCAGTCATCTAAAGGCTGAACAGCTCTCTCAGACTTTCCTTGTAAGAGAGATGCTCCAGTCCTCTCAATGTCTTTGTTGCCCTCCACTGGTCCTGGTCCAGAAGCTCCATATTACAGACACATGCACAGTCATCTCTCGGCTTTGTTTCCCCCTCACACATACACCTCACACTGTATGCATAGCCCATTTTTCTTACCTGTTGTATTTTCTTTTTCTCTTCTTGACTACAAATGGTAGAAGCATTGTCTGTCAGTATAGATAAAAGGCAAACATCTTTCCTTCAGCTGCAGGCCTCTAGTTAGACCCAAGTCTTCAATGGGACATGGAAACAGCTTTTTTCTTCACATGCTGATCACAAGTCCTTTCTGCATATCATTCGAAGACTGCTCTGAGTCACTGGGGTAGAAAATTTTTGACCAGCAAAGTAGTCCAATGACTGCCTCACCCACAGATGTGTGTGCTGGGAATATCTGTCTTCATTAGAAGTAGGGGGTGCAATGAAGGAACAAAGCAGGAGGCTATTTCATGCAAGCCCTAAGTACAATAGCATTCCAGTCAGGTATTGTGTAAATGTTTGATCTGCTGTTCATGTTTTAAGGTGTGACCTGGGCACATTCTAATTGACTGGGACATAAACAGATTTACTTCCTGATATACCCATTGATGTAGATTCATTAACTCAAGCTTTTAGGGGAAGTTTTACATTGTGAGTATTTTCCAGACAGTTCTAGAAGAAATCCTATATAGAGAGGTTACAGATCTTAGCAAGCTGTATATATATTCTTCCTTTTGATATTCTATATTTATTTGTCCATATAGATGTCCGTTATCTAGAATGCTGTGAAACCTCCAGTGTAAGCAAGTGGTCAAAGAAATCATCAGTCGTCTTTCATCAAAACATCCTTCCAGAATTTCACGGGTACTTCTGAGAGCAGTTTGTGCATTAAGGGTCATCCACAAAGCTGAGAAATAAGCTTTTAATGTCAGTGTGGGCTTCCTTTAAAAACTCTAACTTTAGGAAGAAGAGGATATTCTTCAGGATTAAGTAAAAGGGGATGTAATTTTCAGACCTGGCTAAAAATCTAGAAGATCTTCTGAAATAAAGAATTGCAAGAAGTGGAGTCACCAGGCTTGGAACAGGCATGAAAATCCTTGCTTTGCTCCAAAAGTCCATTTCTCTAAATCTGTAAGTTACTGCATTGATAGTATAGGTCAAAGCTCATTCCTGAATTCTGTGGTTTAGATACTTGTATCGAGATTTAATGTGTTGTATTTTAAATCTTGTCCTATAGGGTGCTTACATTTTAAGTTAATTCTATCCCAACTGAACTTTGAAAAGAGGTTGTGAAAGTAAGTTGGAAGTTCTCAACCTGGTGTGTGCAAGCTTAAAGGTTAATATGATGTGTCTTTTGTCAACACTAATTATTCAGTCATTCAAACACTATAAACCAAGAATTATACAATCAGATTAAGCTGATAATTGGAAGACCTATTGGGAGAAGCTATACTACTTAAGAGTATAGCTTGTATAGTATTGATGTGAAATTGAGCTAGGAGCAGCACTTTAAGCAGCACTACTGCTGAGACATCAGGAATATGGTGACACAAAAGTGGAGAGAATTACATGAAGTTCAAACAGATTAACGAAACCAGACTAAAGATAAAGCCCATAGAAAACTGAATAAGTCACAGATTAAAAGTAAACAAGAACTTCCTTGTCTGTCCTATAAAAGTGAACATACCCGGATGACTCCAGAGATGACCCACCTTAGCTGTTTCTGAGAACAAATACTTTGTTCATTATCGGAGAGCTTAAGATTGAAATAGCACAATATTGCACATGTATTAATGTGAAGAATAACCATGAAGAATAGTATTTAAAAAAAACTTGGTTGAAATAAGAGCATTATGCATTATGGTTACCTGTTTCAAAATTTTTTTCAGTAAAATAATCCTGTTCAGTTTCAAATGGAACAACACAGGGGTTCAGCTAATCAAAGAAAATCAGATTTTAATAGAAACTATAATGAAGGTGCTTTATTTTGTACATAAATTTTATGTTTAAATATGTTTGTTTTATCCTAAAAGATGACCTGACAACAAATTAAATTTTATATTAAAGCAAGGCCAAATATTCTACTGCAAAGATAAAAATCAAACTCAGATTTTCAGATTGTAGTGGATGATCTATAGTATCTCTTGTCTCACGTGTAGAATGCCCATGATTTGCAACACTATAGAATCCACATCAAGGATGGAAGTGCTTATACTACCCTCAGAGTGGGATTTAAGGAGCTTCAGGAGGCACAGGGCTTGCAAAAGCCAAGAATTCTGAAAAGTGAATAAAAGCCATGAAGGAACTGCTTTGTTCCAGCAGGAATGAAAATGAGAGATTCGCTTCCCTCCTGATCTGCTGCTAGAAAGCAGCAAGGACACTTCTCTGAAAGGCTAAATACTGGCCATGCATTCTCTTGGTCCATGTCTGGGTGAAGAGAAGTCCCTTGTTGCTTCGGCTGGGATTGAAGATTTGGACTGCAAGGTAATACCCAAGGACTGAAAGACAAAAATAGGAACAGAAATCAGGGCAGTGATTTGCTCACCAGTGACTGAATTCTGCAAAGATGCAAGAAAGGCTGCCATAGGTAGAGGCCCAAGTCAGGTATATGAAGTTTCTGTTTCTAATGCAGCCAACTATAAGCAGCTATCTAGTTAAAAGACATGTCAATACTGACTAGGAATTCTAGGAGCTGTCAGTTAGTCTGCCCTGGGCTAAAAGATATTTCTTACTGCTTTCTGCTCTTGGTTGATGCTTCAGACCAAGAAAGCTATTAGCATGCTGCTTCCCTCATGTGCAGGTATCCATCCATATGTGCATGTCAAGATGTGTGTAACTTATTAATAGTCTTCCTCCCAGGTATCATTACAGGTATCTCTAGAAGAAATTCTGATTAGAATAAGACTTAATGTTTACAAAAAAACAAGGTTGTGTAAAAATGTGGTGTCCATCAGGATGAGGGAGTTGTAGCATTGTCTGGTGACTCTCTTGAGATGATGACCACCTCTGGCACTTCAAGGGAGCAGGGCATGCTCATGACTGATGGTCATATGTTTTACATCCTTGTATCTCCACACAGAACTATTACTGAGGAAATGCCAGAGGAAATAACTGGCAAAGTTTTGGCAGCAAGGACTCAATGTGAATGTAGGGATTTTCTTTCTGCTTTTTCCAAATAGTCCTAGATGTTGCAAGTGACCAATTTGAAAGAGTTGCCCAGAACCAGGGCTTTTTGTAAGCTCTTACTTCTCATTATATTTCTCAGTATAGCAGTGTCTTGCTGCAGCACATGAGACCACTTATGTTCTACATTTATTAATTTTGAAAACTCTTTTAATCTGCCATTAAGATTTACTGTGCTCAAAATGATCTGCTAGCAGACACATTTCTAAGTACCTTAAAGCTGTAAAGGATAGGTATTCTCTTGCCAAAGCGCTCCTAACCTTGGTGCTGTGGTTGTGCACTTGGGTCAGCTTGCAGGTCTGTATGGCCTCCAGCTTACACTTTGATAGAGGCTTGGAGAAAACTCCAGTTTCACTTCAGTCATGGGAAGGATCTGGAGAGAAAGTCAGCATGGTAAACTGTCCTAGCAAAGAGCTAGGACATGTTTTTTCAAGACATGCCTTTTATTCAAAGCAAGCCCAGCTTGTGTTTGTCAAATGTTTGTGCTTGCCAAGGAATAGGACTTCTGCTCTTCTGTCAGCAAGATGGATTGTATGACCATTACTAAATCCTTTCATTCAGATTTCATTGCTATAGTTGAACAGTTCCTTCTATACCATGTTTTGTGTACTTGTAATTTCACAAATTAGTTTCCTACCTCCTCAAGTTATTTTCTATCCAAATATTGTTTTCCATTTCTATTATCAAGATCAGCTGACTTGCCTGATTGAAAAAACAATCACAGCTGGCTAGTGCTGAATATCTGAAGAAAAGTCTTAGAATTAATTTCTAAACAAAACGTTAAGAAAGAAGTGTTATTTCAGCAATGCTTCTGGTTTTCTGAAGGTTATTAGATATCCCATGATGTTAAAATACCACTTTTTTTCCATTCCTTAGTGCTGCTTTTGAAGATTGCTACAAACAGGCACAGCTCTCTAAAGAGTTTTTCTGCCAAGAATTCAGCACAAATTGACAGGGTCTTAAGCCTTAATGGCTGCTTTAAGGGAGAGAGGTTGTATTGGGAATAGAACTGCTTTTGGGAAAAAAAAAAATCAGAATTCTGGAGAATAGTTGAAATCTTCGTGTAACTACAAGGGTATCTCTTTGGTTCTCAGCTCATTTCCTGACATGGGAAAAACACTGCAGGGAGGGCTCTGGAGTACTGTGGATAATAATCCTCTTGCCCTCCCTGTCTGATTCACTGATCATTCCCTTCCTTCCTGACAGATGAATTAAGATCATCCTTGTACATCAGTGAGAAGCCTGTAGCTGAATAAAAGTAAACAGAATGAGAAGTTAATTTACAAACTGTGGAATAACCACATTCCTATTATTAGTGCACTTTTTCTTTTTGCACTAATGGAGTCAGACGCAGCAGGATATTTGCTGTAAGATTCTCTCCTTCATCTATTAATTGGATAGCTGTAGTTCCATAACTTTGGAATAAGTTCCTGTAGCGTGAACTGAGAAGAAAGTCCTCAGTCCTGCATCTCCTGATGAATCTCATTAGTGCAGGTTGCTGCCCAGCAGTTGATTCTTTACAGCACATGGGATTTTTTTGCTGTTGTGTTTTGTTTGTTTGCTTTTGCAAACTGGTGGGATATTCTCTACGTTGAAATGACTCATCTAAACATTGTACAAGGAGGTGGTTACCTGTAAAAGAAATTTAATGTTTCTGAATTATTATCTGGCCCAGTACTATCTAGGTATCCCATGAAATAGCCAAACTCTGGCCAAACAACTTGATATAGATTGAGTCACAACTTGGACAGGAGCACTCCTTGCTGGTTTAGGAACTGGCTGGATGGCTGGGCCCAGAGGGTGGTGGTGAATGGCGCTGCATCCAGCTGGGGCCAGTCACCAGTGGTGTCTCTCAGGGCTCTGTGCTGGGCCAGTCCTGTTCAGTATTTTTATTGATGACATGGATGAGGGGATTGAGTCTTTCATCAGTACATTTGTGGATACCACTAAACTGGGAGTGTGTGTTGATCTCTTGGAAGGTAGGAGGGCTCTGCAGAGAGACCTAGAATGGTTGGATGGATGGGCAGAGTCTAACAAGATGAAGTTTAAGAAGACCAAGTGCCAAGTCCTGCATTTTGGCCACAATTACCCCCTGCAGCACTATAGGCTGGGGAACAGGCATGAAACTCCTGGGCTGGGCATGAGCCAGCAGTGTGACCTGATGGCCAAGAAGGCCAAGGGTGTCCTGGCCTGTATCAGGAATGGTGTGACCAGCAGGAGCAGGGAGGTCATTCTCCCCCTGTACTCGGCACTGGTGAGGGCACACCTTGAGTGCTGTGTCCAGTTCTGGGCCCTCAGTTTGGGAAGGACGTTGAGACGCTGGAGCGCATCCAAGGGAGGCAACGAGGCTCGTGAGGGGCTTGGAACACAAACCCTGGGAGGAATGGCTGAGGGAGCTGGGGATGTTTAGCCTGGAGAAAAGAGACTCAAGGGTGACCTTATCACTCTCTACAACTCCCTGAAAGGTGACTGTAGTCGGGTGGAGCTTGGTCTCTTTCTCCAGGCAGCAACTGACAGAACGAGAGGACACAGTCATAAGCTGTGTCAAGGGAAATATAGGTTGGATATTATAAAAAAGTTTTTTACAGAAAGAGTGATAAAATACTGGAATGGTCTGCCCAGGGAGGTGGTAGAGTCACTGTCCCTGGATGTGTTTAAAAAAGATTGGATGTGCCATTCAGTGCTGTGGTTTAACTGAGGTGTTAGGGCATGGGTTAGACTTGATGATCTTGAAGGTCTCTTCCAGCCTAGCGATTCTGTGATTCTGTGATTCTGTGATTCTGAGTCTATGATAAGTCCTGGATCTAGCTTTGAGCAGATTTTTTTAGAGAGATAATTAATGGAAAATTCTCTTGATTAGTTTTATAAATGCCTTTAACTGAAATGGTAATGTAATGTTGATATTGTTTGGGAGCCTTAAGTAGTGACTCATCTGAATACAGCTCAGTAATGCATCTTTTGCAGGAGTTTCCAGTTGAGGCACTGATGGTATGTCTGGAATCTCTCCACTCCCTCTGCACAGTGACTGCCAGAGTTCTCAAGGTTTGAAGGACAAATAATTGTGCTCTGCACCCTTTTCTGTAACCTGGCAAATACAGTGCATCTATTGTGCCTGCTAAGGGATCTAGGCTAACAATAGTGCATTTATTAACTGGGTTTCTGTACTTCTGGGGTTTTTTTTCCCCAGAAATACTCAAATGAAAGGTAAACTTTTTGTGCCATGTTATCTGTCTTTTTTTTTTCTATTTCAAAGTTAAAAGACAAATTGGACTTTTTTGTCCAGCAAAATCTTGCTGCCTTGGTGATGGTTTCATCCTGGGAATATCTCTTGTCTTCCCTGAGACCCTTGTCCTATGATTAAGTCTAAGCTCCCTTCCAGGTAGCCTCATATTGCAGTGAAACTCTGATACAGTAGGAATTAGGGGGAGACACAGCACTGGCATTCTCAGATATCCCTTCTTTAATGAAAAAAAAAAAGTTGGAGCTGGGGGAAGTAAATAGTCTAACATTCCTTTATCATATTTCAAAAGGGAGGCTCAGACCCTAAACCATATGTTAAATGATTGCTATAAATGTTGACTAGGATTCCTTTCAATGTGAACCATTAGTCTGCACTGTGCCTCAATGAGTCTGCAGTGGTTACATACCTACCAATTACATTGCTTTTCAAGAGAATCATGGAAGCTTAAAATAGCACTGCCTGCTCTTGTGTGACTATGTCATTGAAGCTGAGCTCGTCAGCCCGGTTGGCCAGCACCACAACTTTGTGCTTCAAGCAAGGCAGCACAAGCACAGAGGTTTCTATTTGTTGATACACAGATTTGAGGAGGAAGAAAGATTAAAAATCGTTGCACCAAAACATTCTCAGCTTTGAAAGTCAGCTTTATTTATGAACCAATAGACAAGCTAGAAAAAGGTGACACAACTTGTCTGTTCTCACAAAATGGATTTCTGAACTGTGACACTTCTCTGTGACACTTTGGAAATAAAGCCAGATAGATGCAATGTATTTTCCTCTCGAAAGAGACAGGCCTTTAATTCCTGTGTGAAGACAGGCTTTCCTTGCACTGCTCCTTTGAAACAACCAAGCCTAATCAAGTAGACTTTAGTTTCTGCATCAAGGTGCAAGGTGGTTTCAGGACATTGAAGAGTAGAAAACAAAAACCTGCATCACCCAGTTTATGTTTTAACTTCAGAGATGAGGAAAGGGACTCAGGTTCTGCTTGTGTCCTGCCCTGTCAGCTGTAAATCCTTACACTTATGTGTATCATCTTTGAAGAGCTTTAACTGGTGCCTTGGAGTGTTTATGGCAGCAGAAGACCTTCAGGCCAAGGGGCTGGTGCTCAGCAGGGTATCCAGTCAGAGGAGGCCTGAGTGCAGAGAGAAGCTAACTGAGCTGGAAGGTCTCTTTCAGCTGAGCCATGAGTGGGAATGACTGGAAGGTTACTGAGTGCAGAATCCCTTGGTGAATGTGGCTGTGTTAATGGAACTCAGACAGACTCTTGCTCAGCCCAGTATCTCCACTGGGCATAGGGCAATGGGTGAAGCTTCAGAAAGCAGTGCTTTGTGCATCCTGGCAATTGTTATTTTCTGGGGTGCAAGCGCTCCGTTCACCTAATGTGACTCAGGCCGTGCCCTGAACTGGACTGCTGAGTTGTTTCCTCTGCAGATCAGTGGTGTAAAAGCACCAGCTTCAACTTTGTCCCCACACTATCAAAATGAAGGTATATGCTCAGATGAGCAACCTGTTAAGTAAATCCCATCTTCTGTATATAGCTGGATAAAGGGGTGACTTCCTAGATGTGATAGCCAGTTTAATGTGATAGCAAATTCATCAAATAGCTGATGTGCTTTTCCATGAATAAACCACTAGGGTGTCCAACTTTACAGAGATTTAAAAACAACCGTGTGTGTTTTTAAATGCCTCTTTAAACTAACCCGGGAATTCCTATCATAATGCAGGAATCTTTTTACTGACCGTCTGTCAATGGCTTACATACGCCGCCAGGGGGAAGAGTTTATCTGTCTTTCAGGTAGCAGGCCTCCATCCTTGGAACAGTTTAAAAGTTGATACTAATTCTAGAAGACAAATCCAACTGCTTTGGTTATAAAACAGTGTTGTGCAACCTAAAGTCTTCAGTAGGTTACAAATAAGTTAAAGTAATTTTTGTGGTCTAGTACAGATTACAAACCTTCCCTGAAAGTATGTTTTCCTTTGGGAAATAAATAATTCGCTTCCCCTTCCCCTTCCCCTTCCCTTTCCCCTTCCCCTTCTCCTTCCCGTTCTTTCCTTCCAGCCTGCAGCCTAAAAGTGTACAGGCAGTTTGACATCTCCTGCTGGGATTTATGGATGTGAGCAAGCACTGGTAGCTTTTTAGAAAGCTTGGTTTTTTTCCGCAGGAGATACTCCAGTGGACTAACATAACTGTGAATATGGGGGTAGGGGAAGTGGGATGTTAAGGTGCGTGGTTTTTTAATTTAAGATCAGGCACCCGTTCACAGAGAGAATCTCTACATAGTCCTCATCTGCTCTGCTTTGTTTTGCACAGTACAGCAGGCTTTGAGTATGTGAATATTTTGTGTGAAATTAAGCTTGAAGGAGAGCTCTAGCAGTGCCCCTAATGCACTTCAGCCACAAAAAAAGCACCAGTCACTAGGACCAGACAAAAGTTAGTGTGAAGTAACAACTGCTAAAGTATGTACTGCTGAAGTATGTAGTTGTGGCTGTCAGGTCCTCAGCACCAAATTTTCTGCAGGGATTGTGCCAATTGCAGATGTAGACACAGACACATATTGAAATAGTCTGTAAACCATTTTTAAAGAGTCCTTAAATTGCTAAGCCTGCTCTGCATGCATACTAAAAACCTGGACAAATCCTACCTGCAGATTCCTGCTCTCTCTGAAAATATTTGTATAATAAGCCTGTGAAAGTGTCGGCAAAAGTCTCACTGACTGTTATGGTATGGGAACTGACTTTCTGCATCGCCAAAGCTGCAGGCTCCACCTCCATCTCTACTGCCAACAGCGTTTGGTTGAACTCTGAAAAACTGTCAATTTTTAGCTGATAATCTTTTCAGGAGGAAGTGTTGCCAGCACTGCTTTGAGCACCAAGGTTTATGACCAACTTGAAATTTGCCTTTGTAGGGAGAGTGCTGGCATTGGCACCTTCTCTTACTCCTTCTAATCCCCAAAACTACATTCTTCTTCTCCTCTTGCTCCTCCCCAGCTGCATCTGTAGAAGAGCTGTTCTTGTGTGATTTACCAGGAAGCACAGAGGAAAATCTCTGTGACCCTAAGCTCACTAACAGCAACACACTTCTGCTTCAGGAAGGGCCTCAAAAGGTTCTCATCCAGCAATTTGTAGAAAAAGAGGTCCTATAGATTTTTATTCTCTTGATGAAAATCTTGCAATAATGACTGAGCTTAAGGATATAGTATTTTTAAATATCAATGCAGAGGACATATTAAGAAACCCCATTACTGTGCTACTAGAATGAAACCTAAGACTTCATAATGTCCGTTGTAGGATTGTTTTGATCCCTCTTCTACAGATCTTCCCAAAGCATTTCCCATGGGTTATGCTGGCACTCCTTGCACTCTACCTTTGTACACACAGTGAACAACATGGATGTAACCCTGCAGCTACTTGCCAGGTAGCATAGTATCATCTTAATTTTACTGATAAGAGTGAGTTGTCTGAGGTCACGGTGGAAAAAAGATTATCATCTTTTTCTCATCATGATTCTCAGTGGAGTTCCCTCTGTCTGACAGTGTAAATCAAAGGGAAAAAAATTAAATCAGTGGAAAAATGATGTAGCTTTTCATCTGTTATCCCCACATTCCCTGTGCCTTTTTAGCTTATTTGATTGCCTTTCAGGGACATGGCTTTAAAGTTTAATTAACATGCTATTACTCTTTCCTCTATCTGACACAGAAAAGCTAGAATTGCACATTGACTAACTGAACCACTTACAGCGAGGCAGTGCATTCATCCAGTGCTGTGCCCACTGGTGTGTGCAAGAACTTGGGGCTCACTGGGCTGCTACGTGCAGGCTGTGACCTGTAGTATTAGCAGGCACTACACCCAGAGGAGGTGCCACCTCCAGCAGCAATCATGAAACCGTAAAGCAAGGATGGCTCTCTTGCTTGTGTTGCAGAGCAAAGTTGCCTTGTCTGTGCTGCCTCTGCCTGCACCACTCACTGTGTACCATACACACATTTTGTTTACAAATGTATGTATGAATTTATCTATGTATTGTATGCATTTATAGGTGCGTAAATACATTTATCTGTACCGTCTGGCTGGGATGGAGTTAGCTTGCTTATCAGCATTCCTTGTGATGCTGTGCTTTGGATTTGTGGTGTGTTGTTAACACACAGGTGTTTTGGCTCTGTGCTTGCTTGGCATGAAGGTTTTCTTTTTCCCACTCTACCCCCTTCAGCAGACCATTCATAGAACAGTTTGAGTTGGAAGGGCCCTTAGGATCACCTAGTTCTGACCCCCGTTGCCATGGTGTATATATTGTATGTGTGAGTATATATGGGTCTAGAGGAGGGCCATAAAAACAATTTGGTGTCTGGAACATCTTTCTCATAAGGAGAGACTGCAGGAAGTGGGATAGGCTGCCCAGAGAGATTGAGGCTCTCCCTCTGGTGATGTTCCAAACCCACCTGGACATGTTCCTGAGTAACCTGATCTAGGTGACCCTGCCTTGGCAGCGGGGTTAGAATGGATAATCTCTGTAGGTTCCTTCCAACCCTAATGATTCTGCAATTCTGTGGTATTAAGGTACATATGCTTATGTATGTATCTTCGTACAAACATAAGTATCTCTATTTACCACACCTTCATACAGCCATAGCTACAGACGTCCACACACACGGTTCGTGTGCGCGCCGAGACGCTCACACCTCCACTCCTGTGCCTGCACAGCCGCGTCTTTGGAATATATGCAGGCGTGTAAGTTCTGCACGCACACTGCCCCATCTCTCCTGCACGAACACCGTCTCCCTGTGCTCTGTGTGTAAATTCACACCCGCGCTCTGCCGGCGGGCCGGGCCGGGCCGTGTCCCCATGGCAACGCGCGGGGCCGGCGCGGGGACAGCGGCGCGGGGACAGCGGCGCGGGGACAGCGGCGCGGGGACAGCGGCGCGGGGACAGCGGCGCGGGGACAGCGGCGCGGGGACAGCGGCGCGGGGACAGCGGCGCGGGGACAGCGGCGCGGGGACAGCGGCGCGGGGCGGGCCGGCATCGGGCCGGGCTGTCAGCAGCGGCCGGCTCGGCCCCGCAGGGACCCTCGCTGCAGTGAGCTAACCTGGTTATACGGCGTGTGTGCTTGGACAGCATGTCCGGCGAGCTGAGCCAAAGTGTCATCAAGAGAATAATCCGCCAGGTGGGCCTGGAGTGCGCTGCCCAGGGACAGAGCCTCTCGGAAACCTTGGTGGCCTTCATGGTAAGCGGAAAGGAAGGGCTGGCAGCAGCTGAGGCTTTCAGGGCTGACCTGAGCTTGGAAATACCTTGGTCTCCAATCGCCTGCAGTGAGATATTTTAAAGGGGCACTCAGCGACATCCAGTATTGGGTCCTAAAAACCTGAAAAAGTATATTATACCCCTGAAATCTTATGTGAATGTAATACTCCAAGAAGGCTGCAGGTGCTGAGTCCTGCAAACTCTCTGAACTCCAACTTGGAGCTCTTTCTTCTGCAGGCAGATAAGCCATTGTTTTCTTTCAGAAGTGAAAAAGAGAAGTTTTACCAAGTTTTACCAGGTTTTCTTCACACTCTCATAAATTAACCTGTGATGCATAGGTGAATGTTTAATGCAGCAGCTATATTTATTCTTCGATGTTCACCTCCTCCCTCTCTTGTGATAGATAATTTTGTTTGTTGCTATGCTCTGACAGGGCCAGGTAGTATAAATGGGCTGGATATTTGAAGGAACAGGCTTTGATCCCATTTAAAGTGAAAATTTAATAGAATCAATCTCAGTATTGTCCTTGGTAGACAGCTATAAATATCCTAAAAACATTTTATATTTTGGCATCTCTTAGGAGACACAGCATTGCTGCAGAATATAGTCTGAATGCACCTGCAAAGCTGTCTGAAGAAAGATGGGCTAGATTCCTTCTTTATTGATGATCCGCTCTTGATAAACTTGTATATAAATGTAAATGCTTCACAGCAGTACTGTTAATATGCTATTTTTTCCCCTAAAGGTGACACTGCAGCTTTAGAAAAAAGATTGGGCTCAAAAGCAGTATTAATCAATTAAGCAGGAAAATATTAATGAGTAAAAAATTCGTACAAGTAGCTGGCAAGACACACAGCATGAACACCAATTGCAAACATGCACTTACTTTCCTTCATGTAGAAAACTATGGGGTTTTTTATTCAAATGGCAAATGTTTATATCGATGCATATAACACCAACTTAGAAGTTAATAAACAACCATGATAGATTTTCAAAAAATGTTACTTAGGAAAATATTTTTCCAAATAATTTTTAAAGGAGCTATATTTAAATATTTGTATCAGAAAAATATTTTTTCTTCATTTGTGCCTGAGAACTGAGATTGAAACTAGGAAGATGTGAAATTAAGTAATTTTGTTTAATTATCAAAGACAAATGGATAAAAAAGAATAGTAAAGAAATATTGAATGTATCTGAGATTTTTCAGAAAATAAAAAGTGAGTTGCAAAGATGGTATTTTGTGACATAAATTAGTATCTTTCTTTTGGCAATCTCTAGGTGAAAGCTGTTGTTTTAGATCCAAGAAATGATTTTAATATGGATCGAATACTCACAGAAAACGATATGCAAGATCTTATCCAGGTAATCGTGACATGATGTTGAGAGTCACTACCTATCTAAGACTATAGCATTATTTTCTACCTATTCCTGTAACTAAAATGACATGAACACTTTCAAAATTTAGAGCTGCTTTATTCTCATGGCTCTGTAGCTAAACTATGGATTATATTTCCATAAATAAATGCCTTAGAGGAGCTTTATATGGAGAAAATGGTAGTGAGGGGGCTCTACAGCTGTTGTGAAACCTGTAGTAGATCACTATCAGTTCAGATGTTTCCCCAGAGATGAGAAAGAACTCACTTCTCTGACTCTCTTTTTAGCTCTGTGTTACCAGACTGCTTGACACAACAAACCCAACCCTAAGCACAATTAAGATGCAAGTTTACTTTGATATGAACTATGCAAGCCGAGGTAATTTCAAATATGTTTTCATTGAAGTTGATTCTGAGTTTATAATTTAAGAATAGTAATTACTGTTAAATGAATCCTGTCAGTAAAGCAAAATAAAAATCCCAGGAGAAATATGCTGTACAAGAGTCTGATATTTCAGTATGGATATAGTAGGGAAGAGTGTCCATTAGATTTGAGAGTACACTCTTCTCATGCTCTCTGATTTACTGAGTATAAGAGTATTAGGTTGCTTGAGGACAATTACACTTTCAGGTTCAGTGGTTAGCTGCCTTCAGCAAGAAAAGCTTGCACCTGCACCTGTGTGTCTGACAGCATTCAGAAGTCAGTATTTTATCAATATCCCTACTTGGGAGATTTGAGTAATTTTGAACAATTAGTTACAGCTTCAGCTGAGTACATTTTTGTCTCATCGGTAGTAATTTTGTATGGTCTGAGAATGAGAATGTGAAAATAAAATGAGGTGAGGAAAATGCCTCTGCTGTAAATGTAATCCCTGATCTGAAAGGGACAGTGGAGGCTGGCTGGGAAATAGAAGACACAGAACAAGAATAGATGTGAAATAAACATTTCTGTGTGGGGAGATAATGAAAATGTTTTCCTGTTAGCATGGATTAAACCCAAAAATTAGCAACACTGGAAGCTGCTCCTAAATCCTCTGAACTCTATAAGCTCAGTAACTCCAGTAAGTTTTTGAGATCTTGAGTAGTATTCAGACTTGAGAATGTAACTTCAGGTGTGTTTGAAATATGTGTGTAAGTTAGGTCCTCCTACAGTCAGAGGAGTCCAGAGAGACAGAAATTTGCTCTTTAATTTGGCCTGAACAGTTCTCAGGACTCTACTGACTGATGTTAATTATGCTAATTTTATTAATGTTTAACTCTGCTGTTTTTAATTCTGATTGTTTGGTACTATGAACATCTCTTCCACGTACCTGTGCTTCAGAAACCTTAAGTTGGTGCTCTGACTTGCATCCTCTGTATGAACCAAATTTCAAAGCATTTAGATAGCACTTTCTAAGTTACCTTCTTTCCTAGATGAATTACTGAGTGAGCAGGAGCGTGTTCTGGAAGGAAAACTGGCTCCTATAGTTAGAGCCATCACAGAGAGTGGTCCACGTGTGCAAGAAGAAATGGAGAATGTGTGTCAAAACATCGTTACCTATGTGCTGCTGAGATCTGGCCTGGGATCCCCAACAGATATTGAGGCTGTCAGAGAGGTAACAGGTCAGTAAACTCCCAGCTGTGAAATTAGGCTTTTCTTCTTGAAAAAATAAAATTTCACCTTCTCTTTGCTGATGTTTAGATACAAACATGGTAAACTGCGATGAATGCTTGCTATCCAAACTGTCACTGCTCAGCTTTGAAATGTAAATTTCCCATAGATTTCCTACTTTTTGCATTTGTTCAGAAGAGGCTATTTTTGCTTATTGATTTTCTTTTCCCTCGTATTGAGAGTTTTCTCTGACTTTGTAATGCTTACAGCTGCCTTGCAGAGTGTATTCCCCCAGACAGAGATGATTACTTTCATCTCACTCAGTAAGAAGGACAAAGAACAACAGCTGAAAGATCTTGCCATGCTAGTGACAGGAATTCGTTTGTACAACAAGCAGTGCCAGAAAGGAGGAAGCGGCATTGATGACTGTAAGTAAACAACTACATTTGAGTTGGGTATTCCCAGTTCATTCTTCCTGGACTTCTTCACTGGAACTGCTCCAATAATTTCCCATTTTAGGGAGCCATATTATTTTTAATGGTATTTTACAAATTAGGAAACAGAATCAAAAATAGTGCAGATTCTCTCAGGAAACCCATGCCAGTTGTAGTAACAGAGTTGCATCTATGATAAAGCAAAGTTTTCTCACATTCCTTGACTTGACTGTTGTGGCAGCAGCTCCCTGGTCACAGAGAGCAGGCATAGACTTTCCCAGGGAAGGCTGTGAGAAGATCAGAGAAAAGAATGAGAATCAATTCTTATATCCACTTGTTGCACCTGCTGTTGTGCACATGTGGAATGTGTCACGGAGATTTGTTTACCAAAGGGTGATTTCTTAATTGGACACTGGATGGTGTTTGGATTGATTAACCAATTAGGTCAAAGCTGTATTGGATTGGCTGTAAGGGTTACTGAGTTTCTTAATAAGTATAGTATAATATAGTATAAGATGATATAATAAAGCAATTGATCAGCCTTCTGCAATCATGGAGTCAATGCTAATTATTCCCCAGCTGGGGGCCTGTGGTGACACACTGTGGTATTTCCACACTTGTAATTCTAAATATTTGCAACAACCTGACCAGTGAGATAGGGTGGTTTAATCTGGTTTGCAAGTATTTGGAAATGCGTGAATATAAGAACAAAATGTAGAAATCAAAATTTTCATTGGAAGACCATTATGCTCAAATATTGCACTTTTACCACGTGGTAATGATTTCATTAATTCCTTTTATACATATTTTGTATTTATTCTGTGTGACTAGTGCCAGGCATCCTGAATGAAGCCATTCCATTGGCTACACGGACTCTTGATGAACGTCTGAATTCCTGCCAGCTGCTAGCCCACCGCTACACAGCCCTGCTGGAATCCATGCAGGAAGAGCCCCAAAGGTTCTCCCGGCTTAGGCTTTTTAAATTAAAAGAAGCACTATTCAATGTGAGACAGTATGAAGCCTTCCTTTGCATCCTTCAGGTGAGACGTTATAGCCTGTGGACTTTTATTGCAGATGGAATGTCTTCAAGTTACCTACTTACACAGGACAGAAATAGAAGAAAATATATTCTGAAATAAATGAAATAAAATAAAATAACATACATCTTTAGATAAAGAACCATAGATTGTTTAGGTTTGAAAATATCTTTAAAATCATTGAGTCAAACCATTAACTTATTAGCCTGGTACTGCCAAGTCCACCATTAAACAGTTGCTTGCATACTGATTCTCTGTCCCAAAAGGCATAAGAGAAAAAAATCTCCTTGATCAATCCATAAATCATCTCAGTTTTAGTCTGCAGACACCCCCAAAATATCTAGAGTCATCAAAAGTCTTTAAAGAATACAATTTAAATTCTTGTTTTGTTAATTAAAAGATTTTCATTTGTCTTTTGAGAAACTGCAGGTTTTTATTAGTCTTTCCTGTATAAGGCATTGAAAAAAAGTCTTTTTTTTTTTTTTTTGTTTTCTTCACTGGGAAAATGTAGAGGATTTTCTATAAAAATTGGTAGTTTATGTGTGACCTGAAGTGCCTGAACACCTGAACATTTAAGAAAAAATGTATTTTGTGGATAACTAGAGTACATTTCGTTCCCTAAAACAATTGTTCTGAAAATAGTTGAATGAAGAGGGCCAGGTATTTACGTATTACTAAATACTTGATTTTGGGAGTGTAGTATGTCTTATCTGATGTTCTCTTTCCAGTCTAATGCAATTTCAAGTGCTCAAGAAGTTGAATCATTGGATGTTCAGTTTGAAGCAGCAATGATGGTATTGAAAAACACAGTGCAGGATAAGACTTCAATAGAGTCCAGAGAAGTTTTTGTAAGTATTATGAATGGAAAACGCATTAGTTCTTCAGTAGAAAACATTATTAAAGTAAGGTACTTTGCTGGTGTGTTTTTGAATAGTTTATGTTTAGCAAGAAGCTCTAAATTTTTTCTCTAATACAATGTCATCTATGATTTTTGAAGGGACAAATAAAAGACTAAAGTAAGAAGAAGGTAATGTACACAAAGGGAGCAAAGGAATTAAATGGTATTTTACTGTGTCTTGAGTTGTCATTATTTGTAGATTTCCTTTTTTGTGTGTGTATATATTCTTTCCTGTTATTTGCAGAAACTGTAAGAACATAATGATTGCAGAAAACAGCACAATAGAGTATGATTCTTTTAAAGTTATTAAAGTTATTATAACAATCCCTGTAATTACAGTATGAGTCATTGATATAGTTTTTCTGAAGAAACTGGGTTTCTGTGATGGGCTGTCAGCCTCTTTTCCCCTCCCAATAGCTTCTGAACCTGTTGGCAAGTTTCAGTCACATTTGTCAGAGTCCAAAGATCTCAAAATATGTAATTTTCTGCAAGTTTTATGGGGGAAAAGAAGAGCAGCTAGAGACGCACAATTAGAGCCTTACCAAGATCAGGTCTGAAATGGAGTTTGCTCTCTGGCCAGTGAGCAGCCACTGAAGGATTGATATTCTGTACTGTTGCATCCCTGGTTGGGAACTACAGGACATGGGAAAGAGGTATTAGGGGAAAGGGATGATGAGTGCTGTGATCTACAGGTATTATGAGAGAGGCTGTTTAAAGACCCTGTGAAAACCTGGGATTATTATGCTGGCATGTTATAGAGGAAAAAGGAGAGAAATATGCTAGAAACCAGCTTTATTTAATTTGCTTTTCTTGTAAGAGCTTGTTATTTTGTGTGATTTGATTATCATTCCAATTCCTTGTGGTTAGCTGCTGCACCAGCATGCAGTTTCATACATGTTTTAGGCTATTTTTCAACATTCTAAGCTAATTATTAGAAAGCAAAATAAAGTCTGCTGTGGAGGAAGAGGAAGATCATGACCCCCTACCTACTCAGAGTATTTTTTACACTTCCCATAAGAGCATCCAAGCTGGAAACTCATGGGAATGGCACTTTAACTAAGTGATCCAAGCTTCAATTTATGTATGCTTTTGATTTTGCAAACCAGATGTTCTCATTTGGAGAACATTTCCCCCTTTTGTCCAGGTACTTAAAGCAGTTTTTCCTCTTCTATATCTTTATGGGGCTTGAGTGACTGATGTACCTTATCCTTTTCCCTAAAAGCTATCTGTTGTTTGCTGCCTTTCTGGAATTTTTTTTTCTCTTCTGGCTGGTTAATTGTTTTGTCTTCTCTGCTGAAGACAGAATATATAATGCCTTTTGATTTCAGATCCTTTTCAGGTAGAGATTGTTCTATTAACTCACCATTTAAACAACTTTTCTTGTCTTTGGCTTGTTGCTGACAAGCTGGATCCTCTACAAAGGTAGAGAAGCAGGGCATTCTGTCTTTTAAAAAGCATAGGATAAGGCCTATATTTGTAGTAAACATTTGTTTTATGAAAAATAGTACATTTCATTAATATTCTTTGTTTATTCTATTAAGAATGTTTTTGATCTTCCTTTAGTTTCTTCTCTTTTTGTAACCATAACATTTCCACAGCATTAGCAATGCTGATGAATTCCAGAGCTGGCTCTGTTGACTGCTCTTATGATAATGTTAACATGCATAAAAGGTGTGGTTAAGTGTACATTTCAGATTGGTTGAATCTCTTCCTGTAAATACTCTCTGTATGTTTAGATGTAACAGGGCACATTTTATGTCACTGTCATTGAAAACAGCATTTAAACTTAAAGTTTATATGTGCCTACACCTGTATGCCAACCGCATGTCAGTGCTGGGAAGGGGGCCTCCAGTTTTGCCTTGAACCCCGAACCACTCTGAAGAGGCCTGCACCCCTTCCATTTGACACACACGATGGCCTGGGGGCTGTGGCACTAACTCACTCTGGAAGCAGGGCAGACAAAATAACAAAACCTGATAGTTTGTATATAGGTGTGGTTTTACCTACTTTGGTAATTAATCAGGTGTGTTGCTTCTGGTCCTTACTCCTGTACACCATATTTTCAGTAATAAAAGTGTATTGTCAGTGAAGTGCTAAATTCAAAGCATGGTCAGAGAGTACATTTATTTGAGAAAGGCTCTGGAGCAAAATATAGAAAAGTACAGCTCTTGCCTGTGGGTTGACATGATGGATATACTTGCTTTAGGCATATGTGATGGAAGCTCCTCTTACAGTGTCCCTGAGTTCCTCTGGAATTTCTGGTTGCTGAAGGCCTTGGAGATCAGCCCTGCATTGTTCATAGCTGAGATTGTTGTGCACAGTGCTTGGGTTGCACCATAGACATAAAACAAATCTACATTTCAGATAATTTTCTTTATGTTCTAGCCTCTGTTTATGGAACTTTCCAAGCTTTGGACTGGCTTCCAGGATGAAATGCTGCTGCTAAACTTCCTCACAAATATGGCTGACAATCTGCAACAATTCTTGGAAATCCAGTCACAGCTTTTTCCAGAGGAAATGCTAACATCTCTTCTGGAAGGAGTGACTGTGAAAAGTGATGTGGAAAGGATAAATGAAACCATGGGTATGGAAAGTTGAAACTTTTTGGATTTCCTTAATTTTCCACGATTTTGTAGTTTGAATTTTCTTTACAATAGATCCTTTACAGAAGGTGTAAATATAGATTTTTTAATACTCAGAATTTGCACAGTAAATTAAAATAAGCCTTGTAGGTTATAGATTTACATTTTTATGTAGTGTAGCTTGTGATTCTATTTTTACATATAAAATTAAAATAAAACTTCTAGATACAAATATACCTTACAAAAATGGCAGAATGATCAGAGAATATTTATAATTTTTTGTAAAAGTTTTTATGTGTATTTATGTCTTTTTATACCTTTCAGAACTTTGGAAATTGAGGGGTAGGTTGTAAACAAAATAATTTAACAGGGCTTCGTTTACCAGCAGAGTTTTTTTGTAAGATGGTATCCCTAGGAACCAAGTTTTATGCCAGGGAGTTAGTAATGCATGTGAGGGTGAAAACAAAATCAAATAATAAAATATTATCTTCTTCTTGTTGTCCCTGTTGGCTTTACTTCTCTCACGTTTTCAAAGAAAACTAATGCTACTAAAGAAGATTCTTGCAGGACTGATTTTCAGTAGGTTCTCTTTTAAGGCAGGACTAAAGTTTGGCTTTTGCGATCTGGGCGCTGCAGGTCATCCTGTGAAAACCAGAGTTAACTGGTCATCCTGTAATATTATTAGCTTTTAGTAATCTGATATTTTAATGTTGAAATCCTTCCTCTTTTATCTTTCCTTAGGAAGCAGAGTGAATGTTTCTGATTTCAGGAACCAAGAATGGCTTTTTCCAGAGACGACTGATAATTTTGATCAGTTGCTGATCCAGTACCATGGTTTTTGTGCACATTCTATTGGTGTGAAAGGTATTACCCTACCAGGTATGCTTTGTAGTTAGGTATTTTCCATACTGTATGTTTACACAAGGATTAGGAAAAATGTTAAGGCATTCTGAATGCATCCTCTTATGTCCAAACTGGAATACTGTTTTTCCACATTCACAATTTTCACCCCAGGTAACTTATTTCCCTTTTTAAAGTATCTTTTTTTTTTTAAATACACAAATAAACTGCCCTTAGAAGGCAGGATGGCTTGAAGAGGAAGCGGAGCAGAAACAAGATGGGATGGATAAATGTTTCTTCCTGCTCTGTGTGTGTCTGTATAACCTACACTGCAGCTGAATACAGGTTTGGTTACTGTTCATGTGCTATAATGTAGGCATAGGGAAATGGCCATTCCT
Organism: Taeniopygia guttata; assembly: GCF_048771995.1. Taxonomy (NCBI): domain Eukaryota; kingdom Metazoa; phylum Chordata; class Aves; order Passeriformes; family Estrildidae; genus Taeniopygia; species Taeniopygia guttata. The sequence goes on from NC_133027.1 coordinate 37,013,370, forward strand.
TCTATTTTATGCATCCATATGTAGTAAATATAGCCATTCATATGTATTTTTAAATAGCCAACCTCATATGTATTTTTAAATAGTCATGATGAAGTACTAAAAAGCTTTTGGTCTCTGTAGGCTCATTTGTCTTGAAAGTTAGCGTTATTTCAGCTATTCTAGTTCATGTTTTCCATCTCTCTATACTTTCTAGAACCTGTCCATAGAGATTTTTTTTAAACCTATGGGAGTTTGAGAGGAAAATATGGCCATTTAATTGTCAGTGTTAAAGAGCAGATATTTTATTGGCAATGTAATTTACTTACACTTACTTAGTATTTCACATGAGAACAGCTGTCCTTAGTTGGATTGAAGGTCTCTCTAGCCCTGTATCTGATTACTGCACATGGACAGTCATGTACAATTTAAAATTATGAGAATTAAAGTCAGAGTGATCTTTCCTTAATTATATCCTTTCTTGTTCTAGCAGTTGGTGGTTATGGGATTTCCTCTGATTAATGTTGAGTCTGTAACGTTCTGTTGAATAATCCTTTAAAGAGATTTTTTGTTCATCTAATTGATTTTGGAATCCATCTAGATTTTGACATGGGATGTTCTTATTCTCAAGAGCCCCACAATTATAATTATATATGCTATGAAAAGGTACCTCTTTTTCAGATGGTTTTAAGCTCTGGCTTGATAATTTCAACAAAGACTTGATAGTCCTTCTGTTAGGAAAATTACTAAATAGTAATTTTATGTTGCACACAATTCATGGTTTTACAAAAAAAAAGTATTATTTATTTTTTTCTTTGTAATGCTGAGGAGGCTTTCTTCTTTAACCCCTCCTTCTATGAAAGGTATCACAAGCCTTTGATCACTCCTAGCTCCCTTTTATTTGTTGTGTTGGAACAAAATGTATTATTACAAATGTAGCCTACAGGTTGTTATAATATTGGTTTTCTTCTCTTCCTCTGGTTGCATACTAATAATTCCTTTTTTGACTGAGTATTTTCAAGGCACTGTCTATGATGATTCTGGTCTTTCCTCGGCAAAGACATTTAAGCACAACCTGCCACTGTCCTTGAAATCAGTCTGTGTTTTCCTATATAAGTTACTTGGCCTTTATTGACACTTCATTTTCTCTGTTAATTTGTTGTTCAGCTTCCCAGCTGCTTTATCTGCTTCTTCAGTTCATCTCAGTGTTATGCCCTTTGGTGTAAATGCACTAGTGATCTGCAATCAGGTATTTGCTGGAGATTTTAAGGGAAACATTTGAGAGTAGAGACTGGTTTCTTACGCCTTTGCTATATGTGTTTTATCTGTTGTTTTTCTGAGACATGGACCTAAGGCATGCTGGATGTGAACTGATAAAAAGCAGTTTTAGTGACCTAACAAAATAGAGTTTTCTGTATTTAAAAAAAGCTTGCTTACAAGGGCTTATACTGAGTTCAGAAATGAAGGAAGTGAAAATAACTTGAGGGAACACAGAATCTTGATTACAAATGTCTTTTGTATTGGATATTATACTGTTCACTATTTTAATTTGTGGTGTTAATTTTGGGTTGGTTTTTCTTCTCATTTTTAGGAAATCCTGCTATTGGAATTTTGAAGCACAACGGGAAATATTATGTTTTCAGTTCAAAAGAAGCTGCATACATCTTTGCTGAAGATCCAGATAAGTTCATTCAGTTGAATGTAGAAAAAGCAAAAGAATATGCAGAACTAATTCAACTGCTTGAGCTCCATCATCAGTTTGAATACCTTGTCCCGCATGCACAGGTACACACTGCCCATGCCTCTTGCTAAACAGCTGCTGGGTCACCGGTTGGTCTGTCCTTTCTAAAAGAGAATATATCATACCTATCTTTAGGAAAGAAGTAAAGTCCTCTGCCTATCTGAAGGTCCATCTTTTCCAGGTCTTCAGAGCATTGAAGAAATGTTTCTACTTAGTGTCATTCTCACCTTATCTATTAATAGGAGAATATGTAAATCCAAGGCATTCTGGTAGTGATAAAAGCTGCTAGTCCGTAGCCTAAGCAGGTCTTGTGTCTGGTGTTTCTTTTCCTCATTTTTGCAAAAGTAGCTTAAAGGACCAGTAACTAAATGCAACAGGAGATATGTCAGATATCAAGTTAAGTGGAGCTTTAGCTCAGCAGTCCATCCATGTGCGCTGGATGAGGGTGTAGTTGTATCTGGGGACAGGAGTTATGGAACATATTAAAAAATAAAAGGAGAGTCATCAATAATGAATGTGATGTGTTATTATGTGAAATCTAGAGACTTGATTTGGATTTATAGACAACATTCTCTGTGATCAACTTGTGAATTTTAGATTCCTAGCAGTGGAAAGAATGTAGTCTTGAACTGGCCCTTGGTTTGAAATATAGTTTATGTCCCAGCTATAGCAGAGATGTGTGCACTTCTCCCAGTTATGATTTGTGATTTTTAGTCCATTTGTGAAGACAAACTGAGGTGCCTATGTTATAAAATACTGCTGGTGATGGGACCCATTTTTCTAAAATCCAACAATTAAGCAATTGCTAGGTAGAAAGGAGCCTGCAGCCTCTGCCTCATAAGTTTTCTGTAAGAAATTAAATTCATCAGGTACTTAATGTTTTCCTTTTAGTGGGGTCATGAAGAGCAAAAATATTGTTGAATGTAAGAATCATTATCCACTTGTGGTTTGCAGGTCTCTATTTGCTTTTAAAAAGTAGCATACACATATGCTATTTCTGTGTATTCTTCTTAATGCCTTGCTTGGCTTTGGTTGTTTCTTTTCATCCAGGCCAGAAAAGCAAGCAAAAGTTCGATGAAACCACCCCCAAAATGTGAGAGTGGTACTCAAACTGATACTCATATCTTGCCTCCAACTATTGTGACATCCTATGAATGGAATGAATGGGAACTGAGAAGAAAAGCTATAAAATTGGTTTGTACTGTTATTACCAGACTTTCATTGTTGGATATAACAAATTTGTGAATAAATTATTCTTAACTTTTGTTCCTTGAAACATAAATCTAACCTTTTATTCAAAGACATATACTTCATTACAACTGGCTCAATTTTTTTCTAGATACTCTCTTTCCTTACTTTTACACTTCTCTCACTTCTTACATGTTTCCCTGTTTTTTGAGCAGTGCTTCCACTGCTATGTCTATTAATTTCAAATTTTTTGGTTGCCTTCTTTATGTAATAAGAATTTGTTGTTTTGAACTGAATTGCATTGAATATTAAGGTTGTTCTACATTCAAATCAATTTAATGGGTGAAAGATACTACTGTATAATTTCTTCGTGAAAAAAAAGCCAGAGCAAATGTTTGTCATACTATCAGGATTTTCTGATGGATTGGAAATCACAGTCTGTCCATAGAAGGTTGACCACATTTTAAATTAACAGTAAATATGTCAGAAGCTTCTTTCTAGGGTTTGCCAGCACATGCAGTTGTCAAGGTATAGCACCTGATTTTCAGAATTTAGCAATGAACAACTTGTGAGTACAGAGAATATTGCAGTTAACAATATCAACTGAACATATAATACTAAAGAGGTTTTTTTTTCTTCTGTGAACAGATACACTGTGGAGGCTTGTGATCTACTGGGCAGCCTATTTCCTTTCTGTTTTCCTTTTTGCCATGAAATCTCTAACATTATGAAAGGAAACCAAAATTTTGGACTGAGGAGTCTTGCCAGTGTTGCTAGCTCATAAAGGATTCTAAGAAATAGTTGTTACTGAGGTATATAAAAAAGCCAATTAGGTTTACAAGAAGCTTAACTAAAAGCCCCTTTTGCTTTTGTAAAGGACAAAACTACATAAATAAACATAAGATGTGGTCAGTGTCTCTTCAGCATAAGCAAAAATGGATATTTTCCAATATCTGGTCATGAAGACCATTCACAAACAAATTTGTAGCTCATTAGTTTGAAATATTTAGAGAATGTACTTTAAAGTACTAAGGGCGTTTTAGCCTCAGCTGTCCAAATATGAGATTAGTGATGTGGAGCTGAAAGAAAAAATCCAGATGCATGCAAAAGTGCTTTGACTATGCTAATTTGTAATATGGAGGTGATAAGACATTTAGTAACAATGTGATAAAATAACAGAAATAGTTTACCAGTGCATCAATTAATTTGATACTTCAGGGAAGCATGAGACATACTTGTGGGTTTTGTTAGAGGAATGAGCTCACATGCCTTTGGGGTTTTTTGTGTTTTTCATACTTGGCCAAAAAATGTTAAGAAAATGTTAAAAAATGTTAAGCTATTACTTTGTTAGAAAACCTATATGCTATTAGAAGTAAAAATTTTAGCTTACATTTGTTTCTCTGTGCAAGCACAGCTCCTTGTAATTGCATACATTCAGTCATTAAAACCTCAGCAAAAAAATACTTAATATATTGTCTTTCTTCCCATGCCATCTCCTCTGTAAGTTCCTTACTGTTCTTTGCTGGATTCTGCTTGATGACTCTGCATGTAAGATTCAGTTATAGATTAAGGTACCAAAATGTGCCTACATTTAGGTGCTTCACCTTCCATTCCAGCAGAGAGAGGCATCTCAGTGGTGGAGGCTGGAGAATATTTTAACTTGCTCTGATACAACATTTAGGACATTTGGCCAGCTGTATCACTCTCCAGCTTCCACCGACTCCAGTCTTCACTGACTGGACTGGACTCCAGGGACTTTCTCACTTACATGGAAGGGTCGGAATTCCAGCACATGAGACTGTATTCTGAGGAGAACATTATATCATAATTTATAGTGTTTTACATTGTTGCTGACATAGAAGGCTCGTGGAGTAAGGAACCATTTTTGTTTCGAGTGCTGGCTTTGGAATATTAACACTTTGTGAGAAGTTAGTTTTGTTCATGTACCTATGACAATTTCTGTGAATAAACAGCTTTAATCATAAATTACCCTTTTGCCCCTTATGAAGGGGTTCGTAATGTGGTGTAAGAAGGCATTTTTAAACTTTTATCTGATACTTTGTGACATCAACCCCTAAACCTCATAACTTTTGGCAGAAACCAAAGACTGGAAGCACTTAACCATGAAAACATTTCATTCTAACAAAACAACAGTGAAGCATTTAACAAAATTTGAAGGAACAATGACCAGTGGTATGAAACTATAAAAAGACTAATTTAAAATTGGGTGGGGTACCTAAAGCGCTGTTCACACATCCTGTTAGATCAGGATTTGCCAAATCACAGTCACAACTGTGTATTGTCAGGAGGGTAAGGTGGGCCATGTTCCAGGTTTGTGAAGCCCACGGATGTAACACAGACAAACACTCCTGAGTATATACTGGAGTTAAAATGTTCAAATACAGTTTTGCTTAATCTGATTCTTTTTGTGTCTTTAGGCCAACTTGCGCCGCAAGTTAACTCATGCCATGCAGACTGATCTCAGCCACATGAGAAGAGAGAACTTCACCCAAGTGTACTTGCCAAAAGATGCTGGCACCCAGACTAAGCGTGACAACTCAAGCAATGTACCCAAACCCCAGGTTTTCTTGAAAGGTCTCCGAGGAGGATCATCTCCCACTACTCATATGGTCATAGTAGACTTAACAAGACCACTGGATGAAACCTGAGTGAAAATGAGAAACCTGAAGACACATCTTGAATGTGCATATAAAAATCCCTGAATACATCTGAATTTAGACACTAAAGATTTTGCTGTGTCTGTTGATTCCAAGAACAGTTGGTCTGTTTCATTTAACTTATCTGTTGGGACTGCTGACTGGCATTAAGTGACAGAAGTGATAAGCCTGAAGCACAGATTTTAAATAGGAATTTAGGATCAAGTTGTTCCCAAGGACTTTCACTTCCAACATTTAAATATGTAGCATTCTGGGATTTTACTGAAGTTTGAATGCAATAATTGCTTGTTGAAATACTGTCTTTAAATGAAAAACCTTACCCCAGGAGAGTCACTCAAAGGTCACAGCTCCAGCCTTAGAGCAGAATTGTCAAGAAGGCAAAACCAACAAAATGAAACCAGTCTGGGTCCTTGGGCCTGTCCGTTTGTGCTGGTGTTAACCCAACTCAGTGAGTGTAGATCAAGGCTGGGAGGTTGAGAAGAGGGCGTCTGTCTTGGGTGGTTCTGGCACCCTTTTATGTCTCTAGCAATTTCTTGGCTAAACAGTGTACTGGTGAGCACACTGCAAACCATAGGAACTTGACTTCAGGAGACCTTTTTGAAAGCTCTGTTTTGTTTGTGTTTGAAAACCTACAGCACAACAGAGAAAATTTTTAGCTTTATGTCATTGTGGCAAAGAAATATGTGCCAGGTCTGATCAATGCAACTGCAGATGGTATTTCTGTTTGTGAAAACCCAAATTATTTGAGCTTCAGGATGAAACATCTCAAATGGAAATGGGGTACCTTAAAACATATTCTTTTGTTGACAATAAAGACTTCCTCGAGCTGCTATCTGCACAATGTCCAGATGCACAACTGTGATTGCATAGGGTGTGCTAAGGTTTCTAAATCTCTTTTTTTTTGTGTGTGCATTGTGATGCAGTATGGTTTCCTGGCTGTAGCTAGACAAGCTTGTGACAATGAAGCTTGAAGATTCAAGCTACTGAGTGATTTTTCTGTGACATTGTACAGGATAGCATTCTTTTGTTGTTTTTCAAGGTATCTGGCTTCACTTTTTCAAGTTACACAAAAGGGACAAATCACTACAGCATTATTAAAAAAAACCCAAAGGAGCGTGAGGGGAGCACTAAGCAAGAACTTCGTTTTTGACTACGTGATTTCCTCTTTTGGGAAAATAAACTAATCAATAACAGCTAGATGTGCTGCTCCTCCATGTTTTTAAATTATGAGTGGGCACCAATTATTAGATTTATTAATTAAAGTATCAGTGTGATTACTAGCATAATCTCTTTTTTTTTTTTTTCCCAGAGAAAAATACCCTGTTGCTCCTTTATATTGCTGTGATCTCTCTATATTGTCATAATTTGCTTTTAGGCTTTTATGTTATTGTTCTTACCAACAAACTGGTATTTCAAGAATCCAGAAATACCTTTTATTTAAAAGTAAACCGATGATTGAAATTTCATTTTATCCTACTTTGATATTTTCCACTGGAGGAGGCTCTGCAGTGCTGTAAAATTCTGGGGAATACAATTGTAACCTCCATCTCGGTTTTTCTCGCGGCAGAAACGTGTCAGTGGCTACGAGCTTGCTCCTGGCAATGAGAAATACGTGTGTGAGATTCCTGGATGTTGGCTGCCAGCGAACCAGTTCCGAAATGCGGCGGGGTGGAGCCGGATGCTCTCCAGGATATCCAGGCGGGACGGAGCTCGACTCGATGGTTCGGCGCGGGCGGCGGGGCGCTCTGGGCGGCCGCGCCGCACTCTATGGTGCGATGGGAGGAGCGGCGGGGCACGGCGGGCGGCCCCGGCCCGGCGGTCCTGGAGCCTTCGGCGAGCACCATGACGCCTGCGAAAGGTAAGGGCGACGGCGTGGGGCGCCCGGCGGGTCCCGCGGCTCCCGGTGGGAGCACGGCCGGAGAACGAGGACAATTTCCACCCGTTTTCCCGAGAGGAAACGCGACCTGCGCGCAGACTCCCCCTGCCTCCCCCCTGCCAGAGGGAGTGGAACTGTCCTCCCCGCTGGGGCTGTGGCGCCGGACGCCACCACGGCGGGAGCGAAGGGGGGGAAGGGGCTACGCGGGTCGCGCTGGGGAGGGGCTCTCCCCGCCCGCTTTCCCGCCCTGCCGCTCTCCTCCGCCGCCCCGGAGCCTCTCCCCGCGCTGTGGCGCCGCTGCGCCCCCGGCGTGTGGGCGGCGGGTGCTCCCGGCACGGGGCTTGCCGGGGCCCCGGAACGCCTCCGCCTTTGGGATCCGCCACAGTCGCGTCTTCCCCGTCACCAGTTCCCCTCTGGGAGCGTCTGACCGTGGCTCAGCATCTCTGGGTCTTATCCCGGGGGCAGGCGGCCAGTGCACGGGGACATCCCCTGCACCCACCCTGGGGGAAACGCCGCCGCGCCCAGGTGCCTGCTGGAGTGTGTTTAGGTTGGACATCAGGAAGAATTTCTTCCCAGAAGGGATGATTAGTTGCTGGAATGGACTGCCCAGGAAGGTGGTGGAGTCACCATCCCTGGAGATGTTTAAGGAAAGACTGGATATAGCACTTAGGGGCACGGTGTAGTTCTCTTGGTGGCGTTCGGTCACAGGTCAGACTCGATGACACCAGAGTCTTTCCCAACCTGATTGATTGCCCAGTTCTCAGGGATTCTGTGTACAACGAGGCCAGAGCCCGCACGGGCCCGAAGGCAGAACCTGGGGCCAGCCGGGAGGGTGCCAGGACGGCATCGCCTGCGCCTCTCCAGCTCTCCCATGCCGTGCCCAGGACTCCCCAGCTCCGGCAGGGCCTGGCAGGTGAGGGGCAGAGGCTCCCGGCCGTGTGTGCCAGGTGCCTGCCACCCCACATAGCCTGGCAGGCAGCGGGCCGTGCTCCCCTGCCAGGCTTGGCCCGGGGCTGCCTTCCAGGAGCCCTGGAGGAGCCCTGAGATGAGCTGAGGAGATGTGTGGGAGGCCTGCACTTTTATCCTGAGGCTTTTGGCCTGTCTGGTTCCCTTTTTGCCAGAAATCATTTCAGCCAGGTGGGATTTACTGGGAAAAAAAACAAAAGCTTTTTCCAGCTCTTCTTTTCTTTAGGCAGGTGTAAGTTCAGATTTATCAGCAGAAGTTATGTGTGCCGCAGCTGTGCTTTCTTCTGCTCTCCTTGCTGCACTGGTACTGATGCAGACATGGGAGCCAGGCTGAAGAAAATCCAGGCTGAAAAGAATTACAAATACCTTTTTACATAATGCTGGAACTATCTAGTCTAGATACTAGATTTGTTACGTCTTGATGTCTTTGGTTTACCCAAGTTTCCAAAATATTGCCAAATTGGGGCTTTTTTTTTTTTTTAAAGAGTAGTTACTAGAGGCAAGCATTAAGTGTAGCTGTAGTTTGGTGGTACATAGACTTAAAATCTTTATGTGTCAAATCACAGCATTAATATGATTTCTGTCAGTACTGAAACATCATTTGAAGATAGTTTTTGTAAAACCAGATGGGGTTAGTTATATTTCCTGGTTGTTATGCCCTTGTATTTCCTCCCCGCAGTCCAAATTTAATTTAAAAATGGGTTACAGTTTGTAAGTCTCTTATAAGCATTGTTAGTCCAAAAACTAATTGGCTCTACCTTTTAAAAGTGGTTACTGACGTGGGTAAGATTTTTATCTATAAGGAAGTAGCTAATTTTAAATGATTGCAGTGGCAGGCGGTATTAACTGTACCTTGCGGAAATGTTATGCAATTGAAGACATCTCTAGCTTGAAAGAAACATGAACAAAACATTGGTCTCACTGGATTCAGCAACTCATTCCTTTATTAAATGATCAAAGTTATTATAAAACTGCTTATCCTGTATCTCGTTTCCTAATCAGCAGAGGAACGCAAACTTACACCAATTAAAACACATTTCTTTAGGATATTTAGAACATGACAGTGGCCCCAAAGTGCTGCTGAATGACCAATACCCACCAGAGAGATGCCAAACATAACAATCTACCAGTTTGAAAAAGGATTTTGTAGAAGCCACACATTTGCTGATGTCTCATGTTGGGTCTTACCTTTGGGCAGAGAAATCCCATTTGGAGTTGTGTGCTGTTTTCTTAGCTGGTTTAGATGCAGACTTAGCCATTCCCTGACCTGGGAATGCACTGGAGTGTGCATTGTCAGGCCTTAGAGGAGTGCAGATGGATGAAAAACTGCCTTGTTCCAGGGGACCTTGGACAGGCTAACTCCAAAATTTTGCAGGATAGTAGTTGGCCCAGATCCAAATTGTTACAAATATTGTTACTATTGTAAGAGTATATCAGTGGGGAAGACAGAGGGGATAACAAATGATACACCTTGTGTGGTTTAATTTACTGGAAGAGCTTAACCTTAGGCCTTTCTACAGGGAATTTTTCCAGAAAGCCCTTTGTGTAAAGTCCCATCACCATTCAGAGCAAAATCTTCTTCTTTTACTAACTTAGGTTGAAAATAGGGCTGATGGAAATGCTGCGTTTTTTATTAAGATTTGCTAGATTTCTTTGCTTATATTGAACTTCTCTCTTTTTGCTTTTGCTAGTCTGCCAACATTCTGTGTCAGAGTTCAGTATATTACATGAAGAAGATCAGCTGCCATCTCAGAGCGAGCACCTACTGTCAGCTAAAGAGCATGAAAATTCTTTTTGATTGTTATTAGATAAATATTAATACCTTTTTCTAGAATGAAGGATGATTACGGGGGCAAGAGAGCATCTCATTTTCAAACATTTGGAGTTTCTGTACAAGCTTCTTTGAGATGGCTGTAAAATTTAACCGAATTTTTTTTATGGAAAGTGTTTCCTAACATTGTAATTATTGTCTGCTGACACAGTAGTGTTTGATACATCCCTCCAGCTGGAGAACACACTGTGTGAGTTCTTAAATTAAAATGGGGGTCATGCTGAGTCCTCTCCTCTGTTTTGTTTCAGAAAATGTCAGCTTGCTGTTCAAGCTGTACTGCCTCACAGTGATGACCCTGGTTGCTGCCACGTACACAGTGGCACTGCGGTACACCAGGACAGTGGAGACAGAGCTCTACTTTTCCACAACGGCTGTGTGTGTCACTGAAGTTATCAAGTTGTTCCTGAGTGTGGGCATCCTGGCTAAGTAAGTGTGGGAGTGCTGATCATTGTTTTGAAAACCAGTCCTAACCTCAGATTCTCGGGCCCTGAAGTGCAGGTATGTTTGAGAATGTGGCTAGATAATGGTGCTGTGGAAGGGTAATTTTAGAGCAGGTTAGAACTTGTGATCCACATCAGCTGAAACTGCTTTGTATATAGCACAGTATTCAGGTGTATCCTTTCTACATATTTTCTATTTTTGTATGCTTTGGAATCAGTTCATAGTGTCAGCAAGGATTATCCATGATGTTTTAGTCTTTAAGATGTTGGTGTAGGTGAAAGTTGGACTTTCATCATCTGCTATGAGCCATCATCTGCTGAGTTACATAAAATTCTAATGTTCCTACGAATAAATTTTCCCAAACAATGTTACAGACAGACGTTTTGCTGTCTCTAATAATCTGCAAACCAATGCTGAAAGACTGATCAAAAAACATTAGCTTCTGTAATCCCAGATTGCTGCTAAGAACTAGAACTTTAGTGCATGCATGAGCATCTCAAGTAGGGAGGTTATCAGTCTGCTTCAGCTTCCCTGTGCTACATCCTTCCTAGGAAGAATCTTTACATTCTGAACTTTTCCAAAGCCCAGTTCTTGCTGCTGTGGTAGAATTTGTTCTTTTAAGGTCTCTGTCTCTCTTTGTGGCTTGTGGTACATCAGAAGGCTGGCTGTTAGAGGATCATGGAGTCACATGATATACTTCAGATTTTCACCAGCTCTTTTCCTCTTAACACACAAATGACATTTTACTTGCTTTAGAAGTGAAGCAATATTTGAATTTGGTAAGGCAACTGTGACAAACTGCCTTTTTTTTTTTTTTTTTTTTTTCTTTTAGCCATTCATTAAATGGAATGTGTTAGAGAAGGGAGATGAGACCAGTGGGGAAATCTGTTTTTCTTTACATGCACCCAGGACTTTTCCGTCAGCACAAAATGCTGGCAGAAATGACTCTGCTGACACATGGTTCTGCTGTGGTTCTCGCTGTTGTAACAAATGAGGATCCCACTGGCTCTCTGGAGGCTGTAGCAGCCCATGCTTCCCAATAGTGAGGGTAGAGGGCTGTCTCTGGATAGCCTCACCTGTGTGTAATTTGTCAAATCTTGTGCGCCTGAGACCCAGGCTGTTTATAGTACACCTAGTGCAGCAGGGTAAGCAATCCCTTTTGTTAAAGGTCTGTAATATTTTGTTCATTAAATGTATGAATGGTCTTTTTCACTTGAAATAATTAAAAAACTAAATTACTTTTAACTCAGAAAGAAGTCTTAGGATGTTGATGTTTTTAGAACAGCCCTGCACAGCAAAAAGTCTCTGTAGCCCATTATCTTCCCTTTGTCAGCAGAGGATGTGTAGAATGGAAGTGTAGCCAAGGGGGCAAGCGTGGGCTGAACTTTCCTTAGCTGTGGCAGAAACTTATGGATCCTATTGTCTTGTGTTGACAAATAGGACAAATAATCTTTCCTCGTCTATTTTGCTTTTTGTAACTCTACAGACCTGTGTTTTCATCACCAATTTATTTTCTAAGCCAGGAGCTCTAGTTTAATTTTTCTGGGATCATCATAGTACCCATCCTTCGAGCATTTCCAGTATTGATACATCCCTTTTGAAACAGGATCCAGAGCTGCATGCTGTATTCAGGATGTAAATGTGCTATGGCATTAGGCAGAGGGATGAAGGTGTTTTCTCTCTTGGCCTCAGTTCCTTTCCTAAGGATTTTGCTCATTTCTCTGAGGCTGCTCTGAGGCAGCTTTCTCATGAAGCTGACGCCATGCTTGAGCTCGTACCATCCAAGAACTACTTGCATCTTTTTGCCAGGTGCTCAAAACTAGATGAGAGAGGGTTGCTGTATATAGGGGTGGCCATTTCCTATGGTTCTTTCTCATTTATTGACACCTGCACCTTATTTACCAGTTAAAATGGGAAGAATCAGATTCACTGAGCTGTTTGGATGTTGTTATGTCTATTCTGATCTGGTCAGCTGGTGGGGTTTTTCTCTTCATAGCTGAGGGAGAGATGGGCTCCAGCAGACACCATTCATCAGGCCATGCTCACATGTCCTTGGTACCGTGTCTGGCATGCAGGCGGGTCCAAAAGTTGTCAACTTTCTAGTAACCTCCCCTTTCTGATCACTTATGAATATGCTGAACAGCATAAATTCCAGCACAGCTTCTTTCTGTGTCTCCTTTACAGCTTCCTTCAGTTTTAAATCCTAACCAATTTGTCTCACCCAAGGTAGGGTGCCTTTGTAGTTCAGTAAGCAGTCCTGTTTTTTTACTGTATAGCACTATACATTTGTGTGGGTACTTTTTCTTTTTGAAAGAGATAGTGTTGGTAACTGCAGTATACAGGATACTAGAGTATAACTCTTCCACTGTTCCAGCTGCCAAATTTGTTTTCTTACACATTATTACATGATGCCTTCATTGTTTACTCTTAAGGCATCTCCTGGAGGGCATATTGAATGGATGAATGCCAAAGAATTGTCTTTCGAAAGAGAAGCTTATGATAGTTTAAGCTGTGCTAATTGTTAACTGAAATATTCCATTTCTAATGCTTATTTAAAGTCCTGTTCACCATCTGGTATTAGCATTTGCTACATTCTTAGCTGGCACATAACTACTTACTAATGGATGAAGGAAAGCAGAGCTGTTTTGCAAACTTTAGTTTTAACTTCAGCTTTTCTAACAAATGTGTTTTTCTGTTGCATAACTGATAGCTATTAGTATCTCTCACCTCTTCATACCTGGAAATTGGCTTTGTCAGTGGGGTAATGAATTTATGAAAGGGGAAATGGCTTTAAAGTGAAAAAAAAATAGGGTTAGGTTAGATATTGGGAATAAATTCGTCAGTGTGAGGGTGGTGAATCTCTGGAACAGGCTGCTCTGAGATGTGGTGGATGCCCCATCCCTGGAAGTGTTCAAGACCAGGCTGGATGGGGCTTGGAGCAAACTGGTCTTGTGGAAGTTGTCCCTGCCCATGGCGGGGAGGTTGAAACAATATGGTCTTGGGGTCTCTTCCAACCTAAACCATTCTACAAAGAAAATTGATTATGTTTTAAAATTCAAACCTATATCAGCATCAAGAAAGCTGAACTCAAGCTAGATAATTTTTTATTTTCTAATTTGATCTTGTAGTGTACAAGATCATTTTTTATTTTTTAATTTGATCTTGCAGATTCTTTGGGCACCTAGTTTTGCATTATCAGCTGTATATGGAGGCTTTAAGTTATTTTTTGGCCATGTACTGAATTCAACTTACAGTTAGAGATTCTTGGTATGTGCATGCTTCAGAAAGCACATCCACTGCACAGATGAACTATTAGATAGTTTATCTTCTCGTTCTCAAAATCTAAAGGGAAGATGGTGATTATTAGACACGTTATTCTTTGCTGAAATTTTGTTCTTGAAGTGAAAGTAGACAGAAGTTACTATTGCTGCTGTGACTTTAAAAATGTGATCAGCAAATTCACTGAGCGTGGTCTGGAAGAGAAGCAGTTTAAATATTATTTTAAATATTATTTTAAAATTATTTTAAATATCGTTGACAGCTCACCTTAGTATCAATGAATAGAAGAAGTTATTACTGCGTGGTATTTTTTTTACTTCTTATTTTCATAGAGTAGAACTGTGTCTATGCTAAATACATTTTATTTTCAGTTAGACATTTGAGATAGAAGCACTTTAGTCCGGCTGTACTTGAGTGTTACCCAATTTTCTTGTACATCTTATCTCCCAATCCTAGAAGTGTTATTACTTTCAGAATTGGAACAAACCAAAAATTTGCCTGTAATATCAATGACTCCTAACATTTTATACATTTCTGTATCTAGTGCAGTTAACCATGGTGAGCTGTAGCATGAAATCTTCCCCTTTCTTGTATTGCAGACTTCACTTTAAGTGCTATCTGTCCGTGGATTTTCTTGTCATGGTTATTCACTGTGGCCAGACATGTCTGGTTTTTTGTGTGTTCTTTCTGTTATGGAAAAATACAAAAAGAATCCCTTGCAACTGCCTATATAATGACTTCTCTCCCTACAGGGGAAAATAAAAGAGGAAAAGAAAGTATATGCTAGGTTCAAGTAGGGAGGAAGGCAAGGAAGGAGAGAAATTTAGGTGGAAGGATCATGACAGGGTAAAGTCTATAATCTTCAGAGAGGAAAAGCTGAACAACTGGAGTACGGAGTCAGTGGCTTATCAGGAAAGGAAAATATGCTGAAACAAGGTAGTTAAAGCTATTTATTCATACAAATGTGTAATAAAACCACAAGGACAGTTAAATTTAAAAGCAGTACAGTTTACAAGTTGAAAGGTCTGTGGGAGGTGGCAGGAATGATTTTGGATGTTGGTATTTGTCAGTGCTAAGCAAGAGAGGATTGGAAAGGGGGGCCGTGGGAGAACTGGGAACAGGACTGGAGCAGCAGCAACAAGTAAGCAGCAAATGTCATATTGATGTACAAGTGATAAGGGAGAGCCAGTAATGCCCAGGGCAGCTGTGAAAAGCTGAGTAGCAAATTGCAAAAGCAGCCAGTAGCAACACGTTCTTCCCCATTGCCTGCTCTGTCAAACACTGTAATTACTTGAAGGAGAGGTGTGAAATGCAAAGACAGGGACAGGAGACAGGGAGCCCCCACACATCCGTCAGACCTTTTCATGTGTGTGCTGGTGCTGGTCCAGTATCTCCCACAGCACAAGTGAGAATGAGAACCCATGGCTGACTGAGGAGTGAGAGGTTTTTCTAGGTAAGTAGCGTGCAAGGGTACAATCCTTTTTTGACTGTACTGTGAGGCCTAGTTTAAATGTTCCCATGGACAATCATGGGCATTTGACATCAAACACAAACATTAATACCCAGTAAAAAAGGGGAGATGTGAGTAACAGCCTTCTGTTCCACTGCCTATATTGATACACTGCTGCACATTAATGCATCTAACTTCCTGATTCCAGAATGTCTCTCTCATCTTGTTGAAAACCTCACTTGTTTTTTTCTTTTATGAGCAGAAAGTACAACTGATCGTGGAAGACAAATTTCAGCTCTCCCAAGGGATTAATTGATTTGATTTCTGTTTTAAAATACCAGTTTAGGAATGCCCTGCATTATGTTAATATTTTATTTTGCAGAGAAACTGGAAGTCTGACAAAGTTAATAACATCTTTGAAAGAAAATGTATTCGGAAGTGCTAAAGAATTGCTAAAATTAAGTGTTCCATCTGTGGTGTACGCTGTCCAAAACAATATGGCATTCATGGCTCTTAGCAACTTGGATGCTGCAGTCTATCAGGTAATACAGGTTTCTGTGAGTAACAGACCTGGAAATATATTTCTCTTTCCTGGTTCATTAGGCACGTGTTTCAGGCACACAGCGCTCTCTTCAGCCTCAATGTTAAAAGGGGAACTGTGCTTTGTTCTATTCAGAGCATACACTCTGCTGCAGAGCTCTGGCTTTCTGAGCCAAGCCACTCACTGCTACAGTCCCTTCAAATTCACGTTGTTGTAATTGGAGATGGAAATGTAGGAAATCAATTAATATAAAAACCTGTCATTCTGTAGTTGAATTTTCTATTTTATTTTCTTCTTTTGGAGGAGTTTATGAAACCATGTCCTCTGCACTACATTCCCATCTTTTTTAGGTGACGTACCAGTTGAAGATCCCTTGTACAGCTTTATGTACAGTCCTGATGCTGAACCGTACCCTTAGTAAGTTGCAGTGGTTCTCTGTCTTCATGCTGTGTGGTGGCGTTATCCTTGTTCAGTGGGAGCCTGCTCAGGCTACAAAAGTACAGGTAAGAGCTAAAATTTTCCCTCTGCAGATAAAGATTAAATGATCCTTGATCCTTGGCTTTCGCTTTTGTTGTGTACCAGTTCAGGCAGGCTTGTGCTATGGCTCTGGTCTCACTTGTTGGAAATGCAACAGGTTGCTACAATTAGTATAAATTACCACAGCCATCATAATCTAATGCACCATCCTAGGAGTGTCTGAGTAGATTGTTTCCAGCAGTAGGCCTTGGTAACATTGTAATTGTTGGAACAGAGAACTTGGAATCAAAGCACTGCAAAGAATTAGGAGCAAAACTCCAGCGTACTGTGGGTATGTCATTTAAACACACCCTTCAGATGCACTGACCTAATACTGTTGTAGGAGAAACAAGTGTCCTCTGTTCCTTAGGTCATAGCTGCTGCTCAGCTGCATTAGTGGGAAAGATAGGTCATGCCTCTGGGAGCACTGGCCACAGCCAAGTAGACAGTACCTCTGAGCACTGTGGGAGCACCCACAGAAAGTGGAACACCACACAGCTGCACTGGGCTGATCTGAGTGAGGGACAGCCCTACATCAGCAAGGGCACGTGGTACTGCACTGAAATGCTAATAATTTTGCTCTGCTTAATGAAGTAGCTCTGTGCTCTGGTTTTGTCTGAATAGAATTTAAATTTCTTCCTAGTAGCTGGTTCAGTGCTGTGTTTTGGATTTAGTATGAGAACAGTGTTAGACTGGTGTTTTAGTTGTGGCTCAGTAGTGCTTAACCATGAGTCTAGGGCTTTTCAGTGCTCCCTGGTGTGCCAGTGAGGAGGAGCACAAGAATCCAGGAGGGAATATGGGCAGGACAGCTGACCTGAACTGGCCAAAGGGATATGCTGTACCATAGAATGTATGTACCATAGAATGTACCATCTTCACTATGGAAAATCAGGGAATTTGGTCAGGTGGGGCTGATTATTGCTGCAGGATGGACTGGGCATCTGTCAGCAGGTGGTGATCAGTTACTTTGTGCCTCACTTAGTTTTCTTGGGTTTTATACCTCTCTCTCCTTTTGTTAATACTAGAATTATTAGTAATTTTTATTTTGATTTAGTTATTAAACTGTGCTTATATCAACCCATGAAGTTTACCTTTTGTTTTCAATTCTTCTCCCCACTGTGGGGCTTGCGGGGAATGGGTGAGGAGCTGGGAGGTGCTTAGTTGCTGGCTGAATTTAAATCATAGCACTCTGGAATTGATTATTGTGAATGACTAAATTTTTGTATCCTTTTTAAAATAATGGTTGATGTTGCAGGTGGAGCAGAACCCATGGCTAGGGTTTGGAGCGATTGCTGTGGCAGTGTTTTGTTCAGGATTTGCAGGTACAGTATTATTTCTGTATGTGGGCAGTATCTAAAGGACTGGAGAACTCACAGTGCTTAAAACTGAACATTCTACATTTGTTAACTGTCTTCCTCTAATAGTTCATTCCCTCTGCCCATAATTGTCTTCTACTTTTGGTAATTATGGCAGATTCATAACATGATTACTCCCATTGTCAAGCAAATGATAGGAGCATGTACCATTGGTTTTACACTATGCAACATAGAGGGCTAGTTTGCAATTGGAAGTGTCTTTCAAATGCTGTGAATAACACTGTAGGGAGCAGCATAATGACTCACTTCATACATTTAATTAATGTACATCAATTTTATAAAGTTTACTTTGCAGTGAATAGCTCCCCTTTGGTGATCACATGAAATACTTGCATTTTTTTACAAGGGGAACTGAGCTCCTTGCTCAGTTCTTGTACCAGCTCAGCCTTGAAATACACATTGCCACACTTCTGTAGGTGGAAAATCTAACTGGGATGTAGAGGGAGCATGAGGAAGGCAGAGGGTTAGAGTAGTATCAGGAAGCCTGGATAAACTCAATGAAGGATTTTTGGTTTTGTTTATTTTTGCTTTGTTCTAAAACCAGTGTCTCCCCTCAGTGTAGTTTTTTTCTCTGGCTTCTGCAGGACACCAAAACTTTGGGACAAGTGAACTGGTTTTCAGAAATAAAGAAATGCAAATTACTTGTTAATTTGAAATTTGGCTCACAGGGGCATATTCCCTTGACTGTAAACTGGATTCTTCTTCCCTCCTCTGTAAAAAAAAGGGTACTATCACCCACCTCTAGTACTGGAAAATCTTGCAAGAATGATCTTGTGCTGTGTGTAGATGCTCATTACTCATGGAAAAACATGGTGGGTAGAGGAAGAGTGTGTCATTCTTATTTGGTGTTGTTTCAGTAAAATAGGCACTTTGAAGCAGAAATACTAAATAAAACTGTGCAGAGCTCAGTCAGCTTTTCCTGCAAAGTTATGAATTTCCTCATTTAAATAGATGCTCCAAAGCTGCAAGACAAAATGCAGCCTTCAGAGTCTCCTAAAACTCCTGCTTTCCCCAATAATGTGAGTCAACAGCTGTGCTTCCAAAGGTTTGCAAATTCAGAGAGCATGAGACACTTAGGGCTTTCTTCTCCTGCAAAAGGATTGCAGCTTGGGTTTCCTTGCTGACAGCTGAAGCTCTGGGGCAGCTGGGAGGGACTGTGTGTTTTATCCACAGAGCTCCTTGTGTCCTTGGGGCTTTACATGTTGAAAACATAAATTCTATTCAAATTCTCTTCCTGTTCTTCCTTCCCACGCTCACATGAAGCAGGTACTTTGCCGTTAGATGTCCATTTTCTGAATTGACCATGTTTTACGGAGTGTTTTGTTAGTCCAGCAAAATGAAAAAAAGGTTGTGTGTGTTTGTTACTTAGAGAAGGAAAATAAGATTTTTCTTCAAATTGCTGATCCTGTGATAATTTCCAAGTACTGGGGCCCCAAAAATGCTTTTAAAAGCATTGGAGGGATAATTTAGTGGCAGATTCTTTGTGACTTAAAACAGTTCTGAGGAGTAGATTCTCCTAATCAGCCCCCATTCTTCCCTTCTTCTTGCCTAGTGGATTTGTGAATTGTATATTCGCAAATCTAGAAGCATAATTCTATTGATTTGCCTACTGTTTTCTCAGTTTGTAACATTTACAAGTATGGTTCATACTCAAGCCAAATTTCTGTTATATTGACTACACCTCGTACTCTGTGGGTCTTCTCAGGGGCAGAAATCTCAAGGCAATTATTCTGGGTTATTTTAAAGGTTGCAGTCATTAACAATACTAGTTTGTTGTTGTTTACACTTCAAAAATTTATATTCTTATGAGATAATACAATATTTCCTTGGTTTTACAATTATTTGAACCCCTGAAATATAAATCTGCCTCCTCATTTATTCACCGTAAGTACTCACTGTATTCTATTAAATTATAAACTGCATTTTTCATTAATAAAAGCGTAGGAAGACCTTCCTTGAAGCTAGCTTGGGGAATTTTTTGTGGGGGAGGGGTGCGTGCCTAGGGCTTCTAACACATGGGTCTTTGTGCCACCTTTGTTGGTTCCATATATTTTCTCATATTGTATGAAGGATGGTGTGTGATATTAATCACCAATAAACTTGTAGTCAATAGGGCTCACACCAGAAGGCCATGGAAGTCACTGGTAAGAGTCCTGGAAACTGAGACAAATCCCTCCCAAGTAGAATAATGAAGTATTTGGGGAATTTCAGTAATGCAAAGCATAAAAATAATGCTCTTCCATGTGGTATCGAGAGCTAGTGCTTTAGATTAAAATGAATTCCACTTCCTCAAAAGCAAGCTGTATTTTCAATTATCAGAAGGCCTCAGTTTTCTTTGCTCTTGAAATCCCCTGAAGCTGTGGTTTCAGAAGGAGCTGCTCTGCCAAGTGCTCTGCCAGCACAAAGCTCCTGAGGAGTTTTCAGTTTCAGTACTGAGGTAATATAGATCCTCCCTTCCTCCCTTACCCTCTGAGAAAAATTGGACTAAAATAAATCTAAAACTAAAATCAACATAAAATTATTTTCATGGAGGCTGTGAATTGAAAAATGGTGGAGATAAGAAAGGGTCAGGATAAACAGATTGAGGGAAACCTTCCCGTTAAATCAAAGCAGATGCCCTTGCTAAATTTAGGCCTGGACTTGACCAATGATTTAGGCCTGAAGGTTTTAACTGCACTTAAATGTAACAGCCTCATTGAAACAATTTAATAAAAGATTATATGCAACAACAATAACTCCTTAAAGGGGCAAGTCAGTTACAAATCTAAAGTACTTGAGAATGTAAGAGAGGAACATTCATAGTCCCTTTGCTGTAGCATACTCAGACTCACAGAGATGTAAAGGAGTTTGTACAGGGTGGAAAATGCCCCTGAGTTCAGTGAAGTACTCCCATGGGATGCCTTTTTATCTTCTCAGTGGGCCAAGGGTTGAGCCTTGAGGAGTGAGGCACCAACCCTCGATCCATCATTGGTGTTCAGCAGTGGTCTTCCACAGACAGTGAACTTGAGAGTTTGCTGGTTCTAAAGAGGTTGTCTGGTTTTAAAATGCAAAAAAAACATGAATCATTCTTCTCACTGAAATAGTTTTGGGTTTTTGTTTTTCTTGTTTTTTTCAGGTGTTTATTTTGAAAAGGTGTTAAAGAGTTCAGATACTTCCTTGTGGGTGAGGAACATTCAGCTGTACTTATCTGGGATTGTGGTGAATTTATTTGTTGTGTATATGTCAGATGGAGCCAAAATTCTTGAGAAAGGGTTTTTCTATGGCTACACATACTACGTCTGGTTTGTTGTCCGTAAGTATCTTGTGGCTTTTATCTTTTGACATTGTTTTTCTTCTTTAACAATGATACAACTGATTGTAGGAAGCTACAAATTCAGTCTGACACACTCTGAACTGTGTTTTGAGGGATTTTATTTAAAAGTATCATTTTCTTGGAAGTTATTCACTTATTCAGTTTAAAATTGTGCTGAAACAGCAGCCTAAATAATTGACTAGCAAGTAGATCATCTTTAAATGAGTTATATCTTATTTACTGGATGCCACACAGACATCCCATTCTACTGAATGATCTGTTAAATCATAAATTAGGACAATGTAGCGCAAAGTAGGAGCACACTCCACACAGTGGAGTAAAATGCATAATTTCAAGAGTAACGCACTGCACCTTAATTTTCTTCCCAGTTCTGGCCAGCGTGGGTGGCCTCTACACCTCGGTGGTTGTTAAGTACACAGATAACATCATGAAAGGCTTTTCTGCAGCAGCAGCCATTGTTCTCTCTACTGTGGCATCAGTCATCCTCTTTGGCCTCCAGATAAGTAAGTGCCTTTTTACCTTTGATTTGATGGCTGTGCTTGTTTCCTACCTGCCCAGCCTGCTGCACACAGCTCATACCAAGGCCATCGTTTATGCCCCCCCTCAAGTTTTTCTGGTTTTAACTTCAGTTCTTCTCCAGGACTCCTGTTCACTAATGCATCATCGGTCCCTGTTGTGGTACACAAAGGTGCCCGATGACTGTGCTTTCAAAGGCATCGGTGCTTTGTTCTTTCAGAGGTATCTACAACTTCAAACAGAAAGAACCTTTCTGGTTTAAACAGCTTTATGTTTATGCATCACTTTCTGATGCAGTTAGTGTGTGATACGGAAATTAACCTGAGACTGCTATTGATGGGTTATTATTTCTCGTTGGGTTTAGTAAAGCCAGTGCCAAATTAATTCCTCAGCTATCTCTTCAAGGGCTTTACACAGCCCTGATGAGTTACACCCACTACTGCATTACCTTTTACCTTCCCCATCTGCTGTGGAGACCCGCATGCAAGAAAGTCAAAGAGCAGCTGGGGCTGTGACTGACTGATGTGGTGAATGTCTTTGAGAGGAAACAGCAGATGGCTCTGGGCTGTTCTGCAGCTACACAAAGGATTTTCTCCCCAATCAAGTCTGTGTCTGATACTGTGCCCAGCACTCCTGCTCACTCCTTCACTGTTTAATCCAAAGATGGTGTGGGAAAATGGGGGGAAAATTAACTTTCTGATGTAGTATTAGTGAGATAGAAATTAAGGAATGTTTGCCTAAGGAGAAAACAATCAGTGTTTTGCTGCAAAAGAGCACCATAAAGCAAGGGACAAAAAAAAAATTTAAAAACTTACTTGGGCAGTGTTTTCTTGACAGCTGACACAAATTAAACCTGAACTAATGAGCTTTCTGTGAAAGCTTTATTAATAGAGTTTCTAAACAACCCTGTCTAGACATGGGAAGGCAAAATGGTGTTATCACAGGCTACTTCATATCGACTGGCTTTTTGTGATTAAGTTTATTGTAATGTAAGCCTGTACAAATAGCACCTGGGGCTGCAGGAGATACTTCACTTTCTTTTACAACGGCCACCACTACTTTCTTGCTGAGAAAGAGACCAATTGGAACCCTGTAGGGATTGTAAACACTCAAGAGATCCTAGTGACAGAGGATGAAGCTAAATGCTGTGACTTATCAATAGTTTGCTGTCTTTTTTAGTTTTGGGTAACTTCAATACTATCATTCAGATATCATAATTTACATGGTTTGCTGAAGGTTTCTTACATGAATGTATTTATTTAAACTATTTTGTCTTCTTTCAGCTGTTACCTTCTCCCTGGGTGCTCTCCTGGTGTGTATTTCTATTTACCTTTATGGATTACCTTGACAAGACACCACAAAACTCCAGCCCTCAGAGACTAAGAGCTCAAAAGAGAGACTTGCTACTGTGTGATGTCCATAAAAATGGACAGATGGACAAGAAAAAAAAGACTTCTAAAAAAACTGCCTTTTTTTTTCTTTTTCAAAATTAGCCTTAAGCTAGTCATGAAATGGTTTAAGTGGGATAGACTAAAAGCAGAAGTTAGTTCTG
Source organism: Taeniopygia guttata (assembly GCF_048771995.1). Taxonomy (NCBI): domain Eukaryota; kingdom Metazoa; phylum Chordata; class Aves; order Passeriformes; family Estrildidae; genus Taeniopygia; species Taeniopygia guttata. The sequence goes on from NC_133027.1 coordinate 37,036,610, forward strand.
TTTTTCATGTGGCGTTTCCAGTGGCTGACACTGAGGCTACACAGCAGCTGAGGAGCTGGCTGGGTATTTTATGGAAGGTATTCTTCATTCACATCAACAATGAAGAGCCTCATTTACAAGGAAAACCCAATGAAGGAACTGATCACTCAATTGTATATAATGTATATAACGGAGGGAAATCGGTTCTTTGTGTATTTGATAAACTGTCTTGCTCTTTGAGGGCAGAAATGCCTGAAAAGTTTCATTAAAAAAAATTATTAAAAAAAGCAACTACTGTCACCATTTTCTATTAAAATACTTGGCAATTGCAGTTTGATCATGACAAGTTTCTCTTCTAGGCAATAAGTACAAGATGACACAACTCTACAGGGACCCCTGCTTTGAGCATCACCAACCTCAGAGTGCTTAGAGGTAGCCCTTGTTGTTTGGTTTAAAAAGTCAAATGAAAGGCTCTGAAGCTGTGGCTTTCCTTTCACTCTTTAGGTGTTTTTTTTTTTTTAATTGGCTATATGTGGTAAAGGGATCTTCTATGCATAGTACAGGGAAAGGTTTGTATTTATTCCTGTACCTCTGGCTTAAGTGTGAATGAGTCACAAAGTTTCTACGTAGAAGATCTTTTCTCTTTCAACCTCTCTGTGCATGCAGATGCTTGAAAAGGGCTCCTGTAATGCACCTTTAATTTTTCAGTGCCAACTGTGCAATTTCAAGCTCCCTCCTCATCTTCTGAGACCTTCCAGATGTTTCAAGTCTACATTGTGGGAAAACTGACCCTGGTGCATTTGGGCAAGTTGTTGGTTGACATTCACAGTGAAACTGAAATGTGACCAAGTTCATACTCTTGGCTACATTTCTTTTGCCATAAATTAAGGAGCTGGTTTTTACTTGAAAGTGGGGCACGTTAAACACAGCAGTAACATGCCTAAATTCTCTACAGTGGGAGAGGTTGGTCCCCCCTGCCTTTCACCAGCTGTTCCACCACAGTGCTGCTCTTGGGAGTTGAGGCTTCCATGGTGGAAGGTATTGCCAGGCACTTGCAGGACCTCACAGGTGCTGCTCCACCTCTCTACAGCAATGTGAGGCTCAGGGGTGCCAAGCAGCAGCTGCCACGTTTGCCTGTGTGCTCAGTGCTGAGGGAACACTGCGCCTCCTGTTCCACCAGCTGGGCAGCAGTCTCTTCTTGCCAGCCATCACCTCAGTGGGACCGAGGAAGGGCTGAGGAGCAGGGTGTGACAGCTGGCAGCTGGGCTTGGCTGAGCTTTCTGAAGGAGGAATGCAGCACAACACCCAGGAAAAGGTCTCTGCAGGGTCTGAGTAATTTGTTTTGTAACAACAGACAGAGAAGCTGAAGCCATTGTGCCATCACGCCTTGGTACACAGTGGCAACCGCAGGAATGGAGAACTTTGCCTAAGGCTGGACAATGAACACCACTTCCTCTACTGAAAGGATGTGATATTTATAGGGCAAATACACAGCAGTTCTCTTTTATGGGAAATTCCAGGTAGAGTAGTGTCTTAGGTACACTGCTGCAACCGAATGGCTGAAGAAAATGATGACAACAGCCTTGCCCCTGCAAATGGCTATGCCACACTTGGTGGCAGGATGGAGAACACAAACCTGCCACAGCAGATGGAGTTTCCAGCCTGCAGTAGCAGGACACAGACAGGAGAGGACTCATATTATTGTTGAAAAAAATAATTTTAGTAAGAGACATGACACTGGATATGGCCTCGTTACATTTGAGTTACAGGTGTAATGCCAAGAAGTTTCATTCCATTGGCTAGAACTGAGCGTGCTGCATGGAAGAGACAGAGCCGTGCCTGGAAAACAAGGAAAAAAGTAATTTTAGGGTAGTGCTACAGAATAGGGTGTGGTTCCTGGGACAGCAGTTAGATGCCGAGGAGAGAACACTGTGTGCAGCCTGTCCCTGTGCAGTGTCCCCCACTGGGACTCAGATCTACACAAAACCTGAGTATTAAGGAACATGCCAATGCTGCTGGAATTCACACCAGCTGTGGCAGCCCACTGCACTGGGGACAGAGGGACACTTTGTCAAAGGAAGGTGGAAAGGAATGCCCAGCCCAGCCTTCGGGGCAGAGCAAGCAGAGGTGCATGAACGAGAATGCAATGACTAAAAGCTGAAAGTCTTTCACGCACCAGGGGCTAGTAGAGCCTGAGGATACCGCTGGAATCCCTCCCCTCACTGTGTCTGGGTGACAGGCTGCCAAGCAACTATGGGCTGCTTTGAAAATTTCCCTCTCCTTCGTCAATGTCTGGCTGTTACACAGCTGGCTGTTTGGGAAGGGCTCTATCAAGCTTGCTCCAAAAATCATAGCTCTTGAAAGCTGTCACAGTGCAAGATGCTTAAAAATATTTTTATTTACAGTATAAGGAATGGAAGTTTTCCTTGAAGTTTGATGTAGTCAAAGGAATGAATGCCTACAGTATCTAAGCTCAAACACAGACTGCAGCTTCACCAACTCCACTGAATGTTTTCCCCCACAGCACAGATCAACACTTAAATGTTATTTCCTACCAAAATCAAATAGGTAGTTCCTTTTGAAATACATGAAAGAAAATAAGAGAGGCAATGTAATTAGTATATAATTTACCAAGTCCTTAGGGGGTCAAACATTGCCTGGGAGATCAGGAAAAAGAATTTGCATTTATTTGGAATGTCACATTAACAGTTGTCAGCCTCTGGACAACTTGGGATATGTAGGTGGCAAGAGGGAGGAGACAGATTCAGTTCTCTCCTAATTCTTTATCTTCCCACATAACCACTAAAGGAAACCATCAAAAGTCAATGAGCAAGCTAAATGCTCAAATGTTTACTCTTAAAACATTTAGAAGGAAAGGTGATGAGAAGGTGTTTGACTGGGTCTGGAACAGTTGTCCTTAGAGAATGTTGTATTTTTGGCTGATCAAGCGGAGCAGCCCTTTCCGGCAGGCACAGCTGTGAACAGCAATCCCTGCTTTCCCAAAGCGGTTCTGCCCTGGGAGAGCCTGGCTGCTGGCTCTTCCGCCTGTGGGCTTGTATTCCCCCCGAGTAATTGACACAGCCGGGCTGGCAAAGCCCCGATAGATCCTTCCTCGGGCCGCCCCCCGGGCTCCACCCCAACCCCGCTGTGCCGCACCTGTGCCACGTCGGGGGCGCTGCCTTTCACGGGGAGGGTTTTGTGTGCCACGGCTGCCAGATGGCTGAAAGGGAAAACACGGGAGAACGGTGAGGAGGAGCAAGTCACTTGACAAACTCAGCAGCACTGTGTGCTACAGAAAGCAGCAGAACTGGAAGAGCCACTCACAACTGCAGCATGCCACAGGCGCTTTTCTAACAGCCTCTTCACCCGGCTGAAGGAGGGCATGGTTTTCTGTAGCCTGCATGGCATTGATGGCATGCCCTGACAACTTAATTCTCCTAAAATAACCCCAAAATAATCAACCTGCTTCACACATATCTTCCCACTCCCTGCCCTCCATCCCCCCAAAATCCCCACAGAATAGTCTCAAGACTGCTCTGGGAAGATCCTTGAGAACCTACCCTATCATTCCCAAGATGCACGAGTTCTTTACACTGTTTTCTTAACTTGTTAAAGCCTTCCCCATACACAGGCTCTACAGCTTCCCCACCAAGCCTACACCAGCATTTCATGGTGCTGTCCAATCCCTCTGGGAATCAGAAACACAATATGACTTACACTAGTAACAAGCTTTGTTCATGGGCTGAGACAGTGGTTAAAAGCAGCTTGGAATAAAATTTCCTAGCTGAAATCTCATCCTTAAGACATCATTAGTCCAGCATGATTTTGGGTTCAAATATTGGGATTCAGCCAAATTATTATTTTTTCTTAAAAGCTGTTAAGTATCTCAGGAGGGTCCTGGCTCCAGCCTTAATCTCAATGATTTATTACATTATTTGCTATCCTAATTTATGTATTTCCTGCTTCAGGGAAACTATGCCACAAATTTGCATCTTCCCACTATTTTTACTCTTCAAAGCAGTGCAGATGTGAGGGCTGCAGAGCCAGCTCAGGAGACCTGTCCTCACTGGAGACATGGCCAGTATCAGCAAACACCTTACCTCAGTGTGAGGAGGTAGCTGACAATGTGCTTGGGTTGCAGATCCTGAGAAGATCTATACAGGACCTCGTCGTACCTGTGAAGGAAGGAAAGGACTGTTTGGTTCTGAAGTGGTACAAGGTGTACTCAGAAGGCTCATCAGACTTGCTTAAGTCAGAACAAGCACCCAACCACAGCTGTAGAATTAGCAAAACTAATCTTCTGAAGCAGACCTAATCCATGTCATTAGCACACAATAGATTATTCCTTCCTTGCTCACTTATTATTGAAGGAGATTGCTTCTGCTCTTCATCATGCAAACAGCTCAGGGAGGCAGGCTACAGCAAAGAGAACACAAGAGCTGTATATGTTCCTGGAACATTATGTCTGGTTTTATATCTCAACACTAACTGTACATTTCTAGGAGCAAAAAACATGTGTTAAATAACCAAGGAAGTCAAAATAATCCCTTTGAGGACTTTGCCTTTAGTAAATGCAGCTTAGAATTTTAAGTAGATAAAAGGAATCTTGCAACATTAGAAAAAGACAAATTCTGGAATACAGAATCACACAGAATGGTTCAAGTTGGAAGAGACCACAGTGGGTGATCTGGTCCAACCTACCTGCTCAAGCAGGGTCATCCTACATGACTTACACAATACACTTGACTTTGTAAGACAGTATTAAACAGGGTAGTACAGTCATGACAGCTGTGGTTTTTTCTTCATGTGTTTCGCTATCCCCTTTTCAAAGCCTGCAAGAAGGTGCCAACACCTACAGGGCTGAAGAGATTTCAAATTCAAAGTAGGGACTGGACTTCCTGATCTCTGCTCAGCTCCCAGGCCCATCCCTGCCAGCATGTCCAAGCTGAACTGCCGTGGAATCTTCCATTCTAATTCAAGCTGCAGAACTGGGGAGCACACGGTGATAACAGCTCAGCAGTCATGTCAGAGTATAAAAAAATCCCAAGGAACAGCTCACATGTTTTCTGTGAAATACAATGGCACTGCATAAATAAGACACTACTGGTTTTGCTGAGAGCTGGCTGGTCCTGCTGCTGCTCAAGAGAGCAGCAAATGATGGACTGCAGGCAGACCTCTGGAGGCAATTACAGGTAATGGTAGGGCTCTGCAGACCACACATGCATGTCAAAGGACCCACCTGGAGCACTGGCATGACTTTTGAAAGTCCTAATTGTATTCAGGTGGCCTCAGGAAGGTCTTAATATGGTCAAAAAAGTCTTTTCTGGCACTCTACAGTGTGCAATGCAGCATATAGGAATTCTCAGTAGGAATTCCGAAAGCTTTGGTCATTTCTGACTCCATCACAGGCTGCACAACATGGAGAACTCCCTTGTCTCCATAGTTTAATTACACATCTATGAAGTAATGAAAACAGAAACTGCTCAACTTAAAGACTGAATTAATGAAGAACACCACTGTTATTAACAGGTACCAGTTGTGCATTCAGTAGCTCTGCAGGATGCTGAGCTCCCAAATGTGCATACACATACTCCATGTTCCTCACCACCTCTTTCTTTTTCACATGACAAAAACAGAACAAGAGGGACCAAACAAATCTGCAGCTAATATTTATAGAGAGCTGAGCACACTTTTGTGAAGGTAAGAAATAATTAGGAGGCTCATGTACACGGAGTATGTTCCAAATACTGCTTTTTCCATCTTGAACAACTGCTTGTTCATGGCTTCTAAAGCCATGAACATTTCAAATATTGCAATCCATGTGGCACAAAAGGCAAGTCACTGCTTCAAACAAGACATTTTTTCTTATGATCATGCAGTCTGTGTCCTCTCAATAGATCAGTGGCATATCCAGATATTTATTTTAAGGGAAATGGTATTTAGAAGGAAAACTAGACAAACCTGAGAAGATGCTGAAGAACAGAGATGGCATCTGGCTCTTGCAAGCATGACACATTCACATCAGTTAGCTCTGCATTCCCATGCATCTGTTCTAAACTAAAACATAAGAATGGAAAACAAATGTTGGATGAAAACCACCTCTTAGCAATGCTGAACAAAAAAAACCCACAGTAATCTGTGTTTTTAAGAAAACAGGGTAGGCTCTGCTCAAGCTGAATGGAACACTGAAATAAGACTAGCTGACTTCAACCTAAGATTAAAGAGAAAAAAAAAAAAAAAGTGTGTTGACCATTCAATTATCAACAGTATTAGAGATATGCATGGACAACAGGTCCAGAAGCTAAAAGGACTAGGGAGGTAGACAATCCCCCACTCATGGTACTCTGGAACCACCAATACCTACATGACAAGGGAGTACAAGAAGAACAGACCAGAGAAAGGGATCAGGCTTTCATGTTCTCTCTGAACACTATGTCCTGCTACCACTGCCTCACAACATCAGGCTGCTTCACACCTTTGGCCTCACCCAGGAAGAAATCTTACATGAAAACACATACTGAGGTCTGCTCTGGCAGTTCAGTATAATTGACAAAACTGTTCAAACTGGACTCTTCTGAAACTCTTTAAAAAAATAATTAAACATGTCAAGTGTTTGACCAGAGTCAACAGGAAGGGACCTCCTTTTAATCTTGGCTATCAAGAGTGGGAAATTATGTTAAAAATAAGTAATTAGTTACTGTGGGTAGCCAAAACATCCAAGTTCTTTGATGTCGTGTGTTTTACAAGTATGGGCATTTTGGCTTTTACATCAGTTTCCTTAGCTCTTGGCAACCATTCCTCATCAGTGACACCAACCACAGAGAAGCTGTTCCTAGAACTGAGAAACTACATGAACAGTTAGTTCAGTTCCATGGAAATGAGGCAGAAAATTAATTTTAATTGGCCTGCTCTTCTGAAAAGTCTCAATGATTTCTATCTTAAACTCACACTTTCACAGAAAAAGTGAACATGTGTCATATTTAAGGAGTTAGCACAACTACTTAGCAAAGCAGTTAGTTAATAAGGTTAAAATTCACGTCAGACTGTGGTGTGCAGAAATGCTCCTCTTACCTATGGAGTCTGGCATAGGTGTACTGCAAGAACACACCTGTATCCCCCCGACTTTGGAGAGCTCGATCCCAGCTAAACTGGTAATCAGATGACAGAAGGCCCCGGAAGTCCTGGAACAATTAGTTGATGTCACCCAGACATGGCTCTTCATCTCAATTTGCAACTTCTCACAGACAATGCAGGCACCTGGTGAGGCAGCTCAGACTCACCTGAATTATGAGTGCTGCAAGACCAACCTTCTCTGCTGTCTCCACAGGATCTTGGATCTCTTTGGTTGCTGAAGAGAAACAGAAAAACATCATTAAGTCTGCAGTACCATACTGACTCCTGCTCACACTTAGAGATGCCAATAAAAGAGCAGATCTTCCACAACTGTAAACTAGCAATATGGAAATTGTCAGGATGCATGCAGCAAGGAGTCCAGGATATAAATCTTTATTAAAAGTTGAAAACAGCTGTTTCACAAGGGCTTTTTCCCACTTCCCCTTGTATGTGTAGCACAGATTTTGAGGTGAGAGGGTCCATTATGACAGACTATGCAGGCTACACTGAATTCCTTTTCACAATTATGACAGTCAATCTCCAAGATCAGGGAAATACAGATTTTGTTGAAAACTGATAAAAATCTCCAAGTGATACAAGATGCATAAACAATGTTCCAATGGCTAATAGACCATTTGGATGTACATTTAGGGAGTATTTACACCATACACTGTAAATATCTAAACTGACTATACTGAGGGAATCTGAACTGAGAGAATCACAGAATGCTTTCGGTTGGGAGACCTTTAAAGACCATCCAGTCCAAACCCCCTTCCACGTGCAGGGACACCACCTCCTTGTTTATTTTACAAGGAAAAAAATCTGTTTCAAAAAAGCTGAGGCAGAGCAAGGAAGATGCATACTACTTAAGCTGATCAGATCAGTGACTCAATCCAGCACCTAACTCCAGAGAGCACAAGAGGGGGCAGCATTTCACTGGGAATTGCTGGATCTGTACTGCATCAGGAGGAAACCATCCTGGAGCCACAGCCCAGTGAGGCACAGGGAAACCCCTTCCCCCTTCAGCACAATCTGGGGCAGAGCAGTGACCTCCAGGGCACTTGGAACAGCCACGAGGTTGGCAGGCAAGCCAGGGTTACTCTTGCCAGATAAAATTGTCAGAGCTATAAATCCTTTGGATGAAATCTGACTGATCCCTGAACTCCAGCCCCTAATCTACTACTGACTAATTTGTCCCTCCAGAAAAAAACAATTGTTGTCCCCAAAAGGCAGTTACTGTCTTCTCAGTGCGCGACAAAATAGTTTCACTGAATGTTAGAGTTTGCAAATCTGTAATTTAGGAGAGTTCACAGAGTTGCAAAGAATTATTGTAATGGTTTATATTATGGTTGGTACAAAAAGAAAGAAAAAGAGCATATTACTGTCATTAGTGCAATACAGGGAGAAGTGAAGGGTGGAAAAGATGACACAATGTGATCAACACAGAACATCAAAAGAAGCTAGTAAGACCTGAAATAGCTAACTTTTTGTGGAAGTCATGTTTTGTAACATCCTTGAGCGAACTTCATTTAAAACATCTTCCAGAAAAATTACTTCTCCTCTCCGAGTCTTCATGCCTTGAACTAGACCAAAAGACACATGCTGGCACCTGTGTTGAGAAGCAGCAGGACCAAAATTATATTTCAATCAAGAGCAATGTCTGCAGTGTTTTTTCAGAGCTGGATTCTCTACCAGGAAACAGCAATAACAGCTGAATAAATAACACTCCAACGTGGGAAGCTTGGAGATATAATCAGTAACTCTCATTTCAGCAACCAAGCTCTGTATTTATTGTATAATGGGAAAATTATGATCAGAGTTATGATAGCCTGGTCATTTGTGTGCTCTCAGGAATCTCTTGCTACTAGCGTTAGTACAGAGGCCTCAATGTAATAATTTGCAATAAATTGAGGAGAGGCAGGATGTAGACAGATCAAATTACTGTGGCAACAGAGATCTCTTAATATAATTAGAAAAAGAGTCATAATAATTCTTTTGTGGCCACATTAAACTAACAGTATAATTAATAATTGCTAATAATAAAGTATTCACTGTTTCTGCTCATAATATTCCAAGGCATTATTCTTGATCCAGAATCTAGGGTAATTTTAGCACAACTAAGTACTGTGAAAGGAGGCAGGTTGGTATTCCTGAAGGCCAAAACCCTATATTTAACCACAAAAGACATGCAGTCTGGCAGAGAGGAATATGATTTAGTCTGGAGATCCATTACTGACCTTTGCTCAGATTGCTAACAAGATTGGTAATTACAATGAATAACAACAGGGATACACTTCCCTGCAATAGATACTTCAAGCCTGATTCAAACTCAGATTCTGATCTCTGCTAAAATAAAATACTTTAAGAGGTAATAATTTAATATGTGACCACACAATATCCCAGAAGCTATGCCACAAAGTCTCTTAAAAATTATTTCCCTTTTTCACATCAGGCAGTTATGAAAAACCTGTTAAATGAGAGACAGGGCTGTTTTTCACATCCTAAACATGCAGCAATGACTCCATCCACAAATAAATCAGACCAGCAGGAGCGGACACACAGAATGAAAAGGCTGCTGATAAGGACCTGAGGCCCACATTGCACATAATTCTAAGGATTTGTTTCTCTGTTGGACTAGTACTAGTGGGGTTCTATAGACCAAATGTCTGCTTGTACTCCGGAGTCCATTACTTGCACAACAGCATTACATCTTGTAGCTTAGTTTCATCCAAAATGTCTACATGATGTGTGCTATAGCATGGTGGTGGATGGACACCAGCAGGAGATTCTCCTCAAAAGAGCACTTGACTGAAATTCTAATGTACATATTATATACATTCTTGAGGAAAAAGAAATTAACCACCAAAACCAGTATATAATTAGGATTTTTAAGTACATACCTTTCTGCCCAGTCATAACCCATGAGCTTCAGTATTTGGAATAAATGTTGAAAGTGATTACTTTGGCTTTTATCTGTCTAAGGAATAGAATTGATGCATATCAGAAAACATTACAAGTCTGATAAGAAGTAGCTTTTAACACAATATCACAGTGCCAGTAAGTAATTTCAAGCAAAATCAAGACCCATGAAGACAAGCAAGACTTGTGACAGCTGGAATCTATGGCAATGGGATTTTGAGTTATGTTGGAAAAAAAATTCCACCTTTTCAGAAATGAGTATTCTCAGGTCATGAAGGCAAAGACATGAAGTGCAAGGAAACCTTAATATTCTTTAGTTTCTCATGATCTGAAAGCTACCCATCAAACAAAACATCTGTTTTCACTTCAGAGCCTTGCCACTCTTGTTATACCCCTGGGTTATATCACCGAACTCCAAGGGTCCTTTGGCTTAGAAACAGAACATGTCTTTGGCTGTCTGCCTCCAGAACCCACTAGCTTCTATTGTCTCCAGCATGATTTGTAGTTTTACATCATAAGGCAGGTAGATAATTCAAAAAAATGTATAAATTACCACAATTTCATAACCATGATGCACCTTGTGTTCTCTTCCACATTCAGTTACACTCTCCTACAAACTGAAGTTGCTTCTGACTGTATGTTATGTTTAACAACAATCTTCACATGTGTTTCTAGCTACAGCAGTTGCCATGAGGTTCATTTTCCTACCTAGTTGTTTCAACTAGCTCACTCAGACTTTTTTATTCCTCCTTAAAAAACAGTGCAGAGATGACCTATTCCTATTAGAACCTATAACCTATTCACTATTTCCTCATTTGTTTGCTGTTCTGGGACAAGTAGTGAAATGCTTATCTTGTGTCCCTTCTCAGCTACCACCGTATGAAGCACCTGCCTCCTCTCTCCTAGCTCCTCTTAACCTGCTCTGCTCCTGGAATCACCTCTTTGTCCTGACTCACAAGCAAGGCTGATGAAAGGACAGCAGTGGCTGGTGCTTCAAACAAGGCCTTCCAAGTCCTTTTCCATGCACCTTGCAGATGAGGTGCATCTCTGCACAAAGCCAGACCTCTCTCATTAGGTGGCTGGCTTTAAGGTAGAAGTCTGAGAGCATGGATTGTACTTAATTCTTCATATCTAAAAGCATTTTCATCTCCTTCTTGAGTGCAACATTCAATGGAATCTTAGTACCTCTTTAGTAACATGCCACACATTTTAAGATGTTTTGAATATTTTGCTTGTACCACTGCCTTTTTATGAAATAAGTAGGATTTTTTAAAAACCTAAATTGGTGAATGCACCGATTTACAGCATTACAAGTAGTAAACAAATTTAATGTTCTCTTAAACAAGTTGATCTGATGAAAATAAGATGATCTTGTGAAATAAGGCTCTAGAGTCTCTAAAAAAATTTCTTGTAACAAGATTAGCATTCTGAAATACATTTGTATTTAATTATTAAAGACTAAAATCATTAGCATACTCAGTTAATCCCATGAAGTCCTCCTGCCTCTGGTAACAGAGTAACTAACTCACTACTAACACTCACTACAAAGCTGTGCCATAAAACAGCAGCAAAGCTCAGCAAGGCTGGCAGTACCCTCACCAGGCTGTCTGTCCCACAAGAGTCTCCTAAGACTGGTTCCACTCTTTTATGACCCACTTTCTCAGCCCTCAGAAACTCAAAAATTATAAAAATACTAACCATGTCCTCTGAAAACCATACAACCTGAGCAAGGCTGAGAGGAGGACAGGCTAATCTGTCATTTCCCTCTTGAATGAGACATTGGCTATGATGGACATGTCAATCACATCACAATCTGGCTGTGCTGTGTATCTCTTTGGACTCGGAGACCAGGGAGGCCCAGGCAAGGAATTAAACAGTGACTGGAGTTCAGCTACAGCAGCAGTCTGCTCAAGACTCTTGCTCCTATGCTTGCTGACACCATTAGCTGAAAGTTCAGCTAACATCTTGATTTGTGCAAAGTGGACACTCAATTACTCTTTTTTCTAATTGTTCCTTCTCCCTTGGTCCCTGCTACCTTCTGGAACATCAAACACAAGTAATTGCCCACCCACATGAACCAGACAGGAAGCATCCTTAACATCTAAAGCATTGTAGTTTCACAGTTATACTGCCCTTTGAGGCCAATAAACTCACTGTTCCAGCCAGCAGGTGCAAAAAAGCTCCCACCAAAATCACACAATTCCCACCCAGAATAACCAAAAAGTCTCTGTTCTATGACAACATGTAAGAATGGCAAGCTACAGGAAACTTCCTGAAGACTGAAGCTGAAAGAAGTAATGTGGTTTAACTAGAAGTTGCACTTTAAACTGTGTATTTAATGTTTTGCTTACTGATCTCTCTCCCTGCATCTTGTTATGTGTCACATTATATTGACTTTTGAAAAAGCTGTACAGAGAAGGTACAGGGACATTACCAAACATGACCACATACAAATTTTTTTCAACATGTTACTAATTCTGGATTTCATATAAAAGAACACGGCTTTCATAATTTTTCCCCTAAATATGAGAAAAAGAAAACTTAAAAGCATCACATGGTATTTTCTTGCTAATATGAGATCAAAAAACAGTTTCAGACAAGTAAGGAGACAGTCCTGCTATTCATATCCATTATTGATACTGCTAGAATTGTGAAAAAACAAAATAACAAAACCAATAAATATAAAACGACTCCCTATCTACAATTGTTTCATTCTGATTGATTAAGTAGTATGTGCAATTTCTATGTAATGAAACTAAGGCATTGTTCAAAGCCATAAAAATGTACATTTCAGATAAGATATCAGGACTTCAGAGTAGACTTAGATTTATTTTAGACCATGAATTTCTAAATTAACATTTTAAAACCCTTTATAATAGTAACAGCTTTTTCTGATTTGTTTAATTATTAGAATTTCTAAAAAGAAAATAAAATGTCAAATCAAGTAAGATTTCCTTTTAAACTAATTGCAATGAGTAGAGAATAACTCCAGAGCTAATTTTCATAAAATCATACAAAAAGGATTGGAAGGCACCTTAGATCATCTTGTTCCAACCCCCCTGCTGTGGGAAAGGACATCTTCCACTGTACCACCTTGCTCAGAGCACCATCCAACCTGGCCCTGAACACTTCCAGGGATGAGGCATCCACAGCTTCTCTGGGCAACCTATTCCCGTGCCTCAGCACCCTCAGAGTGACAAATCTTCTTCTAGTATCTAATCTAAACTTATTTTCTTTCAGTTTAAAGGTATTTTTCAACCATTCTGGGGGTCATGCACTGAAACAGAACAAAGAAACACTGCCACACAGAGGCACAGCTGCTCGGCAGTAAGGGTATCCATTTTACTGCCAAAAGTACTGTGTGTCAAAGTCATATTGCAAGCCACAGGCCCCTGGGTTACTAGAGAGACTCAGCACCAAAGTGTGTGCTGAATCTAGAATTACTTACCACATAAATCATGGTATCCCAGCTGTGCTTATTCATTCTGTCTATAGCAGCAGCAAGATCTCTGAAAGAGATAATGAGAAACTATTTGGACTTTCAAACATACCTCACTACTAGCCTCTTAGAAAAATAACCCGCTCTTTATGGAGTGGAGAAGACTTCCTAAAGAGAGGGATCCATGTATGCCTTACACATAAAAAAAGACATGTATACTTTTGCTGATGACACATCTGAAATGATTTTTTTAAACCACTACCTAAGAAAGTTGCTGAGGAAACTGTTCTTTGGTGCAGAGCAGGTCCAGTGTCTGTCTGCCTGATGGGACCTGAGAGGAACAATCCCTTCCTGGAAAACTAACCCATGTTCAGCCTTAGCTTAAATGGTACCAAGCTCATCTACAAACAAGCACGCAGGACTGTCAAGGAGAACCATCAGCCTTGTATTCCAATCTGAAAAAAGCATTTGCAGTTGCACAAGACTTGTTATGGAACGCTGAGGGGAGATAAGAAAAAAGAAGATAACAGGGATGGGTGGCTTGTAAGTTGATTGCTGGTTATATGTTTGTGTCATTGTCCTGCACCTCATCAGCACAGTCTGTCCCATCTTCCCATGAAATTCCATTTCAAACTCTCCTGGGTGAGGGGGCTCTCTCTTCTGTGTGCACATGTGTTTGGAGTTTCAGTAGCTGCAGCTGAGGACTACAGCTCATGCAGGCCATGCATCTATGGTATCTGAGACTAAGGGGACTGGACATAAGTGAAATGAAATTATAACAGCTGGAGCCTGACCAGGGGTCACAAGGTGTCTCAGCCAACAGCTGGAGTGAGGGCACACGCATCCTCCTATGACTGGCAGCAAATATCAAGCTGAATAGCCAAGCAAGTAGGCAAAGTATCCTGGGAAGTCTCCAGATGTGCCTGCAGAGATGAGGCACCCAGAGGAGTCTGTACTGTTGGCATCAGAGGGTCCAGGCCAGTTGCTGAAGAGACCACAGGGACCTCCAGCTACTGGAGGCCTTCATTGTGCATGTACAATACATATGTATATTGATTAAATTATTAAATAATACCCACATAATGCAAGTATATCTATCACAATATATATCATATACACGTACATCTATTTCTTCACAGAAACAGATACTCATCCTAATCATCCAGAGGGAAACAAAATGCCAGCTGTGCTGAGTGGTTTCAGGCCTGAGTGTGAGGCCTGTTGAGATCAGGTGCTCCTGCTTACTCCCGGCTGACCTGGGCATGGAGCTGTGGCATCTTTGTCTCCATTTGGCTAAAGGATTCAGCAACTCCCTAATGTACAGGATTGACTGCAGCATCTCTCTAATACCCTTGGCTTTGAAAAGCTGTACAGAGTTTACCCTGAGGGCTAGACACTAGATTTATTTACATTCCTGGCACAAAGAAACTGTTAAGGCTTCCATATTAAAATACCCAAGAGGAATTTTAGGATACTGATGAGATGGCTGAAAAACAGCAATAAAATTGATGTTACAGTGCTGATGGTCCACTGAGCCAATGAAGACAAGGCTAAACAAGCAATTTTTTCCTGTACCACACCATCAATAAACATTTTAAGCAAAGGTCTTTTTAAGACCTTAATTATTTGGCAACTGTTTATTAGATCCAGAGATTCCAGCTTTGTTTTCAAAGTTAGTAGATGGAGAAAGTATTATGATTTATGCAAAGGGGAGATTTACTAATATTACTTAGGGACGGGGAAAGTATTTAAAAGCCATTTTCATCCCATCATAGTTACACTGCTAGTTTCACTTACAAATAGCCTAGAAATAAAAATCTTCAAAATCTATGCCATCAGTTATCAATGTGCTCATGTTCAAAAATTGCCTGGCAAAATGACTGGCAATGAGCACAGATGGGCTTACTTGCCTTGTTATATAAAGAGATGTTCCATCACTGCGCATGACGGTGGAAAATGTTGAGAGGTCTTTTTTCTCCGAGAGATCCACAATTCCTGTCCCTTTTCTGTAAGGTGAGGGAAAGTACTGATGTCACTGCAGGCTATTACACAGGTAAGTTCAGGTAAGACTCCGAGCCAAAACCAAGGCCTCTTGCCACAAGCCCCCTTCCCTCCAGACAGTCTCGTTCTTTTTCTTTGAATGACCATCTCCTTAGGTCTTTTTGAAGACTGTTCCTGTAAGTTTGCTGTCACCACTGCTAATGCCAGAGAGCAGCCTGCCCATGATTACATGATTACAACTTCCATCCCAGTTCAGCCAGGCACCTCTTTCATCAAGGCAAGGATCTCATCTAATTCTGCTCATTAAATGGCATACAGAGCTACCAAACTAATCAACAGCCTAAAACACCATTAGGACTTGAACACTGTCATTGTACCAAATTTGTCAAGGCCAGTCTTCTGTGTTAGTCACAGAAAAGGAAAATGTAAATTTTAGCTGCAACTGCACAAATCCTGATGGTCTTCTACAAGAACAGCTACCAAAACCATGTAAAGAAAATTCTTCCCCTCAGACTATGTACAAACCACTCATCTTATCTTGTTTAAAGTGCAACTGAGATGTTAAATAAAGTGCACCAACAGATTGAATGAGTTCATACATTGTTTTCTGAAGGAGTCCTTTATCTTCCAACATCTTCAGAACTTCCTGGGCCTTCTCTTGGTAAAATGACTCTCCAGAATATTCATCAAAGTGCACTCCTAGACGCTGAAAAGTTACAAGAATATCAAAGACGGGTAATATCATTAAGATCAAGGCTAACCATTTTTCTTCAAATTAGTCAGATGATAGGTCACAGATCAGATACAGTGCAAAGATTAATGTTATTCCAGGAAATGTCCCTTCACTGTTAAAAGGAAAGGATGCTTGGATTTTGATTTAATTGATTTCTGCATTAAAATGAATCTCTCCCTGAGGTGCATATGGTGTTCAATGTAACATTCATGAGAAATCAGTAACATTCATGAGCAATTCATGAGAATTGCTGGTTAGAGCAATTCACACAATTCTGAGGCAAGTCTCTTCCTTGCTGTGCCGGAGGTGAAACCAGTGGGCTGCAGAGGAGCTACCTGGACATGAAACCAACCCTATTTTACAAGGATGCTAAAAGGAATTTTAAAAAGTAAAAGCTGCTCACAAACACTGCTGAGCATACAGGAATTAAGGCTGAGGGTACATTCAGAAGAGACAAAGATGACCTTAACTGTCAAACCTAGTCAGTTCATCAGTTCAATAGTTTTTAGTTCAAATGACATTGGGAGAGGAAGATCTAGCTGCACATCATCATGTGATCAATGATGGGTGACTTTCAAGATGCAGCTGCATACACAGCCCAGTACCTAATTACCTTCAGAGGTCAGCTTTCCACAAGCATTATCAAGTGTCTCACTGAGGAGATCCTTAAGTTAAGAGTACTTTCTTGGCTGCAGTGACATGTTTCAGGGAAGAAGTTAAAGCACAGCCAAGTAATCTGGATTATAAACAGTTTCAAAATTTTTAAGGGTAATTTTTAGGTCAGTAGCACGAACATGTCCCATGAAACAGTGGACAGTGGCTCCACTCATGAGATCACAGTGTGCAACAGACAGCTGTGTATTAGCTCAACTCCACCTGCAAGGAACTCCTGCTGCTGTAATGTCTTACCAAATTTAATATGCAACATTACAACATTAGATCAAAAATGTGAAAACAGAGACATCTTCTAATAAAATTTATTACATGGAAACTTTTAAATTCGGTGGGTTGTTGCTGATTTCAAAGATAAAGCAAAACCAAGCAATATTTATTCAACATGGATCTGCCTTGCTGCTTTGCACCACACTGAGCTTCAGGACTTCTGAGAAGGGAGAATTAGTCTAAAGGACATTTACCTGGACACTATTAAATAAAATGTATCTAGCACATCAGCAACTGTTCTGACAACTTGCTTGGATGAGAAATCAACTACTGTGCTTCTTCCAAGCAGAATGAGGCTCAGCCTGGCATACTGAGAAAGAGCTTCCCCACAACATTCTAAAGTTTATGGGAAAGGCAATGAACCGGTAACATTAGAGCAGTGATCTAATGTTAGATTAGATCCCAAGTGAGTCCACTGCTTGGCAGCCTCCTACATGAAAAGGTGCCATGCACTGTTAATTATGTTGATGAAGTAATAGAGAAAGAGATCATTTTACCACAGAAAAAACATTTGGATGATTTGTACCTTATAAATCCTGATGTATTCCTCAATACTGAGGTCTCTAAATTGTTTCCAAATTGACAATGTCTGCTCATCATGTTCCTCCAGTTTTCTGAAGAAATCCTTAGCCAACTTTTTTATGTTTTCATCTTCTGCTGCCTGGTTAATCTGCACATACACCTAAAATTTGACACCGAAAATGTTGAAGCGGTATAATCCTCTCTTCCAATAAAAACAGCTCTACAAGAACAATATAAATGCATTTAAAGTTGACATTTTTAACATCAAAATTTTGAAAGACTTGTTAAAGCAACACATTCCCAATTTAAATAAAAAATGTATAGCCTAAAGTCCAACATGAAAATGTGCAGCTTATCTTGAAAGAAGACTAATGGCCTAATTCCTTACTGCTGTCATTATCATTCTCTTCACAACCTTGAAACAACTGCAGCAGCAAAATATGGAAGAATTAATTTATGCATGGAAGGGAACCTATATAAAGGACTTTTAAACCACAGACACGTCTTCAGAGGACCAAAAAAATCAACATTTATGGCAACTGCACTGCCTAAAATTGAGATAGCAGTTGAAGCAGCAAATTTTTGATAGACTCAGGCTTATATTCATAGGAAAGACTGATTTCACACACCAGCACAAAAAGCATCAATTCGAAACACATCTCAGTTTTTGAAACAGGCAGGCATACAGCTGAACAAACACTTAAAATCTGGGAATAACTGAGAAACTAATTTTGTCTCAAATAACTACTGTTTTAGAATCTTTTGCATTTTTACTGAATAGTGTTCTCTACATTTAAAGGCAATTTTTAAGATCATAAAGCCTACATGCTACTGCAATAGCTGGTATTTTGAAGCTTTAGTGCAAAATTCAAGCATAAAAATTTAAATTCTAAGAGCAGACTGAAATCATAAATAAAAACTAAGTAATATACGTTGATGCACAACCCCAAAAATATGACTGCTTCTTGTTTTCTCTTTAAATCAGTCCTACAGCTCTAAAACACTTCAGTGCTGAGACTATCAATTTAAATCCACAGGAGTCAGGGATGAAGGAACAAGCGAATAAAGTTTACCTGTGTCAAAGAAGCTGGTGAGCTCAGAAGGAGTTACCCTGCCACATAAACAATCTGACTGACATGCATGCAGCTGCTGAGTACCCAAGTATGCAAACACAGTTTGTTCCTTTGCCACAAGACAGATTTGTACAGAACAGCTATGCTGTGGCACACCGCCTGAACACCAGCATTAGCCACAGCTCCCACAGGTCCCATATCCAGCCCCGAGGAGGAAGCACAGCTCAGCTCTGTGGCAAGAGAACACCTGAGAGTGTCACACAAGAAATCTGACTGACTAAACCCCATTAACATGTAAGATCTTTTAGAGGATGAGGGCTTGAACATTAGCCATGCAGGGATATTGCCCACCCCTCCTCATGGTTATTGGGTCTGTGCAGGTCAGTACATAAATCCTTCATGTGTATTGTATCTGTATCACACACAAAGACCACTTAGAAGTACCAAAAAATCAACAAAAAGTAAATACTAACTCAAATGGTATCAGGTATATTTGAATGCAGCAAGCCAACAAACCATAACCTGTTTAATCCCGCAAAGACAAATCTAGTTGGTCTGCACTGAACTTACCTCAAAAAGGTGTTGCAAAGGACTAGATTTTAGTTTTTCTTTGTTGCCAAAGGATTGGAAACCAACACCCAATAAGCCTTGAATAACAATTACATACAGAGTTAGATGACAAACCACTGTAACATTTTGAAAGAATATAATGGTGTATGCTACAAAAAGAAAATCAAAAGCATGACCTATTATTCCACTGCATAAAGATCACCCCCTCCCCAGAAATATAACAGCTAGAAAAAATTAAGAAATACTATGTTGATTTCTCAATTCCTCATGAAAAGAATTTGTGATTCTAGACTTGTATAGACAATTATCTTTTACACAGCAACAAGATGTAAATGAGAAGCCACAAAGTGGAAACTGTCCAGCAGTTTGAACATGTTCAAAAGTGTTAATTTTGCTCCCTCCCTTATTATCATTTTAAGGATAATAAGAACTAGGATACAACACAGATTTCCTCATACCACTCATGCAATGTTTTCAAGGGAAATTTTTCCTGCCTGCCTAGAATATGTAGCTTTTTTTGAACATCCAATTTGGCTTCAGGACTTTCCAAAGCCATCTGAAAGGGAAAGAAATCCAAATCCCAATCATTTTGTCTAAATGAAAAGACCTCATAACTCCTTCAGTAATGCAGCAATATTGAACCATCAGTCTCCTAGATTATCTGAGACTGACTTTAAGGCCAGCTTATTCCTCTGAGCTGACAAGGACCAGGACTGATGTAGGAATGGTATCCCTTTGAAAAACTCTGCAACTAAACAAATAGCACTGTCTCAAGAACTTCCCTCTTAGAAACACTGAGTACAGAAGTATAGAGTAAGTAAGAAGGCATGACAGACTTAAAGAAGAACAGGTCAGGTTTTAGGAAATAAAACTAGTATTGTCTTAGTAATCCTATTGAATGGAAGTTTAGTTAAGGACAGCTTGTTCTATGAGCAATCAGAGGTGGGTTTCCTAATGATCTCTTACATATTAGTGAACCTAAGCATTCCACTATCCAATGCTGACTTCACACTCCAATCTCCAGCACAACTGTCAGTCTTTATTCAACCCAAACACATCCTTCCATGCATTTTCTGTCTTTCCCATATTTTCCCCAGACCTTGTCACACCCATGAGTTAATGGCAAGATGCAGCCCATGCTGGAACTGATCCTGACTTAAGAGGTGCTGACTGGTTAGCCAGCAGGTTAAACACAGAAGTTAACTTTCTCTCCCAGAGGTCAACACATTGTATTTCTACCCTTACTTGGCTGCCAGCTGTCATAATGCCAAAAGAAGTTAATTCTCATGGAAATATTTTTCTTGGTCAGATCCGGCTAAAGTTGCCCAATGGGTTCAAATTTATTAGGAGCAGAGTGACAGGAAGACAGATGGACAGACAGTATGACTGCATACGCTTTGTCACCTTAAGAAACCTGCCCCAAAACTGCCTAAAGGCTGAGGGTCTCTTTGCTATGTTTCAGGAAAATATGTTTTCAATTCTTATATTTTAAAGCCTCTGAGAATAGCAGCTGTAAAACCAGCTGACAGATCATTAATTACAGCACTGCTTCTGAGAAAGGACCATTACAGTAATATTGCTATGCTATATTTCTGTGAAGCACGACCATTATTTGTTATAATATATTTAAGCTGAGCCAGTCCAAATAAAGAGAGGAGTACCTACTTTGAAAAAATACTTGAACTACTAGGTCAAAAGCATGATTCTACGAGTCGTGTGCTGCACAAATGGCAGAAGTGTAAATAACAGGTACTGTGAGGGTTATACCTTCAGGAACGTTTATATTAAAATACATAAAATTATTGATATCCAGACTTCAGAGTGCTACTTAGTATCTTCAAAGGCAGACTGAATGAGGTCAGCTGAGGAGCCTTTTACCCACACAGCATTTCACTGCTTAACTGCCATTGCCACGTTCATTATACAATAGCGTAGTGATAAAATTATGTCTAAGGGGCAAACACGAATGAAACATGCAAGGATAAAAATTACTCAGTTTTTGATTAACTCATTCTGTATTCAGTTCTTATATAACAATCATAAGTGAAACAAAGCTCTGCTATAAGCTACAGTTTCATGCCATAAGCTACAGAAACATGATCAGGGAAGACAAGCTGCAGGGGATATAACTTAATAAAGGAAAGAATGTTTTATTACCACTCTCACAGTCCTGAGAATGTTATACTGCACTGTCTAAAATTCAGAAACTTAGTTTACAAGGACAACAGGTAGAACTGAATGTACTTTAGTTATTTACACTTACAAATTAATATAAAAATGGAGTGAAAGTAGGGTATTGACTTTAAATTTTTAACCCAGCTCTGTTCATAAAATTGATTCCTTGATGTGCCCAAAATCAGCAGTACCACTGAAACTGGAGGGGGCAGCATAAGGGCTGGAATAAGCAAAAGTGACCACTTGACAGACATTGCACTTTGTGTTTGCCATTTAAACATAAATAAATGGGCAGTTTCCAGAGCCTACTGCAAAAGAACTGGGGATTTTTATAGCTTTCAGAGGTGTACCAGCTTTCAAGAATGAGGAAGTGGGCATGATTGCCTTTTTTTAAATGCCTAAAAATATGCTAGAACCAGCTTTTTTTGCGGAATTAGAAAAGGAGAAGAGACTATAGATCAATATAAAATGCAAGATTAACAACAGAAGTCAACAAAGTTGTCAATGCTATGGATGGGTCAGCTGCCATCAGAGGGATAGCTATAGATCCAGCAATGGGACATAAATGATCTCCAGTGTGGCAATAAATATCAAGCCAAGCATCCTCAGGCTGCACTTGGAGAGGACTTTTCACTCCCCACTGATCTGATGATTTCAGAAGAGATGGGGGTGCCTATGTATACTGGATTGACAGTCTTCCAGTCCCTATTCACCTACACATTCTCCATCTACACACCTCTCTTCTGCTACACTTTAAGGGGAAACTGAACATTTTGGGGAAAATGTAGGGATATCTCTAAAGATATCTCTCTGGGCCCCAATGTGCAAAATAATGTTATTATGGAAATTAATTACCCTCTATGAATAATGAGAAAAGGAACAACAATAAAAAACCCTGAATCAAGCAACCAAAAAACCAAAATCCAAACCTAAACCAAAACATATAACCCCCAAACTACACATTTAGTCTGAGAGAGGAGCTACTGAGGGACAGTTGTATAAAATTGCTCCTGTTATTTTTTCAGCATCAGTACAGGTCATATTGCTGATGGATCAATCTGAATTGTTTTGTTCAGATACCCCTGTGGAAATAAGATACCATTCCTTATGAGCACAGAGTGAATACAATGGGCCTAGAAAAACTGACACTGGAAACCTAGACCATACTATACAGTTGAAAAAGGCACAGCATAAAAAAATATTGAAACATACCAAACTGCATGCCCCAGTCACCGAGGTAATTTATTCTTACTACTTCATGTCCCAGAGCAACTTTGAGATTTGCTATAAAATTCCCTGGTAATGAAACAAAAATGATATTATTATTCAGTTGTAGGTAGTCTCTCATCCCTATGGAACAGTTTTCTGGTTTTGTATCACCTGTATTCAAAATGAAGAGGAAAAGCAATCAGATGGAATACTCCACAGGATTTGCTAAAACCTGACAAATGAAAGTAGCAGTAATAGTAAAAAGCAAGTTCCTTTCTGAGCAGGAAAAGAAAAGCTGTGCATCTCAACAGTGCCACGAAGTGTCTCACAACAGGGATAGAAACATACACAGGTGGATGTACGTGCACATATTGCCAAGTATGAGACCACAAAAAAAATCTTTTAGAGTAATCTTGTAGTCTCACAAATAAGTGGCATTATACATAATTCCATCACAATCAGGCACACTCGTACCAGGTTAGGCAAGCACTCAAAACTCACAAACTGCTGCTGTGATGCTAAAAAGAGAACATCAAGTCCTGAATCTCTATAGACTGTTGGAGCAGTTCTGAGCTCTACACTTAAACTATGCTCCAAACTTGTCATGTCATGCAAGGACATATAAATAAGTTCCAGATGCTCTTACAACAAAACCCCTTCATCTCTCCCCTGAGCTCAGTTATAGCCTTAGAATTACAAAGAAGAAACAACCACATCCCTTCCTCTATTTTCCTGTGCTTCAAGGGTACAATTACAGTACTGTTGTAAAGGATGCAGAAAGCTCTCTTCTTGTATTGTTATAACACCACATTATAGCTTGCAATTACTTCCAATTCCATTCTCTGTAGTTAATTAATCGTCTTACTCTGGGACAAACGTTGCTCTAAAGAACTACTTCTGAAAGTGTTTTTTTTTAATGTAACAAAGGATCCAGAAATGGAATATTAAAAAAGCCCAAAATACATAATTTCACCGAACTATCTGTCATGGAAGAAGCAATTACTTTACATAATTAATAACTATACATGATTAATTAAGTATCATTAAAACCTGATACATTATTAGATACACAGATTTTGTAGGATCTTATGCTACAACCTACTAGTTTTTATTGTGAGATTAGGAAATGAGGGACAAACACAGTTTTCCATATACCATTAGAGCACAGCACAAGGAATTTATTAATTATTCTATTAGATATTACAGCAACTGTCTCAGTAGTACTGGCATAAAGTAATTAGCATATAAAAGCAAGCTTTTTGCAGGACAGCCAACAAGACATAACAATCTGAACTGCTCTGCAGTCCAGTACAAATTGCGAATTTAAAATTCAAAGGACTCTTATAACACCTCCATGAAAACTGCCTTGGGTGTCTTTGAACACCAATTCTAAGCTACTTCATTTAATATCCACAGTCATAAAACTATAATATGTGTGACTCAATAAATCTGCCAGCAACACACCACGTTCTTTTCTTCCCAGCATAATGATCAGAAAGGTTTTAATTAGCAAGTGGAGCCTGACACAGCCACTCACACCCGAGGAGGGAGATGTTAGCAGCGCTCCCATCACGTGAGGCAGGCAAAGCAGCCCTCCAGGAGCAGTGAAATGCACACTCACCTACCATGGTGGAACGCAGATGTCCTATGTGAAACTTCTTGGCAATGTTAGGGGAGCTGTAACAGATTTTAACAAATAAGGTTTGTTCAGTGGACAAAACTGCCAGATCACCAAGTTAAAAGAATCCAACTCCTATATCTAGAAGAGCTGAAATAAATGCCCTGTTTTCACTTTTCCCATCAGATTCCCTGATTAGCTTCTGTCCTAGACAGCAAGTTTTCCTATCCAACAAGCTTTCCCTCCAGTATCAGTTAACAGACAGTGTTGTGGTTAAACCATCCCACAAACCAACCCAACAACAACAACAAAATCTAACCAAAGCCCACTTGTACTGGTGACAAAGAACCAAAAATATCTTCTCACTTTTTACAAGTTTTGGACATAGGGATCATTCTCCTTATGTCTTTTTCAGAGATAAACCAGGATGAGAGGTCTTGTGTACAAGGATCAGTAACCAAAATGCCATCTTGCCAGCAAGGCCCACCCCACAAAGAAAAACAACTCTTTACATAATTATTTGCTAAGATAACAAAAAAAGAAAGTTCCTCTATGAAAATTCAACCTTCAAATTAAAGCCAAGTCTTTACTTTCCATGACTACAGAAGCCTGCAGAGGGAATATTACTCAACAAAAATATTTATACATAAAACATTTGAGTCAGCCAATTTTCATTCCATGAGTAGGAGACAATCAACAAAATCGCACTGGACAAAAATTTTGGGGGCAGCAATTAAGAAGATTTAACCAGACAAATGCCTGCCTGCTTTAACAAGTCAGGGAAGAAGGTATTAAGGAGCAAAAAGAAATTCATTCATGCCTGGAAATTCAGATTATGTTTCTTCATAACATAATAAAAAGAAGCTGTCTTAAAAACTGAATGCTATTATGCATTAAATGACAATATTTTTAATGGAGGGCTGTGTAAGGCATGAACTCCTTTAATACCAAAAACACATTCTGGGAAAAAGCCTCAAATCTCCGAATATAATTTATATTCTACTTGGTGAATATATCAGAGTATCAAATACACCTAAATATAATACTGTTTAATATGGTTTAACATCACAGGCATCACACATTACAGCAATGAATATCAACAGAAAGTATCAATCAGCAGACAAGGGACTTATCTCAAAGGACCCCTCAGATGTGCTTACCTGAACTCAATCACTGCCTTTTGTCTGGGAACTGTAGAGAAAAGTTCACTTTTTACTCCATACTCTGAGCCATCTTTCCACACCTG
The DNA here is from genome assembly GCF_048771995.1 of Taeniopygia guttata. Taxonomy (NCBI): domain Eukaryota; kingdom Metazoa; phylum Chordata; class Aves; order Passeriformes; family Estrildidae; genus Taeniopygia; species Taeniopygia guttata. The sequence continues at coordinate 37,062,149 of NC_133027.1, forward strand.
CTGCAGCACAGTCTAAAGCAAAATCAAAAAGAAAAAAAAAAACAAAAAACAACCAACCAACCAAAAATTCATACAAAAGAGTTTCATCAACAGAAAGCATCGCCAGGAAAACTGTTCACCAGCCACAAAAGAGACTGATCCCACACCCTATATTCACATTAGTAATTAGATGGCTGGTTTGCCAAGCAAACATGGTCTCATACACAGATAAAAATGCCACTAACCTTAGAAGGCTGTATCTGATCAAGTAAAAAATTTAAGAGAAATTGTAGGCAAAGTTCTGGTAAAAATTAATACTGAATTTTGGGAAAACCTTCTACTCTTTTAGTGACAAAGAAAGCAAACTCTTCCACCCTAATGTATCTAAAAAATTCTTCTTTCTCTCTCTCACCTGCAAGTCTCTAAGGCCAGTATGAATGATCTGTACTAAAATATGCCTGCTTTGAAAGTCTGGAAACAATGTAAAAACCTTAAAATATTCCTCAAGACAGTTTGTGTGAGTTTTGTCAGTAATGTGCTCATAGCACCAAGTCATCCCTACATAAACTGGGATGCACTGGATCACTACATAAACTGGCCAATGCACTACAGACCTAATCTATGAAACTGTATGAACTGGACAAGCTTCCTGAAGGTAACAGAAGCCTTTAACAAGGTGAAATAAGTGGAAATCTCACTTCATTCAGTGGAAATTTTTCTCACTCAAAAAAAATCACTTTACAGTTTTTCTGCAATGACTATTTTTTTTTAAGAAATGGCATGTGAAAAAGCCTTTAATTCTGTCCTTATTACGACACCTAAGAAGGCAAGCTAAACACATACAGAAAATTGACTTATAGACCTACTCTCTAATAGACATTGGTTTGGTTACAAGGTATACATATACTTCAGTAGGATATTGAGGAATACATTGTCCCTTTGGGATTTTTTTTCCCTTGAATTTTTTTTTTAGTGAAGTGTATAATGAAAGATCTATCAAATATTTCTATGTCAGGTAAAACCAAGAGTATTTACAAGAACAAAACTTTTGAGTTGTACACTGTAAAAACTCAAAGTAGATGTAAATAAGCCTGCATTTTAAAGCAGAAGGAGAGAGGAAAAAGAAGAGTTATTAGTGAAGAAGATTATCAGTGAAGGCAGTAAATGCATTGTTTCCTCACAAGAAGAAACTTTCTTGAGCCTCATTTCAAATTCTAAGCCTACATAACAAATCAGCAACAGGGATCCTCAGGAAAAACTTGTGAAAGACAATTTTACATAGAAAATACCTTCCTAAGACAACAGTAGGTATTCTATAGTTTTATACTGAGAAAAAATATTTTTAGCTTAAAGCATTTGAAAGACACTACTCACCTTTGCTAGTAATTCCCTGTTTATTGTAAAATTCACTGTTCCTGGACCAGCACTGATTGCACTCACTACCGAATCACATTTCAGCTAAGAGAATAAAACAAAACTTACTGTAAATGAAAACAGATGAACTAGAAAACTGTCATTCAATCCACTGTGAATATTAATTTAATCCACTGTAAACACTAAATGTTATTTATTTGTTTGAAGCAATCATAAAGGGATCATTTCCTCAATGCTCTTGGAAAAGGGACAATTTTATTATTTCCCATTGATGCTTAATAACCTCTGAATACAACTCAGCTTGAAAGGCCACACATGTGTTCCATGTCAGACCCTGCCTGTTCATAGGCTGTGTTTTCTTTTGATTGGGAGCAGTAGTTTAACTCCTTGCACAGACAAAAGCTGAAATAAATTTGACAACATACACAGTAGCTATCAGCACTTAACAAAAAAATAAAAAAGTTCAGTGACAACATTCTGTAGTACCCTGTGTCACAAAATAAAAATATTAAAGGTCAATTTATTAGAAATTCCATAAGGTACAGGTCTTGAAAATTCTGAACCCATAAGGCATATTTGGTGAACCAACACCTAATGTCAACAGAAATTTGGGTCTCTTCACAAGCCAAGAGCTTTGGCTCTCAACCTGTCAGTTATGAGAGTTTCTTATTTAACTAGCTGTCTTTCACAGTCAAGAAGTTGTCTAAGAAAAGGAAGAAGAGGGATGGAAAGCATATAAATATACAACACAATCACCTTCTCACTCAGTCAGCTTACTCACTCACTCTATGAGAGAGGTAAGCTGCACTCCTACTGAAGCTCATCACCATGAAAAGGAAATTGAGTCCCCACGCTGGGTCTCCAGCTTGGAGAGTGACCTATCCAGGAGAAATCGTAGCTAGCTTTGAAATTTTTATTTTCACAAGCTCTGCTAACAACAAATTCCAATGCTAACTCCCAAGCTACATGAAAAAAACATTTACTGTGTTGACACTGAATTTTCCACCTTACTGTTTTACAAGTGGGCCTTTCTACTTATGGGGCAGAGAGAAAACAGAAATACCCACTGGACTTTCTCCATAACATTTGTTCTGATAAATGTTTTCTACATAATCTGTAATTTGTTACATCAGTAGTTTTTAATAAGAGTGTTCATTTGTCCTCTCCACAGCTTTAACCAGCCCTTCTCCAAGTGTGGTCCTTTAGTAACCAGATGTCCCTGTGCCCAAGGCTTGGATTAGGATGCCACTGTGCAGTACAGAAGCACAAAAAAACCCAACACAATGTCCCCTCCACAAAGAGGTAACAGTGCAAAAAATGAAACAGGAATCAGCCAGCCAAATGAAATCAAAAGCCCAGGGAAACAAGACCCTTCTGACTTTCTAAAAGACAATTTTCAGTACTTCAGAGCACATTGTTTCATCTATTTATTGTCTCACAGCCCTACTGTTTAGGCTATTTTAGTCAACTGGAAAAACTTCCATCTCTTTTTGCCTAACCTAAATACCTGTATTTCAAATACTGTGGCCCATTTCCTCAGAAGTGACTAAGAGCATTCTATTGAACCTTGAGGCACTCCATCAACTATTTATCATGACAAAATCCACTAACTGCCTGCAATTTTCTGTCTCTCTGTTAGTTTCAGATACATAGTTATATTTTGCTAGTTTATACACTGCTTACCTTCTTTGGATATGACCAGTCTAAATAAGTCAAACTAAATGCATCTCATTCATTCACCACCCAACAAATAACTTTTCTTAGAGATTATGGATTTTTATTTTCCTTTATCTAGCTGGCATAGTCTATTTAGTTTGGGGGCTTATATTGATGGTCCGTTCTTCATTATTGTTAAAATTGCTCCTCCATGTAAAGCTGTAGGGCTAAATGTTTCAGGATTATTTACTGAGTCACAAACAATAAAGAGGGGAGGAAACCTGCAGCTCCCTAAACCCTGGGAATAGCAGCTGTTTTTAAAATTACACACAAGGGGAAAAAAACCAAACTTGTTACTGTGATGATACAGTCATTGAAACAGATCGAGAAGGAAGCTGTCAAATCCTTGGAGGCTTTTAGGCACCTCACTGGATTTCAAAAGTCCTCAGCAACTTCATCCAAAACACTTGCACTGGGGAGGATATGGGAACAGAAAACTTCCTGACATCCTTTCCAACATGAATTATTTCATGTTTCTAGATCATCTTTCAGTTGTTTCAGAACTTTTTGGTTGTATATCTGTGCATCATCATTTCTTCCACCTGAGCCAGAATATTTATCTTGCCAGAACAGGTCCAAGACATGGATAACTTCAACACCTCAGCAGTGAAGAATGGCATGAGAAATAGTTTTAACTCCTCAGCAGTATCACAACTGGTTTTATTTGTTCTTTTTTCAGTATTAACACCCCAGCTACTGCCACTTCCCAAACTAGCACACCTGAAAAAACTGCTGTTCCAAGAAAACTCAATTTCAAGCTGATAAACATTTGAAAGTTAGGTCTGTTTGTCCCACAGGTCAACATTATACACTGGCTTTCCAGAGCTGGGTTTTGTAGTCTTTGGTTTTCCAAGCTACCACACATTCAATTTCTTCCTTAAGTGCTGGACAGCAGCACAGACCATGGCACACCTTTTAGATACCCACCTAACCTGACCAGCACTGTTTACTTCAAACTGTTGGAAAACAATAATTTCACGAGAACCTTAAGCCAAGCTGCTTCTCCAATCTCTGTGAAGATGCTGTGTACAATTACAGTAAGCACAGCCATCAAACTACTCTGGCCCAAACAGATGCTTGCAGAAAGAATACTTTTTTACCTTATCATGCCCCTTACACCTCTAGTCTGTAAGTTCATTATTACATACACATGTAATGACTTCATCAGCATACCCTTTCGGCAAGCTGCTGAGCTTGAAGATGTAGGTCTTGTGCTAAGCAATCACCAGAACTGTTTTCTATTATGGAAGCAATGGAGAGCTGGAAATCAGCAACATGCCTGGAAAAAAAAAACCAAAAAAAAAAAAAAAACAAAACAAAACAAAATAAATCAGGAAAAAAAACACCTGCTGAAATGCTGGGGAGATTTGGCAGATCCAAGCTGACTCTGCATATGACAAGTGTAATTGCCAAGCATAACCCAGTCACAAATATCTGAAGATTCACTATATTTAGAAAGCTGGGCTAGAAGGCCAAAAATCACTTTTACTTTAATACAATCAGAAAGTAGATATGGTGAGAACACCATCTCAGAATAAACAAAAACCATGCTCATGAGTAAGTAAAATTTACTTGCTAACATTACTGCAACTCTTGAGCAGGACACTGGAAAAAAAAACCCCATATAATTTCACATTGATTCTAAGCAGTTTCACATTCAGATCACCAGTCTTGAAGCATTTGCCATTCATCCACTGCCAATTATTTGTACAGGCTTGTAAGCAATTATATTTACTATGAGCTTTCTTGAAAAAATACAAGCAATTGAACTATCGAACAATTACATTAGTATAAAGAGTTTGGGGTTTTTGTCTGTATTTTTTCCCCTAAAGTCTTGTTAAGCTTTTGTAATAACAGGCATGACATGAAATAACAAAACATGACCAATATTGTAAAGAAAATGTAAACAACTACCGTTTTTTGGAGACAGGAACTGCAGATATGGACTTTATTAAATTCTCTGGTGGCAGATCCAAAACTTTTGAAAGCTAAATTGAAAATCAAGACAAAATTGACAAAAGATCCAAGGAAAAATACTGCTACCTGTTTAAATACCCACGGGGGATGCACCTTTTATATCTGAAATCTATTTTCAGCCCAGGTAAAAAAAAGAAAACAGCCAAGTCTTCATAACTATTGGGAATACTACAATAAAATACAAACCTAAGAGATATTAAAGAAGTCATCGAAAAAAGGCAAGGCAAAACACCACAGAAAATTGACGTTTTTTCTCACGAAGAAACCCACCGAACTCTTTATGGACTGAAGTAGTCACGGAATGACAGAACGGTTTGGATTAGTAGGGACCCTAAAGAGCATCTCGTTCCAACCCCTGCCGTGTGTAGGGACAGCTTCCACAGCAGGCCAGGCTGCTCAGAGCCGCATCCACTCCCAGGGACGGCCGCCATCCCCCCTCACTCCGTCCCAATCCCGGCGGGAGCCCCAAAGCGCCACAGGCGGGCCGGGAGCGCGCGCCGAGCCCGCGGCTGCGGGTCGCGCCCACTGTGAGCCCGGACAGGGGGACCCGCTGTGAGGGCCCGGAGGGGACACCTGGCTCAGAGGGCACCCCCGCTCCGCGCCAGCCGTGGGAAGGAGCGGTGCGCACCTGAGAAGCGATGCTCCTCCGGAAAGAGCCTGCTGCCATGGCCGCAGCGCCCGGCGGAAGCTCCACGGCCGACCCTTGTCACCCCCGCCCCGCTCCTTTCCGCCCGCCCAGGGGCGGGCTGGGCCGTACCATTCCCAGCTACGGGGGGAGGAGGCCATTGGTTGCGCTGGGGGGTGGAGGAATCGCGCGGCGCAGCGCGGAGGGGGCTGTACCACTGCTCAGGGAAGGGGCGGGGGGGGCAGCGGCGCGGGGACGCGCAGGGAGGTGGGCGGTGCGTCGGGAGCGCGCGTGCGCGGGAACTCCTCCTCCTCCTCCTCCTCCTCCTCCTCCTCCTCCTCCTCCTCCTCCTCCTCCTCCTCCTCCTCCTCCTCCTCCTCCTCCTCCTCCTGTTCTCCGGTACCGGCGGGCGAGGGGCGACATGAGCACGTGCTCTGTATCCAAGGTGAGGAGCGGGAGAGAGCGGGAGGCTCCCTGGGAGCAGCGCGGCCTGTGCGGGAGCTGGACCCGCGGTCCTGCGCCGCGTCCGGCTCCTGCTCCTCTTCCCGCCTCCTCCAGCCGCTCCTTTCCCGCCTCCCTGCTGCCCAGGCTCCCGGCTGCCCTGTTCCGCTGCCCGCCCCTTCCCAAAGCCTTACTGGCCCTTCATCCATGCCCGGCCTCGCTTTGCCCAAGGCGCTGCTTGTCCTCACTGCAGTCCCACAGAATCCCGGAGTATCCTGGGCGGGAAGGGGCCCACAAGGACCATCGAGTCCAGCCCTTATCCCTGCAGTCCTGGAGTCACACCATGAGTGGTGAGTGACCCCGCAGCGTCACCAGCTCGCTGCCTTCCTGGCACAACGAAGCCCATTCCTACTTGGAGTAAATTCACCCAGAACAGAGCCTGGGGTGTTGTGGCTCTAGGTTTTGTCACTTCCACGTGAAGTTTGGTGGCATTGCTTGCTGCCACCACTCGTTGCTTCCCCCACCCCCCCCCCCCCACCAAAACTAATCCAACGAAGAAATAGAACTAAAAGTGCATTCCCCACCACATAAAGTTAAATATCTGTTATTGCCTTGATATTTCTGAATTGAAAGCTTTTATGTGGGGTGTGCTCAGAGCAGGCAGTAGGGATAGTGATTTCATCAGATAGTGAATAGCGAGACTTGAAATGTTGGATTGAAACACTTCACTTATTTCATCTCTTGCTTGATCGTGCAGTGAACAACAGCAGTGGTTCACAGCGTGTGTTTTGTCGCACAGGAAAATTCCTGCTTCTCACTGTTTTTCACTGGGCTGTGATATGCAGCTGCATCCTTTGGTGGGGAAGGCACTGTGCAGGTGATTACTTCCAGAAGTGAAGTGCTTCCAAACAAACTTAAAAGTTAATCTGAAACAGCTGGATTCCACTTCTGACAGTGGCTGTTGCCTGATAGATTGGCAGTGAATCATGTCCCTTCACCTTGCTTCCCACATCTTATATGTAATACTTAGCAGTTTTATGTTCTAGTTTTATTCTCTTTTATTCTCAGCTACTTTTACTGGTGTGGAAAAACCAATGCTTGCAAAGCATCCAGCAGTATTTGTGTTTGGTTTGATTAAGCATCCATTCTTCTTTTGTGTGTATGATTTATACTTCCTGTGGCCAATTCCATTTGTTCATGCAGCAGCACAAATAAATCTGTAGGTCACCTTTTTGCAGTGAAATTGTCCCAGCATGTTTAGCACTTGTAGAATAACCACAACTTTTGGCCAGCTGTTTTTAAATGGTCCTTAATATAGGTGGTAAAATGGAATGTGTCTGAAGGCATGTCCAGTGCGTGAGGCTGTCGAGAGGGTCAATAAAAATGATTGTGTCTTACTGCAATTTCTTATTTCTGTAAGGAAAGGAATACCGTGTCTGAAGTCACTCAACAGACTGGTGACTGTGATCAAAATTGAACATACCTCTGGTGTTTGACTTTCACTACATCATTCTTACTCTAGTGGCTGAACTATCCTAGGTTGAGTTCAGCAATCCTTGTGTAAGCATCTCCATTGAGAAATATGGTATTGAATCAGTCTGTTTATTTCCAGCACTTAGGTTTTTCTTTCCCCCTTGCTGCAGCACAAGAACCTCACATGAGAGTTGGGCAGTGCAATAACTCTTCAAATGAGATGAGCTTTTGTAGAGAGGATGGGGGAAGAAGTTTCAGATTTTCTAGAAGAAAATGAAAAAAATCTTCAAGAACTCGAAGCTTAATACTTGTGTGATGAAATAGGTCTAACTGGGAGATGACTTCTCTCTACAGGAATTCCTTGGAACAGAGAGTTTTATATGAACCTTTTCCCAACCATTTGTCATTCTGCTTCTAACCACCTACTTTTTTTGAGTTGAGATGCAGTTCACTGTGGCTTGGGCATGTAATTTCCTTTATAAGTGACTTAATAATGCTCATTGCATTATTCTGGATTGTGTTTTCCATTCATCTCAGCCTCTCACCTTTCGTTTTGTATTTAACTGAAACTGTACTGAGACAACTGTACTGATGTGTCCCCAGGGAATAATTTCCTTTTAATTCTAAACCTGTTGGAGGTTTTGAGACATTTAAAGAATCTGCTGCTGGCCCAGTTGGTGGTTGAATTGCAAAACATAGTGGAAAGATAAAAAAAATTCCTAACAAGTGTGCTGGGTTACTGCTTCCACTAACGTTCCAGCTTGAAACACAAGTACAAAGGGGCAATATGTAACTTGATATTCTTAAGAGGCTGGCAATTCAGTGCAAATTATTGGTTTAATGGAGCACTGAAATAAAAGAACAATAAAGTGGCCTCTGGAGCCAGTCAGATTGATGCTTATATTGAAGTCTGTTTGGTTTTTTTTTGCTGTTCTCTAGGGCTGCTTTGTTTTTAAACCAAGTACCAAGAAGAGAAGATTGTCTGATAAAACAGGTTAGTATGTTTTCATTTATGCTTCTGTTTCTCAGAAGGGTTAATCCTGAAAGGTTCATCATATCTGATTGAGTTCATATCATGAGTTCTGTGGTAGCTGTGTGAGGTTTTCTCTTACTGCTTGATTGCTGAAAACTCATTTCTTTGGAGGAATGCAAGCAAATTATTGGCTAGAGTAAATGCTGGGGTTTTTTTATCTCCAGCAATCAACATTGTATAGCCATCTTTGTCTTTGCACTTTTTTTTTTACAAGAGAACTCCTCACCATGCTACCGTAGACTTTTTGCTAACAGACAAACAATTCACCTGAAGGTCTGAATGAGCCATTTTAAAGCTGTGGGAGTCAGAAATTGTATCCCATCCATAAATCTCTCATTCTGGGTATTTTGCCTGAGTTTCTTCTGGAAGAGAAAGAAGAGAAAAGCCATTTGTGACTTCTGTCCACTAGTATTTGCTGTGGCCAGCAAATACTTGCTATATGTTTTCTCTAGATGTGTATGCGTGGCTGTTTTCATTTGAGGACTGACTCTTCTTGGAACCAGAAATAATGTATCTTAAATAATTGCTATTTGAGACTCAGTTGGGAAACTTACTGTTTCTATTCCCAGGTTAAACTACTTTTATCATCAGAGCTGTCAAAAGGTTTGACAATTTATAGAAAAAGATGGAGAGGAAGGTAATGAGGCCAGATTTTTGTCATTGCAACAACCAAAGCCTGTGCACTTAGACCACACTGAAATTTTACCCCTTACTGGATATTATGTTTTTATTTTTGCAAGATTAGACATGCTTGGATAAACTACTAAGCATATTGTTCTAGCTGGCAAATGCTTTGAGGCGGAAAAATAAATTTGACTGGACTAGCCCTAAAAGAGAGAGGCAAAGGTGAGCTGGTTTGTCTTTTCACAGCAGTTGATTAGAGCGGTGCTCTAAAACATGTACTTGGATGTGAACCTGTCCAGTCTGGAAGCCCAGTCCTGTTCAACAGGAGGTTTTAGTTGTGGAACTCCTCTGCAACAATAGTTGATAATACTGTCTCACCCCACAAAAGGCCTTTTGAGGACATTTGCGTCTATAGTTTGAGTTTTGGTAGTGAAAAAAGGATATTTTGCCTTGGTATGTTACCAGATAATGTGATGGCTGGATTTTCTTCAACTAAAAGTCTAAGATCTGTGTAATCAGAGTTGGTTATGTATTCCAAGTGATTTTTCTTAGGGATACAAATGAGGTGATAGGGGAGAGAATGAAAATAGAGATTGAGGGATGTCTCTCATTTGTCATTTACTGACCTGTTTTAGGTGGGTTTAGTGCTTTAGGAGATTATGCTCATCAGCTGGCTCTTTTCTAGAGATCAAGCTACTGCTGGTGCTCCATTGAATGGCAGCCAAGTAGACCCACAAAGCTTTCTGAAACAAGAGCAAGATGATGATGATACTTGTTTTACTTCAATAATAAAGGCTGTTTGCTCTGATTTAGTCTTTAGCTTATCTAGCACTCGAGATAGAAGCCTCTTCTTTACCTTTTGCCCGCATACTGGGGTAATAGATTCTGCTTGTTCCCTTGCTTATTCTACCAAATACCAGCAATTAATTAATTGCTTAAGAGAAAAGTCATCTCCCTGAAATATATATGTACAGTTGGGTCCTTTTTTTATTCTCGAGGAAAAAAGGTTTTGTTTTAATGAGCTTATTTGTGCCTTCCTATGCTTTCTGTGTTTCCAGGTCATGATTTCAGATGCCCAAGCAATGATTCAGAGGATACTCAGCTACGGTTTGTCACCTGTCAGTCTTTATGGAATCAGATCAAATCGGAAACAGAGGTGAGTCTTGTGCTTTACACTAAAGTGGTGTTTTGCATTTGTAATAATACTGCTTGCTTTTTTGTTTCTGGAGATCTTTTTGACATGCTTAAGAGTGTATGGCAGTTAGTTAAAGCAATGGGAGGGCCAGAAATATTGACTGTCTAGAATATGAAGTAATAAATGCATCAAGTACACATTTCTTGTAACCACTGAACTGTACACTTTTGCTGCTTCAAGCTTCTGCTTCTAAGCTTCTCTTCCTATACTTGTCTTTTTTATTAACTCCTGGCATACTGCTGTTGTAGTTCACTTAATGTTTGCCAGCCCTCTGAGGATTTTAGGCTGGTCTTGACCTCAGTGTTCCAGGATTCATACACAGCAGCCCAGGATTCACTGTGGATTTTTGTGAGCACAGCTGCATGGATGTCAAATATGGAATGACACCGCTGCAAATACAGCCTGTTGAATTAGTATGGATGGTATGAATGGGGTCAGAGTTAGTTTCATACTGAACTGTGGCCTCCTGACAACAGCATGCCATGTTGTGTGTTACATGACATGCTGCTGTTGTGTCCATATAGCCAGCTGGCTTGCATTATAGTATGAATAATTGTGGCAGCAGCTGTCTGGCCACAGAAAGCAATGCACAGCTTTTCCAGGCATTGTCCTGGGGAAGGCTGTGAGAAGATCAGAGAAAAGAATGATAAACAGTTCTTATCTTTACTTGCTGCACCTGTTGTTGTGAACATGTGGAATGTGTTATGGAGATTTATTTAACAAAGGGTGGTTTCTTAATTGGCCAGTGGTGATGGTGTTTGGATTCAAGGGCCAGTTTGGCCCACTAGTTCGTGACTGTAAAGGTGATGGGTTTCTTAATAAGTACAGTATAATAGAGTGATTGATCAGCCTTCTGAGAATCATGGAGTCAATGCTAATTATTACCCGGCTGGGGATGCCATGTTATGACAAGTAATTGCTTCCATAACAGCAGAGATTTCCTTCCGTCCTCTATTCAGTGTCATGGATTCTGGGCAAGTGTTCCATATTCCTCTGATTGCTCTTGGGCTCTACAGACATTAGGAGAACTTTTTTCCCGAAGTTTGTTTTGTGATGTGTAGTAGAAGCCAGATGGATGTAGCTTGAAATCTGCACCCTTGGACTAAGCTCATAAATGCCTCTAAAATTCTTCCTACCCTTGTGTTCTTTGAGGCTGTTAGGAGTTTTCCAGATACTTTCTTCTGGTCTTACTCCTCCTGATGGAAGACAATTCCTCCTATATTGACATACTGATATGAGCATTTTTTTTAGAGTTTGAATTGCCCAAGGGCAGATTACCTGCAGTTATTTCTGCTGCTACACAGAGAATTTTCTTTATTCTCCTTTTAGTGTATTTGAGATATCTTTCCTACTGAGTTTTGAATCATCTCTGTTGGCAAACATGGAGCTGATGGTTGTTCTTACATGTAAATTAGTGTGACAATTTAGGTTGGAAGGGGTCTTAGAAAATCTCTAGTCTGAACTCCTCAAAGCAGCATCATCTGTGAGGTCAGACTAGGTAGGTGAGGGTTTTAGCTAGTCAGGATTTTATTTCTTAGGTGTTTTCAAACCCTACTGTAGCAAATCTGATCCATGGCAGAGTATGTGGGAAGCCTGTGGCTTACTAGTTTGGGCTTTTATTCTAGGGGTTCTGGTAGTGTGCTAAGGAAGCCTAGCAGGACATCCTCCAAAGGTTTTGCCAGGGCACTGCTACCTGGTGACTTGTTGGCAGGCCTTGTGCTTGCGCTGGTGTTTTCCTGGTTCTCTGCCTGCGGTGTTCAGAAGAGGATTTACCCTCCAAGGCACTTCGTTGTAGAGCACTCTTGGCCTTTGTATGTCCATCATAAACTGTGCTGTGGTTGTGGCTGCACCATCTGTCATCTGGTTATGACATCCTTTCATGCTTCTCACAACTGAAAAGCTGACCAGAAGTGTGGCAGGAACTACTCTTTTTTTTTTCGAAGGTGAATTTTGGACACTTTTTTTGTTTCAGTATTGCAGTGTACCCCAGTTTTGACCCCTGCTGTCAGAAGTGGCCTTACAGATGTTCTTATGATAAATCTCATCAAGGGCTTACGGAAACATTCCTCTGCTATGAGGCGAGAATTCGTTCTACCAGGATCTGGGATAGAAACTAAAAAGCAAAGTGCAGGGCTAAAGTACAGTAATTTTTGCTCTAATATGAAGATAATGGTTTTTAGACCACATAACAAATAGCCATGACAAAACCTGGTGTCATGGCAGTAACTGAACTTCCAGTTCCCATAACTTTTCCAGAATGAGAATACCATGGAGGTGACATGATCATTTGAGATGCAGAGCAGACTGGTGAACTTTCTGGAACATTATTAAAACAATGCCAGTAACAAAGTTGTTTTGACAAGAAAAAACTGATGTATTATAAGAAAGCTAGGTAAATGTGTAATGCTATGGCAGATTGAATGCCATTGTCACAAGTTCACAATGGAAGAAATAATATGTACTACAATGGAGGAAATAATACATACTGTAATCATGCATATTAAGAACCGAGGTTCTTGTTAGGTCAGCTTAGCAAAAACAATAGTGATCACAGTAAGTTTAGGGTTTGATGGAATCTGAAACAGAAGCTCAGAGGATTGTTAAAGGATCTATGGCAATACAGGAGTTGTTACAATCGTGTTATAATGCTCATGGTATAAATTCTTTCAAAAATGTCATGTTACAACTTGTTCTGAGTTGAATAGGATTTATCAGGTGGGAATTCAGAGCTGCACAATCAGCATCAGAAAGGCCAGAAGAATATTCCTCAATAAGTGAAGGATGAAAATACTAAAATTACTTTGTGTACAGTTTTATCGGTTATTTAGGAGACCAACAGAAGCTCTGCTGTATTATGGAAATGGAGTTCAGGCTATTGAGCAGGCATCATGTGCAATCTCCTGGAGATGTGACTGTCACTCTTTGATAGTGGCCTCTTCAGTGCTGCTAGAGATGCTTTGCTCAAAATCAATTCACAGCTGTGTGTGACACTTTTTGTTGCTAATAAATCTTGATGATGATTTTGTTTGGAACAAGGGTTTAATCTTGTTTCTAACATGTATGGTCTAGAGTATATACTGATATCCTGAACTTCAGAGTACAGGAGGGTTTTTTATCTGTTCTAGCATAAGGCATATCTTGATTTAGGGACAGATTTTCCAAGACACACAGACAAAAAAAAAAAAAAAGAAACACAAAGTGCTACTGGCATATATTTGCCTTTAAAAGTTTTATCTTGCCCCATTTTCTCTCACCTTTTTGTATGTTCCCTTTTATACAGATTGTTGTGTAAAAATCGTCCTGAATGTCAAAAGACAGCGTAGCAAACATAGGAGTCAAGTGGTTTAGTATTTTTTCCATATTTAATGGTTTCCTTTAATGCTGTTTTTACATCTTCCATCCCGAATTAGATTCAGAGGAGTGGAATATTTGTTCTCATTTAGATCTCTGAGAAAAGTGTTTACAGGTGTTTTGTAAGGTGAGAAGGAAGAATAGGAATTTCCATTAACATTGTTCCAGAAACTAATTCTATTGTTTTTTCTGCCTGTCATTGAGGCTTTGTCAGTGTGTTGTTTTTTTCTTCTTCTTTAAAGCCTGTAGTGTGACAGCACAGTTAAGCTCACTTGCTTTTCAAATTATTCTTGAAGCACTTGACCAGAAGTTCCAAGATGAGAAATGTCTGTTTGCCACATAATTAATAAGTTAGTGTGGTTTATAGATCACAGGAAAATTTAAAACCCTGGAGTTCAAGGGTTAAAGATTATACAGGAAAGGAGTAGAAATAGGACAATGCAGTGATGTTTTCACATTTTTATAGATCAATTCTCTCTGTGTATGTTTGCAGCAAATACAGGAAGACTTGAATAAGCAGTTGCTTGACAATCTGGTGAGTTTTTTGAGCCGGTCTCATTCTGACTTTCAAGAGAAGACAACAGAATGGACTTGCAGGATGAAGTTCAGAGAAATCCCTACTGCAGCTCTTGTCTTAGGTAATTTTTTTAAGATATTTTTTGTAATGTACATCTGATTAAAACTCACAGACACATCAAAGAAACTTACCGAGTCCCAGCAATTACTGTGAGCAATATCAGCCTCAAATATGTCAACAGAAGAGATTGGGTGGAGAGAAGGAAGTCAGATAAAACCTCCTTTCCCTTTTGTTTATGTTGCTTAATAGTCCAGTAAGTCAACAATTCCCCTACAGGTCTCTCTTAAGCAGTGGTAGCGATTTGAGGTTTTTTTGTTTGAGGCACTGGAGATAACTTTTATTACATCCCTGTTTCTGCCACCAGCATGTTTGATGGTTTCTACAATTTAACCATGGAAATTATATAGCTTCTGTATTCTGATATATGTTCTTGCAGTGCATCGTTGCATGTAGGAAAGTAGTGTCTTTATCTTTGGAAAAGAGCACAGAGGTTTGTACCTATAAATCCTAAACCTAATTCAAGGCAAGTTGATTACATTTTCAGTGAATTATTTCAGGGAAATTAAAACCAGGCCTGTGCTTCAAACTTACCATGAAGGCACTAACAAAGAGTGAGAAGTACCCTTTTGTAGGTAATAGAAAGTGAAAAACTACCGCTTCAAATATTTCTTTGGACAAAGTCTGAATTGCCTCCTGGAGGGGCTTGTTCTTTTTTCTTCTGTTGTTTAAAGGTATTAACAAAGGCAGTAAATACTAAGTAGTTCATAGTGAATTCAGACTAAGTTTCACAGCAATTTACAGTAATTTTCCTCTTTACATGAGCCATGAGAGGATCCAGGTATGGATGCAGTATTCTTCTAGAGAAGGTGAATTTAACTTCTTGATTGCAGGCCTTACATGGCTGTGAATGGCTTCTGAGGGATGTTAAAAATAACAGTCCTGCCTCTTGAAGGTTTGCACCCTTGGAAAACTTTCTTTTAAAAACCCCACCAAGCTATATGATGACATGTATTTACAGTGACTCCCTGTTTCTCTTAATCAGGGACTGTCAACATGTATGTCTAATCTTGTGCTAGTTTTTCATCTTTCCTCACAGCTGATGTGATGCTTTTTATTCTTTCCTTAAATATTTGAGGTATCTTGGTTTTTGTCTGTTGTTCAGTTTATTGTCCAATCACTGTGCTCACAAATCATGGGGAAAATGCCCTTAAAATTTTGTCCTTTTTTTTTTTTCCTAGGTGTAAATGTTACAGATCATGACTTGACTTTCAGAGGTCTCTCGGATGTCCTTCAGGATAACATTACTCCTTATGTAGCCTTGCTGGAAGCCAAAGATTGCCCAGGTAAATACTGCAATAGTATAGGTACTTCTTTTGAAGAAGGTAGCAATCAACTAGGAATTCTAGCTTTTGTCTCTAAATGCAAGATTAATGGACAAAGGGGTCTTGAAGATTTTCCAAAGATTTGCTCCAACCTATGTAAGCAGAGCAGTAATGCCTACTGTATTTTCAGAGGTATACAATTCCATTTAAAACACTGAAGATTGAAATGCTTCTTAGCTGTAACATAACAGTTAAGAATATGCTGCTTAATGTATTGCATGTTGATGTTGCAGGTTGGTTTTCTTCTTGTTTAATTGGACAGTGTATGTCTGCATTCCACTTTCTAAATGCTTACAGTCACATTATTTAGTGAGATAATGGGCAGAATAAAATTGTCCCTTGCTCCTTTTTTATTTTTTAAGTAAAAAGATTAAAATCACATGTGGCAGCATCCTCAGTTCTGGGGAGTAGCTGCCTTACTTATTTCTAGGTCACTCTTAAAAGCATATGCTGGAGCTCAGCTAAAGATGGAAGACCAACATCTTAACCTCAGTTGTTGCCATCTAGGCAAATTGCATGAGCAGCATGCATATTGTCAATGCTTTCAGGAGCACGAGATGTGCATTCTGGAGAGAGGAGAATAATTAGAAATGTGGAAAATAATGAGTAATAACTTTGAGTAGTTTTTTATAGTATGACATGGAGAAGTGTTGCCAGTTAACCAAATGTCTTTACCACGTTTCTAAAAATGTTTTGTGAAGGCATAAAAAATCTGATGCAGAAGCTGATGGGGCAGCTGATGAACTGCGATATAGATGTGGACTCAATGGATGATGAGGACTGTGTGCAGGTTTCACAGAATAGAATACGCTGTTCAATGCCTTCTCTTATCAGCTGGTATGACAGTGTAACAAAGGTATGTTGTTGGTGCTTTTTATCCCCAGTTTATCAAAATGCCTGACCTTTGAAACAGAAATTTAATAACTCAGCTTTGTGTTTAAAACAGAAATTTAATAACTCTGCTTTCTGTGAGAAAATGCCAAAGGTTAATTTTTTTAAAATAACATGATACTGAGACTATTTGAATATAATATGTGACACATAGAACAAATGTGGAGCTAGTTACTGATTTTGTATGAATGTCAGAATTCTGAAACACAAGCAAGAGGTACTATTTTATCATATGTTTAATTGGGAACTGGAAGCTTAAGATGCAGTATCAGCTTCATGCCAGATGCTTTTCTCCCAGGAGTGCTGAGATAGTTTGTTTATTAAAACAAAAGTTTACAGAAGAACAGCCATCCAGGGCAAAGGTACTGTATTAGTGCTAATGGGCCATGATGTCATCTGCAGCCCACACTACATTGGCAAGCAATAAGGAAATAACTTTCAAAATGTTTTTGTATCTTCGTGTTTGCTAAAGCTATTGAAGTTTTAAGTTTTGTTTCTGTCATGAATACAAGTTACAGCTGATTTTCTGATGACTTTATCAGAGCAGTGTGGTAAACTAAAGTGTATTGAGTGCATGCGCTTTTTATTACTGGGTAAAGATACAGAAAATAAGCAATGTCTGTGTACACAATTCAAATCTCCCTCATTCCCAACAGAACTCCACCAGTTCTGTCTCTCAGAGCTATTCTTGTCATTGTTGGACTGTGTGTTTAAAATCTCTTTATTCTTTGTACTTCATGCTGTGCCAAACAGAAGGAAGAAAAATGGCGGTTCTAGGTGCTAATAATAAATAGAGCTCAATAAATAAAAAGTCAATCATGTCAATTTGGAGTATTATTATATAGATATGATTCAGTCTTTTTTATTTTGCTGGCTTCTGTGTATTAATGTTTAATTAATGGCTTTAAAGAAAACAGATTCTGAAACTCCAAGCAAAAAAAGAAATTCCTCCTCTAGACACTGGCGGTCTCCTCCAGTTGTAGTCATATTCAAAGACATGGAAAGTTTCACCACAAAAGTTCTTCAAGACTTCATAGTAATCAGCAGGTAATGTGATTTGAACTTTAGTTCTTCCATTCATTTACCCATTTTCTATTTGCAGCTGTTTTGAAATTTAACAGTGAGGCCAGTTTGATTCCAGCATTGGAATCAAATATTGGTGCTGCTTCTTTGAAGCAGTGATTGAGCAAAAAACTACTTGCTAGATTTTAGAGGTAAATTATCCTAAAGCTAAACTTGAGACTGTGAACCAGATTGCCTAAGGGCCAGGTTGAGATAAGGAGGGGCTAGTTTAATTCTTCACATAGTAGGGTTTACTGGTACTAGTTGTTGCAGAATTTCTGAACGTGAAACTAAATTTTTAAGATGTCTAGATCTTTTAAAATTGTTTGCAGAGAGTATTTTTGTTTGACTACTGAGGTAATGCTGCTGCTTAAAGGTCACTAGCTTACTAATAAGGGTGTATATAAAACTTCCCCAGCTGGCCAGGATCTGTAATCAGCAGCTGACTACTTCAGGTGCTCCTGTACTTCTGTTCTTCTTTAATGTAATCTGTCTTCCTTAATGTAATTCTGTTTCTGTCATCCTTAATGTAATCTCAGGCATGCTAATCAAAACCTCATGCTGCTCTCCAAAAAAATGATCATGCACTTAAGTCCCCAGGTTGGAGCTGATAGAATTGAGGCTGCAATTCCTCAGTAATTCACTTGTTGTGCCACCAGCAAGAAATTGTATAGCTTGTGTTATTGTCTTCATCTCAGTCTTAAACATGTTTAATAATAAAGGTGAAGTGGATAAATGTGAGAGGTTCCTCTGATTTGTTAATCACAAGTTCTGATTCCATTTTAAGATTATCTAAGGTTATCAACAGTGGACAGTAATATATGAAGTTTATTGGTTTTATGTTTGTCATCAGCAATTTTTTTTGAGGAATTAGAGAAACAGAGTAATTGTGGGATAACAATTAAAATCCAAAGTCAAAAAGTTGCTGTGCCAAAAACAAAGGAAAGGAATAAATCCACAATTTTAACTTAGAAGGTATTTAAGATAGCATATTTTGTACATCCTTGAAACTATTAAAAATGGAAAATAATGATGACACGATACTGAAAACACTGTATTTTGTATAAATTGTATACTGTCCTCAAGGAGTACACATTCAGCCCTGATTTTCAGTTCTAAAGCAAATACTAAAAAATTATCTGAAGAGGAAGATTGAACTGGAGAAGTTGGGGTTTTTAAAAAGTGTGATTGGAACAGAGACATTGGAGATGTTTCATATTTATTTTAAATTTATTAAATTGTGTAAATCTTGTAAATTTTCTTGGCTGATACCTATTAAATGTATTTTCTTTCTTTTTCTTTGTATCTTTGTAAAAGTTCTATTATAAGAATCAGTTCTCTGAATATAACTTTTTGGGAAGGTAGGATCAACACAAAACTAACTGAAATGATGCTTTTTGTGCCACTTTCTGAAATTTGAATCTGAAAATGGAATTTCATTTTCTTATCTACTTTAGGGATTTAAGTAGCATCCTTGCTTTTTGAATTTTATTCCACACCAATTCCTCTTTTGGTTTACTGGCAGCAGATCTTTTAATTTACACCTTTCTGCATTCAAACTCAGTGCTGTAGTAGGAATATAATGCATTTGTTACACAAGCTTCTATATAAACTTTTTTTTTTTCCTCTTCCCCCATTATCCAGTCAACATATCCATGAATTACCTCTAGTGCTGATTTTTGGAATTGCTACATCACCAATGATTATCCACAGACTACTTCCTCACTCAGTTTCCTCTCTGCTGTGCATAGAGCTTTTCCAGTCCCTGTCCTGTAAGGAGCACTTGTCTACTATAATTGATAAGGTAATTCCCTCTCTAAATAGAAGTTAGGAGTATGTGTGTGTTGAAGCACAGTTTACATGTGTGGCCTTTAAATGGAGGTTTGTCTGAAGGTTTTGGAAAGGACTCTCTTCCTGAGAGCTGTGGATTTTAGGTATTTCTACTTGCAGCTGCGGAGTAGTGCAATACTGAAAGCTCCCTTCTCATACTGAGACACATACACACACCTGCTTTCATCTTTCATTTGCATTGCCTTGTGCAATTACACTTCGATATTCACACTTCATTAAAGATGAGCTGTGATTTCAGTTTTACTTAGTTCCAGAAAAAGATAGCTTTGAAACTTAGCTAAAATTCTGAAAAATAAAGTTCAGCCTGAGTTTTGCCACCTGTCAGACATTAGTTGACTTAGCCATATGTTCACACCATGTATAAATGTTGTGCCTGTGGATTCTTGGTAGACCACAGGATTTCCAAAATCTCTGTTGCACATGCTGAAAGTAGTGGTATCATTGTTTATTACAGCAGTCTCAGTTCAATTTGTAATTTTACAAAAATAGCATTAAGCAGAATTAACTTAAAATGTTGTATTAGTGAAAGATACTTACAAAAATGTGGTAAAATAATAAACTGAAAATCAATCTTTGCATGGATATTTTAGTAGAAATACTGTTTTTAGAAGCTGGCAGTGTATTTAGTATCTCATTTAGTTGAATGTTAACACACACTAAGAGTTGTATCAAGTTTTATATATAAGTTTTACTGATTTGAATTCAGGAGAGAATTTCTTCTATGGCTGCTTTTAATTTTTGTCTCCCTTGTAGTTGCTTCTGACATCTCGGTTTCCCTTTAAACTGGGAGAAAAAGTTCTGCAGGTTCTCATCAACATATTCCTGTACCATGATTTTTCTGTCCAGAATTTTATCAAAGGATTTCAGGTAGGCAATAATAACAAGAATTCAAATAATGATTGTGAAAACAAAGGGTAATTACTAGGCACTGAAAGATTCCTTATGTCCTACTACTGCTGAATTGTATGAAAAAATATCCTTTGGAAACAGTTTGAATCTGTAAACAGATGGATATTTTAAAGTCTTTACTGATAAGGATTTAAGGGCAAACTTGAAGGACCTGTATGAAGAAACAAATAAAAGCTTGCTCTGCCACAAAACCCACAATATTTTAGGGTTATGTTTAAAAGGGTGACCTGGCTTAGTGGGCAGAAAGCTGTATTTTGCTATAGATTAATTTGTAGCTTTCTAGCACCGATGGCAGAACTCCCCATTTCTGATCATCTGTACCAGCTCCTTGGTCTCTGGTTTGTCTTGGTGTGAGTAGGCTACAGCAGTGTTTCTTCCCCACTTGAACTCCTCTGGCACAATTTCTGGATGCACATTTCCTGCCTTTTCAGGGAAATAGGAGCATGAGAGTCATTTACTTGGTGCCTAAGAGGAGGTAATACTTGTGCTCCAAGCAGTTGTGTAGCAACGTGGGAGTTATATTTACTTTCTCTCAGGAGACAAAGTGGAAGAGCTCAGGGGGTTTCCAAAAAGAGTCTCTACAGAGATATTTAAGTTTTTATTGTCTTATATAGTTCTTCATGTCTAGATGTATTTCTGTGTCTAGGTCTCCTTGTAGCTTTTGTGGATTGCAGACAAGAGTTCTCTGAAGAATTTGTAGGCCCTGTAATCTCTTTGAATGCAGGATTGTGAAATGGTTTCTTTCTTACTTAGTTCCATGTGTGAGCCTGCTAGTAAAATATGCCCTTTTAATGTCATATACATTTAGAATTTCTTTGATTTTTTTGATATATAAGATTCAATGATTGCGTGTGGCCAGGAGAAACATCCTGGCCATAGTACCTCTTCCTGAAGACAGACCTTTGTGGGCTTTCATAGGTTTCAGCTCTTCTTATTTGAAAGAGTCATCAAAGTTTAGTACTTCTCCATTGGCCTGACATGCAAATGCAAGTTTTAGACCTGACAGTGTATGGCTGTGTCCATGTGTGTTAAAAGAATTCAAGGATGAAGCAATTTCAGATCAGATTTTCAAAGTGATAAAAACAAGAAATCAGCATCATATTATTACATCTAGTTGTGGTGTTACATAAGAGGAGGAAAAATCTGAGGTACTGAAAATGAATAGCACATAGAGCAAAGAAGGTAATTATGTGACTGTGTACATATGTATAATCAATGTCCTGTAGTGACTTATGGAATATTTATGAATTGTAATTAATTTTTTTTAAGGAGTACCATTGCTCTATTGTAGTATATGCAGTGTAGTTGTAAGAAAGTATTAAAAGGTAGATATAGCAGGGAGATTTAAGTTCTTTAGCATCCCTAGTTCTTGGTTTGTTTTTCAGCTCTGTATTGTGGAGCACTTCTATTCCCAGCCTCTCAGTGTACTCTGTTGCCACCTGGTAGACATTAAGAAGAGAGTTTATTCTTTGTCACATGATCAGTGTGAAAACATTCGGAGGCTGCCTTCTTTTAGAAGGTAAGGGTGGAAATACATTTCTTGGACAATCATGTATTGATTTGCTTTAAAAATATTAAAAGAATCTATAAATGTGGTTCTGTGACCACTGTAGCTCATTTGTGCACATTACTGTAGCAAAGGTAAATTGATCAGAGGACATTTCTAAATAATTTCAGGAAGCCTTAATGTTCTAGTCTAGAGAGTACAGCTTCTGTGATGTGTAATCATGTGAATTTACGTTTTTTTTCTTCTCGTTCTAAATACAGAAACAAGTTATTCTGACAAATAACCGTAAATCACTTTTGAACTTGTTAAGCTGATTTGCAGCATAATCTCTAGGGTTTTGGAGTGGCCTTTCAATTTGTTGGATTTGACTGTCCTTTTTGAATCTTTCCAAAGAAAGATACATATTTCTTATAGCAGCATAAGCATTTTAAATGTTTCTAACCATAGGATCTTCCGTTACATTGTAATTTTATGCTGGTTTTATTTTTTTTCCTGCCATAAGGTATGTGGAAAAGCAAGAGTCAGGGAAACAGATTGAACTGCTGACAAATGACAGCTTCTTAAAGGTAAAATTTTAAGAATGTTTTTGAAGAACATAAATAACTTCCCAATATATCACTTTGTGGAGAATAATAAAATAAAAGACCAAGATGTATCGTTCTATATAATATCTTTCATACAGAACATACTGTGCTTTGTGACCAGTAATGAGGAATTAGGATTGGCAGGTCAAAATTCCAAATCTCTAGGGTTGCCAGGTCAGCCTTTATATGAAGCTTCACAACTTTCTTACATCAACTTTTAGCTATGTCTAGAAATAAAACTGCTTAAAAAGAAGGATACAAGGTTTATTTATGGCCAGGTCTTTTCATGCTTGCCCAGACTGACTTTCTTGGAAGGTCAGTTAAGTGTTTGAAGAATGTGTAAGTTATCTTGGAGGTTATTTCATAAGCTTTTAATCCTTCATAGCCTCTGCATAGTTTCTGATTGAACTCAGTAGGGCAGAGTCTGTGTCCCAAGACGCACATTCACCCTACACCTCATTCAGGATTAAAACTAATTTGTTACATGTTTATCTGAAGCTTTGCCAACTGGTTGAAGTCAGACTACTACTATTGTGAGGTGTTTAGGAATTCAGCAACAAAAATCTGTTGGTTATTTTCACCATCTGAGCCACTCCCGGTAGAAGCATTGCTGAAGGTAAAGGGTTTCTCCTGACTCTTCATTTCAAGTATTTGTAACCTGTCAGGCAAATGGTACTTTCCTGGTGTGTAAGGCCTTTTCAAGTGTGAAGAACAATGGTAGTGGCTGGAGGGGAGGTTAGGAGCAAGCAATATGATAAGTACACTTATAGTATTCAAGATGAGATATGATTTTCCATCATTTTATGATCCATTGTCTTCATTGGCAAAAATAACTTAAGCTACAACTGTTCCCCTGCCCTTTATTCACACCTGCTTTGAAAGTTGAATAATCATCAGCTTAAACTTTATATGTTTTCAACCTTACATGTTTAATAATAGACCCCTTATTTCACAAGTCTCAACTTTTAACTTTGGGAAGGAAGTTGGAATTCTCATACTTAGGTGCATATGATGCTTCTCACAGATTTTAATTGAAGACATTTGTTCTAATCTCCTCAATAGAGGTGGGACCATTACTGCCCTGCCAAACTGGCAGAATATTCTGCCTGGGGAAAAAAGGTCCTACTGCTGCATTAATGAGGTGCTGTTTATTCTGATGTCATGCTAATCTAGTGTCATGGCCAGCTTTGGAAACACTTTCAAAGTCACTATAGTAATCTTTCATATGAACTTGATATTTCAGCACCAAGTCACTTTGGTCTTCCAGCTTGGCCCCTGCATCTGCAATACACTTTATCAGCCTCATTTATATTCATTGTTGTTACCACTTTTTAAATAAGTATGGGAAGAGTTTCACTTATTTAAAATTATCAGTTTTAAAAGCAATTTTACATCATAATTATGAACAAATCTGTCTGAAATGTTCCATGGCAAATTTAATTTGAAACTATGTAAATGTGGCAATCTTTTTATCTCTGTTCTGGAAAGAATATTTCATAGTCTTCTAATGACATTTTCAAACTCTTCTAAAATAGATTATGCCTTTTAACTTCATTATTTGGCAAAATACATTGCCATTTACTTATATTAACTATATTTGTCTTGAGCTAGGACCAAAATGAGGGACATACAGATGTGTTAATGCTTGGGGTTTGGAGAAATAAGGTTGATGAAGCAGCATTTTCTTAGCTTATTTTGTGGTCGGAATAATTTATTTTCTTAATGGTCCTACTTAAAATTATAATACAGAGTTGTTAATGTCTACCTTAAGGTTTTAGAGGTTGCCTTAACAGTTTTTACATCAGTGACTCTTAAATTTCCATATATAAAAATTCTATGGGGAGAAAGAGTGTTAATGTTTTTAATAATTTTAAACTCTTTTTAACATTATAAAGCTCTCTGTAGCACTGTCTTTGTTACTTTCAGTCTTTGCAATATGATACCTTTTCTTTCCATACATTTGTACTTCCTTATATTGACTGTAGACAAGGTTTTACTTTTCATTTATCTTTAATACCCTTTGTTTCACTTTCATTCTAGAAAACTTCAGTAGCTTATTTAGTTTTTCTCTTTCCATTTGGAATAGTTTGCTCAGTTAGGCAAAAGAGCAGTTAAATATGTAGAGGATTCTGTGGGTTTTTCCTCTTTTTGACTGAAGACAGAGGAAAGATGTTTTGATTCACAGACTTAAATGTAATGACCACAAAGACTAAATGACTTCAGTACAGTTACCAGAATTTTTGAGTGTGGCTTTCCAGAAGCAATATATGCTTCCATGGCAGGCCAGTGATATTGTGGTGCCATCCAGAAAATTGAGTAGCAGCAGTCAATAATTTCTGTTTCTTAAATGTAATTTTTTATTTCTGTGGTTCTCAACACATGAATAAGCAAAAGTCAAATTAAAAGCACATAGGAAAATCAACTGAATATTTATTTGTTTTCTGTGAACTGGTCTTTTTATGCCTATGTAACTAGTGAAAAACAACAGCCACCCACAATATAAGAAATAATTTTTTAAATGCATTTATAGTATAAAAATGTACGTTTTTGAGTAAATGTAGCTATGTAACTTCTCATTGCCTGCTAAAGGAGTAGTGTATACTCTTGTTGTTGTGAGATGACATCTAAGTCTAAAGGCCTAGATATAGTTGAAAATAGTAGAATAATAATGCTAGTCAATAGCAAATCTCTACTGAGCTGGAGGAAGAAAGTAAAAGTAACAATATGCAACGAGAACACAGTGAACTGTTGAAATGCAGCTCATTTGCTTAGTGGTCTCAATTTAAGGTTGGTGATTTAAATCATAGCACACTACAATATCAAAACTCCAGACTAATTTTAAGTGCTTTATGGGAATTTTGAATGGATGTCAGAATTACTTTTAAAGTTATTCTATCGCTATAGGAAGAAACACAGAAGTTGCTGGAGGACTTGCATGTTTACCATGAAAATTATGTTTCAATTCTGAGATGTCTTCATGTTTTCACATCTTCTCTTCCAAAGTATCCTTTGGGCAAGCAGGTGATGTATATGTGGGTCTTGTTGCGTTGTTTTTATTGTGGTTTTGGTTTGGGGTTGGATTTTTTTTTGCCTCAAAGTATGACATCTAAAGAAATATTTACTTTTCATTTATTAATGTGCTGTTTTGCCTTCTGCTTCTTAAAATGGAGAGAGATACTTTCTTGCTATGGGTAGAGAACATGTGCTTTCTTTACTGGCATGGGTGATACCTTGACTGTCAGCAGAAAGGAGTTTCCAGGAGGAGACAGTTGCACAGATCAGCAAAAAGATCTTCACATTGACTTCCTCACATCTGAGATTATCTGCATGCATTGCAGAGAGTGTACACTCATCTACCACCTATTACATCACTAGTCAAATTCAGATGAAGAGACTGAGTTTTTAGCAACCTTCTTTACAGAAAAAAGTAACTGTAGGAGGAAGAGTGATAGACTCTGTTAATAGTCCTATTGCTCTGATGGCATTTAACCCACTTTCTCATGCTAAGCAATTTCTTCCACTAGAACAGTTATATATTCTGTGCATGTGCACTTGTCTCTCAGTTCTGAATGTATTCCATACTATTACTAGAATCTGTCATTGACTACAAAGGCAGCATGAACTGTGCCAGTGTTTGAATAAAAGGATGTTTTAGCTGGGGCATTTGATTGGAGTTCCTTTCTGTTCGCTGCAGTTGTCTTCACCTGAATATTAGTGGTTTAGAGCCTGGTGCAGAGCAAGTCTCCAGCAGAAGCTTAGTTCTGGAAGATACTAAGAGTTCTCATTCCTTTTGCAATCATTCTGCATCTTTGGAAAACAGGCTCTAAAGGAATTGCATATTGCTTGTTGTAAGATTCCCATATTACTTTATAAAACACTTTATCTTTCTTCACCTTCTGCATAACAGATCAGGGAGTTGCACTGTGCTTGTTTGGAAAACCGAGTGTGGGAGACAGAGGAGTATGAGTCATCTCTTCAACTAGCAAGGTGACTTTTTCCCATTTTGTTTTAATACCACTGTACACTGTATGGAAAGTATAAGTCATCAGTTATTCTGGAACTTAAAGCTGAGGATATTACCTGTTCACAGCTAGTTTTAGGGTTGTTTGCAAGTGTAATTGGCTGCTGTTTTCAGTTTGGTTTTCTCCTGATTTCTGTGAAATTCAGCCAGGTTCTAATATCTCATATGCCCTGAGTAATTTTGCTGACACCACTGAGATTACTTTGTGTGAATGAGAATGAGCTGGGCTTTGTCTTTTAAAGTATGATTGTGGTAGATATTCTCAATCAAATGATTTGTCTTAAATTTTAGTCTGTTGTGAAAATTAGAATCTCTTCCAAATGAATAGTAGCTAAGGCCTTTCTTTTTTATTTTACTGCTTTCCTTCTCTTCCTAATTTGCCTTAACAGTTTTTACAGGGACTGAGTTAATTTTTTCTGATACTATGAGCGTAGGACTTCAGGAGAGGCTGTACTTGTGTTGTCTGTCAGTGTTTAAAATGCCAAAGTTGCCAAAGCCAGTCTTCTTGACAGAAAACCTTTCAATTGCAGTGTTGTAGCTAAAGACTTCTAAATGTGCTTTCAACAGACATGTGGCAGTGTCTGTCTCCTGATAGCTGCACTCATTCAAACTATCCCTTGGCTTTGTCACACAGCCCCATAACTGTGACTGCCTCTCCCAGACCTCCTGAGCTGCTCAGGTTTGATGTGTCTGGCAGTCAAACTGCACAGAAAAACCATACCAGTGGTGGATGGAGGGTAGCCTTCTGGGCTGATACACACACACAAGGAAACACACTCTTCAAACTGTACCTTTGCCATGCTGAGTGGTTTTTGCACATAGCCACTTTTGTGTGTTCTTTACCCTTATCCCATTGAAAAGATTACATGCTTGAGTTGTCATTTCTGCAGTCTTTCCTTTGTGCTCCTTCTCTGATTCTCCTGAATCTTGATACCACTCAGTCACCTCTCGGCTCTTGCCCACAAATGTGTCATTCTGCTTTCTCCATTGTCTGTCTGTAATCTCTTAATAACTCGTGGCCTTTTTTCCCCCTCTTCTTCTCCTTTGTTTAATGTGCTTTCATCCTCTCTGAATTCATCTCTCTCTTCTCCTATCTCAAAGTTGGTGCTGCCATCAGATTCTGGCTTGCTCCCCTTTTATTCTTCTCTGTTCATCTCCCTCCTGTTGTTCTGGTCCTGGCTCCCACTGTGGGAGCCTCAGATAGAAATGCAGTGATCATGGTTGCTGCTTTCATAGATGGTGATTCTATGATTTTTTTTTTTTTAATTCAGAAATTGTCATTTTCAGCTTCTAACTTCTGTTTGCCTTTTTACAAATAATTCCTCTTGTCTCTGCTTTTTTTATATAGAATCTTGCTATTATCTTTTAGAAGAAAATGATAAAATGTGGTCTTTCCCCTTCTACTCACAGGTTTTTTTTTCCCCATTTTGTTCAGGTTTAAAAGTTACTCCCTGTTCCTTAATATCTCTGCCTTCCTAGGAATCACATCACCTGTTGATAGCCTTATGTTCACCCTTCCCCATCTCTTACTTCTTTTCAGTGTTTTTCTGGAATCCATTTTTTTTTCCTTGTATTTAGAAAGTAAAAAATAGAGAAGCTTTAGATCAACTTAATTCTCATTTTCTAACAAAATACCTCTTTTGCCTTTCATGAATTATGTTTGAATGTAAGGTTTTAAGTTTCTGAATTATGTTTCTTTTGTGATTGGCTTCTCTACTTCAGCCTTTCCCTGGACAGGCTTTCATGCCTTCTGCTAGAAGTGCTCTTCTCAAAGATGGTGTTTCGGTTAATCTAATTTGAGCAATCTAGACAGTAGTTACTCTACTTGACTTTTCCAGAGTCTAAAAGATGCCATAGGGTGACAGAGAATGTGTGAACTTTAGTTCATTTTGCATTAATTCCATCAGAAGAGAGATATCGAGAAAATTGGAGAGCCTCTCACTCAGTTGGTTATGTGGAGCTAACTGGCTGGGACATCTCATCAACCTTTTGAGTGGCAAAACTTCAAGGACTGTCTGCCCTATTGTCTTCTGTCTAAGTATTGTACTCTGGTTTTTGTCTGCTAGTTATGCATGGCTTTTCATCGCATGTTGTTTATCACAGTCCTGCCCTTCTGTGACTGGTGCTGACCAACATATTGCTCCTTCAGGTGATTTCCCTCTTCAGCATTCAGGAATTTGTGTGGAAACTCTTCATTTTAGCGTCTTTTCTTCTTTTGCATAGCTTGTCTGAATAATCAGAGTTAGATTTATTTACTGCCTTTTGGTAATCTGAGATCTTCCTTCCTGCTTTAAGCCTGACTCCTCACCAAATTAAAATCAACCCCATTGATACCTGGCATACCTTACAGTAATCTGTAAAAAGGTTGCTAAGGATCCTTAACTGTTTTCTCCTATGTGGTAACTGCCTTCTTGCCTTTTCTTTGGGCAATGTAATCCCGTTGTTGTAAATAAATTTTTCTAGAACTTGCAGTTTCCTTTTGAATAATACTAGGAAAATAAATTTGTTTCCCATTCGCAGATCTTCAGATCTACTTACCTTCTCTCCATATTGGGCGTTTAACTGTAGTGTTTTGTCTGGCCTGGAACAAGGCTATCTTGTTTACCCATTATAATACAAGATAGTTTCAAAATGTTTTGTGTGGTCAGGGTCACCCTTTCTGTTCTGATGCTTTTCTGTACAAAATAAGTGCGCCCGAAGGCAATACCTCACTTGCAAAAATCTGTAACCCTGAAGCAGATAAACTGAAGTTTTAAATTGTAACCTTTATAAGCATTTAGTATCCATTGCCAGTTAGAAACTAGAACTCAAATTGCAATTGTCCCTCTAGATATCCACAGAGCTTCCCCAGCCTCTTCTGAATTCTTCCTTAAATTTCTTAGTCACTTTTTAGGTAGTTGATATGGAAACCCACTGCTTGAGACACTGACCACCATCATTGCTTTGATATCTTTTAAATTAAGATATTGAGACTGGGGACTGCTCAGTGACATTTGGGAGAGGCCTAAGAACTAAATAGTAAGTAAATGCAGAGCTGGGCATTGGGCTAGGTCTCAAGAGATCGCTTCCAACTGGAATGGTTCTGAGATTCTAGTGATGGGTAGATTTACAGCAATTAAATACAGAAAAAAGCATACAGATTTCGTCTGAGTCATTCTGAATCACAGAGATTAATTTTGTGGATGTGTTTACATAGTGATTTTTTTTTTTTACCATTTCATGTACTGTTTTTGGAAATCAGTTCTGAACTGTATCATGATTGGGTTTTAAGTGTTGGGGGGGTTTTTTTATTTTGTTTTGATGTCTGACTCACAGTTTCAAAAATTGCAACTCCTGTGTCCAGCAAGTGTCTTTAGATAATCAGGAAAACTACTGTTCTTCAGGAAAATGTGAAGGACATCATCACCAAAACTAACTAGTTTGTTACTTTCTATTAATGACAGCAGGAAAAAAAGTTGACTTTGATGCAAGACTGAATGCTTGCAGTCCTGGAGATTTTTTCTTTTAAAAGGAGTTTTTCAGGTTTTTTTTTTTTAAACGAAGAATATTGAAAGCTATTTCATCATTCTGCATTTCAACTTCAGCCAACAATTATGTCTTTTAGGATGCTGAATAAGACTGATTTGGTAACCATGCTCCAACAATGTGTGGAAATTTTGATAGCATCTTCTGGAAAGGAGTTTGATAGGGCAATAGAAAAGTTGAAGGAGTTCTTGACTCAATTTCAGAATCTAGAAGGTGGGTGTATGCCATCATGTATTCTATTACAGATTATATAAAAGCTATTTTGTAATCGGACCATTTTCCCTGAGATAGCCTATCATTGTATTAAACCATCATATTTGCAGGATTTTTTTTAAATACATGCACAAATTAAGGAAATGTTTATATTCTCTACTGGTATGTGGTTTGTGTTTTTTATAATACAGAAGAGTGGTATAAGATAAGAAATTGGACAGATCAGCAAACATTACCCCCTAAACCTCTCATACGTGTATTTTGAGCACTTTAGCAGATGTTGCAGTTGCTAAAAACAAACTGTTTTTAAAGATAAATAGCATCAGACTTCCTTATGACATGGTATATAACCCAAATGTATGTAAGGTTCCTTCCTCTGCACGTTCAGAGCTAGGACCCCAAGTGCCAGTTGTCAGCTCTGCTGACAGGCTGTGACTTGTCAAGCCCCCAGATTTGATTGTTCATGGTATAGGACATATTTCAAATTTTAGCAAGGCAAATGGGTAGCAGCATTCTGTCTTTCTGAGGCAGGTTAACTGAAATTGCTGCATTTTTTCTTAAACACAAGTCTGATGTGTTCCAGCATTCTTCTGGAATAGGAATGTTGTTGCTTTCCCTGGATTATGGAGAAGCACTCCACAAAGATTGGCATTTGAAGATTAATTGGTTATCATCTGGTCTGTTTTATACATATTAATTAAACTCATTAATACTGTGGTTGCTGTACAGCATTTGGACAAGTAGGCAACAACCCCCAAATGCAGTCAATATTAATTAAAGTAGTCACATTACACTGTAGGATTAACTGGGGTTGTCCAAAAGAATCAAGTCTTGTCTGTACCATGTATTTTTTAATAGCTGTAGTAAAAGCAGAGCTGTGGTAGAGAAAATAGGTCATCACTTTGAAGAAGCTGTGTATGTCACTGCTGGTACCAGCACTGAGGAATCTGAACTATAATGGAAAACCAAAGGTTTGTCTAGTTTGGAAAAAAAAATAATTAAGGCAAAAGGCTTTTAAGTAGTTGGATTCTTACCTTGAGAAAATAAATAAGGAACAACAACTCTGGGGATTCAGAACTTGCAGAACTGTAAAGCAAAAACGACAGTATTTCTTTTTACTTAGGATTTGAAGATGGGTTTAAAATAGCGAACATCTACTGAATCCATCAACAATCTTAGTTTGTTTTCAAAGTGGATTTAATTTAGGCTTCAAAGGAAAAGTGAGAAGGGGAAGTTAAGATATACTGTACATTATTAAATTGCTGAGTTAGATAACTTTTTACTTTACATTTATGTGATGGTGTTGATCTTTAGTGAGGGTTCTCAGATGTCTGTTTTGCTTCTTTTTTTTTACCTAAAAATTACTAATAATTGGTGCAATTGATCACTGAACTATGTGTCCATGAAGATGAAATTTTCTTACAAATTAAAGTGAGAATAAAACTGGGCAATGAAGTATCTTACATGCTTTTGTTTGCTGCTCTGGTTGCAGTTTCTGCAGTAGGTAGGGAGAACTCATTTCTTACTCATTATTCTTCTGCACATGACAAGGGAAAAAAATGCAGCATGTGGCTTTTTGATTCCAAAAGCATCAGTAGTACCTAGTCCTAAACTGTCAAATTAACAAGTGTTGAGAATATGACCTAGGATGACCTAAACAGAATTAAAGTGATGTGCAAGGCTTGTGCCTTGGGCCTTTGCTCAGGGCTGAATTGTTACTTAATCACTGTTGGCTAAGCTGTACTGCAGACTTTTGAACAATCTTCTACAAGGTGCAAGACCCAAAAGCTGCCTGTGGTTGAGTCTATGTGAACAGGGAACTACTGAGTACTTTGAAGATTGCTGGGGTTAGGAGGTTTATGTAGGAAAAGTCTACCCCACATATCAAACATCAGTTTTGTTCTAGTAGCAGAAGCTTCCCAAGAACGAGATGTGTCTGTATCGCCACAAAAGGAGCTCCAGAAGAAGACAGACCTTTATCACCTTCAGAAGGTTAGGCCTGCCTAAGCTTTACTGACTGATTCCTTAAATTAATGTTTTAAAATGTTCATGGTTGGTTCTTCCCAGCTTGCTGGAGCTCTGAATAAAGGGTTGTGTGTGAGTGTCTCATCTTAAAAATGAATGAATAAGTACCAACTATGTATTTCAGGCCTTCCTGACACATAGAAAATTATAGAAAACAATCTATCATAAACTAGGATTTTAAAATGCAAATTAGATGTTTTCTTTTTATTTAACTTGTAATTTAGACATTCTGCCTAACATATTTCTTTCAATTTCTCAGACTCCTATGGGTTTGAGAACTGAATACATTGGCCAAAATAAAACTAACTGCATGATTACATTTCAGACATTATCAGTGAGAACATGCCAGCAAAAATTAATTATACATGTTAAACACATAGATTGTGTTCTCCAGAGAATAACTGCCTCCCATGTGGTCTTATGCATCTTTTTTTTTTTAAAGACTTTGCTGGAGTTGAAGGAATCGAGGAGGTCTAAGAAACTGACAAAATTTGAAATGCTTCGTTTTGAAGTTGTTGACTATATAGATAGTCTTGTAAGGTGAGCCTTCCTGTTTATATTCCTGCATTAGTTTGCACCATAAGTTGCAAATGAAATTTTACTAACATGGTAATCTTGTCGAAATTGTGTCTCAGTCCCTGTGGCACACTTTTTTCCCTTCCTATTCTTTCTTTGAGGGCTCTAAAAATAATAACTAAGAAAAACCAAAACCACACAAACCACACCTCTTTTCCAGTAGATCAGTTGAAATAATTAGAATACGAATGGACCAACCTACTTTGGCTACTGAGACAGTGTTGAGGGAGGAGTGGGTCTGAGTGGCAAAACAAAGTCAACAATCTTTACCCTAATCTTTGCTGATCTATTCTACTTATGAAACTGTACAGATGTCAAGTGTGATATCCTGTCCATTTTGGGAACTGTTTTGGTGAGCAAACCATAGCAGATGCAGTTTTGGAGGCAGCTCTGCAGTGCAAAATGTGAAAGGCTTGTTGTGGTGGGGGAAGAGATGAAGGCATTTGTTAATTATAGAGGGTGGGGGGGAGGCAGAGAAACTAACAGAAGTATCACTGCCAAGCAAAAAGCTTCAGCTAGGGAGGCCAAGATAAGCAGAGACTCTTGGTGAGAGCTTGAGATAGATAAGTAGGATCTGTGGAGTACTTGACTGGGTTAGCACTGCCCTTATTTTTGAATTCGTCAGTGTCTCAGCTAGAGTTCTGTGTTAAATCCATTAGATATAGAGTTGATGATAACAGACTTCTCTGCTTAAAATTTTATTTCAGTGCTGTTCATCTTGTTTTTCAGAGATTTTTCAGTACTGGATGAGAAACATGCATTTTTATAGTCTTGACAGCAGTAGACTTGTGTTGTTTCCCTTCAGCTAAAGCTTGTGTCTCCCCCACACCCCCCATACCTCATGCTTTTCCAGAAGATACCTTGTACCTGCAGACAACAGGACCCTGCATGAGATTGTGTATTTCAATGCAGCCGCTGTTCTCCGAGGGCACTTGAATGCTGCCCCCAGGACTGCGCTGCACACAGCTTTAAACAACCCCCACTGGTACCTGAAGGTAAGAAGCAAGGGGCTGTTGGGCTGCTGGGCTAGTTCTGGAAGGCTGCTTGAGCATGGTGTACAAGGCTGAGTTTTGCTGTTTCATGAAGCTTGGCACATATTCAGCTGTTTTGCAGAGAACTAGCAAGTGCTGATAAGCAACTGGGGACTTTGTTCAAGGAGCTGGGGAATCTGTCTGGCAAATGTAATTCTGGAAAGAGTTCTGTAGGAGGAACCCATTTTTCAGAGCGTGTTTTAGCCGTGGTATTTTCTTTCTTCTGTAGATGTAGCAGAAAACTAATTTTGTCCTCCCTACAATTAGGATGACTGTCCACAGGGAAACATAAAGTGTCTGTTACTCTTTCCAGAGACTTAATAGGGCTGGTGCTCAGTCCTCACTATGTAGATCAGCTGTAAGGTAAAGGCTGTTCAGGTAGAGTCATAACATTAAAATGGCATAAATACGGCGTATTTAACCAAGTCATAAATGCAGTGTATTTAACCAAGTCCTTTGTTTTCCTCTGTAATTTTATTTTAATACTTGTTGCGCATTAATATCCTGTGTTTTCTGAGATGAAGAAAAGGATCAGCCTAACCCTACCTTTTTCTAGAAGAGAAAAGCAAACTGTTCTCCACTTCTTTCAAACTGAAAGGATAACCAAAAGAAAGAAATAGATTAGGAATTGGAAAAACAGTGAACATACATTTCTTTTTACTTGATTTTAGAAGATACTTTAAGTTGTTCTTATTACCTAACATTTTTCTTTAAAAAACTGATGTAATTTTGAAGAAAGTATTGGTTGTAGCTGTATCTGAGTAATGCACTACTTGAATCAAAGCTAACACTTACCAGGAACTGTAAAGGCTGATAAAGATCAGCCTTTGAAATCTACAGCCTGATTTGTATTGGGTTTGTTGGCACTGTCCTCGATTTGAATGCGGGTTATCAGTTTTGCTGTGTGCAGGATTTATTACTAAAACCATTTACAGAGCTTATTTGTGAGAACAGTAGTTAGCAAATTACCATTAAAGAAACCTAATATGAACCTCAGTAGTTGATATTTTTAGAAAACCTGTAAATATACAGACTAGGACAGCCAAGAAAATCTTAACTACTGATGTCTTAAATAAGTATTCTATTCTCTTTGATGAGTTGACAAGATTTAAAGCCCTCTGTCATCCTGTACTTTGTACTTGAACATGCTTTAACATATTTCCAATGTTTTCTGAGAAGATTGTGAAGTTTTGGCATAGCTTCTAACAGTAGCAGTATTGGCTGGGTACCTTGCTTAGCATTTTAATTAATGTGAGTAAAATACTTTGTCTATGACTTCTGCATGGTTTGTATTTTTCTGCACCATGACCAGAGCAAAGTTCTCCAGATCTGTTCCTTCCAGGCCTGGACAGAAAAGTGCTCCAGTAGAGTACCAGTGAATGATTAATGTGATGCACTGCTTACAGGAGTCCAGCTAGTTATTCAGCAAAGTGTGAACCAAGGGGCATATTTATCAGGTAGGGGGAAGAAGAGGACCCAAAAACAACTGCACCAAACCCAGTGTAATTCTGGTTTTACTCATCCCTGGAAAATTTAACAAACTGAAACTTGGGGTACCAGCTTCCATATGAGGGAAAGAGGATTCACAACTGGCTGCTTGTTGTAGGGCAGCTTCCTGCTTGTCAGCCAGGTTATTTCCTCTCCGAACCACACATGTGCTGCAGCCTCAGAGCCGAGGTTTCCCCGCTGGCAGCTGCAGCTCCCTCCGGCTGTGCTGCAGAGGCTTGGCCCAGTTACCACAAGGGAGGCTGGGATCTCTCTGTGCTGCCAGATGAGCCTGTTCCAGGAGTGTGCAGTTGCTCTTGGTTGTGATAACTGTCCTGACCATAAAATTAGAAAAGCAATGCAAAGGGTTCAGCACAATCCAGGCTGGCACATGGATGAGTAGTAGAAAACCACAGAGCTGTGTGCTCTAGGAGAGGGGAAAAGAGAAGGGTGTAGTGTTGTCCTTTTGGACAGTGGTGAGTCACTAGATCTAGATCAGCCAGAAGTGTAACCTCATGTGTGCCAGGTACTAACACAGGAGTATTGGAAACTATTGTGGTACACTCCTGAGTTACAGAAGTGTACCATAATACTCCTGAGTTCATGATAAACAATGTCAGAATTGTAACACTGTGAGGTGTTAGCCATATTTATCTGAATTTTTCTGGAAGCCGTCTTGTAATGAACTGACAGATACTAACCTGAGGTCTATAGCTTTTGTGTTCCTTGAAGAGGAGAGTAAATAAACTTGAAAATTGCTAGGTGTCCTGGAAACTGTGAAACGTCTCATAAGTGATGGAGTCCAAACTGGAACTGAGTCTCAAAAATTGCAGGAATTGAGATCTATGGGTAAATGACAGATTCTTGAGCAAAGTTATATTTTTTTGCCTAGCCTTATTTCCTGTCTTGAAAAGTATTTTTCTTTTGAAGGTATCTGTCATTGCTACAGCTTTATAATTTCCCTAAAGTTGCTTGTATATTTTACTAGTGTATGAAAGTGTTTTAGAACAAACTTCTATGACCTGAAAGGAATGATCAGTGGTTGTTTTCATGTTAAGACAGCTGACTTCTTAGAGTATATGAAACTGAAATGAAATGCTGTAAATTTCTGCAGCTGTACAGAGACTTTTGCCTCCGGCTTGAGTGGCTTTTCAACTTCCCAAATAAATGGTTCAGTGCTGATGACCTTGAATCCAAGAGGCTGGGAAGCTGCCCAGCAGAAAAGGGCCTGGGGGTGCTGGTTGACAGTGGCTGAACATGAGCCAGCTGTGCCCAGGTCACACAGAAGGCCTATGGCACCTGGCCTGGATCAGCAATAGTGTGGCCAGCAGGAGCAGGGCACTGATTGTGCCCCTGTACTCAGCACTTGTGAGGCTGCATCTTGAGTTTGTGTCCAGTCCTGGCCCCTCACTTTAAAAAGGACATTGAGGTGCTGGAGCAAGTCCAGAGAAGGACAACAAAGCTGGTGAAAGGTCCCGTGAGGAGCAGCTGAGGGAGCTGGGATTGTTCAGCCTGGAGAAAAGGAGGCTCAGGAGGGACCTTATCACTCTCTACAACTGTCTGAACGGAGGTTGTAGCCAGGTGGGGTCAGCCTCTTCTCCCAGGGAATTTGCAACAGGACAAGAGAAAATGGCCTCAAGTTGCACCAAAGGAGGTTTAGTTTGGATATTTGGAAAAATTTCTTCCTGGAAAAAAGCAGCACTGGAACAGGCTGCCCAGGGGAGTTGAGGGCTCACCACCCCTGGAGAGATTTAAAAGACATGTAGATGTGGCAGTAAAGAACACAGTTTAATGATGACCTTGGCACTGCTGGGTTATTCATTGGACTCGCATGATTTGTAAGGGCTTTTCCAACCTTAATGATTCCACGAATTTCCTGAAACATAGTATACTTTGTTAGAAATTAGACTTTTGCTTTACAGATGCTGAGTTTCAAGACAGAAATAAATGATTGTTACATTTCAAAGGTAAAACTCTGAGATGAAAGAAGCAATTATTTTTAGTACATATGACAGACCTATAGTAAATCTTCCTTTCAAGAGGGCTGGAGGGAGAATTATACTTTCCTATTTTCTACATGGCAAATCATGACTAGTTTCTTCTCCTGACTCCATAAAACAGAGTAGTTCTCATATGTAAATAGAACTAGCAAAAACATTGCATAAAAGGATAATCAGATAATCACTCATTGCAGTAGATACTGCATAAGTGTTACAGAAGGAACACCAGAATTTAAGTAGCTGGGGGGGAGGTTTTGTTGGTTTTTTTAAATAGTATGCTTCTCATTTTTGTACTTGTTTTTTTGTATTTTTTTCTTTGTACCATCAACTTAACCATTAAACACACAAACAGTAAACATTTGCTTAAAATACCTACTATCTGAATTACCTGAAATAATGTTTTATCTAGCCCTTGGAATTATTCAAGATTAGACACTGATCAAAGTTACTGCCTTCAATTTTTTTTCATCAGAATCAAGCTTTGAAATGTGATGGAGGAGGCATTTCTAATAAAGCCCCTGACATATGCATAGTGTATAAGCTTCATTTGGAATGCGGCAGATTGATTAATCTCGCTGATTGGTTAGAGGTATGTGATGATGCAAACAGTACCTTCACCTGCGAATTTCAGTATTCTGATTTATCTTTTTGCTGCATGTCTGCTTTTCTTTAGTGCCCCTTTTGACAGTTTAAATCATTGCATACCTTGGTCCACAAGACTACAAGAACCCACAGCAACTCAAATAAGTCTTTCTCTATTGTGAATCATTTATTTCCAGCCCTGTTAGTCTGTGATGAAACTATTTTGCTTCTGCTTCTATTTTGTCCTTGGCACAGATCAGATTTTGTGCTTAACAAAATTGCCTTTCTTTTTTCATCTTTAAATATTCTGTGACACTTATGGAAACAGGCAGGTGGGACTCTTGGAGAGAATGCTTGTGCCAGGGAAAAGTTTGGGTCCTTCTAGCTTGATAACCTGTCTCATACTGTAGCCAAAAGCAGGGAGAATATCGCAAGAGAACATACATTAATATGATAAAGTCTCCCTGGCTAACAATCACATTTTAGTTCTAAGGTTTCCTAAACTTGAGTGCTTCCTCTGTGTTTCATAAACCTATCTGGATGTCATTACCAGTCTATTTTAGCAACCACAGCATCCTCTGAAAGAAACTCTGTAGCTTTACCACCTGCAGTTTAGGGGATACCCTTTTTACTTCTTCCAAGTGTGTTTTGTTTGCTGCTGCCCTGGTTGTGTATTGTATATTCCTACCCAGTCTCTTGCTGTCCCTCAGTTTTATAGATTTATTCACAGCC
Organism: Taeniopygia guttata; assembly: GCF_048771995.1. Lineage (NCBI taxonomy): Eukaryota > Metazoa > Chordata > Aves > Passeriformes > Estrildidae > Taeniopygia > Taeniopygia guttata. The sequence continues at coordinate 37,100,890 of NC_133027.1, forward strand.
AAATTATCTCTATCACTTCCCCAGAATATTTAAGGATTCTCACTTTGCGAGTATTTTTTCAGTTCTGTAGTTTCCCTGAGAATGGGTCAGGACCCAGAACCATTTGAGATTTAAAATGCAAGCAGCAGAGTTCAGAGAGTGATGTCTTGCTTTCTTTATTCCTGCCATGGTAATAGGTAACCTTGCTCGCTTTTTGATTGCTGCTGAACTGACACACTTAGAGTTCTCCTTCCTAGATCTTACTCCACGGGTGATAGCCTTCAGCTCAGAGGTCACTATTTTATATGCAGATCTGTCTGTTTATGAACTAGAATAAATCTGTGCTGCTTTTCCCTTTCTAGGCTTTCTCAACTGTGGTGATGGCAGCTGAGGAACCAAATGCAGATGCAGCTTCCTCAGACCAGGTGGATGATGTTATCCAGTATCCTTTCTCATTTTTCTCAAGCTTGACATGGAAAAGCTTACAGAATTTATGAACCATGGGTTTTAAAATACAGTTTCATGTACACTGAATAAATAATTTCAGAGAAATTACTTTAAACAGCTTTAATATATTGAAAATGTCTAGGAGGTAGATCAGTTGAAATAGTTGGGTTGGGAGTGGTGAGGTAAAAGAGCAGCGCTTGTCTGCAGGAGGTGTTTGGGTCTGAAACAGAACCAAAAGTCCATAAAACAAGTTGAAACTGTTTGGTTAAATTATCAGAGAGTTGGTATAGCTGCTGGATAGGGGTAGGGCATTACTGGGGAACAGATGGGAGGAGGGCTGTGACCTAGAGAGTACATGGAGAAATAGAAGCAGTAGTTCATTATGTTCCAGTACCTTGGAGTTGAGAACTTTGCACAAGACACCCATTCTGCTTCTTTCTTTGTCCTGATCCTGAACTGAGGTCTAAAAAATATTTAATAGATGAGCATCTGAACCAAAACTCATGGCTACAGCAGTAATGCTGCCACAGAGAAGAAATGAATAGTTGTACAAAAATAGGCTTTACTAAAGGAAGGATAATTATATGCTCTAATACTATACCTGGCTTTCCTGGCCCTTCATTTTTTACAAGCTCCACTGTTAATTGTCACCCGCAATAAATTTAATTCTCTAACTTGGGAATATAAACCTGTATGTCAGGGAGGCAGCAACAAAGGCAGAGTGAATAAAAAGGAGAAGGTGGTGCCATGAAACCTCAGAAAAAATCTCTATAATTATCTATACATTTTTTTTGTCAAGGGACATAAAAGTATAAATTCTTCTGAGACACTACAAAATTGGTGTTTGTAGGCTTTAAGCTTCTCTTAGCAGTGGGTAAGGAACTCTTCCTTTGCTGTCACGTCGTATGCATGTGCCAGAACTACCGATCCAATTGAAGATTTGTGTTTCTGTAGGCAGCTTGTGCTCTGCCCTTATTTCCAACAATTTTATTGTACGACACGTTGTGTAATCTGTGCTTACCCTTAGAAATCTTGCCCTCCTAGAAGAGAACAGTGTGTCTGTCATCTGTGTCATCAAAAGTGTACTTGGTTTCTTTCCTTCACTGACATGTCCAGCGCTCGCTTTATTCGAGCTGTTTCTGAACTGGAGCTCCTGGGCTTCATAAAGCCCAGCAAGCAGAAAACTGACCACGTGGCAAGGCTGACATGGGGAGGCTGTTAATGTGCCACCAAACCTTCCCAAAAGAGCAAGGGCTGTGTTCCCACCACACTAGTTCTCACTAACTTTGCATACTGAGTCAAAGTCAGCGGTGTCTGAATGTTGTGAGATAGATTCTGAGTGCCTGGGCAAGCTTGAGAAAGTTGTTTTTTAATGCTCATCTTCTCTGTGTAATGTTTTGCTGTATGAATGCTCATGTTCCAAATACCTTATTGTTGTGCCAGTTCCAATCTTCTTTCATGTGTGATACTTAAATGGTCTGCTGATACAACTCAGGCTAGCAAGTCAGAAGGACAGCACACAGCCACAAAAGTAATGAAGCAGTATTATTAACATCCTTATAAGCTGATAGGATTTGAGTCATTATTATAAAATGCCTCCTAGATCCTTGAACCAGATTTAAAAATAAATAAAACAAGTATGCTAAAGAAGACAATGAACATCCATGTTCAGCCTCTGCTGTGTGTTCTTCCAAACTAGTCCTAACTACCTCAAAACTACTTGAGGAAGAGAAGGGGAGAGAATAATTGTGAAGATGCAAAGCTTTGCCCATTGGCAAGAGCAAAAGTCAACTATTTGAATTCCTTTTTCTAGTTGAAGATGATGGGTATTAGCTGACTTCTGTTAGGAAAACTTGTGTGTCAGCAGACAGAGAACATGGCAGTTGTGCACTCAGCTGTAAGGCAGGAAAATCCCCACCTACAGCACATGTTGTAACCTCCCTCTTTGCCAACGATTTGTGCTGCATGCAGGCAAAGGAACCAGCTGTGTGAAAAGCAATGTAGGCTGAGTGTGTACCAGCACTGCTTATCTGATGATCGATCTTCAAAAAGCCTTCTTGGACCACCGTTGTCCCTTGACTCTGTGTAAGGAGCATATGTGTTTATACTGGTGTCTGTGCCCTGTGGTTGAAGCATGGGAAAAGCCTTAGGAACCGAAGGGAAAAAGCTGCATTGCCCTCCAGAGCAGTGTGTCTGCCATGCTTTGTTAAACCCTCCATAATCACTTCCATAAACCAGTTCTGTACTGGGGAGGGGAAGTCCTGTTACAAGAACCAGTAACTTAGCCAGCTGTTTCCCCAGGAATGTATATGAGATATCAAGCTTGTTTTAAATACACAACTCCTGCCCTCTCTGAGTGTGTTTTCCAGCTGCAGGAATTGCAGTCACAACACATCCTGCTGTGTGTAAGTGGGGGTCTGGTTCTAAATGCTGCCAGCCAGTTCAGAAGGGGGAGGAGGAGCTTATCAGACTCTACTGGCAAAACATACAACTTGGGAAACAATGACAGAATCCTCAAGAGCATGAATTCTTAGGATCACGGTGGAGCACTTGCAAGTTTCCAGACATAGGTAAAAAAATCCCTGTTCTTCCCTCGTCAGCAGGCTCAGGCACCTGTTCAGTAGCACGTACAGACAGCTGTCCAGCAGCAGAGAGGAAAGTGAGACATTTCAGCAGAGGGGAAGGCTGAAACACCCCTATCCTGAACCTCACCCCATTTATCTCACAAACACACTTGACAAATGAAAGGGAGCAGCACCAAATGTCTCTGTGATGTGCAAGAGGACAGGAGGCCAAGTGCTTTGCTGTGTAGCTGTCTCCTGCCACCCGCCTCCGCTAACCTCACCCCAGGTAACTTTCACACCCCCAGAAGGTAAAACATTCAGAAATAAAGAGAAACCAGCCTCAACAGTGTGTGGCCTTTAATCCCCAAATGTGCAGGCAACATGACATTAAAACAGTAAAATTAATAATTAATGGCTGTTTCTTCCCTTTATCTAATAACAAATTTGTATGGTTAAAATCACATTTGCTGTGCTACATATGGTTTTCTCAGATCAAAGCTTTAATTCTGTATTTGGTGCTTCATTTTCATCAGCAAGGAGGGTAAGAAGGTTGAACAGTTAAAAACATAAACTAAACTGGTCATAAATTTAATTTAGTTCACCTTTCTTCAGAAGCTAGTCTTTGCAATCAGTCCTACTTTTCTGGAAAGAGCTTAACATCACTGAATCTGGAATCAACATCAGTAACAGCTGAGACCTCCCTCACATACCTTAGCTGAAACAGATTTCAGCTAGAAAATTAAAAATTAGTTTCTAAAAGTGTCTATATAGTAATAACATGTTCTGCAGATATTCCAGAAAATCTTCACTCTCTACAATGTTCACTTAAAGAAAACAGGACAAAACCCCCCCAAATTGCTTAAGTCTGTAGTAGTTCTGAAATTCTAGTATAAAGCCCCACCTCTGAATTAACTGTATCATGTTCTTAGGTAGCCACATCTTTCAACAGAACTACTGCTAAAAATCAGATCCTGAATGCAAGTTAACACTCAAAATACTTTTCCAACCCTTTTTCTCTACTGTTACAGATGCTGTTCTTTGACACCTCTTTCCACTACTGCACTACTGGTTTCAACACAAACTTTGTAATTTTTTTTATCTTGAACCCTACAACAGCAATTTACTGTAAGAACAGTCCAGGTGCCTGTAAAAGCCATTTTGTCACTGAGAATGGCTTCCAATACAAAAGTCACAAGCACTGGTTAACAAGAGCATAAACTTTTAATACTTTACCAGCCTCCATTTTTTTATCCCCACTGTGGAGTCAGAAAGCTTAAATCCTTCCCAGTTCCCAACTTGGTAACAGAGAGCTTTCACAAAGCAGTTTTTTAAGCAGAATCTGTGACTGGTCATGCTGTTCAAGAGTACACAGGCAAATCTCAATCATCAGCACACAAGATTGCTTGAATCTCCTTCCTTTGCAAACTTGAAAATTTCTGAATCATCTTATGGTTATATGCACTCATATCTAGACACCAAAATCAACACGCAGGATGTACATGCTGCTTTTCAAGTACACAGTAACTGAGATCTGCTTGGAAAGAAAAAATACATCACTACCTTAAAAACAGGTTAACCAAGATCTTTGGTAAAGTTCCAGTTAACTCTTCTCAGCTTGCTTGGCTTTTGGCTAAGACTGCAGTTACATACAAATGGCAAAAATATTCTATATGTGGCCACTTCAAAGTATAGTGCCAAGAACTGTGTGGTTACTGAACTGTACTCATTTCTCCTTGACTCAAAAGCCTTTGAAAAGGTTCTGCAAAGCAGGTTGGTTTTCAAGCACCAGCCAGCTCCTCACAGTACCCCAATTTCCCTAGCTTTTTCAACAGCCATCAAGCTGCCAGCCATTTTCCTACTGAAGTGTATGTATATCTTGTTAAAACAAGTCTTTCGTGTGATTCATCACACTAGATACTGGCACTGAGATTAGGAAAAAGAGTCAGTATGAAATCCAAGACAGAACAAGCAGCAGGTTAAAAAATTAAAAATTTCAAAGAATGCTACCCCATTTCCAAATCAGGCACAAATTAAGCATACCACAGCTGTGAGATTATCAGCACCCACAGTGCCATGCTTTTCATCTGCTACAAGACTGCTTATTCAAATTGGAGCAGTACAGGAGTGGCTGGATGCTAGCATGACATCATTTCTTAATTATTAATCTTAATATTCCAAAAGAAAAGATAAGAACACAGGAAATACACAAGATGTATGAGGATGCCAGAATTTGCATGGCAGTCCACATAGAAGCAGTAATTTTCCTAGCTTGGGCAACTTAATAAAAGGAGGTCAAAAAGTGAGGAGCAGGAAGGAGAGGGACTGAGGACTTCAACGCGGACAACAGAAATTACAGCCCTTGATAGTTTTATCATCAGTAACAGAACAGCAGGGATGTCTAGCAGAGATTTCTGATTTCTGGGATTCTGAAAATGGAGTAGAAATAATCCAAATATTTTGGCAAGATAGGTTTCAGGGAAGTGAGCAGAAAATACTCAATACTGTGGCAATGTGTCCTCTGAACTTTCAATCTCACTCCTAAGTGAAAGAGTTGACCAAACAGCAGAGCTCATGACAAGGTTTCTCTGATACCGTAAGTAAGCATGAGCCAATTACCAAGTTTATCTACCAGCTGTACCTCAAACTCCTCTGTTAATCTGAGATGGGACATAGATCTATCACAGAGCAGACTTCCATTTAACCAGAAGCTTACAGTAAGTTAAGAGAGCAGTTTATAATTAAATGATTATTTTGAAACTGCTTTCTTGTCCCCAGAGCAGGTAACTCAAGGCCTTTGGTAGCAATACTTCCACCCCACAACACAGATCTAGACTTGCCATGTAGGAAATTTGCAGTGATTCAGAGACCCAGCACTGCCCAGACAGCAGCAGCCAGCACCAACACAGCACTCTGTCAACAGCTGAATGCATCCAATAAGGCTATCCACCCTTAACAGGCAGTAACACCTTCAGCTCTTGCAATAGCTACACTGTTCCAGCTTGCAGTACATGCACCTGCTCTATCTCATGACCAGATTTCCTTTAATATGTGACTGAAATCTGAAGGAAGGCAGGTGCAGCTGCAGCAAGTTACATCACCAGTTTTGTGTCCGCTCTGTACCAAACATTGCTTCCTCAACATGAAACATTACAGCTGATCTAAGGAAGATTTCTCTTGCCTCAGAAGAATGACCTGAGATTTTAATCCACCTCCTTCTCCTGATCTAGAACTGACCCACCCACTATTGCTAGTAAATAAAGTTTTCATTTAAACACTCAGATTTAAGTTTATTCATACACAGCAAAAGTTCCACCTGCATATTAAAAACAAACAGATTAGAAGTAAATGTTTTATTCTTCCAACTAAATTCCAGTACTACAAGGGCAGTAAAACAATGATACACTGAAAAATTGCAGCAATAAACATTTGTTAAAGACTGATAGAATAAATAAAAACTACAAAAATGAGAAATCATATAAACCCATTCTTAACCCCCAAAAAAGTCATGGAATACAGAAATGCCCTCCTTCACTATTTCACAGGCAGTACTGTGGGCTATTTGCTTAAAATTGTCCTGGGATTACATTCTAACTTAACTGTGATTACAGCTCTGTTGTAGTGCACAGTTATGAAAACCACACTAACTTCAGTCAGAAGTGTCATTCTACATTTTTATTTACACAACCAGTGAAGGGCAACTTCTAGAACACCAGCTTTAATCCTTTACTTTTTCAAACTTATTAACATAAGAAGCCAAATCGTAATGATACAGCAAATGAGGCCACTGGTATTATTACAGGTAGCAAAGGTCCACATCCAGGTGGTACTGACATCAGGGAGCACTCCAAAACCAGTTGCTGCATAAGAGTGGTTGCCACTGACAAAAGCTTGAAATAACCTGTGTTCACAGGGGGGAAAAAATATGGCATTGCTGCAAGTCTTTACTGGGATAGCTTGCAACAATAAAAGAGGGTGTATAGGGCAGCCCACATATGCAGAAAGTGTGATTCATGAAACATCTGGAAAGAGAAAAAAAAAAAAGAAGAGTTAATGACAGCAATGACAAATATTAGCTCTGTGCAAACCTTCTATTGTATTATCAAAACTGGTTTCAAAACTAAGACCCCAGCATGCTATGAGAAACTAGGTCTAGATGTTTTAAACACAAGCTGCATTTGCTCTCAAACCTCCCTTTCAATATTCCATATTCTCAATTTCAGGTATTTTACCTTGGGGCCAGCAGCTTAACAGCAAACAATGGCCATTTAAATTATTGAACACTTGGTAATTCAATGCTGCTACAGGGACCAGAAGAAAGAGATACTCACAACTGGCAGGCTGTTCTCCATATCGTCGCATGATCTGATCATGCGTGAACTTCACAAATGCGTCATATTGTTCTGCAAGGATGAAACGTTACAAGTATCAGTGTTAAGTTTAAATCTAGAAGAATACTCAGGGCTATTTTTTATACGCATAAACCACACAAGTTAAGCACAGACCAAATTAGCAGTAGTTTTAAATAACTTAATATACAGTTCATAGCTGCCACTTCATTTTTATCCTCCAGAACAATTCAGCCAATGTCCCCTTAATTAAAAGACTCTCCCTTACAAACTTCTGTAAATGAGAAAGATGGCAGTAAACTCAAAGAGAATTATGCTGCACATAACAAAGGCCTCAATATACCTCACACCTGCTAAGTATCACACATCGTATTTTGAAGAAATGAAGTGTGCTCATTTTACAGATCCATAATGGGGGCAGAGTAGTTAAGGAAAACATGACATAAGGGTCAGTGCTAGGGTTGGAAACATAATTTGTCTGCTCCTACCACTACCAGATCTAAGAAAATTTATTTAATGAAATGGAAACACAAAAGTACAGGAAAGGCATTTGCTACAGAGTTAGAAATTTTATTTGCTGACTGCCAGAAAATCAAAAGGAAACAAGAAACTAAAAGGAAGAAATGCTAAGTGACTAACTTAAGTAATTTTAATCACAAAAGTAGCTACTATGGGAGACATATAGTTGACTGTGGACTGCATGAGAATGGTTACTATGTCATCTGAAATGAAATTTTAATATGAAACATACTTGGCTTTGAACTAAGCACTGTTATTTCCCACAACGGTTATTCCTTCTATACACACATACATACAAATACATTCACAATATTTTATTCAATTTTAATACTGCACTCATCAGCAGGATATCACCTTTCAGAATTAGGAAATTGAACAAGGAGAGTAATATCTACCAGATGCCGCTCCTCTCCATTCCCCTTCCTCCCTTGTGGAAAAATACATGTGCAGCAATGTGGGGTGTTCTGAGAAAAGGGCAAGGTCAAAGAAGGCAATCTTCAACCAAAAATGCAGTTAGATTTGTAGTGGTTCCTAGTCCCACAGGTTTGCCCCAATAAAGTCCCCATCCTCTTGCAGGGATGAGCTTCACCTTTGAAGTAAACAGGGTATCAGTAATCAGCAAGTAGTGCAGCAGCAGCCCAAAGACCGGAGCAGACCCAAAGATCTAAGGACATTCATCCCTGACCAAGGGGGCCTGTGGTCACGGTGGCCAGCTGCCCTCTGCCCACAAGCAGGACCCATTTCACTGCAGTTCTGACCAGCGGCTTTTCAGCAGCCATGCGAGGACTTTAGCCAAACAACAAAATAACACAGAGAGCAGACTGAAGGATCTAGTGCTCTGAGACCGCTTCAAAAAGTAACACCAACTAGAACTTTTCCTAAAAGTATGCACTGAAGGCCAGAATTGATCTTGCAAATGTTCTTCTATAAAGGCAGAAGTCAGCATACACAGCTGCTTTGTAACTTCATCTTAGTTAGAACTATGGCTTTGCCAATTTTTTAAAAATCCAGTTATCAAAAAGCCCCATATTTGTGACATTCATATTCAGAAGTTAAGCAATCCAAAGGTAGGAGCAGCCTACAGTTAACTACTTGAGAATTTAAGTGAACACTGCACAAATACTTACATCACTGTATCATATATATCCTAACTATTTTAAGTCGGGTGGCTAAATGACATGAACACAAATACAGTTACAATACTATAAAAAGCCGGTTTTCAGAGATTCTTTAAAACTTTTCAAGGTAGTGTTTTGTTAAGGCTCTTGCAAAACCAAGTTTGTGCTAACACAGCAGTTTCAGGTAACAGAGGCAGGAAGAGAAATCAGGGCATTACAATGATCTGAGTTTTCCATTTACCAAACATTTACTCTGCATGAAAAGCAACTCTGCTTGCAAAGAACATGGAAGAAGGAAAGAATGGGCACTATCTAGCTAACTACCTACATGACAACTCTGACTCAGAAAATACCCGAGATACAAACATTCAGTTAAGTCATTTGAAAGAAGCTATTCAACTGAGATTTATTATGGAATTTCCAGTTACCTTTCCTTTGACTTCACTTTTGTAACAAGGAGTATCACCTTACTGTACAAAGTTTAGAAAAGGACATAACCATTCTGTCAGCAGACAACAATAACTGGCCTTCCATGTAGGGAATTTCTAAATTCTTTTGTCAGTCTTTAAATTCTTGTGTAAGGTCAAAAATGTATTACCGGCTCAATAAATGTGATGCAGTAACATGATCTTCCTAATTGCTCTTTTGGTGAGCACTATGGTAAGAACAAGTAAACCTAAATCATTTCACTAAACCACAACTCCCAGATAGAATTCAATCCTCTCCCAAAAACAAACCAAACAATGCTCCCTTTGGGACTGAGAGACAGAGCACAAGTAAGGAACTTAACAGAGGGGCTTCCTGTTTGTAAAGAACTACAAGTTTGTACTCCAAAATTGTTTGGAACAAAAGTAAATCTATCTGGTCTTCAAATAGCTATGAGCCCTGCTAAATGAAATGCATTTAAGAAAATACAAGAAATGACCCAGTTCCTAACATATATACATGAGGAGAAAAAGTTCTAGAGTCCTAATTCATCAGGCTGAAGCAGGTTATAAAGAACAACCCTGAAATGGAACACCAGACCCAAAGCAGCAGAAGTATTCACTGCGTTAATTGTAGTTTTAAATAGACACAGCTTTAAGAGGGACAGAGAACTATAGCAATTTCTTACACAGAAGTGGCAGATCAGCAATTGCAGACCATGAACAGAATCTTGGGTGCAGCGACAACACTATCACAAGCAACCCACAATCCTGGTGACTTTCTGCATGTGCATGCCTGTAAAAGGTTTTATTCCCACCTGAAGAGACCTGCCAACTTTAATTCTGATGTGTTTTCAGGTGGGAAGCAGAACAGCTGTAGGTATTCAAAAGCACCTCTGCAGAACCATGTGCTCAGATTTTCATTATCATCACACTAAATATTAAATTAAGACTCCAAATCATACTGTGAAAGCACCTACCTCTGAATACACAAGAATTTTAAGTGCTCAAATGCTAGCAAGAGGCTTAGAAGTAAAGGACCTCAAAAACTGAAGAAAGGTCCTATTTACAATGCTGACATTAGCATGATCTTTATGGAAAGATAAGCTGGCATCAGGTGCCAAGGATTTCAGCTGAATTGTATAATATAAGAATTCAACATGGAACATCAGGAAAACAGTTGAATGGACTCTCAAGCAGATACCAAACACTGCTGGCAGCAGTGTAACGGTAAGTACTGGGAAGAGAAAGGGAAATCTTAGGTACTGTCATCTTGCCAAATTCCAGAAAAAGGAAGTCAGTTCCCAAGCAGGAAAAAAAAAAAAAACAAAACAAAAAAACAGTCCTTCAAAAAGAGCTCTAAAGGCAGTCTTTCTGAAGAAGGAGGGGAAAAAAAAAAGTGAAACTGTCAATTCAGACACAAAATAGCAAGAGAAAGTTCTAACTGAAATAAAACCACTGTCTGCACTGACTAGTAATAACTAAGAGTCATACTTTCTATCCAAAGCAGCACAGAAGGAAAAAACCTATCAAAGGGAGTAACCATCAATTTTTCTGTATGCAACCCCATTCCTTCATCAGATTAGGTCAGGAAAAAACACACACTGTAACAAAAACAAGACAAGTTTTAAGCTTTCAAATTCACTCTGACATGTATTATTCTGAACTGTAAGATACCTGCAAGTTTTGTGGTCAAAATTTCTTCATACTCTTCACGGATTTTCTCTTCACGTTCTTTCAGCAAACGTTCACAGATCATTCCAACTTGTCTGAGAGTAAACAGGGGCTGTTCTTTTTTCAATGGTGATGATGCTGCAGATGAAGTACCTAAGAGTAAATATTTGGGCATACCAATTTACAAGTAGATCAGAACCAGTTTTTTATAATCAGGTTTCTTCACACCTTTTTCATTAAAGGAACTTTACAAAACACTTGAAGATTAATTTCTCTGCTATTTGATCCTACTAATTATTACTGAAGCAGAACTGGATGTTCAAAAAGGAAGACATCAGCAATGGACAACACACACAATCATCAAAACCCCAAGAACATCACACAAACACTATGAACACCATTTACATGGCAGTTGCCACATACAAATTTAGGCTTCTATTTTATATAAAAATTATAGTACAGTATATTGGTGCCTATACAGCTGCTCTGCAAAAGCCTATTACAGTAACAGTGACAGAGTAGGCAGGATAGTCTCCTGAAAACAGTGCCAAGTTTTTGCCTGACCAATTTTTAAAATGAAACCCTATCTTCCAAACCAATGCCATTATTGCCAAAAAAAGCAGCAGTAACTAGTGGGAATGTGTCATAACATGACACGCAACAGGGAGAACTATTTACTCAAATGGAATCTGACAGAGTAACAGAATATAGCAGAATTACACAGAATTTATGGCCAAAAAACAACAGTAACTGGTGAGAAGGTGCCATAAACCTCCAAGTAACTAGAAAAAGTTGTTTACATAAGTAGGGTCTAAGAAAACATAGGAAAATTACATAGAATTATCTGAGTACCTGGCAAAGCTGGTCCAGTGAGGAGAAATGCATGTGGCTGTGCATCAGTAGAACAACAAGGATCTGTCTGCTGGAAGCTATTTTCTAAATGTCTTCTCTTCTGCATGCGTTTGTACTCCTGTTTTATGTTGTACAGAATTTGTTCTAAAAGATAAAAAAAACAACAAAAACAAACAACCCTAAAATAATTATCTTTATATTTCACCACTTCGCTTGATTTCCACTTAAACATCAAATGCTGTAGATAAATAGTAGATGATAATGGATAGACACTCTTGAAGTATGACCTGCAAAAACAATGTTTTACCTAAGACATAAAACCATTAAACTGATTAAAAGAAAGATAACCCAGGCTGCTTTCACCAGGAGAACACTAGAAAAAATAATCTTATTTAAGGTGAAGCATTGGCACCAGAGTACTGCTAACAAAAAGCCCCCAGCATCCTAAAATTTAGGAATGATACAATGTGCATGGATAAAAATTTGGCTACAAAACTTATACTGGTATTAATTATCCTCGTTTCTTATATTTAATCTTTAATTTAATCTTTCACTCCCACACAGCATTTATCACTCAAAGAGTTAAGAGTAACAAGACACTCAAGAATAAAACATCTACATGAACTGCCATTCCTCTCTGTGGGCTGAATGTCCTACAGGCAGCACAGTGAAGAGGAAAACACAATCTAGACAATATGCATTAAGCACCTACTGCTTAAAATATCAAAGAGCTGGAAACTGACAGGAAAAATACAAAAGCCTTCCACAACATTTTTGACAGTCTCAAATTTATCCAAATAAAATGCAGTAGATGGATCAACAGTCTCTTTTAAAGGAGTATGGCAATATGCAGCACAGCCTTTGACTGCAATGAATAAAGTACAGCAAGTTATTTTAATAAACACATCTCCATTACAGAATCATAAGGAATCAACTAATCCTTGCAACAGCAACTACCAATCTGTGTGCCTTCTCTCTGAAATTCTACATACCAAATGGCTCTCATGTGCATCAATGGCCTAACTGCATATCCCCATGTAATGTAAAATAGTCAAGAAAAAAAGGAATTTTCTATTTTTTACATTCTTCCCATAAAAAAACTCCAAAGATTCTCATCCTTTATGAGAATTCTTACTTTTAAATGCTCAAATGCTTCAAGAAAAAAATTGCCCAACTGGCTCCCAATGACACTTCTACACTTTTTAGCAAGGACAACTTTCCAGAACTCAGGTACATATAAATTCACATGATCATGTCAGAGTTACAAAGGACTCCACTCGGACCCTTCCTATTTGTCACATTTTGCCAATGCAATACCATGAAAACTTAAACCAAATTTCATGTTTGTAATCCATATGCTATGGAGGTTCCATATCTGAACATTTCTAATAAGGAACCATGTGATGCAGGAAACTTCAGCTACCACCTTCTTCAGACAGTGGCTGAAGCCTCTGCTAGACCAAGTGGAAGCAAATACTTAACAATTCTCAGTTCAGATGTTTAAATACTGACATGGCTCAATTCCATGAGTTAGCCTAGAGATTTCCAATTTATAAACTGAGAGAAAACTGTTTTGAGTCAACAGGAGTGTCAGCAAAGGAGCTTCTTGGATTTTGTCCATTAAGGACATCATACCTTTTCAGTCCCAAGCCTGCAGCTGTAAAATTTTCAACTCTCTAATGGGAGGTCAGTAATATGGTTCAAAGAAGCAGAAAATGCAGAGGACAGTAATAAAAAAACACAGCAGGCAAATTAAGAGCAAAAAAAACACAAGAAAGTGGTGCGGGGGGGTGGAGAATTCATACTTTCTGTAGGACAAGATACAAACACTCCTGTACAGCACCAAAGTACATAAATCATGTTAAACCAAGATGCAGCCAGGCTTCCAAAATTAAACAGAATTCCATGCAGAGCTGACCATGTGCATACACACATCAGAGACTGGCCTAACAATATTTATACTCAGTGGTGTTATGGTGGCAGAACAATACTTCTCAAAATCAACTGCTGCTCTGGCTCCAGTGATACTGAATAATTCTGAATGGTAACCAAATTAGCTCATGTGATCATCTGTCCTAAAGCATGTTTACACTATGAGAAACGTGACTGCACATATTCACACTGCATTTGTATTAACTGAAGCACATAATAGGCCATGACCACCCTTCACGATGACTACTTTGTCCTGGACATGCTTTCTGAACTCCAAGTGAACTGCAAAAAAAATCAGCCAAATTTAAAGTGCAACAACTTGAATAAAAATATTTTCTACAGTTCTCCTTTCTTTTATCTTTTTGCAGAAACATTCTTAGACCACATTAACCACCAAAATCACTAAGGACAAAAAAACAGACTCTGGTGAACCTGTCAAACTGCAAGAGTTAAATCAATAATCATATGCCATGTCTTCTTTACTCCTAACAAAACCTAGAAATTAAACAAGGAATAATTTAGAGAAAATGTTAAAATACCAGCCAGGACAGAAGGAACAAAAGCAAGGAGGGGTGTATGGGGGAAACAGGGAGAGGAGGTAGAGAAATCAGGTGTGGACTTTGGGAAAACAGTAACAACTAGTTATAGAAAATCAAGATTTGTGCACCAGAGACACAATTCTATCCTAAATTATACTGAATTGTGGACAAGAAGTCTCAATGATATCACAACAATTTCATCTACTTCTAATTCGATAACACTTTCTAAATTGCCACCTTCAAATCTTGCTGTGAAAATCAAAAACCTCAAGAAACACTACTGACAGATCTGGGAGATCCCCATCCTGACAAAATCACTTTAACAGTTAGCATTACTATGACTTCAGCTGAAGGTATAGAACCAAGCAAAGATTAAGAGAAAGGACTATTTAAACATGACACTGACTACACTGCAAACTGCATCGAGGAGAAAAAAAGCCTGAAATGTTGAGCACTGACTGAACACTTGCTAAGCATGCCCATAACCTGGTTTGGTAAATGGTATTCCTCCATTCAGACTAACTTAGAAGATTTAAGACACAACTGCTCAGCACAGAGAACTGGACTGCAAGGCATACTCAGTACCTTGCTGATAGCAGGTAAGGAGACTGACTCATCTCATACTTCCCTATTTCCACCACTAATAAAATGGAGATTAACAGTCAAGAAATGCAAGTTTAACATAGCACCAAACTTTCACTGACATCTCACATGAACGATGAGACCAGGAGTGTTTCAAATAAAGCAGGCACATTTTTATATCAGCAAAGACTAAGTAGACATTCTTGTTAACCTACAGTAGTATAAAATCTTAAGACTTAAAACTACTTCTGTGTGAAGTGAAATGTAAGCCTGCAAATATTTATGACTCATTTTAAATGAAAATCTGAGAGCCAAATTAAAATAATCTAATACAATAAGAAAAACTACTTAAATGCACCAAGTTACTTCTCTCATTTACTGTTCTGTTTTGTAATTCCACACAAATATATTAACATATTTTTATAGCATCTCAGCACTTGCAGGAAGCCATGAAATATTAAGGTAGTGCAAACCAGACAACTTCTGAACATCACCTATACAGCAGACATCTAACTGTAAAGAATTTTAAAACTTTGACCCAGTTAAACAAAGCTTAGAATCAGTAGATCCAATGTACTTTTGCTTCCAGAAAACCTTCCTGCTTTTTCAAGTTCAGTTTTTTAACTTCTCTGGCTTCCAATTAGTTCTGACTGTTCTCTCTACAGTGTACAAGTGACTTAAAATGTGCACTGAACTGGTGTCAAACACAGCACAGTTTTTTTATGTGCCTCAGTGTGGAGGCCCAAATTTCCTTTGAAACAGTGACATGCATTTTAATTATTTTACATATAAAAACTTAGAATCTGAAAGTACACTCATTAAAAAAAAAATCTATTGTCACCCTCTCCAAGACTATAAAATTTAAGTGAGAACTTGTATCACATATATCATAACTTATTAGATATTTTAAATAAAAGCTTTTATCCACCTTGAACATACACTGAAGTTCAAATCAGATATTGTACATCAGACAAGAATTGATCTGAGATTACAAAAGGAATATATTTAATATGATGAAACACACATCACTGTGGCCTATCCTCAGTTTCTTTGTAATTTTAGCCTACCCCCTGTGCTCAGTGCTTCTTACTGGTTAGAGATGCCTCTGAAGGCGCAGAGCTATTTAACAGGAAACACCAGGCAGAGGTGCTGAAAGTGAAAATCAGACTTGCGAATTTGGTGTGGCAGCAAGAAAAAGCCACATCAAAATGAATTAGTACTTCATAAATAGCATTTCAAATTCAACATGACCATGAATCTCTACCAATTAAACAATAACCTGTTTTATGTCCCCCTTCTCTTTCAGGTTCAAGGCTAAGATCAAGACTGACAAATAAAAACTGCTATTGTCTCACCAGAACCACCAAAGGCATCAGGGATTCAGTCAAATATACCCAAATGTAGTGACATACATGGATACTCTTTTATTATCCAGAGCCGTGTACTGAGAGCATGAAGTTAAATACACAGGTTCTTTTAATTCTGCATTAAGATCTTTCAGAACTTGAGATGCCATTTGGAGAATGAAGATTTCCGAATGAAGAGAGGATAAAATATGAACAGAGCAAATTAGACTTCAAGTTTGACATCTCAAATATGATTGTCACGCTAATGGATTACAAAGCCAAATATTCGTTTCCAAGGAGTGATGCAGTCTTCCTACTTTCTTTAATTCATGACAAGAAGTTAGTATTTTTCAAAATTCTGCCATCTAATTACTTCACCCTGACCTGTAATTACTGAGAAATTGTGTACAAAGGAAACAGCAGCTCAACTTAAAAAGTTAAAAAGGCAAACAATTATTTTCTCAATTTAAATAATTGCTTATCAACTATGAAGGTGCTGATTGCTTCACCTGAAGGACTTTCTTCTTTGAGCTTGATTTTTAAACTATCAATCTCTCATCACAGTTCCTGACTTCTCTCATTTAGCTAAAGGAAAATTCAGCAAAACACACAGGAAGGTGACTCAATGCACTGAAATCAGAGTAGCAGTCTTCCAGGCCTGAAATGGAACCTTTAGCTCAGGTTTCAGTTGGCAATGTCACCATTCAATGTATGCATTCAAACTTGAACCATGCCTGAGATTTCTTCTAAGTAATCAATCAAATGCCATCCTGATGTCAGTGGCATACATCTTTAGGGATTTCAGCTTCTGTTAAAGCAGAACTGCTCCACTATCCTAGTTCAAATTAACATATAACATTTCCATCAGGCCTGCAACCTTATTCAACACCAAATTGATGTTACCACATTCCCACTTTTGGTCCCCCCACAAACTACTGACATACACTGGTAATTTTAAGATGCCAGTTTCCCGTAAAGGCAGCACTGCAGCAAAGCAATGGATGAAGGTATTCCTCAGGGTTTTTTCCTACTTAACCAGGGAACCCTGGCAGAGACAGAAATTAAAACAACCCAAATATTCCTCTTGCTCTCTTGCTTTGGTCTCAGATGTCAACCACTCCACTTATGCTTCTCAATTAGGCATGTTAAGAGGTTAGTAACAGAATGTGTACTTTTGGAAACCGTGCTCCCCCTCATAGGGGCATGCTCTAGCCAGAGAGAAAACACTGACAACAGGTACATGCTGACACTTCATAGCCACTGGCTATAGCTACAGAATGGACAGAAGCACCTTGCCACAGACTGGGGCAACAGAGCAGGCCACCTCAGGAGATCCAGTTACTCCAGGTTTCAGGCTGACAAAAGTTCTGGTTCTCCCACAAGCTGGATGTTCACATATGCATTAGCTCATTCTGCAAATGTGTTATTTCAGGAAGTCCCAGTTCTCCTGATCAAGGGATTGAGGAATGAAAAATAAATCAAGCAATGCAAAATGTATTAGACACAGCAATTAGATGTTTCCCTTCACATAAAAAATTGTCACACTGCATTTATCAGACTTGCCACTGAAACAAAAAAAAAATGGCTTCAACATTTTATGACATCTACAAGCAAGGGTACTTAACATTTATAGTCACCACAGGCATCTATACAGAAATTTCTCATATAAATTAAATCATGAAGTCCAGATGCAGCCATTATGAGCCTTTTTTTAAGGGGTGGGAATGTTTTGTTTTCTAAAATCCTAATGATTTCTGCAATACTGGAGCGCAATGAGAAACTTGGCATTTCACCGAGACAATTTAGCAATAAATAGACATGCGGATAAGTTAACAAAGCCGAAATTAAGCAGAAAGAGATGCAGCACTACTAATATGTCACATTCCAAAGCCACTGGATCTGTTCATTTAAAAGCCAAACCTATGCTTGGCCATTGCCTGACCAAGTTTCAGACAGAAGTAGTTCAGTTTGCTCGAGAGGGCATCTCAAAGGTCATAGGAGGACAGCCCGCAGGGAAGACTAACAGTTCTTCCTATTCAAAAAGGTCAAAGACATATTCTAGCATTAACTTTGAAAAACTGTGTCAATTACATCAATCTCTTTCCAGACTTTTCTGTGAAAGAAAAAGGACATACTAAAGGCAAATTTATCTACCTTCTGTTTGTAAGGAGTCCCTCATGAGAGGCCTGTTCTCAACAGCCACGCCCACTCTGGCTTTTAGTTTACAACATTATTTAGTTACTGGGGAAGTGCTGAAGCAGATGAATGTTTCAGATGGAGGAAAACTGCATGTGATAAAGTCGGCGGACTTTTAAATTACTTCATCCTTTTTGACTGCATAGAGGTCTTTGAAGTAAACCTCTGGTTTTGGATGAAGTGTGGAAAAAAACCTTGTGATCTCAGTCTGTCTTCAGTGTTTCTATGTACCAGGAATTAGGAGACTAAAATCTCAAAGATGAAAATTATTTCTCCCTTCTGTCCCCCCAGTTTCTTTCAACTGTATTTCCCACTGTAGCTTCTATCTCAGAAATGTCCAGACATGCAGGCTTTCAACAACTAACCTGCCTCTGAATTTAAAAAAATTAAGTGTAGCTTTTTCTTTTTTCCTCCCCACTCCCAAACAATCTTTCATCTGGGTAAAACTGCAATCAATGGTTCCAAAACATCCAACTAGGAACAGAGAAACAATACTGCCAATGTTTTCTCCTTTCACCCTTGAATTCTTTTAACAGTTTTGAAACAGAAAAGCATCCTCTGGACTTCAGAGGAAACCCAGCAAGTGTATGCATAACACACAGGCAGCATCCAGACCCAGGTGCAGTGATTCTGATTACACAAAACAGTCTCATTTATAGCTAGAACTCACATGAAACTAAAGCTCATCTCTAGCATTCAAGCAGTAGAAAAATATTTAAGAGGAGCCACTCTTTCAAAACTAAACCAGTTTTACTCCAGGCAGGTATGTTCTGCACTGCTTATAGTGAACTTAGTTTTAAAAATACCATTCTACATGCAAATAATGCTATTCAAAAATCAGCAAACATACTCATGAGTTTGCTCAAGCCAGTAAGCACAATTCCAGAAAAGTACAGACTGTAAAGCCACAATTACAGTTTGGCTGCCAAATTCACCCAGAAACTGGAAGTGACCTAACAGCTGTTCAAATAACCACAAAATATTAAAACACTCTAGTGAGAGATAAATTTCATCTTGAATAAGCCTATCCCCTCTCCAACAGACATTGGTTATTTGTCTATGACCACTCCATACAGACAGCTGTTTTCTCATCTGACTACCACACTGTATTCTCAGTTCTCCATACACCCCTCAGTCAATCTGTAACATTCTACTTCCGGGTAATTCATTTTTGAAATGAGGAACGATGTGGTAAGAAGTCCTGGTGCTGATATGGTCTCCACCGCGTGAAGTTAAACACTACCAGGTCAGAGTATCAGATAGAAGAAAAATGTTTAAGCATGAACTTAAAGTCTAAGCACCAGGTCCTTTATATCTGGAGCTCTGCTTTCATATGAACATTAATTTTCATTACACAAAATTCAGACAGATTCTTTTTAAATGCTGGAAATCTAAGGATTACAGTAACAGGCTGAGAAAAGCCCAAGTCAAGTCAACTGAATTCTGGCTCTTGTTAATAAATTTCCCAACACAAAAACTAAGATAAAATGGTGACTTGGTAGCACTTTTTATATCGGACTGGAATTCTTTTCACACATACAGAAAGATGTATCTGACCCTAATGCAGACATCTGCATCAAAAATGGTAATGTGAACTCATTTTAGAGTCAATGGAAAGCAATATATATTTCTGCAGCACTCTAGGCCTCAACCTAAGACAGGGCTCTAGAATAAACCATCTGATTCTTCCTAGTGGCTACCAGGAAAAATGCAAACTATTAGTTCACAGGTAAATTTACAAAATTAGATGATTCACATACAAACTTTCAACAGGCCTCTCTAAAATTATGAGCTCTATTTTGCTCAGTGAGGGTCAAAATTAAATATATACAATTTGATAATATCCCCAAATTCAACTGAAATTTAAAGCTAAGCAAGCTGATTAACAGATGCATTTATACCAGCACGATATAAAGATTTTTTTTTTCTGTAACGGAAACCACAGAGGGAGCTTTTAAGCAAAACCCATGTAAACGTGCACAACTTATAAATGCTTCACATCTTGCTTAAGAGTATTCAAGCACTGTACGAGACATTTTGATTCACTGTCATTCACTCTTCATTATATTAGACACATTTTTTATACATAAAATACATCCTTGTCTGTACACAAATCACCTTTTCACATGGATTACCACCTGCACCTCTGATTTTCTCAGGAGACAAAGAAGCCTATATTTGCTCAATTTCAGTAACATTTCAGTTTTTAAGCCCTTCAGAATGGCTAGAGTAGAAGCTTAGGTATTACCTCAAATACTGCTGTAGGTTGTCTCTTCTGAAAATTTTATTGATTTGCTTCCTTTCAACAACACATATTTACTGGCCAGACAATATTTGTATTAAATATTCATAACCTAAGCTCTCCAAACCCCAAAGAAACCAAAAGAAATCACTGCAAAGAATACTTATCCTCTAAAAAATTAAATTAGGCCTGATTTTAAATATCTATTTCAAAGTACATGCAATGCCTCGCTGTAGCAAGGAGTGCCATCCATCACAACTCTCATCCCAGACCGCTGACTCATTCAAGATCCTTTCCTAGAGGTTCAAAAAAATATCAAGGCATAGATGCCAAGTTTTACTCTGTATGCCCTCTATATTTCCTCCATAGCAATTTTTTACTATTTGATTAAAAGCTCTAAAAAAAATGTATTCTACGGTACCATTTTCCGAACTAAGAATATTGAAACAAGGCACTGTCCTACGTGTAAATGGCAATTTGAACATTCAAACTTAGTGCTTGGTACCCTGGAGCCAACTTGTGTTATAAAAGGGAGTACCAAACACAACAGCGGAAGGAATTCTGCTGCAACAACTGCAGAGGGCTTTTTTTTCCCCCTGCACACAAAGGACACGGGTACATCCATACCTCGGCGCTACAGCCGCTCATGGCCGCGAGCTGCACCGTCCCTGAGTGCATTGCTGGAAGCTGCCCACTGGACTAACCATGGCACGGGCCAATCAATCTTTCGTGCCCGACCAAGATTCGTCCCTTTCTTCTCTCCCTACTCGCTGCTAAAAAGAACTCGGTTGATTTTTGACAATCATTACACAAGCAGACCTCGAGCAAATTTTAGGGCCGCCGGTTGACTCATCTCTCGCGCCTTAAGAATGTGAAAGGGCTTCGTTCTTGCCCCGCGTCTCCCAAACGAGAGCAGGAGACTGCCCGATTCCATTTTATCTGCCCTAAAGGCAACTCTCACCCTTTCACACAACCGCTTTTAACGCTCGGTTTTCCTACGGAACTTTTAAGGACACCACAGGATGGGTTACCCGGGACGACAGCCTGTATTAAGGAGCTGGGAAGTGTAATTACCCCTTTGTTTTATTCGCTTTTGCCTTTTCTCACCGGCGTTTTGCGGGTGATGGATGACAGGCCAGCCTCCCCGCCCTGCCCCCCTCGCCCTCCCCCGATGTCTGAGCAACGGGAGGAGGTGCCGCCGCCTCGACCCACCGATAATGGCTGCGAGGAAGGGATCGATCGGGCCCCGCCGACTCCCGACCCCAGCCCCACCTCGGTCACACCCCGCTCCCCTGCCGCCCCCAGCGTTTCCGCAGCTCGACTCGCCCCTGCGGCTCTCCTCGCCATATCTAAGCACTCGCGGTACAAGGAGGAAAAAAAAAAAAAAAAAAAAAAAAAATAGCCGGCCTCCTCCTTCCCTAGGATCGAGCTTCCCCCCAACAGCACCCCCATCCCCCACGCCGCTCGGGTCCCTTTCTCCAGCCTCATCTCACCCCCCCCGCCTTCACCGACCCCTTTCCTATGGCCACCCGCCCGCATCGGCTCAACCCGGCCCCCCTTCTTCCTCCCCGTCCCTCCTCCTCCTCCTCCCCCCTCCTCTCCTGCTGCAAACGGCCATTTCTATTGTGTCTCTCGGTGCCAAGCCGAGCAGGGATCGCCCCGGCCGCTGCCAGCCGCACAGCCCGACAGAAAATGGCTGAGGGGGACGCCAGACCCACCCAACCCCCTCTTCCTCCTGCCCGCTTCCCGGCCGCCTTCCCGGCCCCCTCCCCGCCGAGCCGCCCCCGGGGGGACCGCCGGGCGCAGGGAGCGCCGCGTCCCTCACCTGTGGTGAGCCGGGACGACACCTCTCCGAAGGGCGAGGGCTCCATGCGCAGGTATTTCTGCGGGGAGGAGGCAGCGGCGGCGAAGGAGGAGGAGGCGGCTGAGGCCGGGGCTGACAATGGCGCACATCGCCTTCGCTTCGGGGACGCCGGGCTCAGCAGCGGGTCGAAATCCAGAGTCCTTTTCAAAGTGGCGCCGCAAGCCATGGCGCGGAGCGGCCAAGGGGGCTCGGAGCGAGGGGCAGCGGTGGAGACAGCAGCAGCCGGCCCTGCCCAGAGGCGTCCTCCCCGCTGTCTGGAGTGGGCTGGGGGGGAGGGAAGGGAAAGGAGGGGGCGGCTGCGTCAGGGCCGCCTCCGCCGCCTCCCCGCCGGCCTCTCTCTAGGGAGCGGCCCCGGCAGCGGCAGCAGCAACCCCGGTTCAGTCCGGCTGGATCTCCGCTCTCCTCGCCCGCTCCGCCCTGCCGGCCGGGACAAATTCCGCCCGCGGCCGGTGGCGGGACACGAGGAGTGCCGAGGGACGCGGTGCCGCTCCCAGGTGCGCGGTGCGGGGCGGCCGATGCGGCGCGATGGAGATGGCAGGGCCCAGGCGGCGGCGATGGCGGCGGTGATGGCGCTCCCGGCCGTAACCCCCGCACCAGCAATATGGCGTCAACAACAACGCCGCCGGTTCAAACGCCAGCCCCCCTCGCCGCAGAGGCTCACGGGACTCGTGGTTTCCCCACCCTGGCCCACGCCACTCAAAGATAGGATGGCCTCTGGGCAGCTCGGACTACAGCTCCCGGCGTGCACCGCGCCGGCAGGGTAGGCTTCCGGGTTCTGGTTTAAATCCCCCCTGGGAGGGTGCGGGCTGGGGTGTGGATGGGGACGCGGTGGGACCCCGGGAAGGGCCGCGGGTCTCCTCGGAACACGGGGACACAAAAGGGGCGATGGTCTTCTCCTGCCTCCTGATAGCGCAGGTGTCGAGCGGGCCGGGCGGCGGATGTACGTCCGCGTGGCGCTTGTCTGAATGTGAAATCGGGGGCAAAGTGCGTTTAGTGGCCTCCATGGTGAGGGTAGAGCAGGGAGCGTGCGGGAGTCCGAGGTGACAGCTAAAGACACGCATGGAAAGGCCTCACGACGTCGGGATCTGTGTCACGGCGTAACCCAGTGGTTTCCTTGCAGTTGCATAAAGCACATTCTTGCTTAAGGAGGGTTGTGAGGGGAGAGGTTCAAAGAACTAGGAAGCTGCTGCTGGGAAGAGTACAGCTCTTTCCTGTGCAGCTTCCTGATTGAAATAAACTGTGTTACAGGTCACCGCAGTGGGAAAGTTAAGAGACTGATAACCCCCCCCAAATACATGTAACTTTTAAGTTTTCTAATAATTATCTAATATTGTTAATTTAACCATAAACACGAAGACATGTTGTCTTTGAAAGACAAAATTATGAATATGCTGTCGTAAAGTTTTAACATTTTGGTGATTGTTGATTGTGTTCTGAAGTGTAAGCTAGACTTTCTCTAATAGCATAAAAAATCCGCACAGACTTTACCATCCTTTGGAAGCAGGATTTGCTGTACATGTTTGATGTATGGCATATATTGTTAATTAAGCTATAGCAGCACCCAGTCACAATCTGATTGTGCTGGCACTGTGGTTGTGCTGCTCTTGGGGTAGCTGAGGTTTCAGGTGGTGGGGTGACCTAGCAGAGCCTTCCTTCTCAACAAATGATTTGTTTTCTGAGACAGATAGCTTATGACAATGTTGGTGCAAGCCTTGGCCTAAAATTAATACTGGAAAATTGCAAAATTAATCCTCTGCTGTGAGCTGTTCCTCTGAAGAGGAAGTACTTGGAGTCTTTCCTTCGAAATAAGGATGCTGACAAGCTTTTCTAAAACTTAGACAAGTTCTGCTTCTTTGCAGCAAGATTCAGGAAATGTACTGATGTTATTACAGTATGACAATTGTCCTGCTATTAGTGTACTGGTATAACTACTTCTGTGGATACTCTTCTTTGGAATAATGCTGGCTGGTTTTCCATTCATTTAATTCTTCATTTCCATTACATTTCCCTAAGCATATAGCTTTCCCTGTGTTTGGGCACCGGAGTTAAATACTCTTACCAAGCACTTAACCAAGCAAGACTAAGGCAAAATTGCTATTGCAGGCTTTGAATTAAGGGAGCCCCAAGTATCTCTCAGTGTGTGTATGATGTACCTGTTTAGTTTTGAGTGCTCTGTGCCTTGCTTCTGCCATCATTTGTATGCTGAGAAGTGCCTGTGTGGGGGTGTGGTAGTGGAAAAAAAAAAAAAAAGTTACGTTTCAGAGTAACCTGTATTTCCCTACTGAAATTATTATTTTAGATATATATTCTGCATTCAGCAGCAGAAGCAAAGATTTGGTGACATTAACCATGTGGCACTGGATCCTAAGGACCACTCAGGCACAATTTAAGTCAATTAAGACAGTCTGAGGAATCAGGTGAAACTTCATCAAGATAAGGTACTAGAAAGTCAGCTTTTGCCAGCACAGGCAGTACTATAATTGTAAGCAATTGATTAGAACAGTGATTGTCCTAATCAACAGAGTTATTTGGCTTTTATCTGACCTTTAATTTGTTGAACTAAACTGAAGCAAGTCTGATTTAGGTCAAAATAAGAATTCACATAGCCCTTTGCAGCAAATTAAACCCAGACAAACCAACATAGCTTTGCATGTAGACAAGCCCTAAGGCAGTGAAATGTCCAACAGCAGTGACAAAGTGCTTGATGGTTGTCAGGGAACATGTGTTTTTACTTTCATTGTGGCAGGAAACACCATAGGGTCAAGGCTGCAAACCACTGTTTATATTGTTCTTTCTTCTACTTACTTATTATATAACCAATTTGCAGTGCCCCATTATGTGCTGCATGGGGTGCCTTTAAAATTATATATTATAAGCATCTTTTTAAAATAAATAGTACCCTCAAATTTTATTAATACTGGGAGTGGGAGAGCTGATTCATAACTGGTGTTGTTCTGGATTTTATTGAATATGTACTTCGAGCATGACACCTGTTAAAAAGGCAAGTCCTGACTCAGGACAATATTTGGACCTCTGTACAGCCCTGATTGAGGTGGGAAAGTAACCCTTTCAGTGGATTGCTTTGGGATGGTGATGGAAATATCATAGAAATATTGGGCTTTGTACAGTTTCTATTCTTCTTCCCCTTCCTTCCATTGCTCCATTTTTTTTTTTTTTTTTTTTTTGGTGTCTTCCTTTCATTCTATTTCTATACCATCTTGACTTTGCTTCCTCTTCCTTTTTCTTGAGACATCCTATTCATTTGATGCAGGATTCACATCACTGGCCCTATCTTTTTTCTACACCATCTAATCATATTCTTCTCACTTCACCTGTGGCTCATTTCTCATTAACCAGTTGTGCTTGCCAACATGGGACCACCAATTGGCTGAACAGTTTCTAGAGTTTGTTCATTTCACCACAAATTAACAAAATTCACTTTAAGTGTTGTCATGCCACTTGAATTTGGACATGGATACCAAAGGTTTCTTATGTATTAGGCACAGGCTGTGGTTGCAGATTTTGTGGACAAAATGTACTGGTGGTTATCTGCCATTATGTCAGTGAAGTGTTTGTATGGTGCCAAGTGAGAAGGGATTAGTTAAGCTGAAAAAAATGGAGGTTAGTACAGGAATTGTAAGGTGGGAAAAACAGCTGAAAGAAAACTAGAATAAATTTCGCAGTCTGATTTGCTATATAGGAACACAGATAGTGCTGGCCATAGGGAACAGGAATGAAAGGCAGAGGTCAGTGAAGTTCAGCTCTACTTCTTTAGATGCTGACTTATGTTCATAAACTGTACCAAAAATTATGACCTGAACCTGTCATATGCACTCATTTCCAATAGGACAAATCTCTTTCTTAGGCCTGAGCTACTAATGTATTGCCAAAAGAAGTACAGAGGTATATTTCCCAATATAAAAGAGATTCAAAGCACCTATTTCCTCTAAAATACTGTATATACTTCCACATATTCAGAGAAAATCAATTAAAACCAGAATCTGTATAGGAAACTGAACTGAGCCGATTAGAATAAAAGGGGGAAATTAGCCCCACGATAGGAAAGTGTAGTTATTTAAATTTTATTATCTGTACTAATTGTTTAATTCTGTTATTTTTCCCTGAAAGCACAAGGAAAAAATAAGTTCAGGAGATCTATTTTGGTGATGAAGACTATATTGATTCAGGAACTGTCAGTTACCTCACCCAAACTGAAAGTAAGAGGAAGATTTATTAGTCCAGAGGAATGATCTTCCAGAACACTCTTCCAGTGGCACCAGTATGGGTAAAAATAAACCCCAATCTTTAGTTGCTGGTTAGGTGTGCTTTAGGTAAGGCTTACTATTTTTACAAAAAGGTATTCTGTGGTATTGATGTTTTCAGTGACATGAGACTACTAAGAATGACCCAGGAAGTTTTGTGATATAAAATGACAACAGCAAAGTCAAAGCGGAATTAAACATTTTACAGGTGTGCTGGTTTTGGCTGGGATGGAGTTGATTTTCTTTTCAGTAGCTGATATGGGATAAGTTTTGGATTTTTGACCAAAACAGTGTTGATAGTACAGGGATATTTTCATTTTTGCTGGGCGGTGCTCACATAGCATCAAGGTCTTTTCTGCTGCTTATCCCACCAATGAGGAGGTTGGGGGTGCTTAGGGAACTGGGAGAGGACGAAGCCAGGACAGCTGACCCCAACTGGTAAAGGGGCATTGCACATCGTATGGCATCATGCTCAGCATATAAAGCTGGGGAAGAAGTGGGGCAACAGAAATTCATAGTTGTGCTATTTGACTTCACAAGTCACTGTTGGGTGTGATGGGACCCTGCTTTCCTGGGGATGTCTGAACACCTGCCTGCCCACAGAAAGCAGTGAATGACTTCTTGCTTTGCATTGCTTGCATGCACAGCTTTTGCTTTCCCTATTAAAGTGTCTTTATCTCAGAAAACTCTTACGAGTTTTCTCAGTTTTACATTTTCAATTCTCTCTCCCATCCCACCAGGGGAGTGGCTGTGTGGTGCTTAGTTCCTGGCTGGAGTTAAAATGTGACAACTTGAAAGCATATGAAGCAGGAATAACCCATTTGAGTCAGTTCGCCTATATTCAGAATAATATATTGAAGCTATAAAAAGAAAATTACTAAACTCACTGGTGTATATGCATGAATTGTGCTGACAGACCTGGATATAGAATAATTAGGAAGCACCAAGTAAAATTTTGCAGCTCTGACTACTGCAATTACCTCAAAGATTTCAGGAAAGCATCAACTAGCAAAGTATGGATCAGTACTCTATCTGTTGTTAGTCACAACCTTGTGTAGGATCACCAAAAAAAGTCATGGTGTGTAAAGAGGGCAGTGTCATAAGGTACTGGAAATGCTACTGCAGCGTAAAGAAAGATTGCCTTACATCACCGTGTCCTGAATTCCCTTACCCTACAATGTCAAACATTTTTTTATACACAAACGTTTTACATTGTGCCTATCAGTTTTCTTCCTCCCTTTTCCTATTGTTAAGAATTCACATTTTTAAACTTCACATATAATTTTCCTTGCCTGGATTTTGGAAAAACACTGCACCATGTTAAACTTTGCTTTGCTATTGATCTTAAAAATAAACTGGTACATTGCTTTAGCAGAAAGGAAAACTGTACTTCTTATGAAAAGGGTTTTTTTTTTTTCCTAAAATGTTCTCTTACATCTTTGTAAAAGAACTTCTCATAACTGATTCTAAGGGTAAAGGAGCAGCACAGTATTGCATATTATTTAGAGTAGAACGGAATCAACTAAAAATATATAGAGCTGGAATGGTGAAAAAAATTACAGGCCAAGTATTAATAATGTGAGTAATAAAGAACATGTAAATTAAGAGCCATTGAAGTCAAATATGCTGAGCTGTGAACATCTCTCCACTTCTTCAGTGGACTGGAGCCTGGATTCTCTGTGAGCTTCCACAGCTGTGTCAGGCTGAGATATGGCAGAGGTCAGTTTTTCTTCTGTACCAGTATATTAGTGAACAAGCCAGCATAGGACAGAGTGACAACTAAGCTATCTATTAACTATCTCCTATTGACTTCCTCAGAACTAGGAAGAGGTTTGAGATGCTGTTCATTCTGTTCACTTGCAACACGTAAGAAATGGGCAGGTTCTTTCTCCTGTTGCCTCTTCAGAAATTTTGCATGGAAGCCAGCTGGAAATTTTGCTTTTGTTAATCTCAGTTTTCTGCATCGAACAATGAAGAACTGGAGATTTGAGTTGAAATTCCTATTTTTCCAGATAGTTTACTAAGTGTTCAACTCTTCTGTCACTATCTTGCCTGTCTTATCCAGCCTTTTGTTCTTTTCAGATAGTATCTGGCTACATTTTATTCTCAAAAACTTTTTGCTTCCTGCTGTGGCTGACCTTCAGGATGCTACTTGGTCTCCCAAGCAAGGTGCTATGTATGTGTGCTCTACCATCTATATATACCTATGGCTTAACCTGCTTCTCCCCCTCTGATCAATCACCCCTCTGTTCCCCTCTGCCAATCCTGTACATTACTTCTCATTTAGCATACCTTTTCTATTCATAAAACAAAAGACAGTCCCCATCTTCTGCTGGCAAACCTACTCCTTGTCCTTTCTCCACCAGCACTGCTAATTCTGTCATCCTTCAAGCTGATCTGCTCCTTTTTCCCTCTCATATAAAAGCTAGTTTTAGGTCATGGTTGCTCTTCTGTGAAGTATTTTCAATGACCTGTTTCCCCACCCCAGACCTTGTTTCCAAAATTCTTCCCCAGACTTAGGTCACCTCTAGCCTGAAGATGCTCATAAATTACCAGCTTTCTAGAACTTTCTCCCAGGGAATCTTTAGTTTCTCCTTTCCAGCCACAGTTTCAGGCTTCACTTTTGGGGCCTGGCATTTTTCTGCTGGTGCATTAATTTGGGGTTTGTGTCAAACCCAGACATTCTGGTCCAGTCCAGCTTTCCTCTAATAACTTCCTTCCCTTCTTCATTCCCTCCTCTGTCTTTCCTCAGAGGACTTTCACTCGTGCTGCCCTTTTACTTTAAGCCTGGAACAACTGCACCCATTTTGTGAACCAAATCCACACTGCCTTCATTCAAATCTCCCCATAAAATGTACTTTTGCTATAACACCTATCCAGCTCAGATTCTTCTCCTGAAATATATCCTGTTCCTCTGTAATAAA
This sequence comes from Taeniopygia guttata, assembly GCF_048771995.1. NCBI lineage: Eukaryota > Metazoa > Chordata > Aves > Passeriformes > Estrildidae > Taeniopygia > Taeniopygia guttata. The sequence continues at coordinate 37,130,701 of NC_133027.1, forward strand.
AACAAATCCTGTTTCATAGCAAAACAAAAAGAACTGAGCAAGAGACTGACTACATAAAACTATTTTTTGGCAGTTGCTTTCTGCCAAGAGCAACATGCTTGTTCTTATCCCACTCTTTTGGATTGACCTCCCCATGTGCCTCCCGTTTATCCTTTTGTTTTGTTATCGGCTTTTGATTCCTTCCTGAGGGCTGCTGGCCTGATCCTGTGCTCACACTGGTGTGAAGCGAAGAGTAGCTCTTCTGCAGCAAACAGAGCTTTGCCAAGGCGAAATTTCTGTGGAAGGCGATCAACCCTTTGTTTTAATATTAGCTAATAAAGCCTGTGCACAGCTCCAGCACAGCACTCTGGTTTTAATTAATAAGAATTAGCATATGCAGCTACATACACTCTTCCCTCAGCTACTTTGAAGAAAACCTCTTTGTATATCTTCCTGGTTGCTCTGTGTATTGACATTAAAAAAAAAAAAAAAAAAAAAAAAAACACCAAAAAGCCAAAGGAATAAAACCCCAAAACCGAAGTAGCATCAAACTCCCACGCAAACAAAAGGCTTGGGTGCTGCCGGTGGCGGGGAGCGCTGGGAGCAGCCGCTTCCCGGCTGCCGAGAGGAGCCGGCGCCCAGCGCCTGCTCCGCCGCTGGGGAGCCGTCCCTTCCTCCGCCTTCGCACGGTCCCACTGCAGCGACTTCCCAGTCTTAATTGGAGCCTCTGGGCATTATTGTATTATTATTATTTAATAAGCAACTACATAAAACACTGACATTTAAATAAAAGTAAAGAAAGGAAAGCTCTGACTCCTAGTCTGTATTATTTTCCTGTTGGCTTGGGTGGAAGTAGGAGCAGGTTTTCTCTACACTACCCATGCTCACAAAACACATGCTTACATTTAATGTTATAGGAAATAGAGCCCACTGTGGATGAGCAGGCCAGACCTACTGCAGCTGTCAATCCCTATTGCAACATAAGGTGTAAACAGAGAGTCCTAAACTGGACAGTCCTGAATAAAAGACACTGCTTTTCTTTTCTGAGCTACAAGTTGCAAGGGTTTAGCCCCATTTTCTGCATAGTGACCCCCAGCATGTTCTTTTGAGGGGTTATCTGAAACTCACAGTGATAGGGATGCTATTAAAAATAATAAGTGGAAAAGATAGTTTTAATTTTGCATTTGATTTTTTGAGTCCAGTGTGAGAATTCTCATGATAAAAGAAAATGTGGTATCCTTGAAGTGAATGCAGAGGAGCACAACTCGTTCAATAAGGTTTTAAAAGAAAAACAAAGAGCTGAAAGCCAGATCTGACTCCTTTAGAAGCAAGTCTGAAATGAGACAGGATTCAAAGTGCTTAAAATACTTTGGTGACAAGCAACAAAGAAGAGTCTGTTACTAGAATTGATTGAATTAAGGAAAGGGAGAGAAAATCTTGAGAACTTTTAAAGAAGTAGTTTTAATGTGCGCAGAGTATAAGGACAAAAATTCTCCTGGGCCACAGCTAGAGCTCTGAATCAGCATAGCTCCTTTTCTTGAAGAAAGTGAAAACTAGACAAGGGCAAGTAGTACACCCTTATTATCCCTTTTCATTGTGGATCAAAGAAGAGGAATTCAAAGGGCTGCCAGGTCTCCACTTTACTGCAGTGAGTCTAGAGTGTGGGCTCCGTTTATTTCCCTCACATTAGGCAATGCTTCTCTATTACTCTAAATGATCCAGTCCTGAAATGGACTTCTTGTGAGATCTGAATTCTATTTACTGGTTTGTGTTAAAGTACTCAGTAGGAATGAAACATTCCAGCTGTTTATAAAAATTATGTATATACATGCTTTAATTCTAGGGAGTTCACTTCTCATTCTTCCCACCATTTCATTATACATATGCTTTCCTGAATTATATATTAAAAGCTTTATGCAGTGGCTCACTTGCATTTATATATACGGACTGTAATAATTCTGTGGTGTTGCTTGGAACTTCTGTATGAACGTGTTGTATAGAGTCAACGTGGGCATGACAAATGTATTGCAGATTTTTGTAGATTAACACAGTAAATGAATGCAAATATGAGTGAATTTATGTGCAAATTTTAATATCTAAGCAGAGCTAATAAGTGCATGATACCTGTAACCACAACTGCCAGCGTAAACAGGGAAACTAGTTTTAAGGCATTTGCACTGTTTTAAAAGTGTTGCACTTTGAAATATTTCAGTTGTAATGGTAAAGAAGTGTTGATCCTCCAGCAAGTATTTAAGTATATGGACTCTGTTATTAAGAGTACTGAGTTTATTAGCATCTGATATGCGAAATTCCTTGTGAAAACAAGTACCAGAATGGTGAGGACTGCCTTATGAAGCAATCTGTGGCTTTTAAAGACATTAAGGAAATCTTACTGTGAAATTGATTAAAAAGTGCTGGTTTATGGTTTTAGGGAGATGGGTGTTAGGCATGGAGATTTTTTTGGAAAGCAAAATAGGAACTTATTGGAAGCCACATGAGTGGCTGTATAGCTAGTAATAGCTCTGCTGTAGAAGCAAGGAGCTTGCTTAGGAGTGGCACTGCAATGTAAGTGCAGGGGGACATACAATGTAAGGAGAAGATGTAATGTGTTTGAATATGGGGTATAGTAATTCCCTAGAGGGTGACGGAGCGACTGCTTTTTGTGAGAATACTGAGGCAAATATATATTAAATTGTTACCAAACTTGTAGAGAAGTATGTTCTGTAAAGCTTTCTAGTGCATTTTATCAAAACCATTTTGTCAAGGCTGGGTTGGATGGGGTCTAGTAAAGTTGGAACTAGATGATCTTTAAGGTGACTTCTGACCCTAACCATTCTATGATTCTATAAAAGTGTTCATGTCACAAAAAGGAGATACATGCAAATCTAAGACTTTAATCGACAAAAAGGTAAGATGAATCTCTTTCAGCTCTTTCTTTAGTCATGAATACAAATCTTTGCTTGTTTCTGTATTTGGTGGAGGTAAAGTTGTCCTTAATTGGCCTGTAAAATATTTCCTAGATATGTAGTTCACGTTTAACATGTGAAGGAAATTGTTTGAATTCATTGGAAGTCCACCAGCGCTTTCTAAATAAAACTGTATTAATGTAGATGTTGAACTGCTACAACAAAAGTTATGTTTCATAGAGAGAGGAAATTGAATTGTCTTTGTATTTGAATTTCTTTAGAGCTCAGTCACAGTGATTTATTGATGAAAAATCAAAAGGAGACAGTCTTCAAAATGGCCAATCAACTGAAGAAGCCAGACTGGGAACATCTGTATATTCTTTTTGAAAACCTCACCTGTTGCTTGCTCTTACAGAGTACCTGGAAATACTGGTAAAAAACAAATTACAGTAGTGCCATTGTATTTTAGCAACTCTTTTTTCTGTATAGCATTAGCATGATGTCAGAGGCTGATGACATACTAGGTTGTTCCAGTGAGAACAATTAATTTGGGGCCAAAAACCAGTGAGGACCCTGTCAGACACTGAACAATGTTTTTTGTTTTCATGTACTGATTCATCAGTGTTTATAGGCCTCCAACATGTAAATCACCCTGAGGTAATCTGGAAGGGAAGGATATGAATAAGCCAATTAAACTGGCATGGAGCCTAAGGAACACCCTGTTTGGGGATAAAATCATGCCTATCCTAGTGCCAGTAGTTTTGGAGAAAGAAATAAACTTAAAATCCTTGCAGAGTTAAATTTCTTTGTAGAGAGAACCAGTTCAGAAGACTTTGGTCTTCTTTTGTATGTGTGAGCTTGGGTAACCGAGATAAGGTAGTAAGTGAAGTGTTTTCTGCAAGTAATTTTAATTTTGATGACACAGAAGGATGTCATCCAGGTTGCAGAGGGTGTAGGAACTAGTTGCCTAATTTATGGTAATTATTTCATATTCAGTTTTATGATATGAACATTCAAAGTCAAAATGACTGAATTGCCCTTTATCTTTCCAAGTACCTCCTCTTTTCTTTCCTTTCTTTTTTCCCAAAGGGAGGTACAATTTTCCATCAGGAAGCTTCTCCACCTAACTTAGCAGTTACTAGCATACATTAAGGTGCTCTATATCTAAATAATAACAAAAGCAACTACTCTTTTTTTGCCATCTGCCAGGTCTGTGCCTTCAGAGATGAGGTGAAGAGGCAGAGGTGAAGAGAAGTTTTCACTGAAAGTTGTACAGAGGGAAAAGTATTTCCATTTTCAGTTTACTTCCTCGCAGTATAAATGGATTCTCTTTGGGTTTTCAAGGGGCTTGCTGTCATTCCACTCAGGTCTTTGAACTCACACTCAATTCCTATCAGGAAAATAGATGTCTCTCTAGAAGAGACATATCATGTGTATGCCTTCACTGGAGGAAAGGCCCAGGCAGAGCTCAGATCTGACACCAGACACTTTATGTGGGAGTGGATCATTATGACCTCTGCAAGTGCCAGAGAAGCTGTAATTGGCATTTGTATATTATTAAGCACCAGAGAATTTAACTGTAAACAGGAATCCATAGGAAATTAGAAGTCACCAGTTACATTGCTCACAGAGCTACTCATTTAAGAGCAGCTTTTGGACATTTTTCAGATGCCATTAAGAGTGGGGGACAGGTAACCTCCCCTTTATTTCCTCCATCATCTTTGTAATTCTAGAATCATGTTCATGGTTGAAGGGAAGTAACTTCCTGAAAACAAAAACAGCCAGAAAGCAACAGGGACATGAGATCACTGGAGGCACCACTATCAGTCCTCTGAATGCCTTGGAATTGACAGCATCAGGAGATCCTACAAAAGACCCAGATAAACATAGCTGTTAAGATGATTTCAGTGCCTCTCACCTAACCCCAACCTGATAGCTCAGTATCTAGCTCATACCAGTCTTCACACCCTATGGAGGCAAAGAAGCTCCTTCCAGGAACAATCTGTACCAATCCAAAGTAGGAATAAAAGGGCTGTGATGAACTCTCTTTGTCTGTCTGTCTGCACTGTGTGCTGAGGAGGGCTAGATGACCATCAGCATTTTTTAGTCAGCAGGTGTTCAGTGACATGATTTCAAGTTTACTGTTCAGCTCTTGCCATACATTGCTGGCAGCAGATCAAACTCCTGTTACTAGATGAGGACGAGAAATTTTGCACCAGAGGGTTAGTTCAAGGATCCCTTTTGTTTTGAACTGGAATTAGAGATTCACTCATCTTCTTGGAGGTGTCTCTGGCTCTTATTAACTTTCAAGCATTCAAGAACTGCTCAGAGCAGTCAAAAGAAATAGAAATAGCTGTTTTCACTTCTCGTATTGGTGTATGTGCCCTGATGAAATAGGAAGCAAAGTAAGGTTAAGCTGGGTTTAAAGGAACAAGATAATATTTGGTAGAGGAAGGGAAAAATGCATAAGATGGCCATGTCTCTAACTTCAGTGTGCATAAACTGTTGCCATGTCCTCAGGAAAACAAGTGATTAGGGAAATAGTATAAATCTAGGCTGCATGAAACACAGAGCACATGACACAAGCCTGAGTCCCTTTGTCTCCATAGTCAGCACTCTAGAATTGGTGTGACCTTACTTCTTCCCTTGTTGGTCTGAAATATGTAGCACAGCTGTAGGACGCAGTTCATCTTTTATCAAGGGAAAATACAGTTCTGGATGGGAACGTGGAGGTGAAAAGTGTTCGGCACACCATGTTCGCTTTCATGTTGTAACTTGCTACTTGGGAAAAACAGAATGCTTTGTCTTCTTTTAACACTGGTGAACAACTCCTTATCATAACCTTTTAAGAGATTTCAAGTACATTCATGAACAGTGATGAAGATGACACATCAAGGTCTTCTGAATTTTTTTTTTCTATTCATACACATCCTCATATTTTTCTTAGTTTTCTTTCCAGAACAAGGTGTTTCTAATCTCTGGTGTGATTGGTAGATAACATCCTTTCACTCTTGGTGGCCCAGCTTGCTGTGAAACTCAAGCTGAGTGCTAGGAAAGTGAGTTTACATGAGGGGCTGTCAGACCTAAAGGAGCTAATTTAGTTGGAAGGCTCTGCAATGACATTTGCAAAGGAGGCCACTATTGCTCTGAGCAGTTACTATGATAAAACCCCATTTAGCCTGACTAAAATGTTTAGTGGGAAAGAACTTAAATGGAGGATTTAAAGGATCTAATTTGTGGAGTAGAAAGAGGAAGATATCTATGTAGCTGGGGAACAATTCAAAGTCTTACTCTTATCACATCCATAAATCATCATGCCAGGTAAAGTATTTTCTCTTCCTTCAAGTATTTCCCAGGCTGGGAGTCTGCTTTGGCCACAGCTGCTTCTCTTCAACAGTCCATTAGAGCCCTGAGACTGAGTTTTGAGCCAGATGTATAGGAAGGCTGTAATACTTCTCTCAGTTTGCAGCTGAAGATTTAAGTGTGTAGCCTGATGTGCTTTTTTTGAGAAGAGGACTCATATTAATTACCCTACATCTAAGGAAATCTAATTTCAGAACACAAGGACACAGAGGAAAAAAAGGAAGCCTGATTTTTCCAGGGTTCAGATGGTCATATTAGTGCAGAGATTTGTGTCATAGGGCATGCCTCTGGGCCTTCTTGCCACTGGGGTTGTTAACAGAGGGCAGGAAATCAGCTGAGACCGATGACTTCAGGGACAGATGCCACGGGAGTAGAGATGGTATCTTTGGCATTAGGCTGAGGGGGCTGCAATTGGTGGTGCAATGGCTGAAAGGTTTACCTCTGTCTCATTGCATCTAGGGGTGTAAATGAGTGCTGACTATACAGACCAACAGCACAAGTTTCACCACACTTGCAAAGTTAAAAAACTCTAGTGGTTCCCTCTTCTCTAAAGTGTTTTGCAAAGCCATGTTTGGGGTATGAATGGTATGGACATGTCCAGTTCAGTGAGGTAGAGTTAGTAGAGGGGTAGGTTGAATTTATATTGTAGTCTTATTTTCTTGATTTGACAGAGCAAAGAGAGAAACTCCAGAAGCCACGTATTTTGAGATTTAGTACAAGTCAGTTACAGAGAGCAAATGAAAAAGTAGATAAGATTTTTGAGATTGCCACTGTGACATCATACACTCATGAGGTATGGCCCCTCCTGTCTGCTTTTCCAACTCGGATCCCTGTTCCTACCCCTGTAACTCTGTATCCCCAAGGACCCAGTTAAACACCTGCTCCTTGCTGTCTGGTGCCCTCTGGTGCTACAAATACCTGTCCAGGCTACCTCCCATTGCACCCTTGTGCAGCTGTGGGAGCCAGCCTGTACCCCAACAGGGACCCATGCTTTTCCCCACTGCAGTCTGGAACTGGCAAGAGCACTCTATTATGCCTTGGAGTGCGCAGGATCCCCCCCACCTCACTTTACAGTACACTTGTACTGGTCCCCCCCCACCTCACTTTACTCCCTTTCCCTTGCTTTAGCCTCTAACTTCTCTCATCCATACTCTTCTATTACTGTTACCTTCACATAGTTGCCTGGTCTCATTGCTGAATCTTCTTCCTCCAAGGTACAGTTTCTCTTCCCCCTGGCTAATCCTACCACACACTGATCCCACTCTAGACACCTCATACTGCAGTGTCCATGGCTCAGCAATGATTGGAGTTTACACATGCTCAGTTTTATTGTTCAGAAAACAGGATTACAGTATCTTTGCTGTCATTCTTTGCTGTCATTCTTCTTCCCTTTAATTAATCAATGCTGATTGATTGATTGATTGATGGTGGCTTTCTGGTTAAATAATCTCCCAAGCCCAAGTAACAGCCACATGCATCTTTCCCACCTATTTACCTTGAGCATCCATAATGTATTAATCTCCAGAAATTACTTAGGGCCTTTTCTAAATTAGTTTGTACAAATTGGCTGGGCTCATTTTGCTGTACTTACAGAAAACTGATAACAGAAACAGATAGCAGCAACAGGCTCACTCACAGGTTGTTCTCTTGATTTGATCCAAGAAGTTTTTAGCTTTTCAGGGAATGAGTGGATCACTCAATGACTGAAACTACTCACTGATGGTAGGTTCTTGCCTGCAACCCTGCTTCCCCACACCTGATACTTGTGCGCTGTTCAGTTTAGCTCTCCCTTCTTGAGATGGTCAATTGCTGTTCCTGATGATGTTGCCACAGTGTGACACAGTAATTGTATGGAAAGACCAAGCTTCAGGATATTTGCATTCTGATTAGCTAAAACGTCATTAGCATGGGCTTTCCTGGCAGATTCATGACCCGAGGACCATCTGCCTGACAAATTTCAGTTCTCTGCCACAAGGAGCAATTATAGGAAGAAATCCACATATTTTTCTTTGTTTTCATTTGCTTCTGTCTTTCTTTGTTTCTTTATTTTTGACAAATATGTGTTGGAAACAGCTAAAGTGATTAAACACAAAATAAGATATCTGCCCCAAACTCAACCAAACCAAATCATCAAACTCAACTAGCAGACAATGAGCTGTTGGCAGGACTAAGCTTGGAACTTGTAAGCTGGAACTGATAAAGGGCTGGCAGAGATGTAAGGAAACAGAAGATGGGACCTTATAAAGAGAAGTTGGGCAACCTTCAAAAAAGTGGTGCTACCAGTCCTGTCAATGAATACTTAGATATGGCTCTTGCAGATTGCAGGTCTTTGATGCAATGCTCACTGGTGAGTCATTTGGAAGATCACTAATTGAAGGATAGAAACTGGCCTGCAGCCATTATGAGCTGTGCATTTTTTTAAGAGGTGTTTGTTGCAATACCCTCTATTTTCTGCAAATGGGGTGTGGCTCTTCCATTCCTGGTAAAGTGACTGGTGCAGCTTTTGGTTGGGAAAATATGGGTGCTGTTGCATGACAAGCTGGACTTCCCCTAGGAGGGAAGTCAATTTCTTCCTCTCCAGTACAGCATCTGGGGTGTGACAATTTGTGAAAGCACAATGGAACTGCACAGAAATCTAGCAGCTTTACCCAGTTTGTAGTTATATGGTTCTGCCTCATAAAAACATCTGAATCACATTTTTCACCACCTACCTACTTGCATAAGCACAACCCCATCCTGTTCTTAGGATCTGAGCCTTATATTCTCAGACTGTGCCTCCATTTCCTTTTTTCATCAGAGGTCTTGTAACTCTCACTCCTTACATAATTATTTGGGCTTTAGTGAAAACAGCTGTATTTCAGCCTGCAATCAAAAGTGACACTGTCACTCTTTGTTCATGTTAAATACAGGCACACAAAGTTTATTTGGCTCTGATGCATTAAAGAAGTCATTCTTCATGCAGGATGGGAGGGACACCACACTGAGCCTTGCAGGTGACAGAGCACCGATAAACAGCCATCCTGCAGCTGGTTCCATGGTGGATAAGACAGCCCCTACACCTCCTTGACTTCTTTTCACATTTCCACCACTCTGCTTTTCCAGACCACTCCCTTTGCCAGTTGAAGAGTGCCTGGTCAACTCTGCTGGGAAGCCTGGGATCATGGAGAAGGAGACAGACTGTAGCACTGTGCTGCATGTATGGGAAGCATGGAATTAGTTTTTGTGGAGGCTGCAAGGAGGGAGCAGCAGTCTGGTGAGTATTCACAGACAATGCATCCAGTCTCGTAGGGAGAAGCTGAAATGCCCTTCCCATGTTTATGGGAACATGGAGGTTGCTATGCAAGGCCAAGCTGATTAAGTCTGGTATCCTGCTTCAGACAACAATGAACACTGGCTGCCAGAGGAGATGCAAGAAATGCTGTACTAAAACAAAGATTTCCCCATGCAGCATGGGCATTTCTTGTCATCCTACAATATCTAGGTCACTAGTTAATCATGTCAACAACTGGTCACCAGGATGAGTTGGGAAGGGTGAAGGCTTTACGCTGAACTGTTCCAGTCCATGCCCTACATGATTCTTCTCATTTGGCTGAAACAATAATGAACAAAGTATGATACCCTCCTCATCCTGTTCCTTCTGAAATATATGACAAACCCTGTATTATTATCAAAGATGTGGGTTCAAACCTGTTATTAGCTCACACAGAGCACAGTAAATATCGTGACTAAGAGTTAACAGTATGTCAGCAATTATCATCTGTAAGTCTTATTGGCATGCTTGATGTGAACTGAACCAGGTTGTCAGCTGCATTCTTCAATGAGAATGCAGCAACTACTCTGAATAACCATCTCCTGTCACTGCATACTACAGGTAAAAAATGCAGGTACACAGATATGTAACTGATTATATTACAAAGAACTGCAAGAACATGTAGTTTGTTTTACACTTTTAGGAATTTGAATGAAGAGATCTCATTACCCAGAATCAGCATGCATCTAGCTTGGTGAATACAATTAAAAATGGGTTCTTCAAAGCACTAATCCAGAAGCATTTCAGAAAGAGAGAGTTCAGCAGCACATGAAAGATGTCTTATTCCTAGAAATCTCCACACTCAACTGCTATACTGTATCTTTCAGTGATTCAGTAGCATGGCAGTTATAATTGAGCACACAAACACCTCTGTTAGTAAACAGGAAGAAGCTGTGCAGCAGCACCAAGGTGGCTTTGGGCTCTGTGAGTACCAAGGTGGGTGGTCACACCTGGTCAGGGCTGTGAGATTGCTGATTTGCGTAAGGTGGTCAGGGTTGCAGAGGGAATATCTGAATTACCAGTAACTGTGTTGTGATAAGACAGGAGGATGCACAAGGGGGATGGTAAGCTTGGAGAACACCTACCAAGGCAAAAAGGAGAGCAAACAATGCTTCATTTCTATATCTTTAACTAGTAATTTACTTACCTTCTCCTTTAGATTGAATACTTCTTGTAAGAGAAAGCAGTGACTGCAGCACTGAAACAGTGTGTTTACACTACATTAGTGTACTATTACAGACACTGTGTGACATGATTGGAAAAAGGATGGACTATCAACAGGTATCCAGAAGCCTAGGGGGAGTTTGTTAAGGTTTGTGTACTCCCATGCTCATCTCCTCAAATCCAACTCAGTCTGCTTTGGGGAAAAAAAAAATAAAACAAAAACAACTATGACTGTGTTCCATTTATTAAAAAAATAGCTAAATCAGGACAAAAATATAAGATCCATGTAGCTCCTGAAGATAGGAATTACTCACATGATGTTGCTAGGGCATCAGATAAAAATTTCAACAGATGGATGTAAATTTTTTACCACAAGCCGGTATTTAGGAACCATTGGAACTGCTTGTATTTTCAAAAGTGTGGAACCATGGACAACTTCAGCTGCTCTCTTCTTCATGCTTTTATTTTGTGAATGGAATAGAGCTCAGTTGTTCAGGGTTTGTGCAAGTTTTTCTACTTGCCTGAATTGATAATGATACAATCATAGACTATCTTGAAATGGGAACGGGACCCACAAGGACCATCAAATGGAATATCCTGATTAGGGATGGACCTACAAGGATCACTGAAATCCAGTTCCTGGCACTGCACAGGATCACCCCAAAATCACAACATGTGCCTGAGCGCTGTCAAAATGCTTCCTGAACTCTGTCTTACTTGGTGCTGTGTTCACTTCCCCAGGGAGCCTGTTCCAGCGCCCAGCACCCGCTGGGTGAAGAACCTTTCCCTAATATGCAACCTAAATCTCCCCTGATGCAACTTCCACAGGCCATTCATTCCAGTCCTGTCACTGGTCACCACAGAGAAGAATATACATAAGAGACCATAAGATGAATCAGCTACTTTTCCTGTCCTTTATTTGAAGTTCTTTAAAATTATCAAATCTCTGCATATGCACAAGCTATCAAAATGTAAATAAATGAAAATGAATATTTTCAGTTAAATGCCTTTCCCACCTCCTGGTTGGAGGTTCCTTCCTATCAGTCAGATTCCTGCACCAATCAGTGTGGACACATACTTCCTGCCTCCTAATGGCTCCTTGGGGAGTGAAAAATATGTCCAAATAATCCTAAACAGAGATTATGTCTTCACTGATTAAACTTCTTGAGGTAATGATGTGTCCAACTGAACTTATGACTGCAAATTATTAGTTTCAAGCACAGTCCCACGGGCAAAAAAGGCTTCACCTGCCGAATATGGTTAGTTTTCCCAGCTGAAGTGTTTGTTGATGACTAGAATGTGTGAATATATCTTGATGAGCTATCTCCTCAAACATCTCAGTTATATTTGTTTATTGCCAACTTCTGTTGACAGGCTTTTGGAGGGAGGAGAGGACGTCATGAATGCAGAACATCTCCATTAGTTTTGTCGTTTTCTTTTTCCCAGCACATGGATTTAAAATGGCCCTTCTGCCTTGTTGCTGTTGCTTGATTGCATGGATCAGAATTTAGTTAGCATTAATTTTATGGCCCTAAATATTTGAAGTCTAGAGCTGTTCCAGAGAATAATTCTATTTCATAACAGTTTTGCTGTCATAAATGTGTCTTGATCTTCTCTATTTGAGGCAGAGATCCATGTCTGAGCTATTCCTGGTAGTAAATGGTTTCTGGCAATTGATGCATGGAGATGTTTGAAATAAGGTCATTTATAGCAGAGAAACATTAGGGAAGTTGTGAGCCCATCAGGGACCTGAGAGCAAGACAGTATTGTCCTGATTCTTCCATTTTGTAATGTGGTGAGATCCAGCTGTTTGACAGCCCCAAGTCACAGTGAAGCCTTGGGCAACATAAGTGATTTCCCAGTGTGCTCGTGGTGACCAGACAGCCCAGGATGTGGCAATTCACCCTGTCTGTGCTTTGTAGGGGTGTGGGCTTCAGGGAGCTTCTTCCCTACTGCTGGAAGAATCAACTTTATGTTCACTAAGTTCAAAAGAGGACCTTGGCCTCTAGACAGTTATTCTGATATGTGAGGGATGTCTGGGTGTATATGGTATGACAGCTGAGCTGAGGCTGTCACTTACGGGCCTGTGTTTGGAAAAGACTCATAGGAGTGCTACCAACAAGCAGCTCTTGGGCCCTGCCATGTCTGTGTGGTGCTCTTGGGTGTACATCCACTCTCTCTTGAGCAACTGAATGCCCAGAAAGTCAGATGGATGCTGTGCTCCACACATCACTTCCTAAACTGCCCCGTCTCTAACCCACAGCTGCTGTGGACTTTCAGCATAATGTTGCTTTGTCTGAATAAGCAGCAACAGCATCTAAAGAAGCAATAGATTTTGAGACAACTGGAGCAATCATTCTTTGATCCCTGGCAAAACCCAAGGGCTTGATTATTATCCAGTGGAAGGAGCTGAGATAAATGAGTTTTCAGGAGTAGGCAACTCAAAAGAGGTCAGGCTGGAGGAGGGTTAGAGTGAAGGGTGAGAGGCTGTGCCCAGCTCCCAGGATAATGAGGTCAGCCATGAGCAAGCCACAGAGTCCTCTCAGAGCCCAGTGCTTTTACAGGGCTCACATGCATTTTCTAGGAGCAGGCAGGAATGCTTCTTTCCATAGACCTCTGTCACCTCCTTGGAAGCTGATCAAACGCATTTTAATAAAAACCACCATTTGACTCCTGATGTTTTTATACTGATTAAGAACATTGACTTGGCTGACTGAACAAGGGAACCCATTGTAGCTCATTCACTTTATGTCGGAAAAGCTTTGATCAGACTGAGTGGGAGTTAAAGGTACTCTATAAAATGAATTTTGGTGATAAGCTTTTAAACTGAATTTGAACCTTGCACAGGCTCCAGAGACAAGGAATAAACAGCTCCATTTATATTCTCTAAAGATACACACCAAGATGTCCCTTTAACCTTTATTTATATTGCGTTGGAGGTCAAACTGTTTCTTAAACTATTTGAAATTATTTGTCCAGATTAGCTGTCCATCCTGAAGATGGAGAGCTTTGAGGGTGATTCCCAAGAGCCCTGAAGCCAACTATAATGAATGGGTTTGGTGCTTTACTTGAAGAAAAAAAAAGCTGAATGAGTTATGGAGCTGCTAAATAGCCCCAGTTCATTCACACAGAGTTGAGGATGATGTGCTTATCTTAATATAGTATTGTTAGAAGAGCTTATTTCAAGGGCATTCCTGTCTGACATCTTCCCTCCCTCATTACTTCTCAGTCTCTTTAGTTATATGTGGAGGTTTAGAAGACACTGGTATCTGACAGAAACCCTGGGGAGCATGCAGGATTCATCTCCCATTTCTGCTGAAGCTGGTGACCAAACTTGCAGTGGATGAAATGGAAGCAAGCTCAGGTGGTCATCCTGTGAAATCCTCTGGTCTAATACATCTGGGAAGGCTGTAAACACACAGGAGAAAGTCTGAGGAGTCTGCTAACTGTTCAAGTAATTATTTATCACCAATGGTGTCTTCAGCACCAATCCCAGCACAGCCATTATGGAGCGTCCAGGAACAAAGGAATTGCACAGATTTTCTTTAGAAGGTGAGATTGTGATCTGTCTGAACAGATGTTTAAATACTGTATCAGAGGATTTACCCCACTGATACATAAATCTCACAATAAGAGGACAATATACTTCTGTTTTCCTTTTTTTGGGGTGGAGGGTGGAAATGAAAAACCTGAGGTCTGGCTGTGTAATGTCCTTCTGCATATCTGTGGGCAAGTCACTCCCACTGTCATGCTGCTCCTGAAGTCTCTCCACATCTACTCCAAGAGATAATTGCTGAGACCCAGCAGCACCCTGAGCCTCTGCAGTCATCCCTTCTTCCCATCTTCAAAACAAATGCACTCCATTTATCATAATAAAAGGAATATTTTCTTTTAAACCTAGATGACATTTTGTGCCCTTCATATGTGCATATGCCTCTTCTACCCTAATACCCAAATCCAGTATAGAAGTATAAAAGCCTCGGTGATAACAAAGTTACATTAAATTTCCATTAAATTGGCAGAATTAATAACTAAAATGTCATTTCTCCTGAGAGAGAAGTCTTACCAGATGTCTGAGAGGAAAAGGCATAGAGGGACAGAGAAAAAGACATAAGAAACAAAGCTTCATTTTCTCATTCTGTTGCATATGGTAATTTTGTTTTGGGTGTTCTGTTTGTTTTCTCATGACCCATCATTCTCTGAACCTTACTTGTGATTTGAACTGTAAATTAGTATATTAGTAATCAAATATTCCTCCCATGAGCCTTCAGTTGATCTCTGCATTTTATCTGGAAAGGCCTAATGCTCACTGGTGTTGACTCTCCATCCATGACCGGGGTAGAATTTAAGTAGCAGGGATGCTGGACAGGCAAAGGGAACAAGTCTGTTAGGAGCTGGAGAAGGCCTCATTCATTGACCAGTTTCACCATATGCTAAGGGAACACAATAATATACGTCTAAATTGGAGACAATTTGCAAAAACTAATTTGTGAACTGGGATGCTATTCATTGGAGTAAAGATCTTTGGCTTCCTCTGCCTTTGCCCATATAGAAACAACTATGAAAAAATGTAACACAAACCATCAGCTTCTGCTAGCCTTCTGTTAACTTCTTCATATGCTCCCATTCAGGAATCGTAGACTTCTGAACGCTCAGTTTTGAACTGACTAGCTTTACCCTCAGCCTGCTCTATTCATCAAGCATTATTTTATTCATTTGCCCTAAAATAACAAGGTTTAATTTGCAATCTGGTTCTGATTTACTAATATCTCCTTGTGCATGGAAGGAGACCTCAAATTCTGTGTACTCATTCTCAATCAATGTCAACTTAGTATTAGCTCAGTGTTATTACATTATTGATTTTATTCATCCCAGGAGCTACATCAATTTATCAAGGAATTTACACTTCTTTAACAACTGACACAAATCAAGACCATTTGTTAGGCTTGTAGTGTAGAGTAGAAGGTTTTTGGAATTTGATCCTCATTTTCCTTTACATTTGTTTAGATTTCCAGTTAATCTGAATTCCTATCTTGCCCCTTTGAACTCTCAAGCAACTGTACATACTTTTGATAAATTTCCATGCTAAAAACTGTATTGCAACACAGTTCTTAAAAAAAAAAAAGGAAACCCAACTGCAAAATACCCAGTGCTTTATGATGTATTGATGTAACTGGTTCGGGGAAATAAACAGTCAGCTGCTTTACGTTACACAGTGGCCAATGTAAACAATAAAATCTGTTTGTAACCTCAAATCATGCATTTTGTTCTGCTACACAGTATAACCATTTGCAGTTTTAACTCATGTCTTGAAGGTGTGTAGTGAATCTAAAATGTCCTTTCACATTTAATTTTACTGTCTGATTTATTTGGAACAGATGAAGAGATTCTGGGAAAATTAATTGCCTGCTTCTGCATTTGTTCAGTCTTCTCTTATGGCTGGACTCTGTGATGGCTGGAGAGATACTGAAAGGATGATGTCAGACGAATGGGAAATGAAAGCTGAAGGTAATTTTAGCAGATGCTTTGAACTGTTAATTTTTAAAAAATAGAGTTAATGACTACGTATCTGAAATGCTGGTTTTGTGTTTGGGGAAAGGATGTGGGAGACCAGAGAAGGCACAGTACTGACTGGTGTTAACAGAGGTACTTTTAGAGGGCTAAAGCACCTCTACTATCTTTTTTCACATAACAGGAAAACCCACTACTGGCTGGAGTATGAGGGACAATTGTAAATTTTGCTAAGCCATATATTAATTTTATCACTCTGCTGTATATTCATCCTGGTCTTGCATCTGTTATTCAAGTATAGGAAAACTTTCAGGACATACTCTTGCTTAGTAGTAACTGGGCAAAGATGAGACTTTAATTAAAATTAAAGGACCAGTTCAGCTGCATTTTCCTTAAAGCACATGAGTAATGTAGAAGAGGGGGAATTGCAAAATCTGCGTGTTCATGACATTGCCAACCTTCAGTGTTGCCTAACACTGTTGGGATTACATCATCAGAACAAACTTTCATCAGTTTATCATGGTTTGCTTATGTCACACTATTTTGAGCTCAGTAGGGAAGTAATGCTTTCATGGAAATTTGTCCCTTCCTGAGTATTTCAAACACTGTCAGAAACTCCATTCTGTATTACTACAGCTTGCCACAAAGTGCCTAGGGGAGAGAAGGCCACCCCACCCAAAAATATCAGATAAAAAATTTAGGAGCTAGAGGATTCATGCAGACTTTCTCTTTGAAGTCATCAAAGCAGGAATTTCCTGGCCTTGTTGCTCAGAAGAATTTTGGGAACATATGTTACCAGTAGTTTCCACATCAATATCCTGGTTTGGGTCTCAGCATTTCACATGGTGAAGGAAGGTGAATACCTGGGTACCTGAGTACTTGTGAGGTTTGAAATAGAGGCATGCAAGAGACAGGGAAGAGAAGACAAGGAATTTCTTTTGGATTGCCTTGGTAGACAAATCAGGATTTTATGTTTCTTCAGTGCCGATAGCACTGCCAGCTTGCACCTGTGCCAGAAACCTTTATGCACTGGCTGTTTGCCTAATGGTACCTGAGGTGCTCAAAGGGCAAGATGTTCATCTCTTCTCAGGCTAAGCAGTGGAGCAGGAACTCTCCTCCAGGTTAGACCCGTGGTTACCAAAACACCACAGAAGGCACAGAACCGCTCTGTGGTATGGGGGGCAGCAGGAGGAAGCAGAGCAACTGTGAAAGGCATGATATGCTCCTGCCATAATGTGCTTTGCCTGTCAGGGGCTGAGTGAGAAGCTGCTGTGCAGCTGTAGCAAAAGGCTCAGCACTCTTCCACAGAGACTGGCCAATGCATGGAATTTGACAAAAGTTGAGATGGTTACCCCGGCTGCTGCTTTGAGGGGTATAGAGGGGTTGCAATTTACCCCGGTTTCTTTGTCACCATCCAGATGCACAGGTAAGCAGGCTCTGGCCTTTGCCATCTTCTCAGATCAAGCCACAGGAAGCCCTAAGCTCTTTTATAAACCCATGCTGCAATTCTGCAGGTGCTGGGCGAGAGCAGGCGCGCTCTCAGATTAGCTGTCAGATTAGCCACTGACTTCATGCTGTCTTTTCATACTCCTGGGAGGATGTGATGCAGCACAGAGGCAGAGCAGCACGAGCAGTCAGCACCTCATCCAGCACCCAGCAACTTGTACAAGGTTCACCCACCAAGGATTTTAAACAAGCTTGAGTAGCCAGAGCTGATTAATCAAAGCTTTGTAACATATGGCATTTGGCTTGGCTCTAGGTAACCTAGTGCTGGTTTCAGTGTGTTGCTGCATCACAGGTCTGGCCTGTGGCTTAGTCAGGGTGTTTGGGTGGGTTGGTAGTAGTTCTTGGCTGTGCTCTGGAAGTTTTGGCATGTTCACCTTTGCTGCCAGTGTTACAGCAGCATGTAGGCTCCAACTGCTTCAACTACAAATCACTGAGCCCCCTGGGCCAAGCCCTTGGGCTCTGCAGGGAGATATGACCTGCAGCAGCTGCACTGTACCACTTTGAACATTGAAGTATCTTCACTTGTTGTTCAGTCTCCCTTGTTCTCCTCTTGCTGGCTCTGCACAGCTTACTGCTGTCTCAGGAGTCTGTCTCAGCAAAGGTCACCCGAGTCATGTTTCCACTCACCGGGAACTTTTGTCACCCTACATGGTAACCATGGTGATTTGTTTTCTTTTAAATTCCTTTCCCTTAAGCTCAATGCTATCTTTAGATGTCATCCTATTTTGACAAATGTCCATGTAGTTCCTGATACTATCAGGGACCTGTGGCATGACAAGGACTGGCTTAAGAACAGCTGCATAACTCTGTCAGGAATGAATGATGCAGCCCATTCCCTTTTTGGAAACACTCCCATTTTCAGTGATTCTTGCTCTGACGCAGCATACACCAGCCAGTCATGGCCTGGCTTGCCCAGGTTTCTGTCTTTCCTGCTATTATTATATACAACCTGGTAAACATGAAATCTAAAGTGCTTTGTTGTCTTATTATTCAAAGAGAACTTCACATTTGCTGTACTGAAGAAAAGTGAACATATTTTTGTTTGGTTGGTTCTTACAACATGTTGTATTTAACCACTGATGCTCTGGATATAGTCACCTGTCTGTAGATGTGTGTTTATCAGGGCTAACTAACACAGTGCCTTAGCTCATTTAAATGCCACAGTTTTCCTGATGGTTTTCCCTCAGCAACAGGGAAGTGAGCAGGAGACACATCAATTCTAAGGCTTCCTGTCTTATATTCCTCAGTTCTTGCTTGTATGAGGCTGTCTTGAGGACCTGTGCAAATGCCTCCCTGGAGTTTTGCCAGCTAGAGGATGTGCACAAAGCAGCAAAGGGGCAGCAAAGCTGTGGGCCTGTCCTCTGCCATCTCCAGTTTTTTAAATACCCTGAGCTTAAGAAGGCTCAGAAGTCTGACCATTCAAGTTCATACTTCAGAGTCATCAAATCAAAATATTATTGGAAATCTGACCTATAGACCATACAGTCTGATATCACCTTCAGCTAAATCACAAGATGATATTTCCATCCTATAATGAACTGTATAAACCTCAGCTTAAAATAGGGAGCTAAATTATCCCATCATTACCCAACTGATATAATGCCAGTGTGCATTCAGAGGCACAGAGGTGATCTTTAGCATTGCATGTGAACTTTATGTTTCTTTAATTAACTGTGTCGTACTTCATATTGGCAAGAAGCTGTAATGATCCTTCCATCCTTTCATCGACCGAACATCAGAAAGTTGCAGTGATAACACTGTCAAGAGACAAACTAGGTCTTGATTTAAGAACGACTCTAAATACCACAAAACAAAATCCCTTTTAATAGTTCAATATTACATACTCAAAATTATTATGCTGTAATGAGTTCCTTAGTAAAAACAGCTGTGACCAAAATCAGTGTTATTGCTGGGTCAAACTTAGCTTTGCCAACAGTGTTTTGGATCCAAATAGCCAAGAGCCTTGAATGTTGTGCAGGTGGTTGGCGGTAGGAGGTGCAAAGTATCATTAGATTTTGTCAGTTGTGTTTACTGATGAGAAAATACTTGGCTTTGCCTAAGACACAGTGAGGGTTCAGGATGTGTCGGGCTTCCTCTCCAAGGATTGCCTGCATCCTTGGAGGCAGCTTTTCTTCTGTCTGGCAATGTTTGGTACATGCATGGGTCCAGCTCCAGCCCCCAGCTCTCCTCCTGCCTATTTTGCTGCCCCTCACTTGGCTCCAGGAGCCCTGCTGCTCTCTGCCTGGGTATCTCCTGATGCTGGCATGATGCTAGGCCAGGTTCAGGATCCCAGCCTGGCCTTACCCCCTAGACATCTGTGGAGACAGTTTCATGGGATTCAGCAAGTAGTGCTGAGGCAGCCCAGGCTGGCATGCCTCCATGCCCCATTCCCTGCTTACATTTCAGGATGTAAACCTGAAATGTAACCCACATTCCAGGAGACAAGTATGTCTGGTCTACCCTCAGGTACTGGGCATTAAGCAGAGGTGATATAGTGGCAGTGCAGCTGAGGGATCCAAAAGTGGTGGCTGGGGTGTAGCTATCAACTCTGATCTCCTTCAAAATAAGATGAAGTTGCTGAGTCCTCACCCTGTTTTGACCCAGGTGGCTTCATGGACTGAGAAGCTTGATTTTTTGGTCACTCTGAGCCATTGCAGCTATACAGGTTGTTACAATTTCTGATCTGAATCCAATATGGTCTGCTTCCATGTCTTGCCTTCTTGTTCCTCTCCCCTTCTGCTGCCTGTACTCGAGGTGCAGGGTTCAGCGTCCTGCATGTTGCCTTTCCTAGGAAGTCTGTACCAGAAATTCCTTTGAGACCCCTGCCCCTGGCAGCTCATTCCTTTGCAAAACCCCAGGCTAATGCCACAGGGGCAACCATTACCAGCCAAGGGCATGGGAAGGGACTCTCATCCTCCTGGAAAATTCATAGGCAACTCCACCCTTTCCCCATCTACTCTGCCCAGAATTTAGAACAGCTTCAGGTGTTTGCTTTTGTTTTGGGTTTAAATATCTGCTTAGCTATCTCTCAGAGATATCTCTGATGAAGGGGTGTGGTGGGGCTGCATAATTTAACCCAGCCTGTGACATCCCACAGATGGATAGCCTGTCTCCAGAAGGCTCCTTCATTTAGGTTGGTTTAATAGCTGTCTATTTGATTCCCTTATTGCTACTCATTTTTTAGCTAAGGAGTTAAATATATCTTAAGTTAGCTGGTAATTGAGACAAAGGAAATAAACGCTCCTGCCAAAGAGAGGCAGACAGTCTTTCAGAACACCCCTTCAGTTGTCTTCCCGGGAGGAAAGATGTTCTGCGTGGGAGTTCCTACCCAAACTTTCATTACATACACTCCCCTTGTCACTTCCTGTCCCCAGGGTCCTGCAAAACCCATCAGCCAGGCACAGTGCCTGCCATGGCAGTCACCTCCCTCACATGTCAATGGAAATGCTCAGGCACCGAACTTGAGGAGCTTCATCCCCACCCCACTGGAGTCACTGGAAGAATGAAAGCCTCTGGCTTTCACAGGGTTAGGGTTTCAGCCTAACCAGCACTCTCCAGTTGAACAGCTACAGGCCAAACACACCCAGAGGATCCCCAGCATCTCTAGCAATATGCTCCAATTTCAAAGTATTTGCATATAATCTTATCAATGAGAGTTTTTCCACTAAACTCTTGCTCTGACATGATGAGGAATGTTTAAAACAGCAAAATGGAAAACATAATCGGGAGATATGAATACCTGAACAAAGAGGGCAACCCTTTCTCTCATGCTGGCCCCATCACCATGGGTTTTGGCTTCCAGAATTGTTCCCATGGTGGTCCTAAGGAGCGTATATGACAAGTATGGGCAGCAGCATTCTGGTCCTCATGCTTCTTCTTTCTCACTGTTGTTTTGCTGCATGTCAGACACCAGCCCATCACATCTGCATGGAGCTTGCATTCAAATCACTGACCAAGGTATTTTTTTAATCCAGGACCAGGTGGATCTCCAGAGCTCCATAAAGGGGGATCCCATTCGAGAGAGTTGCTGCCAGAGATTTACAAGGTGCAAGGGGAGTGATGTGTTGTCTGTTAGAGACAGAAGGCAAGAGGATAATTATAGTATTGTCATTTTTTATTGCCACTAAAAGTGTGGGTTTAGTCTTCAAGGAGATGGTATTTCCTTGAATCTGTCTTTTATGCTCTGTCTTTTAATTCTTTGTGAAATAGATAAATTTTATTACACTTTTCTCTTGGGCTGAAATCACAGAGGATGAGAAAAGCGAGAAGCTGAGTTCTAGAGTCTAACCATCCCCCTTCAGTATTGGACTACTCCTTGGTAAAAGGGAAGAAGATGGGCACTCTTTCTCAAGTGTAGCCAACCTCACCAGGACAATGGCATGATATCTTCATAGGTAAACTTGGGAAGTGGAGACTAGATGAGTGGATGGTGAGGTGCATTGAGACCTGGCTGAACAGCAGGTCCCAGAGGGCTGTGAGGTGGGAATAAACTTCAGAGGCCAGCTGTGCACAATACTGACTAATGCATCTTTTTCCCCCCAGATACTGCCCTGTCCAAGATGGGTTAATCACAGACCACCAGCCACACAGACTTTCCCTTCATTATATCATTTTTCCCCCCAGAAGCTCTTGATTTGGGATGTATTTCAACTAGTGACCTTGACTGGAAAAATAGTAGATCCCATGCTGTGTACCTTGGGGATAACCTGTCTCATTAATAAGTACCTTCATTTCAGAGTATTGTCTATTTATTTTGGAAGTTTTACCTCCCCTTGTTGAAAAAACAGAGATTAATTGGGATAAATACAGGCAGGAAATGGTTTCCATGGCAACACTAAGACTACATAAGAACAACCTCATCATTCATTTTTATTCCTTAGATACACTTTTAAAAGAAGTTTGAGCTACATTAAAAGACATGTCCTGTTCACAGCACAGCACCCAAGTCAGCAGAAATAATCAGCTCTGATTTCACTTTCAGTTAGATGGGAAATAAGTTTCTTTAAAAAACAGGGACGAAAGGTCTTAGTTTCTAGGGAATGAAAGCTCAGTCAAAAGAGGAGTTCATTCAGATTCAGCTGGTCAAAAAAAAAGCTGCTTTATGCAACATTCAGCTTCGCTGAAGTGCAATTCACACTAACAGACTTCCAGAATATCCTGCTCAGAATCTTACGTTTTGGTGAAGCTTTGGGTCAGATTGACTGTAAGCAAAATCCGATCTAGTTGTGTGACAGTACGGGGAAGGAAATCCATAAAACTCTTTCTGAGAGCTTATTGGTGGAGACATCAAAGCTTGGTGCAATGTGATTTCTACTCCTGTCACGTTGTACTACTATGTTCCCCCTCCCTCATGATCTGCTTGCCATTTCTGCCATTCTTCCCACATGTGGTAAGGTGAAGGAGAGACATTTCAGCAACTTGGATGACTTTGCCTTCCATTTGGAATGGTGTGTCCAGCCTCAGAAGCCAGGGGTGAGCTCACTAGGCACAGTCTCTTCACCCAAGTTGGTCAACAGTCTGTTGGAAAGGTCCTGAGGGAAAGCTGTTTGGGAAGCGTGTTTCATGCTTAGCCCTGACAGATTTCTCTCTCCAGAGGAAGCAAGATCTTCCCTTTCTTGTCATTAAAGAAGGGTCAGATGGGCCAGCAGAGGTCACAGCACACAAGGACCTGGTGTTCAACCTGCTTCCTTGTCTCATGCCTTTTCTGGGATCACTGCTTTCCAAACAACAAATCCATAGTACAAGACCTATTTTCCTGGTCATCTGCCTAAGCAGCATCAGATTTTTCTTCAATAATGCTGGGGGCTAATCCGTAAGTATAGGTACACATCATTATCCACAAGCTGAACATGTTATTGATGCTACAGAAGGAGGACCCATTGCTGATGACATGTGGAGATGATGACAGGGAACGCTTGTGGTCATAGGAAGATCAGTGGTTTAGCTAGGTATAAACAACCCACATATGCCTCAACATGTGTCTAACATGAAGTCACAGATCTAGTAACAGAAGTGGCAGAACACAAGAAGGTCTCCAGGGCCTGTCTGGTTCATTGGAAAGAATCTCTCTGGTTCATTGGTCTCGTTAGACCCCTGAGAACAAGACTGGTCACTGCTTACCATTGCCTGGATGAGGACAGATACTTGATGGCTGAATGCTTTTTGTTCTAGATGAATGGAAAAACTGGGTGGAAGCTGAAAGTAAGGAAACTCAGACAAAAATAAGATGCATTTTTTTTATTGTGAGTATAATAGTAATTGGACTTTAATGACTTCAAACAAGGTTGAAGTGTTTTTTCCCTCACAAGAAACTTCATATTTGTGGTGTTTTTTTAAAGATAGACGGCTTCCAGAGGATCCACTGAACCAGGTTATGAGGGAGATCAGGAAAGATAATCACAGTGATACCTTTCTGGTGCTAGAGCTTACTGCGTGAAGAGCAGAGCAGTGGAGAAGGTAGTCCAATATTGTGGCAAATCTGGTAGGCTCAGTCTTGGAAGGACTCATGGGAAGAAAGGGGAATATACAGTACATCCACATCCTTGAAGGGCTCTGATATTTGCAGAAGATTGCTGATATACATCTTCCTTTTCCTCGGGCCTCTTTGGAGACATACCAGGAGGGAGAGTGTCTTGTTCTACCAGTCCCAGTTTATTTGGTCTTGTCATCAGCTTATCTCCAGTGCTGCCTTGCATTAGTGGAAGGGTTTCATAGTCTCTTCTGAGAGGGATTAATAGTCTTCCCCTGAAGTAGCTCAGTGTGGCCCAGCTGATGTTGCGGGAACAGCACACTGTGGCAGGCGGTGCTGGAGGAGCTTTGAAGAGGTTGATGGTGTGAGGGACTGAAGTGTTAAGAGTTAATGACTCGAACAATGGCCAGTTACAAAAGCAGCAGGGTGCTTTGCTAAGACCAGGTTTGCATACCCCAGCCGAAGGGGAGAAGAGATTTTTTTTGTGTTCGATGGCAAAACCTCTGATCTGCATAAGAACAGCCCAGGTGCAGAGGGAGTGCCTCCGCTCCTACCGCCGGAGGATGACCGAGACAAACCGATCTTTGTTTAGCAACAAGCTGGATTTTGAGCCAGACCAGGGGAAGGCCGATAAGAAACACATCCTGCAGAGGTGGGATAATGCTTTTTATCATGACAATGTCCTCTCTTACACAAGCGGTTCAGGTGTAAATCTCCCCTGCGGGGAGGTACAGCGATATCCACATTCACATGGTCCTGAAGGTTTTCATCCCTTCTGATGGGGCATAACCGGCTGAACTAGGCTGGCGCTGGCGTGAGAAACAGCTGCCAGGTCTTAGGGGGATTCGTGAACCATCAAAGACCTCCTAGGCGCCCCCAGGCACACTTTTAGGGGGCGCTTCGGAGAGGACTGGTCACGATCCACAGGGTTTCAATAGAGTGTAAAACTCCCCCCTCCAGGGGAGGTGCATGGGCGTTCCCACCTGAAGCTGAGCTTTTTTTAACCCCTTGAACTTAATGTTCTGTGGGCTTCTCCCGTGTCCCGACGGATCAAGACTGCAACCATCACTTGGACCAATGGACATCGAAAGTCCAACAGCTGAGTACTGTTCCTTGATCCACTGATCATTCCTGTCCCCTACTACTCTTATCTTTTTATTCTTGTTCTTTCTTTTCCTTAAAAATGTTCTCAAGTGTTATCTTTATATGTTGATATTGTTGCATTTTTACAGATAATAACAAAAATAGCTACATACCTTCTTTCCATTGAAGCCAAATTGTTCTAAAATAAACCTGACCAAAAAAAAAAAAAAAATTAAATATATATATATATATGAACACTGGTCATTCAGCGTCATTAACTCTAATTGGCTTTAACGAGAACATCAGTTACCTTTGCCTCCAGGGTTGGCTCGTAAAATACTAAAATACAGTTACTGGGAAGGTTAGGGATTTGCAAAGAGCCCCAAAACTTGAGTCTGTTTCCCACTGATGTTGTGCCAGTCTGGATTAGCTCATGATAGGAAATGATGCTATAGCCAAAGACAGGCCTAGAAACTAATGTAGTCACTTCCTTATCTCCAAGGGTCTGATTAAACTCAGAAATTATTTCTAAACCTGCTTCTACATTTTCCATCTGGAGTATCACTAACTTCAAATAAAAAAAAATCTGAAATGTTGCAATGCAGTAATGAGGAAATATGTCTGAGGTGTGGGTGGTTTTGGTCTGTAAATGAGTATGCATTATTTGTTTCAAGATCAAAATACAACAATAGCATTTCTGCTCTGTGGGGTGAGATTTTACCATCTATGATGCTTAGCATCAGGGATGGACTTTCCTTATCACAGTGCAACTTCTTAAACAAGATACTTCTCAAAGATAATATCTTTGTTCAAGGAGGGCTCAGTGCTGGGAGGCCAAATGAATGAGTTATGGAGACCAGACTGGATAACCACAGCAATCTCTTTTTCTGCTTTAAGCTGCAAAAGAGGATTTCCTGACTATGAGGAACGGGACAGTTAAGACACATAATCTAGCATTGTGGCCAAACACCGAGACCCATCTTCTGAGAAAGAGCAGCAGGAAGAGAAGAATAGGAATCCTCAGTGGGGAATTTTACAAATCCCATGCTGCATAAAGGGCTTCTCAATGCAGTGTGCAAGTCAGGCAGTGGGCGAGGAGCCAGATCAGCAGAAGCCATGGGGCATGGCCCAAACTTGCATGATCCATGGTGACAAAACATGTGGAGCTGCTCTTTTGGGAATGAGATCCCTAAGGGCCTGGCTGTGCCCCTGCCTGCCCTGCGTGTGTGGAAGGAGGAGGTATATACACTCTCCTGGGCTGAGATACAGCAGGGTTTGGCTGGAGGATTACTAGTGCCTCTACACATGCCCTAGCTCTGCTCCTGCCCATGATTAACTCTGCAAAACCGTCACTGATTTCAGCAATTGTTGCCTAAGTCCCTCTGTCCGTGTGTCTATGCTTCTCTGCCACATCTATCAATTAAGCAAAAGCCCCAGCCATCCTTTTGCTCATACAATGTTTTAATTATAAAGTAGTTTGCTTCTGATTGGCAATTACTCTGGCTGGGAATGGGCCTCACAAATGGGTGGGCTTTTGAGACCTGGCTGTCACTCATCTGCCTTGTCTTCATCTGGCTGCTGAAGAAGCATGAGGTCTCACAGACTTTTCTGTGAAATAAGAGCACTAATTAGGGAGTGGACTGGATTTGCCTTCACTGAGCCAGTATCTTTGATATTTTCTTTGATTTTATTTATTGATTGATATTATCTTTGGTTTTTTTCCCTCCCTTGTGAATAGGAAAGGTCTGATACTCATTGCAGTTCCTAGGCTGACCCAATCACACTGTGGCACCTGGCTCCTCCTGCCAGACATGCTGTAAAGGAGAGAAATGAGATAGCCATGGCACACAGAGAGCCTGCCACTGACCGCTGCTGCTAAAGGCTGTGGGACTACCCTAGGAAAAACACTTCTCAGGAGCACCATCCCAAAACTGGATGCTGGACTCCATATGAGGTCTGAGGGGTCACCATGGGGGTCTGCACAAAGGGAAACCAGGGCCAGGGCTGGATTTGGGGACAGACTGGGCCTTCTTGCTCTGAAATGCCTGAGCTGAAGACCAGGGATACAAATGCAAATATGAATAAACTAGAAGGCTTTTCTGTATCCTGACTCAACTGTGCAGCTTTGCAAGCTACCCTGGGGTCTGGGATGGGTGCAGGAGTCTGGGCACTGCTTGTGGTCCTCCTCCCGGCCTGAGGAAAGCCCCTGCCCCATTTTGACTTCTTCTGTCCTTGGTCCTGCATATGTCCATCCCATGACATCCTGCCTGCTGGCACAAGCCAGTCCCAGATAAAAAATACCATAATGAATGGAAATGTCAAAGTGCAGGCCTGGCCTGATATGGTCAAAGGCAACCTGCCACAAACAGGAGTCAGCCACTGTTGTAGTGGGCTTCTCATAAACTTTCTATGGCCAGTGAATCTGCGTTGTGCAGCATGTTATCCTATGTCAGTTGACCCTTCAGATCCTATCCTAGCCCTTTCCCACATCAGCAAGCATCTAGAGATAGAACCTTTTGCAAATATAAACTCCACAGGTTCATGCCCTGCGTTTTGGTTTTGCTTATTAGAATCAGACCAGTCATAGTTGTTCAACAGTGAGTATTGGCAAAGATCAAATATTTTGTGGCACAAAGATTAGGAACTGAGCACATTTTTGATGAAACTCTCCCTTTCTTCAGCAGCCTGTGGTTTTTTTGAGCTATTTAGATTCAGCCACTAGAGAGCAAACTTCTTCTTTTTATCAATTGGCAATTTATATATTCCTTTAAAAAAGAATTGCACAGTTCTTCAGGCTAAAGCCCATGAAAATTGAAAGCAGCTCTAAGTTTACAGAAGAGAAAAGAAGCTTACTTGCTTGCTCTTTCTATCTGTCTTTTTCTCTTTCTTTCTCTCTTCACAAGCTGTGGTTTAGGAAGAGAGAATAAATGAGTGTGTTTTGTTGTATGAAGGCCTCTGTTAATGACTGCTGAAGCTCTCTTCCTTCATGTCAATCACCAGAGGTAATTGTTCATCCTGACATTTGGTAGGCTGTGTGAGTAGAATCTCAAAGGGAGGCCTTGGGATGCCAATAGGTAACATGTGTGCAATTGTGTCAAGAGTTAGAGAGGAGGGGATCTACAAACTATCAGGATTATACCCATTAATATTGGAGGCTGCCTTCTTCTGGATTAGTGCTAAGCAGCTGGGCTCCTTAGACCACATAGTTTAAATGCCCTTGAGATGTGAATGCAAACAGAATGGAGAAGTCCAATCTTTCTAAGAGGGAGTCTTGAGCCATGGGTTTTCATTTGTCCCTTGGTCTTTCACAGCTAGGACATGCTCTGCTCTGATGGGGAGGTCAGGTATGGAGATAGTGGCTTCACAGGAGACAAGTCCCAGGTATGGACTGGGACTGTGCTCTGTATCCCAGGCTTGCCAGCCCAGACAGCAGCAGCAGGAGGGCACTCACCTTTCTGGGAACCACCCTCAAAAGGCCCAGAGCATAAGTGAAGTAAAGCTGGTTCTGTCAAAATCTGGCAAGCCACATCAGCTACTGATGAAAACCAGCCCTTCCAAGGAAAATGGAAGGGGATTTTATGAAATACTTAGTGTTGCCATTAGTGTGCACACAGTGGATTATCTCCCTGACTTTCTTTGTGAACTGACCAGCTGCAGGTGCTTGCTGTTGCCTTATGTCCAATGAGATGTTCCCTTCTGGTGTCTCATAGGTATGGTACTAGGCCTTATGAACTGACATAGACCTTTATAAAAGGCTCCTCCACTAGGCTGTGGGTGACATGTGATTTGACTGCTAAAAGGACAAGTCTACCATTTAATGTCCTATTGATATTATAAATTGCCCCATGGGGTGATGTGGCCCAGATTTAATCCATTTAAACCATTGTACCAATGTGGAAGCTAGTGTTTTAGACTGAAACTGCTTTATTATCCTTGTGCCATATTCATCAAAATGAAGTGGCTATGAAATGAATTAGATGTACCCCTACCACGTGCTGTGAGAGACGCTCCAAGCCAGATGTTTTTCTAGGTCTCCAGGAATCTTAGGATTTTTGACTCAGCAGCTACGAGAGTCACAGTTGGAAAATCACGCCAGGTTATTCTATTGCTATGTAAGTTTTTATATTTCCTGTGAAGTCACTGATCTTGAGACCAACTACATCTTGGGCAAGTGCTCTACAAATGCAGGCAGCAGGTAATAAAATCCTTTTACTTCTGTCTTGGGAGCATCAAGGTGTTGGGGAATTGATGAGTCAGTTTGGAGAATGTGGTACCTCCATCCTGCTTTTTGATGCAACTTAGCTTCAACTTTGACAAAGATCCATCACTTCAGGGGCTTGGATGTGAGAAACTTCTCTGTAAGGTCAGAGAGATCACAGAGGTACAAACTGAGAAATGAGGACAGAAGGAGTATCGGAGTGTCCCACACTGCCAGGCATTCAGACTGCCACAAAGGTTTGGGTATTGACCTGCCTGAGCAGTGGTCAGAGCAGGTGTGACACCTCCTCTGACCCTCTGCTAATACCTGCTTTGGTCTCCTCTGTAAATAACTAATAACCCTTTGTGAAGTGTGGCTTTGGGCAAGCTTGCTACACCAGAGAAGCTCCTAGCTGGTGCTCAGGTTAAAAACAGCCGCTGGATGAAGTAAACAGCTCCCAGGACACATTGGCAGCAGCTGCATAGCTCATGTCTTTGCTCTGTGTTTGACAGCCCAGTGCACTGTCAGTATAATTCCAGCCCTTGGCACATTCAAACCTCTTGTACACTCTTACCTGCCCAGCCGGCTTTTAAAACTGTGTCAGAAGCAAAAGCTGATTATCAGCTTAAGCAATGCTGTTTCTCCTCTTTGGCTGTAAATGTTGGCCACAACATTAGCAGGGGCAAAACCCGCACTTTGTACTTCCTCTAGAAAAGACCTCTGGATAGGAACAGTTTAGGCACTCAGCATCTACTTCATTGATAGGTACATCAGTAGCTTTAACAGATACATTTAAGAGTGCTCTGTGCAGCTTCCATGTAGGGACAAGGATCTCTCTCTTTTTAAAAAAATAAAGCCATAATGATTTTTATTCTGTGTCTGAAAACCCATTTTCTGCAAATGTTTATGTGTTTACAGTTAGATCCCATGAACACTTAATGGAATGGTTTGCACAGTTTTCCCCCGGAGCTCTTCTAAATGTCTGTCATAAGTGATTGTTTTCAAAATACTTCATGGTTTTGAGTATCTGCTTGTACTTTCTCTATCCCTTTGGGACAGGCTGCATTGCTATTACCGTGCTGTGGTTGCTGAGGTCTCCATCCACAGCATGTGTTGGTGCTGGGCCGCCTTGGCACTTGCCCTTTGTGCCTTGCATGAGTGAGAAACTGTGTGCAGGGATGGGAAGGGGATGCCTGTTTGGCACCATGGAGGAAGCACTGGGCTTGTAAGTTGTGGTGGGAGTGCAACTTTCTGTGGACTCTGCATGACTTTGAACTATGGCATCCCTACTCCAGGCCCTGAGCTAAAGCACTTGCCTGTATTTCTCTTGGGTTTCTTGGTTTGTAAATCCTTTTTATGAGGAATTTTTAAAATGGAAAAATTAAGGACATTTCTTCCTAGATCCTATGGAAAATATTTTGCCAAGCACTGTGTTGTGCTTAACAAAATTTCATTCTTGGCTTCTTTCACTCTAAAACACTCTTTTTAACTCTCTCTTTCTACATCGCTTCCTTTAATACAAGAAATGTATCAATTTTCATAACTTTTCTGCCTGTCTCTCTGCCTAAAACTAGCCACCTTCCTTGTCTCCGACCATCTCCATAGTGTTATGCTTCTCAATTTCTTTTCTTTTTTTTCTTTGTGATTTCTTTCTGGAAGACATGGCTCGCAGTGAAAGTTTACTGATGCTGGAAAGGAAGATAGAACAAAATAAAAACCAGAGTCTGTCTTGCTTTCTTTACTCTTCATGTTCCAGGAATGTTCAATTATTTGTCCTTCAGCCAGACTTGTGAATCTCTTCCAAGGCCTTATCTTTGTTTCTTGCTCTGAAATGAGAGTTAACATCTCTGGTTAGAGGAGACTAAAACCAACATGCCAACATGCCACTGCTTTCTGATGTGCTCTGGTCACTCTGGGGTCTGCTGCAGGGTCCTCTGTGTGGGGATACTCTAATGACATTTGGTGTCATTCCTTGTTTCAGTGGGGTAAGGCTGGTTGTACATGACCTCAGGCCTTGCTTAGCAATTCCCTTGTGTGGTTTTAGGCTTAAGCTGGCAATTAGAGCTGTTCCCATTTCAGTGCCTCAGCATGCTTGTCATGCAGAGAGCATTGCTGTCTTGGAGTGGTCCCAGACTTAGCCTGGGGGGAGCAGAGCGGAGAAAGGAAATGGGGTGCAGAGGGTGGAGGGAGAGAGGACAATCACCTTTGGCATTATGAAACTTATGCCCTATAAAATATTGCAATTATATTGTTTTCTAAATCCAGTGGGAACCATTGTTTTTCAAGCAATAAATATCTTCCTGTAGTCTTGGCAGCCATAATGTGGCAGCCCTGACAGCTCAGTAGTGACACTCATTCTGGTAATAGGAAACAAGACCAATGTTAGTGATTTTCTATTAGCTAAGCTGAGACAAACAGTCAAAAAAGGTAAATAAATTGAATGTTTAAATTTGTTTTCCTCTTCCCATTAAGAATATCTTTACAGTAAGTCCAAGATCTTCACTAGCAAGATGTTTTTGATAACATTTTGAAAACAGAGCCTTGAAAGATGGAGAAGGAACCATTAATAACTCATAGACCAAACCAAATATTTTTTGTTAAGAATGATGCTCATTTTTTTTTGTACTTCAAACTTTTCAAGGCAAGATGATATAGGCAATCATTCATTCTTTGAACACCAGCAAAATTTTCTTTTCCCGTCTCTCAGATGTTTTGGTGTAGGATAAACAGCACATTCTGTAGTTATTCCTGTAGCAGAAATTCAAATGTATAGCAAATAAATAATAAGGAAAAAACCAGAATTATATGATTAAACTGAGATTCTAATGCAGCAAACCTTACTCAGCTTAACCCTCACCCCTAACCCTAACCCATTGTTACCCAGACATTTTTGAAATATATCCATAGTTCTCACACTAAATCTTAGTTGACAGACTATGTGGTGAAGTAGTTGATCCCAAATGAAACCTTTGGGTTTTCTTCCTCTGTGTCTAACAATTTAGTAACCACAACTGACTTCAAGATGTACATAAATGTGAATAAAGTTTGCAGCAAAACCTTCCCTATTGCAAGAACCTTGCACATATATTTGTAATTATTAGTGCATTAGCAGAGATGGCATCATAGACATAATAAAATGATTTATTTTTATTTTCCTGCCAGCGCATGTGTGTGTATTAATTTTGTATCAAAGATACACTTAGAATCCTCTCTGTCATGTAAATATGCTCATTGGCTAGTAAATATTAATGCTGCATTCTGGCTCCAGCTGTGAGAAGATTTTATTGTTGTGGTAATGCTTTTCATTAACCTCCAAAAGGTTTCACAGCATCTACTCTATTTATTTGAAACATACAGAACTGCTGCAAGCAAGGGTTGTTACAAAGAAAATCATACACTCTCTTTCATTGTTTTTAATTTAGTTTGTGCCTTTTTAATGCTTTGGAGTCACTCTCTATGAAATTCCAGAGACAGGGAGGGAGCTGCCTGGTACTTTTTAGTTCCAGTTTTCAGCAGACAGTGCTGAAGTAAAAGGAACATATGTCACGTCTTCCTATTATTCTCCCTAATTGTTATAGCAATTTACCCATGAGCTGACATGATAGCCATGGAGTGAAATGGACCAAAACCTTTTACATAATTCTGGGCTCCAGGAAACCATGGAGACATATGGAAAGGGGGGGATTGGTGTCTGCTGGGCTACGCTGCAGGGGCTCTCCCCCATGAGTTCAGCTGACAAGGTTGGTGGCCTGTTTTGACCTTCCTTCATCTAGATGATGGAATGAAATCCTCCTCAGCTGTCCCTGCCATATCCCTTACAGCAGGGCACGATGCTCTGCGGAGTTGCCTGAGCTCCTGGTGCTGAACATCTCCCTGCCTGCTGGACTGGTGCTTGTGGGACTGGTGTCCACCCTGTGCAGGGATCCAGGTGCCCATACCAATGTGGCTCTTGCTGGTGAGAGGCACATTCAGTGGCTCCCAGTTTTTGCAATGAGAAGGTTGCCCTGAATTCCCACATCATAGAGAGTGGGTGAGCTTGTGCTGTATTGCTCCCTCCTGGCTCAGAAGGGGTTTTCTAGAAAAATGAACAGCAATATGATGTGGTGATCATATCCATTCCCTCACCCAGGCCACTACTTGCAAAATACTGTGGTAGTGTGAGCCCTAGTCTGTGCTACTTCACAGACAACCTTAGAGGAAAGGGTTTTTCAAGAAAGTAAATCTTTGAGCTTGGGTAGTTTCTTGCTGAGACAAGCCCAGTTATTCTTGCAGGGATGATACTTCTTTTGCCCTGTGATTTAACTTTAAAACTTGAATTAAATATGCCCAGCAGACTTTGACTTCTGAGCTGGGAAATTGGTCACTCTCCTCTGTCAATGAAACATCTGGGACCATTAGCAGTGTCTGCTCCACAGTGAGGTCGACCCAGGTCAGCTGAGCTACACACATAACATCCATCTTCTCCTGAGACTTCTGTCCACGAGAAATCCAAACCATTGCACCCTGCTGGGTTTGGACATGGCTACTTTTATTTATGGTGACTATGTCTGGATTTGAGCCAGTTTCTTGGAGCTAAATTGCCAGTCCCCAGTGTCAGGTAGTCTTCTCTAACTTGCTGGATGTTGGTTTTCAACCCAAAGGCCTTTTCTCTGGGAGCCAGTTTTTTAAAACCTGGTGCACTGGTGGAGCTGAGCTCTGTTAGTAAGGCAGTTCTCACATGGAGGTCACCATAATCTCTAACCTCCTTTACATAAACCTTAATTAAAAAACTGCAATACCTTTGCATGCTGAAGAATAAGTCTTGTTTCTATTATTCAGAAATTACCACATTTTAATCTGATCTTTTAAGTGGTTCCTAATAAAATTGTTAGGACTGGAAAATCTTCAATAACGTTTTTAGATGCAGCCTAGCTTCACAGTAATAGACTCAGCTTTTAACTCAGTCCTCATTTATAACAATCCCAACAGCAAGAACTAATTTTCCCTCTGATAATGAGGCCTATTACAAGACTGTTCACACAGGGCTGACCTGGATTCAACAGTCATATGATTTTCTTTTGTTATTTTCAAGGCACATTGTGTTTAGCCAGTAAATATACAGCTTTCCCTCTTGTTCTGGTCTCTACTTGTCTCTTTAATGATTGTTTGAAGATTGCTAAACTGAAAGCACAAAAGTAAAATGCAGTGATGTTCTATGCAAATAGCAGCTTTCTTCATTATTCTGATGCAGCTAATTGCTGAATCCCTCTACAATGTGTACTTTCACAACGGGAACATTCATCCTGTTCCCACTGGGGTTTGTTATGGTGAGAATACAACATTTCAGCTTTTAGTATGGGCAGAGGACTTGATTATTTGAATATGCTGACAGCATTTATCATTCCACACAACTGCTTGCTATAGACTGCAGAGCTAGAAGATGTCTCCTGAAAGCAATGGTGCAATTCCCATTGCTTCCCACGGAGCAGGGTGGATGAGCAGTTCCCACCAAGTTTCCTGAACCAGAACTTGCAGTGTCCCCTCCTTGCCAGGCTCCATACAGGACCATGGGAGCAGATCAGCACAAAGGCTCTGCCTGTGACCTGCTCGTGGCTCCTGAGTGAGGCCGACTTGGCTTGAGGCTGCAGGACAAAATAGATGCTCCTGGTCCAGGCACCTCCCTGACACCAGGCAGCTCTAACTAAACATGTGTTCTTCACAGAGCACCTGGCATCCTGCAGGGATGAGCTTTGCACATCCCTACTTTCTGCTGAAAGGGACATCTCACCAAGGAGAAGTTAGATTTGGTCCTATTGCCCTCTTGTGGCTGCCCAAAAGAGACCACAACCCTCCCTGTCTCACAATTGTACAAGTGGTACCTGCCCATTCAAGCTGACATAACTTTCCTGTAACTTAAAACACAGTATTGGTTCCCTGGGAACTGCTATATAGGATAAGGTGGAGCACCAGTCACAAAACTGTGACATTTCTGAAAGGGACATGGGGTGCTATTGCAGGAGACCAGGCACATGGGTGTCTCAGGCCAAGCCTTCCTTCCCTCCTCCTCCCTCACTGTCACAGTTGTCTTGTGGCTGTTTTTCAGCCACACGACAATGGGAAAAAATGGTTTGGCAGAGTTCTCCAGGGCTTTCATATCCAAATGTGACCATGAAAAATGCCCTGGTAATGCTGGCAAGGCACCCTTTCTTTACTGTCAGAACTGAAATGAATGCCATGCACTTCCATTCATGTAGCACATGATGCACACAAGGTGGGGAGACCACTGTTGAAGGGTTTCACCAAAAAAAAAAAAAAAAGAGAATTATAGAATTATAACTAAAAAAAAAGAGAACTGGGAGGAAAGATAGAAAAAAAACCCAAATGAAACCAAACAAAACTAAAAACCCCAAACAAACTAAAAACCACTGTAACAATTGTAATACGTCTGTTCATGCATGTGGATGTTCTGGGTTCAACTGCACCTGAGCTGCTTTCTTTTTCCTGCTTCTCCTGTCAGGCTGGCAACATGTGAGCATCCTGCACACCTTGCTGGTCCTGCAGCTGGTGTTTGTGCTTACAAATAGCTTGCAAATTTACTCTGAGATGCCTAAAAGGACCATCAATAAAATGAAATTAGGCTTGCATGCAAGTTAAATCTTCTGATAACAAGCAGTAATGTTATTTGGTTTTGGGCAAACAGGGCAATAAAAGCCGAGATGTTAAATGAAAATTTGCTTGCTGTATATTGGCCTTGACACGGTTTTACTCAACATAGCCTGCACCCAATGGAAAATCTTGGCAAACAGTTAGAGTCAGGACTATAATATTCATAAACTAGCTGTGGCTTTCAGTGTGATTTTCCCCAGTGAAAGTAATGCAAGAATAAAAAAGGAAGATTCAGTAACAATGTAATTGTGTCACATAAAGACCTCTCCAAGGAAGCCATTTGAGGTTTTAATGTTGTAGAATGAATACTGAATTCACTTATCCTTGATAAAACATGTGCTTCCTTTTTCTGCTTCCAGGTGCAGATGTGCTAGTGCATAGAAGGGCCAGAACAAACACCATTTGCAATTCAAGTGCCTTTAGACCCTAGATGAGACTGTCTTGTAACTGCTTCCACGGTGTTATGTAGCTTGGTTAAAGGTAAGAATTATCCCTCTGGTCTGATGCTTGCCTGTGACTATGGAAGACATGACTGTAAGCTCTCACTAAGGAAAATGTCAGCTCTCCTCAAGGCAACAGAGGCACACATTGACATCAAACCACTGATATGGCACCAAATCAGACCGGACTCTTGGACTTGGCCATCACATAGTCCTGGTCTCATCTGAGAAAGTAAGACATTAAAATATCTGGGGTTTGCTTATAAAATCACCACCTCAGGGGGTCAAGAAAACCTCTTCCCTCTTCCTTGTGACCAGCCACAGTTGTGCTGTCTGTATGTGAAGCCTGGGCTGCCAACAGGGACAGACACAATGCATAGGAGCTGCAAGGTTGAGCTTTGCATGCAGCAGATGTTCATGTAGGTTAGTTTCTTTTGCAGGACCAAGTTCCCAAGGTTGTCCATAAGCTATGTTTCCCTGATGGTCAGCAGCATTCCAGACACACCTCATGCTTTCTGGGCTCTTAGTCTTCTTCTTTTCAAACTGACATTTGATCATTAAAACCAGCAGGTAGTACAGACATACCATATATTTATTTTCTGGAGAAATTAACTTTTACATCCATAGCTCCACCATCCTCTTGTTCTGTCACCTGTTACTGCAGTTCCCTTGGCTCTAGTGCCATCTGCATCCAGTCCCATACAGCATATCAATTTTTTCACTATTTGAACTCATCATCCCTTTTCTGAAACCACAGGATCAGTTAAGGTATTTGAATCACACCTTACAATATTTACTTCCATTTATTGTCAGGGGACAGGAAGAGGGTTGTTATAAAAATAAATTGTATTCATTGTCTGTCCTCAGCTGAGGATCTTTGATATTTTTGTACTGGTGCAGCTCAAGCATAAACAGGATTGCCAGATAATTGCCAGGATCAGATGCGGCAAGTTACCATTTGAGAAGTCCCTTGCCATGTGTTTTACTTTCTTCACCCAAACATTTCAAATGCAGCAGGAAAAGGTTGAGCTTGTTGCCCTTCTCAAAGTCAGCCATTTTTTCTTTGCCATCCAAAGGAGAAATTGCAAAGGTTTTAACATGAATTTAAGAAAAACACAGGACTGAATTGTTGAAGTTAAAAACTGTCAAAAATAGCTGGGCATTTATTTCAAGGGGAAGTTCTGTAATATTGAACTTACTTATAGGAGGTTAGTATCAAACTCATAAAAGGGAGTCCAGGGCTTCTCCAAGCATCCCTGGTGCATCAGATGAGGTGAAGGGGAAACAAACAGTTGTTTCTGCAGCAGTAGCTAATGTGTGATTTAGTAGCACAGTTTTTAATATAAGATCTGCATGACACACAGAGTATTTAATGATGATTCAGAGGCCACCATGGACCAAAAGGTCACTGATAAGTAATCCAAATTCCCATTAATATTTTACAATCCCTGCTCTTAGCAGACTGGATGTGTCTTCTTTGGGTTTGTACAGTCACTAACACAATGGCTTCTTTTGCCTGTCTGTTGCACTTCTTGTTGTTTGTGACTGGTACTTGTTCAATACTATCCCTAAAAAATTATAGAAAATAGAAACACTCGATAAAAAAGTGATTGATGAACATTGATAAAAGTGACCTTTCTTGTGATTTCCACCTGTACATGGGGACTTTCAGCAGTACCTGGCATCCTCTGTGAGTACTATTTGATGGGAGTTCTCATGATAGCTTCACAAGAGGCAAAGGGACGCCATTCAGTCAGCCACAAAGTTTGTCATTGCCATGTTGTACAGGAACGGAAGGATCTGCATTTCACACACAGAACAACATGCTCTCCCCAGGAGACACCACCAGGCCCTGGGTCTGCCACTGGCCTTGTATGTACACAGGGAGGGGAAGGGACATGGGGTCACCCCCTGCTCCTGTGCTTTCCTCATGCTCCTGACATGCTGGAAAAAGCAAAAGCATCTCCCTCTCTCTCACCTCTAGCTCTGTTTTTCTGCTCCATCATCCGAGGAATAGACTTACGAGGTGAATGGAGAATGACCTCAGCCTTATGCTTGGGCAGGTGTGATGTTGGAGATGGATTTTGTAACCAGCAGTGACCTGGGAGATCAACCAAGCTCTGTGTAGGCCAAGCTGGTACTAATCCACACTAAACTGTCTAAGGCACAGTTACATTTCAGGATGCACTGTCTGAGCCAGCCATATTACACATGTTGCATGCTCATGTTTCTCCTGCTCCTGCTGCAGAGCCAGCCTGTGTCCCTGTGGCTCCAACCCAAAGGAGGCAAGAAGTGTGCTTTCCTTCTTCCACCCTGCCTGGTTGTCGTAGGGGATTCCTGCATTGGCCTGTGTTGGCAGCCTTGTGATTCTTGTGGTGTAAGAGGGCTGGGAGCTTTACTGGGAAGATTAATGTAAGGTATAAGCTCACTTTGGCTGGGTCACTTTGGAATATTAATGAGTGTTAAGGTCAGAATATTAATAGTGGCAGCTTTGCAAGTGTGCTGCTTGTAATTCATGATGAATGTGCTGAAGAACAGCACCATACTTCCATTTTCTACTGGAGATATTCCATTTTCTGTCTATTACTTCACCATGGAGGGGGAAGTTTGTCATGACTGGGAATGGGAATGTGCACTGTTCTTCCCTGCTCAGGAAGGGCATACAAGCATTGAACATCTCTGAATTGTTTGCATTTAGTAGATCCAAAATGTTTTCAAATCAAATAACAACTAACTTTTTCTTCTCTAAGAATAAAAAGATTGTTTTAGTTAATGTGGCAATGAATAATAGCTTTTTTGCAGTTATAGTTGCTGCTTCTGTTTAATTTCTCTGGGATGACTAATTGTTTTATGAGCTGTATTCCCAGAGCAAAACAAACAGACAAACAAGCAGCTCCCCTCTGTTTCATTCCCTAAAGCTTAAACCAGCCCAAATAAGGACAAAATAGATTTTGCCATCTGTAACTGTAAGTTTCCTCTTCCACTAGACTTTTGCTTGAAGCAGA
Organism: Taeniopygia guttata; assembly: GCF_048771995.1. Taxonomy (NCBI): domain Eukaryota; kingdom Metazoa; phylum Chordata; class Aves; order Passeriformes; family Estrildidae; genus Taeniopygia; species Taeniopygia guttata. The sequence goes on from NC_133027.1 coordinate 37,170,280, forward strand.
TAAGATTTTCTTTGCATTAGCAATTAGGGCACTATCTCTTTTAGCACAGATCTGAATCAGCCATCATCCTAAGCCAAGATCAGAGATATAGGTAGTGAGATGCAAGTTCAACAAAGTAGAAATTCTAGTTCAAGGAGATGTTTATGAATTCAGATTTTATTTATTAAATTAGAAGGAAGAATTCTCTCAGGATCCAGCAGTCTCCAGTGAAAATGTGTTCAAGTAATTTTATTGGTCTAGAAGATTTCTTTCCCTTGGGCATTACTATAAGCAAAGCAGACTAACAAAAATACCTTGTTTTATAAGGATGCATAAGTTGTTCTATTGGTGTCTGCTTTCGTAGCAGGATGCATACTCATAATTTGTGACACAAAAGTCTGTGTCCCTGAAGAACTTCTCTTTAGTCCATAAAGCCTAGCATTTCCTTCCTTGTGGCGGTGGCCTAGTGTCCTAAATTTGTTTTCTCTCCTTTGCCGCGTTTTCCAGACACTGCAGCTCAGAAAGGTGCTATTGCAGCATGATCAACCAGCAGCAGGTACTGGGGTCCCGGGGAGATGGCAGGTGATTGAGCAGAGCATTTTCCCAGAGCAGACAGAGGAGTTACCTGCCTGCCTGGCATAATCCTCACATGCCAATAAGCCACAGGTCTTGTGGTGGAAGTGTTGGCAGACAGACAAAAGAAGGTCCCACTCAAAGTTTCTTCTCTCTCTTGTGTTCCTGCCTGAGAGGTGATGCCAGTCAGTGAATTCAAGTTGGGTGGGATTTATGCCACAGAACTCATTTTTTTTACTTGTAAAATGGTTATCCTGTTGTTGGAGTGGGGCAAGGGTATCTTCAGGAGGATCTGGATCATCAGGCTCAAGCCTCTTACCTGTGTCACAAGTTATTGAAGTGCCTAGCTCTCTGCTGTTTAAAGAGGGGTCAGAGACAATGAGACACCTGAATTTTAGATGGACAGACGTAGGGAAATGAGTTCTGACATGGTGATAAGCTGCTTTCATGTCAACCACGCTGCTATTTTGGAATAAAACTTTCAGATTTCTGGGACATTTATGCAGTGGTAAGCAGCAATTTTAAGGAGTTTGTGGCCTGGTTAAAGAATCCATGTAATTCTCTTTGTTTTATTCCATTTCTTTCTGCTTTTCCTGATAGTCAGTGACAGCAATTTCCCAAGTGCTTTCAGTGTGGAAGCACAATGATGCTAAACCTCATCAGCCTGCTGCAAATACATTGATATTCATGCGGTGACTCCAGAGCTGCATTCCTGAGGAGGGTGAGACTAAAGCCAGCAGACAATTCTTCAAGAGTTGTTTCTGCAGCAGCCTATATAGGGACCCATGTTGGGAGCTGGGACAAGCTAAAAAAAAATGTACAGAAAGCACAGTTGGGGAAAATTTTGGGTTGTGCAGTTGGGTTGTGCTGTCTTACTGGGGGAGATCTGTGTGCCCCTTCTTTTTGTGCCCTGGAAGGATTTGGACTTTCTCAAAAGAAAAAAGTATTTCACAGTGATGCTTCAAGGTGACTTAACAATGTTGGGATGAATTAACTAATGTGAATATTGCTGAAAAATCCCTAGCATTAGGGAATTAGCTACTTTCTGAAATGAACAATGCAACTTTTGTATTCATGGACTTCAGGGCTGCTCCATTGCTCTGCTCACTATGAGTATCCCATTTACACTTCTAGTTAGTTGAATTGAGAAGGAATATGGGTACCATACTCTGGGTGGCTGTATGATCAGAAGAAGGAAAGGTATATGGAGAATGTTGAGGATTATCAGCAACTTCCTGAAATTTCTGCATGTAAGAAATGCTGCTATTTCCAGAGGGATAAAGTATCTTGGTTTTAATCAGGGAAACAAGGAACAATATGAGAGTTCCAGGGCTTTTCAGAGAGGAGCCATGACAAGAGTTTATCTCTGCTCTACCTGTGACAGAGGGAGCAATATAAGAAAGTCAAAAACCCCAAAACCCAGAATGCAGTGATGATGAGACTGTATGATGTCTGTCACTGGCATAGCCCTGTGTGAAAGCAGAAGGATATTCATCTCAATGATATTAATCCATTTCTAGTGTGCATGAGGATGCATTACCCCTGTATCTCAGTAAAGTTGTTTGCAGATTAAAGAACTGTAAAAAGGAAGATGATTTTTGATAAAAAAGTGATGAACCAGTAGAAGTTTAAAATGATAGACCACATATCATCCTGCAACAGATATGTGGTGTAGGCAAGCCTTAGGTCAAAGATAGCGAGCAGAGAAGCAGCACAACTATCCATGCATAAGTGATAAGAGAGGCCAATGTTTTCACATATGGAAATCTCCAGAAGTACTAAATGAGGTGCCTGGAAAAATCTACAGATTTATGAATATTATTAGCTGTGAACTTTAATTACACTGACATTTAAAATGAACAGAAATGGCACTTTAATTGCACTGTAGCCACATTTTTATTGCATACATTTAAATACATTAGAAAGAGGTTGGATCTGTACTGTGCTGTATGGGACCAGTTCAGGCAATTTGATATTAAAAACACAGAAAATAAAGGAGATTGCAGAGCTGCACCTCAGCTAAGAAAACTGGTTCAGTAGTTCTCTCACAGTATCACAGAGGAGCAAAAAGAAGTCTTCTCCAAGATTTTTATGTTCTCCAAGGAATTCCAGGCACTGGATTCTAAAGTCTGCTTGGATAAAAGTGCTTGTGGGCTTCAGATAGATGGCCTTCTCTGTGATGCGATTTTCAAAACAGACAGAGGTTTCTCAAGTACAACTTTGCATAATCCTGCCCTTGGTATAGGAAGGGTCTCACACCAGCCTCCAAAGTATCTGAGACAGCCATCCTTGGAAGTAATGGGCAGGGTGAGATGGGTGGCACTTCCTATCCAGTTTGGGAAGACTATGTTGAATTTGCAGATCTGAGGATCTGACATTGGCTATTTGTGATGCTATAGTATAAACCAAACTCCATCTGCATTTTAAGTTTTTGGTTGAGAATGCTGATATATGGAGGTCTGACACTGCACTTCTCCCTTCCATCCTTCTTTCTTCCTGTTTGTGAAAAGTTGTTAGCAGGAAATTTTAAAAAAAGTTCTGCTGTTTGATGGACCCTTAGAAGATATGTTCTGTTAGTGGTTCAGGCACTGAAGAACTTTATTCAATTCTTTAGTTTCTAACTGTCTCTGGGCAAATGACTCCATCTCAGTGGTCTCTACTCAGCTGTGCAGCATTAATGATTTCAGAGTGGAAATAGATTTCAGCTCTTCAGCTGTAAAGCCATACTAGTCCTTTAAACATAAACATTATTTGTGATCAGATATACTGACAGGTTGGAATACATAAAACTTGCTTGCATAAAACTTTTAATGGAAACCACAGGTTTGTGCAGTTTCTGTGCTACAGGCTAAGACTTTGAGAGTTTGAAATGCATTATTACAGACTCCTCTGGGAACTGCAGCATTTTGTCCCCTGTCCTAAACATCTGTCTGATGCCTTGAATACACAAACCTTAATTCTGCTCTCATATTTGATAGCAGTACAAATGTCACTGCTCCTTTCATTGAGTAAGCAATCATGCTGATAGTGCAGATATTAGGTGCTGACATGCATATATCATATGATGAGCAGGTGGGAAAGTATCTGAAATAAGTGCATGGGTGGTCTCCTAGAAAAATAAATTGTCAATTTAATTTTAAGTTTGGAAATATTTATGTAGGAGACATTCTGACTCTTTAAAAGATCCCTTCCTTGGATATTTCTTTCTGTTTTGTGTTTTCACTGTTTACTTAAGCAAGTTGTTGTTATGCCCTGCTGTGGTTTTGCTTTAAGATCCCTTTTCAGTGGCTTAGGTTTGAGAGCCCCCCGTTTCAAAAATACACTTCCTTACCCCACAGGTGTGATCTGCATTCTTAATTTCCAAAGATGCTTGTAATTTGTGTTTCGCCGTATTAAAATTCCTACTTGACAGATGAATCAATTTTACAAAATTATCTAGATCTCTTTGTATCATTGACTTTTTGTTTCTTTGATGACTTTTTGTACAACCTATGAATGTTACTGGTCATGACTTTAGATTTTCTTATAGATTAAACTACCAGCAACTATTACACGCTCTAAAGAGATGCTATAATTGTTCTATAAATCTGTCCTATGTTCCCACTGATGACTTGGATGATGCATATGAACCTGTGAGGAACTGCTAACATGCTGAAAGAAAGGACTAGAAATTTATAGCAGTCTTCCCAAATGAGAGGCCTGGTCTGAAAATAAAGAGGGTCAGTTTCAAAAAGTAAAAATTCAAGGCAGTACAGTCAGGTAGAAGTACCCCTGTACATGAATATCTAATGGAGAATACTTGGTTTTCAGCAAATCTGCAGAAAAGACTGGAGTTTTCCATGAATTGCAGGTTCAACACGAGGCAACTCTGTCTATATGATGAAAAAAGAAAGAGGTAAGTGTTACAGTGGGGAATATAGAAATCTGTTTAGCCTGCAGCACAGATTAAATATTCCTGCTGCTCTGGTTGGCACTGGAAGGGCCTCTGCTGCAGCTCTAAGATTGATTTTAGATGCTGCACTTCAAAGCAAATGGAATCAGCTGGAGGGAACCCATAGGAGAACACCACTGCTGACACATCTCAAAAACATGGGCTCCACCGGAGGACTGAAATAACTGGGTCAACAGAGTGTACAGAAGGAAGGGCTTATACAGACTTCAAATTTGTTAAAGTCTCTTTGAAAAGAAAAACTTCCTTGCCATGTCTGTAGGACAGGAAGTGCACAGCTTAACTTGCAGTTACTGGAGGCTTTAATATATGGGTTTAACTAGCCCTTGTGGGGCTGGAAAATGTACAATTGACTCTTCCTTGGGACAAAGGTGATTTGGATAAACTACCAAGTTCCTCCTGGTCCTCTTTTACAATAGTGCAAATACTAACATACAGTTCTGTCGTTGATCTCTTTTGCTGTATTTGCCATAAAATTTTATATTTGCCATTTGTGTTTTGGAATCACAAATGCCTTTGAAAAATGTCATTGGATTCTGGCTCCATATTTACTATTGCTTTTCAAATCCATCTAATGTGTGCTACTCTGAGGAGCACAAGTAAGCTACTCTGAGTAAGCAGGAGTGCTTACACATGTGTTGACTCTACACCACATGCTATGGTTGGCTGAAAGTACAGTAAGTTCCTTTGGCTTTGAGGCCACTATTCTGGGGCCCTGCCAGCGTGTTTTACAGATGTACATTTCATTTCTCTCATGCTCTAGCTTTGACCCCAAGTTTCTACTGAGCAAGGTGCTAATGTATGCTAATATATGCATGCACCTCAAACACCTTGAACAAAACCAGTACTTCCTGAACTGTTTTGTGCTAGGTACTTTTTTTTTTTCAGCTGGCTTAATTTGCTATATTTACATGGTAAGCTATGTGGTATGTGGATTTCATGAGGCCAAGTTCACTTCTCTTTTGCATGTCTGAGTGTGCTTTTTCAAAGTAGCAATTGCATGAATGCAAATGACTTGCTCTTGCTACATCATTCTGGGACTTGTGAAATCCTGCATACAGATTTCTACAAGTAGAGGCACCTGGGCACAGGGAGATGGGGAAAGTGGGATACCCCAGCTGAAGAAAACACCCAGAGAGTCTCAGAGCTGAGATAGTTTCTTGGTATTTCTAGAGCAGCTGCTTCCCAAAAGACTAATTTGCCCTGCAGATGCCTGGCTCCGGAAGCACTGAAGCTATATCGCTCTGGCCACATGCAAAAGGTGCCAGTGGCCACCAAATATGATTTGGTATCTGTGTTCCTGTGACTTGCCCAAATCCAAAATGGATCATGGCCTGTAGTTTGCTCCCATACTGACTGTGCTTTACCAGTCATTGTTGCTCCTGAGGTGCAATGGCAGGAAGCATCAGGTAGGACAGGAGCATATCAGGGGCTCCTGTACCAGCTTCTTACTTATTTGAACCCCTGTGATGTTTGCCAGCTCCTCTGGAGTGAGTTGTTTCAGGTGTGCCTGTTAAATTGGCAGTGACTGACACTTATTGCCAGCACCCAGGGATTCCCTGTCATTTGAGAACTACTGGGACCTGTCTAATAATCACACTTTTCACATGCACCTTCTCGTCCAAACCTTCCTTCAGCTGCTGTTGTCTAATGTGATCAAAGCCTTTACCCATCACATACTCCCTCTACACTTTGTTGCTGGTGAGGTCTGATGAATCACCCTCATTATTATTCTGAGCCTGCAGGTCACTCAGACACAACACAGTGCCCACACAATGGTGACAACTGAATTATAACAACTTCTCAGTTTCCTTTGCAGCACAGATACAATATTTATGACACTATTAATGCACAGCGCTGTCAAGATTTTTAAAATGAGAGTAACTCACCTGCCCCTGTCATACACTCATGTCCTCCATGTTTCAGAAGTGTCAGGAGAATCCTTATAAATTTTTCTGTCTTAATAGTCTTCTGCCATGAAGCCTGAGTCAAAAATGGCAGGTTGTTCCATGCAAATTCTGATGGATCTTTCTGTGGAGACAGCCAAGCATAAAACTTTCAACTGTGTTGCTAAAGCAAGTGACTTAGCCTTGAGGCCATGGGGATGTATAAGCACTATTTCCCCCTTATCTCCTCATTTAAAGCAGAATTTAACTCCCAAATATCATCATAGATTCATCCCATAATCTTACAGGGCACTTGATACTTCACAAAACCAATACGTGACACCAAATTCACACTCCTGAATCAGAAGGACCAAATTACGTTGCGGTCTTTATGACAGGTTGGATGTCAGTTGTCACCTTAGGGTCAGGCATGGAGCTGGCATCAGCGCTGCAGTTTTGTGCTCTGGCTACATTAGCAGAAATATGACTAATTGCCCTTGACTGTGTGTGATCTGGAACATATTTGTCCTGCCAAGGGAGAGGAAAACACAGGTGCTTGGAATGAATGTGTATAGCACCTCAACTTTAAGCTCCCACTCTACCTGGCTCTGAAGGGAAGAACTTGTACCTACATCAGACACTCTCACAGTAACTTTGTGAAAAATACTCAACTATTTCCGGCCATCATTGCTCTTCCAGTGGAAGTTGCGGTAACCAGTGACTTGCCTGTGGACTTGTATATCCTTTAGGTACGTCTGGATTGCTCTTTCACCTTCTTTAGCTGTGGGTTCATACAAAACTCTAGGAAAGAGCCTGGAGAAAGCTGCAGAGGTAGGGAGCCAATGTACAACTGGCCTTCCTCATAATTTCTCTTAAAAACTTGCCTTTGTTTTTGTATTTGAAAAGCTGGTTATTACATTTCCCTCATGTCTTTGCACTGACCTGAACAAAAATTGAGGTCTATTATAGTCACTAAATAAATCTGGTCTGAGAGACCCCTGTGCTACTGGCAAAGAACATTTCATGGCACAGCCTTTCACTACCCTCCTCAGCTCATCTCTTTTAAAATGACAAAACCTGCATTTAGAAGAAGTAAATTTACAGTGGCTTTTCTGTGCAGATGGTGGTAAGCGTGAGTTAGCATTTGTAAGATTATAAGCACATATGGTTTTGTACATATCAATTAAGGCAGTTGGCTAATCACTCTAATATCATTACTGATTCATCTGTATTCCTTCAAATAGACATTTATGCTCAGCCTGCTGTTTTTCATACGTATGGACTGGATTGTACAATTCTCCCTGTCACCATTTGTAGTCAACAACATTTCCTTGGCACCAAAGGGAGGAAAAGGGTACATTTTAGAACTGTGTGGGCAAGTCATTTGGCCCATGCCTTATGTATAAGGCATGCACATAAAATATTTGTGCGTGTGTGGTTTCTTTTTAAAGAATCTGCTAGTCATGCTGTGGGCTGAGTGACAACAGCATTATGTTTGTGCACATGGGACATACATGCAGATTCATGCATGCACTCATCCTGCTGTTAGAAAGCCTGTTGTGCATGGCCAAGTATCTTGACCCTAACCTGCCTCACCTCACAGCCCTGATTTGGCTCACCACACTATTCCAAGGTACCTGAGTCTCTGTTTGGACTTTGGGAGGTGCTTGAGATTAAAAAAAAAAAAAAAACTATGAGAGCTTTTGGAAGGTTTTAGAAACTGAATTGCTTTTCCAGTGTTTGTGATGAAATGCTGGGGTCATCCCCTGGTACAGGAAATCTGCAGGACTGGAGGGCTGTGTGACCTGCAAGGCCATCCACTGACCAGAACAGGTTTACCTCATCTGCCCTGATCTAATCCATATGTTCTCAGATCTCATCATCCTGCCAAAAATATGGTGCATGCAGGCTGTAAAATAACCACTCTTGACAAAGATTTTAAAAAAGGGACTTGGGGATTTTTCCAAACTTTACGTTCAGGCAAAAAGTAGTCTACACATAATCACTCTATGGGTTTTTTCTTCCTTCCTTTCACTTTTCAAAAGTTTATGGTCCCTTTAATTTAGCTTTAATGATGCATAGTCTCACCAGGGAAGTGGTGGATTCCCCAACAGGACACTTAAGATTCATGGGGACATTGTGCTGGCCCATCTTGTCTAGACCATGCTTTTGCCAAGAAAGGTTGGACTTGAGGTCCCATTCAACCTATAATGCCAGTTCAGAGTCAGGAACCCATCCATTTTAGAGAACACAGGATTTTTGAGAGTGTCTTTGTCTTCAGATTGCTTTTAAAAATCAACAGTATCTTTAGTCAAGATTTTTTTAAAATAAACTGTTTTTCTTCAAAAATTATTTCTGGTTTTGATGCTGAACAAGTCACTAGCTAGGAAAAAGACCTGTATGTTTTTAGAAGAAAAAAATAAACTAAAAAGGATATAAAATGAATGACCTGTTCACTCTCCCAGATGTGGTCCCAAGGAAAAATTCTATGTTAGTTCCTCACAAGAATTTATTTATAGTTTTTTGCAAGCCATGGTGTTAAAACTTCTATGGAGTGGTGGCAGGCTGGTATTTTTAGAACCCTGCCTAGAACCTGGTGATTTCCCCATAATCCCCTGGCAACTGCAAAATGGAAACTGTAGTTTAGCCATAGCAAAGTGAGGATGAAGGTGATAGTCCTGCAAATTTCCAGCACAGAGCTCTGCTTTTGGGTGGTTGTGGGTGAGTTTGCCTGTAATGGAGCCCCCCTAGAGAGCCAGCAGTGTGATGGATGAACTTCAGCTCTCCTCATCTCCCTTGGTACTCCATCCTTAGTTGACTGTGGAATTAACTAGACCTTTGTTGGGCTAGAGAGACCTGTGTCCTGCTGGTGCCAGGCATTCCCAGTTCCCCCTGATGATAATTGAAATTGGGGGCACAAAGTGCTTTGGAGGTTGGGTACAGTGAAAACTTGGGCAAGGCTCCTGCCTGCACACAGACTTGCCCTGTGTAAAAACTAGACTTTGCTAGCAAAAGGGTCTTTTCAAATGGCCTTTTTCAAAGGAAGTGAATGGGAGGTGGGCAAAAGTTTTCAGTAGAAAACACTTCTGGTTTTGAGAAAAAACTTGAAATACTTCAGATCCCCCTTCTCCCCCACTTTGGCTGTGTTGTGTGATCATGGCTGCTAAGGTGGACCATGGATTCTCCATGGGGCTGTCATGAAACACCTGTCAAAAGAGGTTTTTGGTTGCTGATTTTGCTGACACTAAAGTACAGGAACATGAGGAAACTGGACTGTGTACAAAACATCTCTTCTCAATCAAAACACCCTAGTTGTCAATGTGTAAGAATAGTGCACTTGCTTATAATAATTTTTTGCTACACTAAATTGAAATCTCTGTAGAAATCAGACAGTGGTTAAATATTTAATAGAAATTTAATTCCAAGGGTTTTTCATCAGAAAATTGATTTAAGTTCATCCCAGAGCCAATTTTGCTGTCTTGATTAAATGAGGCAGAGAGAGAGTATTTGCTGGCTGCAGGCATCTCTCTGGTCCCTCATTTAGAGGTGTGTTTTTGGAGGGAGGAGACATCTTTGCAGGCTTTGATCACCCTAGCTACTTTGTGACACACAGCCGAGAGCAGCTGAGGCTGTTTATTTTCCATGCCTCTCCTCACTGGAGCGTTTTGGACAAGACTTTTAAAAATCACAGCCTTGACAGCTCCTCAAGGCCATCCTCTCCTGGTTTTCTCGTATGTAAGCATAGCTACTGAAACACTGGGCACTTCATCCAAGGTAAATGTCTAAGCCTCTCTCCAGTCAATCAGAGATGGGCACCTCTCAGAGAGGTGGTTCACTTGTCTTTTTAGGAGGGGATAATGGGAAGTGCCCCTGTTGCCAAGAGCAGGAGGCTGGCTTGTAGATGGATAACAACAAGTGAGATAAATCTCACCTGAATTGGTCTGAATTTTGAGCTCGTGCTTTATTCTCACTATAGCCCTCCCACTGACTTCTTAGACCCAAAGGCTGATTGTATTACCCTGGGGGAGGAGGTCTTTTTGTAGACACATGGAAGAGGTCTGAGAAATGCAAATGCACCATTAACAGCAATAACTTAGCTCGCCTCACCCTCTTAAAAGCTGCATCATCTTCAGTGGGGGCTGATGTATTTGCCAAAATTTTGGTATTGCCAGATATTGAGAGTTTCAATCTTGAAATGTAACATTTTCTTGACAGAGTAATTTGTACAGAGCAGTGTACTGAAAAAGAACCTGCTCACTTGAAACTGAATCTCACCCATGCTTTGCTTTACTTCAAGTAAAATTAGTCTGCAGGAGAAATCCTGCAGTCAGGGGATGGAGAACAAGAGGGTGCATGACCTCTATTGCAGTTTAATTTTCAAAGGTGCGTCTCTTACAGTTATAAAATGCTTTTTGATGTGCCAAGGAATCCAGTCAGCCCACAGGCTGCCCCTCGTGATTTGGTTCATTGCAGCAACATTTCTCTGCTTCCATCTTCTGTCCAATGACCATCCCATGGCCCCATGGGACAAGGGTAGGCTAGCAGTGGTTGGAGGCTGGAGAAGCATTTCTCACCTTACCAGGACTTCTCCCCAAAATCTGTAGTCCCAGTGGGAAGGGTCCCTCTCCACCTCCAGCCTCCCTGAGTCCATGAGGAGATGTGGTGCCCAGTAGTCTGCCCTCCATCACTGAATTTTCAGGTAAGATTACTCACACAGGGCGGCTCTGCCCTCCTGAAATCCAGACATTTGGAAAGGCTCCAAAACAGCCATGAATTGTCATGAAAAGCTTTCAAAGAGATGCTGTATACTGACCTGATGTCATGGATAATATATATTTCATTTTATGTTTGCTACACCTCAGGTATCCACAGAAAAAACCCTGGGCTTTGTCCTCATGGTTACCAATATGTCCACTGAATCCCTCAATAAAGTAGAGTACAGTGGTGCCAACTGGAAATATTATACCTAAATTTTAGGAGACCAGGCCATTACCATGCTCTGATTTCAATTACTTCCTCACTCTCCTCACAGGAAAAACAATTTCTTCTGAGCTGAAACCTGGCTCAGAGGATCTCTCACAGAGACTGAGTTTGATAATATTCACTGCAGATATTTTTGACTTAGAGAAATACAATATGAAATGGAGCTTGGCAGGTTTGGATTTCTTGGGGGATGCTTTTAGACACTCACAATTGGTTTGTCTTGGAATATTAGTTCTTTTGAAGAATTGGATTATGGATGTACATCTTCTTTTATTAGAGAAAGAACTAAAGACATTAATGAGAAAACAATGATTCTATTATATTTTAGTAATTTATATTTTATATGTAACATTTTATTCTCTATTGTTACATTACATTCTATACAATCTATTATATGCATGGTATAGTTTATTATATATTATATTTTAAAGAATATATTAAAGTTAATTTTCTTTTGCTTTAGAAAACATAATTTTTCTGGAAAACAAAAGCTGGGTTTGTGTATTTTGCTGCATTTAAGTTGTGAAAAGTACTATTTCTGATGACTCTGGACTGAAATAAACTATATTGCTCATATAAATAATTTGTCTCAAAAGCCAAATATTTTTTCATAAACATAATGCTTTAAAAATGCATATTTTAAATTCTTGTCTGAAGAAAGGTCAGTCATACAGTGGTGTGATTTTACTTTTAGAGATTTTGCTTAGTATGATGTCTGACAACAGACATTCAGTTTAACCTATTGAATGATTTTGGGGCCTAAAGAACTGTCGTGACACTATTTCCTTTAAGTGCTGCCATCTTCAGACTCTTTCATAACCCATCTCAGTTATTTCATCTCCCTAGAACAGTTGTTTATTAGAAATATGCTGGCTTTCCTTCACATTTTGTTGGCATTTAAAATATATATTGAGTTTTAAGAAGTTCTTGCTTCTGCTTATCACAGAACCACAAATCACAGAATGTTTGTTGTTGCAAGGGACCTCCGGGGTCCTCTAGTCCACCTCCTTCCTCCTGCACTAAAGCAGGTTCCCCTGGAGCAGGTTGCACAGGATCACATCCAGGCAGGTTTCAAGTATCTCCATGTTTTAGCCAGCCTTGCTCATAACTCATCCCCTTCTCTGTCTCCCTTGCTAAATGTGATGGCTATGTTGCTTTTGGTAGAGACAGCACAAAACTGCAAGGAGAACAGGGGTACAAAGAAAAGAAATTGGCTTTCAAGAAAGCCTTCCACTTATTCTCCAGGTAATTACACTCCCTGTTGCTTGTAGGTTTTGCAGCTCGACACTTTAATATGTCTCTGATCACATTTTATTCACTGTTTGAGGTTTACAAGAGGTCATGCCACTAGAGCAAATGTTATCTGAGACTGAGTATCCTCTCTTCTAGTCTTTTCTAGAAATTATATTGTTGCAGTCACTAATCAAAAAGACCTTCTCCTTTTTCCTCTTTACCAAAGAGGTTTTTTTCACAGGTGTAGTCATCACAGGAACTGCAGTGCTCTCTGCTGAAAGTCTCCAAATTTATGTAAGAACTTTTTGCTTACCAGAAGAATCAGTAGTGCCTTTAACAGCTAAATAAATGGACTGTGAAGTCCAAATTGTCTTGACAATACACATTGATTTGTAGTAGCTGAGCAGCACAAATCAGTGTGCTTCAGCAGCTTAGCACAAGGGTACCCGGAAGCCTCACTGCTCCAGAGAAAGGGGTAACAGATTTCCAGCAATGGGAAATGGGTCATTGCTGCATCCCCCTGTGCCCCTAAAGCAGCTCCCCTTGGCTTCAGTGGCTTTGAAAGTGGCCTCTCAAGTGACATTGTATGCTTTCTAATAGCTGCAGTGGTAGGACAGTAATGGTCAGAGATCCCTGAGAGGGGCTGTGGAGTACTTCAAGGGGGGGGTACATTAAAGCCAAACAAGAGGACTACCACTTGCAGTTGACTTACGCCTGACTTCTGGACATTTGCACCTTCCTGGAAACCATGGACACGCCTGTGATTAATAACATCACAGGCTGAAAAACACTGGCCCACAGCTAGCTGGCAGAGCTCCTCATTTCCCCACCTCTGTCACCACTTTTTAAATGTTTCTAGCATTCTGGTCTGTTACTAACATATTTCTTCCTTTGTGCATGGGTAAAAAGTGAACCCTGGGAATAGGGAAAATGAAATCCACCAAACTGTTTTGGATTCTGTCAAATGGAAAGAAATAAGCTAGACACTTTCCAAGAGTTGGAAGTACTGCCCAACTGCTCCTCTTTGCAGGATGATGTGCCACTGATTGGCAAGTTTAAGGAACCTCTTCCTCTGTTTTATTCTGAATTTATGAGTCCTGAAGCATCACTGAATGACCAGCGATTTCAGTGTATCTCCAGAGTTGGTCTGCTCAAACCCTTGAGCACCTGGAGGAGTAAACGCCAGTTGATTCCTGCCCAACTCTGCCCACAGCAGAGTTCTCTGTAAGGCAGCTTCTGCTCATGCTCATGGGGGTTGCACATTCCATGGGAAAGGCAGGAAAGGGGATATTGTGTGCGAGAGAAAGGCACTTTTCCACTGAGGCTGTCCAAGGGAAAAGAGCATCACCCTGCTGATTCCTGCTCCAGTGCTTGACCATTCCCATGTGAGAAAATTGTGGCCCTTCAGATTTTGGGAAAAGCTTCCTTCCTGTGGCCCTTTTTTGGTTCCCCTCTTGATTTCCTACATCCTATGCTGGTGCTCAAAGAACAGAACACTGTGCAAAACTTTATGACTACATTGAATCCATTTCCTTCAAATACTCTAAGCACTAAATTGAATATTGCTCCTGCAGATAGGGGATGAGTGTTACTGCTGAAAGTATGGCTGACATCTGAATTTGGCCTGGGGACTTCCAGGAAAATTTTGTCTGCCTACTTCCAGCTACATATAGCACAAGCCAGTCATTTGTGACTGTAGCTTATAAATACTCCTAACTTCTGGCACACACAATGGGAAATAAAATACATCTTATCTAAAGGCCAAGCGATTATTTATTACAGTCATTATTCATTTCCATTGTCATTACTAATGAGGCTTTAACACTTGCTGGGCCATTAGCCCAGCTAAGGGTCCCAGATTTCCTTAGCATAGCAATCATCTCTTTTATCTGATATGTGGTTCCTGGCTGGTACATACACAAAGGGGAACTGTGTATCAGAAAAAGAAATTCACGCTTATTTTTATGTCCCACAGTTCATTATAATGCTATAGTTAATGGTTTTTTCTGTTTCCTTCATTGAATTCCTTGTAACCAGGTAAGGATCATTCTGAAATGGAATATTTTTATTAAGCTGATTTGTGGTATGTCTTCTGACTCTTCAGATAGCATTGCAAAATTTAAAAAATTGCTCCCATGTTTGTGTTTAATAAATATGTCAGTGCTGCTCAATAAGGCTGACACTACTGCATTAAGGACACTTGGAACCATGTCCCACTGACTCATGGCTCTGTTTCTTCCCTTCAGAAGGTGGCGTGTGAGACTGAATCACACCACTCATGCTGTGTGTAAAGAGGGCTGAGCAGGCAGACTGTCAGCGTGACAGGCATATCCCTTGTATATCTGATGGAGTGAAAAAGTGAGCAATAATTAATCATCTTCATTCACTGCCTCCAAAACCATCCAGTTGCATCCTGCCTATGAAAGGACAATTGCTGTGAGCTTAGCTTCTCTTCCCCTCTCTGAAAGCTCAAAAGATAAAGGAAATGCCTTTTGCCATGAATGTAATGGGAAATGGATCAGCCAGAAACTGGTATATGTTTTCCAGTAGCTGGACTGCTTTTAGCAGCTCCTGCCTACCTTATTCCTAGCCAGGGACTCATGAGAGCTCATTGCCTCCTGAGGTCTGCTGCTTTGTCTGCCTGTGGGACTGTGTGTGTGGAAAAGGCAAAGAAGTGGATCTGGCTAAAAGATCAAACCCAAAAGGCAGTGGACAATTCTCCTTCTCTGTAGGCTTGCAAATAATCCCTCCAGAAGAAATGTAGGAGAGCAGCAGCGTTGGGTTGAACCTAAAATGCTTGTAGGTTGTCGCAGCCATGCACATGGGCATGATTCCTTCATTCCCTGGTTGTACAGAACCATTTCTAGATGACACCCAGATATCTGGATCTGCTAATATCTTTAACTCACTCTGTACAGCAGAAGGGTGCTGGGAGGAGTGTGAAATAGTGGGGCCCAGGCCTTCACTTCCAACCATAGTACACAGTTTGGTCCTATTCAATTTAGGGACGGCAACCAAGTTAGAATCAAGTCATGGCCAGAACATGAGTGGGAGCAGTCAGCACTGGGCCTGACAAGAAGCCTGAAGATGATATAATGAAACACCAAAGACTTGTCAAGCCCAAGTGCAGGCATGACTGTGATCTCCTATCTGTGGCGTCCAGGCCAGTCATTATTTCTGCATGCTTTTGAGATATTTCTTCAGCTGTACCCCTGAAGCATCTATACATCTTGAAAAGAGCCTGGAAAAATCTTTGGTGGAGTACCTCGCTGAACCCAGAAAACAGGACTCTCACTGAGGCACTTGATACTTTGTGTATCTCTCAGCTGTGCATTGGGAAGCCTTTCGCTGCTGTCATCCCAGGTAAGAGGGAGAAGAAGCACCCACTTTGACAAGCAGTGCTGGCACAGCTGCACTGAGGTGAACAACCATCATACACCCAGCCCCCAGTGCTGCTTGACAGTGGCCATGCTCAGAAACCATTCTGCCAATATCAGTGTTTCCCAAGTGCTGCCATTGTGCACAGAGCACAGATCATGGCAGGTGCCACATTACACCATCGTGCCCTCGTGAAAACCAAAGAAAGAACCATTTATAACTTTTTCCAGAGGGAATAGAATAAAGGGCATGCAATCACAAGAAAGAAAGTGACTTGAAAACTATCAAATCCAGTAATCTACAGTCATAAGCAACTATGTCCCTTAAGTGATGTCAGACTCCACCCTGAAATCAGACGTGTTTCTTTACCATCTGTTCCACTATTCATAGCCAGTTTAATTAAAAGAGAAAATCTCTTGCTACTCAATGACAATTTTGTATCTGTACTTAATCATCTTTCCAATTCTTTCTACAGACTGGAAGTTCAGGTGTCTCGTTGCTGACATTTCCAGTCAAAACTTATTTGTGGTGCAATAATGCAGGCATGGTTTCTCATCAGCACTTGCAGAAATGGAAGTTTGATTAATCCTTACTTGAAAGGCAGGTCCTGAGGTCTTAGTCCACAAGTTGGCATGTACTAGGGGTGGAAGCTTGTTTACCAGCTCTCTGAAATGCCTCTTCACATTGATATTTGCTTAGTGTCTTTGTCACCCTGACTCTGATTTTTTTCCTCTTTCCAATGAATCATTTATGTGCTTCGCTGCTATCAAAGAAAAGTCTTTATTTTCAGTATGCTGTCAGGAGAAATTCCTTTGAAAAAATCTTACTTAGGCAAGCCTTTCAAACGAAAGAAAAAATGCATAGCATCACTTCTTCTTCTGAGTTTTATACAAAAGGAAGACCTTTTTAAGTAATTTTGTCCTTCTCTCTGCTCTCTATTAATATTATCTCCAAGGTCAATTTAATACTTTTTCATGGTGATCTTTACAATTGGATTGCTCTGGGGGGAAAATTACGCCACAGGCTGCAGTGGGCTGTTCTCTCTCTGCACAGGGTGGTTGACAGTTATGATGTCTCCTGCCTGGGTAATAGCCATTGCATACTTTATACCTCTTTAGTTTTTGTAATCTAGCAGCTGCCTATTTAACTTCACTAACCTTCCCACAGGACTCCATGCGTGCTGTGAATAGGCTGCCATAACCATATGCAAGATTGGAAAGTAACAAAATTGGCCTAGTTTCATTGGATTTCTCACTGCTCATCTTTGAACTCCTGACTACTTATCAAAATCTATTATTTTTAGAGAAGAAATGATCTTAGCTAAAGAGTGACTGCATAAGAGCATCACTCTGCTGGAGCAATTACACATGGTAATTTTCTGTGTGGAGAGGTCGTACAGGAGAGAGAGCAGGTCCATTACCATGAAAGAAGAAATATCCTGTCTTACACCGAAGAAGACCAAAATGGTACTAATTTTTATTTGTCTTTACATTTCATTGTCAGTTAATAAGCCCTGCTTGGTCTCTTGGTATTGCTGCCCTTTCACAGACTGCTCCTTTTGGTGGGATGTTTTTATTATGCCTAACTGAACCTCCGTACATAATTGCATTCTGCCTGTGACTCAGTTCCACTTGATTAGTGAAGAAGGAGGACTGGAAAGGACCGTGTGGGTCACTGAGTGCTATCCTTAGCAGTTTCAGGAGATTGTGCTGTAGATATAAATGCAGGGTACTGAATGGTCCCAGAATTTGTGCCTTTACATACATGTCTTCCAAACGTCCTCAACCTACCTGGAAAAGAAATGTTTGACCCCAAAAGACCTATGGCTGTCAGTGTGACCAAGACTGGCTATAAAAAACCATGATGTTGGACACTATGACAAAAGCAATGCTGGACAACAACTCCGAAACACTAAACTTAGAAGTTCCTGGGGGTTCATGGACTGAATGCTTCAAAAAAAGGGCAGCACAGGGTGCTCATGGTGAAATGGGGGAGACAACAGTTTTCAATGATTGCTGATCATTCCAGCCTGTTCGTCCTTCATGACTGCAGGATTGAGGGAACATTAGGAATAGGAAGAAAAATGCCCAACATGATTAACTCTTCCCAAAACACTCAAGGATTCTGGTGGCTCACCAGAATTCCTCAGGGACACAGAGTCCTATGGTGTCAACAACCCCAGGCTCACTGTGGCTTGCAAAAATCTTTTCTGGTACTCATGCTGTGGCCTTGCTGCTTTCTCCAGCAAATAAGGAACTCTAGCAACAGGAAAAAAAGTGATATTTCTATGAGATAATTACTCACAGTCATGCTTAAAAAATGCTCTTGACTTGCTGTGATATAAAAGGCAAAGTCTGAATGTGTTTCAGACAATGAGCCTTCCCTGTGGAGAAGAGTCTAGGATGCAGAACAAGGTTAACAAAGGTAAAATTAGACTTTGACTTTGGTCTGTAAGCTCCCCCAGGTTTTTAGCTTGGCCAGTGAAAAGACCAACCACAAAATGTTGTCACTGCTTTGGATCTGGGCTGGTTATTTACAAAAGATATACATAGCCCCATTGGTCTGAATGTTGCTGGTGTGGGGGAAGGTGAGAAGAGTGTTTCTTAACTCTTCATGTTAGCTCGTCAGTTCATGGCTTTTATCCCTTTCTCATCCCAAAAATTTCTGGTCATGGTAACTCTGTAAACTCAGGGTAAGTGCTGCTGAGCCACAACTAAAATACCAGTGTGTTACCAACATTGCTCTCATACTAAATCCAAAACACAGCGCTGAAACAGCTATTAGTAAGAAACTTAGCTCTATCCCAGCAAAAATCAGGAAAAATGTAAAACTTAGTTTTGTGCAGTTCATGAAACTTTGAGGGATGCCACAAGATGATGGCTCCCCACACACCAGACTGCTTGCAGTGGATTTTTCAGCTTCTGCAGTTTCTTTAATAAACACTCCATATTGTCAGCTAGCAATTTAATACTTTGTACTGTAGCATCCCCCACTGCCAGTGAAAGCCTCTTTCCTGAAAAAAATCACTTTGTTAATATCTTTCTGACTTACTGTGAACATAAAATAACTTGTGTCACAGTCTTGTCCTGCACATCCCAAGCCTGACCTAAACACAGGAACACAGTGTCTGAGAAAATGAAAAAACCTAGCAACACTAAGTAATCAGACTCTTTCTTTCCTCCAGCTAAGTGCTGAGACTCTCAGAGGAATGTCATCAGAATGTATTCCTTTTCTTAGTTCTGGAGATTCTGTTCCACCTTATTGCAAAGCTAGGCAGCAAGAGAGGGAACAAAATTGGGTTTTTGACTGAGCTCAAGAAATTTGGGAGGACAGGAAAGAGAACCTTGGAAAACAGAGATAGCCTGTTATTACCGGAAACTTTGTGAACATCTAGCAACCTCCAGAAAAGCAGACTTTCCAAACTGAAAACCAAATCCTAAGGCATTTGGGAGCAGCTGATGATGCTTTTTTTAGTCCCACTCCATGAAGATTAAAACAATTATGGATTTGAAATAGTTTACTTACAATTACGTTTTAATGATAATGTTTGTAAACTTGTTTAGTTTAAAATGTTATTTCATCTGCTTGATTATTGTCCTAAGCCTGTGATATCCTAAGGTTTAGCAACCACACCATGTCATCACACTTTTATATCCATAATGAATTTTTGCATGCTAGTAAAATACCAGTGCTTCAGCTTCCAGAAACCTCGGAGGCAAATATTTTATTACATCATGAAATTAATTTTTATTGCCCTTCTGTTCTGTGAAGCAGAAACACAGAGCAATATGAAAAGAAAATCAACCAAAGTGGCCTTTTCAGCAGCTTTGCAGCCAGAATTTCTTTGTTAATCTCCAAGGTGATATGCTCTTCAGATTGATGATCAAAGCTGAGGGGCTAATGACACATTGTACAGACTGAGTCTACCGAAAAACTCTCCCTGGTAAGGAAGCATTAACTGTTATGGGACCTCACAGACCATGTGGCTGACTTGCTCAGAATTACAATGGTGTTGCTGCTTCACAAGCCAGAGGGAAATGTAGATGTTAGTGCCTGCTTTTGTGCCTGGTCACAGTGAGAGCTGACCAGATACTGCATTACTTGTTGGAACAGTGGAGTTGGAGCCCTGCTGTAACATCTGCTGCAGTTTTGGGATCTGAGTGCTGCAGTGTAAATACTGAATCATTTCATTTAAAAGAACTGCTTGTGGCTTATCCTCCCTGTTTGCAGGAAGACAGGAGGTATCAGCCAGAGAAAAGCATTGACAGGCGCTGGGGTAGTGCTGGCATTGCAGATACAGTGGTCAGGGGATGTTGCAGCTCCTGGGGATGCCCAACAGCTGCAGCTGGGATGTGGCATGGACAGTCAGCACAGACAACCAGCTGAATGCTTCCAGGAGGTGATGTCCCACAGCTGGGGCAGACTGGAAGCTGCCTCATTCCCAGATGTGAGTGTCTGCTGCCAGATGAACTGGCCATTTAGGTAGCTATGTGCCCTGTTTATGTATTCATTTGCTGTGGCTCCACAGGCAAAAGGGAGCGTGTGTATGCAGCATATGAACAATTGAATGTCTTCAGATGTAAATGGGAGCTCTGTGCATCCTGTGCTGTAAACATGGCAATTTGTGTGTGCTCATGCGTGTCCTGTCAATGTTTGTTTAATGCTTCAGTTGCGCTCACTTTTTCACTTTTAGTTTGTATTTTAATGTGCAGGCACTTGCTGAAGTGTATCCACTTAGCGAACATCTGGCCTCGCCAAGTTTTTAAACTGAACACACATTCTAACAACATCTGATTTTTCACTAAGCACTGAGAAAATGCATAGATCCAATAACTTTTCCTTTCCTCCTGTGCAAGGCTGGCAGGTGCTCCTTCCACAGCAGAACCTATTTTGTGTGTCCCACCTGGGTCTGGGGGTTGCAGCAGACAGTCCCAGCGAGCATCTTGCTCTACAGAAGCTCTGCTTGCTTCATAAATCCTGCAGGAGCCCTGAAGCTCACTTGTGGCCTTTGGACATTATGAGCTTCTAAGGTCAATTGACTGAGCATGGGAAGCCTGACTCTGATAGAAGGTACTTTTATTTGCTCAGTGCACCTTCAAAGGCTGACCTCAAATTAAGGATTTAGTTAAGGATTTAAATTAAGAGAAGATCTAATCAGCACAATTATGTGTTAGCAGACAAGTAACAGGGTTGTCGCAGTTTGCTTTGTTGGGTTAGTATTTGAACAGGTTAATGTGGAGTAAAGTGACATTAATGAACAAACACAAGATCCAGTGAAAGTCAATCAGGGAGCCTCATTACACAATTAAGATCTCCCTCTCTTTGCTCCGTGTGATGCACCACAAACCGGCCTTCAACTCTTTCTTTACAGATTCCTTAAGGATAAAATAAGTGAAACTTTCACAGCCTTGTGCTCACCATCATGAGCTTATGTGCCCAGAGATGACCTTGATACACTATCTTCACACACGGAGAGCGTGTAAGCAATAGAAGAGCAGACTTCTGCACCCTGAGCCAGTGCTCTCAACAGCAGCTCCCAGCTACCCAGAATGGTCTCACACGCCCATTTCCAAGACTGTTTTAATTTTTTTTCTGAGCTAGTGATTTCCTCTCAAAGAATTCTGGAGGAGGATTTGCTGCTTCTCACTCCAGCATCACTGCCCAGATTGGGGGACCAGGCCACGGATGCTCAACACACAGATGAGCATGTACGGACTTTGGGCGCCAACACCTGCCCAGCCCCATTTCAAACCCTGCTTCCTGGGAATGCTCATGGGTGCAGTCTGGACACACTGCCTTTACTCAAGGCTTTGCTCTGATAAAAACCTTTCATATGAATATGCAAGGCAGCAAGTAGCAAGAGAGGTTGCTGGCCAAATTAATTAAAATCTGTGAGTGACTGTGTCTGGGAACATTCTGGCAGAGCTCATCCAGCTCTCCAACTCATTAATCCTTCAAGCACAGCCACTAGATGTGGTGTTAGGGAGGTACTGATGATTTGTTTTATCACTGTTTAACAGTTAGATGAGCTTTGGCAATGTTACACTGATCTAAAGACTCATCATACAGTTTAAGGGCCTCAGCTGAAGGTCTTCAGCTGACATGCTCTGGCTACCCCCCTGAGGCAGAGAAGACATGTGGCTTTCCCTGCTGCTAGAGATGTCCTCTTTCCTCCTCTGCTGTGTTGCTGGAGAGGAAGCCCCTGTCCTGCACCTGCAGTTAGCTGAGAAGACTGTGGACCAAAACAAGCATTATCAGCTGCATTGTCACTATCTGAAGTGTAGCTAAAGAAAGGACAAAGGAATTAAAATCCTGATCACTTGCAACCCAGGATGGCTACGATGGAAGCATGATAAAGTGGTTTTTAAAGGCATGTGAGAACAGTCCTTAGAGGACTCTGGAGGGGACTGAGCTCTGGGAAATTGATAGGCTCTGGAAACAGGAGGAGTCAGTTGCCTTGATAAGATACATTAATTGGTTTTACAGATTGTGAAATGGGTTAATTTGGTTACTTTTTTTTCAGGACGTGAGAGATTTTGAATGTAAGACAGACATTTGCAGTTCACCTGTATTCAAGACCTTCTCAGCATCAGCAAGGGATATGAGGAAGATACTTTTGATTCACATAGAAGATAGGGGAGTTTAATGAGGATCTGCAGGAGGAAGACATGCATATGTAAATAAAAGAGCGGAGCATACAAACCTCTGGGTACTAGAGGTCTGTGCAGCTCTTGATAATTTTATCTTTACCTTTTTCATAAGTAGGTCATAGAAAATTGCTGATGGGGTCAGCTTCCATCTTGGTATAACTCGATATAATTGATTCTAATGGGTTTTTTAGGTCAAAAAAGGTGACTTCCTTTAGGACTTCACCCTAAAAACGATGTTTCCAAAACCCTGGATAAATGAAAAATACATCCTGAAGTGATTCCTAATACTCAGGATTTTAGAGAGACTGCTCAATCATTTTAAAAAGATGGTGATGAATATGTGCTCCAATTCCCTCTACTTCTTTTCCCTAGTATAGGAAAGTAAGGGTTCATAGCATTGTAGCTATGAAGTACCAGAAGAGAAGCATAGGAAGGCTAGAAGTTTTTAGAGTATGCATTTCTTCACTATTTAGATATAAAGTCAGATGGTCTGCAAGGGGAATACATCTCCTGACAGCTCAGGCTAGTGCAGCTCCACTTATAACATGCAAAGTCATGTAAAGACTTTCCTTAGCCCAAAGTGCAGGACTGACAGGTGAGAGCACGCCAATCCTCCCAGGTGCAGTGTATCAGCACTGGGCTATTGCCTGTCAAGGGCTTCTCTGGGAATGAGGCATAGATAAGACCAACTTCTGCAATTCCTTGCACCACCAGTGTCCTGCTTTTCATCCTCTCAAGGCCAATTTGGAGCATTTGGATAGGTGTGAGATGCTCAAAGGGTAATCTTTCCTTCCTTTTCAGTCAGATGCTCTGTGAAGGGAAGGATAGGGCAAACTACCATGGAGAACAATTTAAGAAGCCCCGAGAGACCAGGATCTCTGCCAAGGAAGAGGGATACTGGTAGGGTTGTAGGACTAGTGGGAATAAGGACAAGGTTTCTGTAACAACTATTATCACTTTGAAAGGAAGGTGAGTTCATGCCTCAAGGAGGGACATCTCTGACGCAAGCCCAGATAATCAGGATCATAATCTTGGGGGGTTTGGACCCTGTGTTGCCTTAAAGAGAAAAGTTGAAGGCCAGCCTGGCAAGGGAACAGCATCCTACAAGCACAAAGTGCTACCTCAGCATGACCAACCCCAGAGGTTTAATCAGTGTCACACAGCAGTCCTCTCAAAGTATCAAGGGATTACTTTAAAAGCCATGAGGTATTTTCCAAGGAGGTTATGACATTTATTATAGACTGTCTCTGTCCATTAGGCTGATCCACAGGTGTTTAAAGAGAGAAGCGAATCTAAAAATAGTATTTGGTTCACAGGCTGCACAGAAATGCGACTCTGCCTGTGCTCCCTTTGGAGCTATCAGCCCCCTCCCAATGCTCTCACATCGTGCTCAACACCTCTCTGGAAGCAGCAGTACTGCCCATCTCCTCAGTTTGCTCAAGAATACGAATTACTCCTCACTGCATTTTGGAGACCCCTTTCACAGTAACACCCTCCATGGTCAGAGCAGCCTTGCAGAAGTTCCCGTGTGGTTTCAGCCTGTCTCTGATGGCCCTCTCCATGCCTGGCCAGAAATACACAGGTGGGCCGCAGCCTATACTCCCATCATCGCCTCACTGCTGAGCTCTGTCTCTGTGTATGTGCTTGTGGCTCTTACTGTCCTCACAGGCTGCTGACACCAGCTTTCCCTTTTCCTTTACCTATTCCAATGTACAGAGATTTTCCCTCTAATTGAGCCCTGCGAAGCAACATGAGAAATGGTGTTGATGCTTTTCCTGTTATAGAAGTCCTTAGGGGAATACTCCTGTGAATCTTTCCTTCTCTGAGTATGCAAACCTATCAACATGGCAATATCTACTTAGGGACACACATTGTTTCCTGCTACAGGAAAGGAGTATACACGGTTGGGGTGCTGAATGTGAGGGGACAGAGGTGACAGCTACACTTTCCCAAGCAGCAGCCACTTTGCAGGCATTTCTCTCCTGTCTTCTCACAGGCATCCCACATCCACAGCGGGAGGTGCGCCCGGGGGAAGAGCCATGTGGTGAGGAAGAGACATGTCTATCCAGAATGGCAAGCTGTTTCCAACAATGCTGCCTTGTTGGGATTGGCAGTCTCCAATGGGGGAAAGCAATGTTTAAGCATGAATAGCAATGCCACGTGCTCCCAGGGCAATTTTTCCAGGTCATTTAATACTAATAAGCAAAAACCCACAGCAATGTTAAAGGCAGCCCATAGCCTAGCCACAGCTATGAAGGCAGTAGATTTAGGAATTGGTTTGCTTCCAGAGATGTTAAAGGTTTGGAAAAATAAACTGCGGTATGTTGATGTGAAGATTTATGAGAGGATCAAGGAGATATGAAAATGAAAGAGTCAACAATATCAGAGCATGACATGAAATACTGAAGTATTTTATTTCCATTGCTCTCAATATTATCTCTTGTGTGTTAGCAGGAAATAATCTGAGCAGGGAGACTGCATAGCAGAGGTACGGAAAATAGATGTGATCATTTTCCACAGACGCAATGAGCACCACTCTAGATATTTTATAACTTGCTAGTGTTTTATGTCATTTCTTCAGACATCTGCGCATTAGAGTGACTGAGAACTGCAAATGATGTATAGTTAAGATATCCCCCTATAATTAAGCTGAAATAATGTTGAATTATTCTAGCATAATTATAGGGGGCTATTTTAACTATTAGCTCATTAAAAAGCTATGATGCAAATCTCATTCTGAAAGAGACGAAAAAATGAGGGTATATGAACAAAATGTCACTGGTCCTCTGTTGAGACCAGATGGAGAGGTGTAACTATATTCCATTCATCAGTCAATATATTTAATTATAGCCAGGCTTGGATGGAGCATACAGTGGTGTTTATTATATTTAGTGTTTGCAGACGGATGTGGTGATTCAGAAATGCTTGGGAAGCGAATGTGGCACCTATGCAAAAGGATAGACTTTAGCTGATTTGGTTTGGGTTTCACATGAAATCCTGCCACATGCTCCTCTCCAGATGGGAGCTGTCCTTTTGCCCACCTTGCCCTTCAGGTGTGGCACAGAGGGTTCCAGAGTTGTGTGTGCCAGGCTGTGCAGTGGTGTTTGAGCCCCACAACAAGGCTGGCTCCAAGGAGCGTGCAGGGGATCGCAGCCGCCAAAAGCCCCGCCAGAGCACAAGGCACTCGCCTGTAGCTAATCTGCTTGGGGTCAGCGTTGGTCAAGGGCTATGGAGCAGCAACATTTGGGTAACAAAAGGGAAGCAGTGTGCTTGGCTAGTCAGGTTTTGGACAAAGGGCATCCCGGAAAAGGAGCTGCCTGCCCTCGTGTGCTCTCTTCCAGAGGACAGAAAATTATTCTCCATTTTGTTAACTCCCTCTCTCCCCTGAAGGACCCTGAGGGAGCCAAAGAGTCCTGAGGAGCTGGAGAGAGGAGCTATTGCCCTGCTATTGTTTGAACCCCAGCTCGGCTGTGCTAACCAGTGAAAAGCTGTCCTGGGACAAAGTCCTGCTGTGCTTTTAATAACAAAGGTCTCTTTTGGCTGGCCCTGAATATAGGGTGGGATACAGCTGGGACACAGTTTCAACCATTGAAATTACATGTTTTGGGCTTTCGAAGACCTCCAGGACCATTCCTTCCAGAGAAGGGGATCTATATATGTTAGGATCCATCCCTGGCCTGTCATTAGGGGTCAGGTTACAAGGGTCAGGTTTTCCATCCTAGTTCAGCCACTAATGCTGATTTGCTCACAGTGATTTGCTTTGCAAATATGGTTGGGTGTGCCTGCTCTGCCCAAAGGGGCATCTCATCTCTGGCATCCGACAGCAAGAGTCAGGGAGAAATAATAGACCAGAGGCTAAATAAGAAAAATGACTTCTCGCCCTCAAGCATTATGACAACAAATGGTGAAGAACATGCCCTCAGGGAACAGCGAAATGAATGAGATGAATGCCTAATGCCCAATAACTATGTGTCAAATCAAAGATCAGACTCTTAAAGCACGAAGTTGGCAGAGTCTAGTGAATACAAGAAGTAGAGAGTCAACAGGGAAATTTATTCTTGCATAGGGTGGCACAGTATGTAGATCTTGCTGGAGAGCTATTTATGCTTATTGTTGGCTTTTGAAGAGTAGGTAAAGAGTGTAACACTTTGTTTTATAGGAAAAAAAAAAAAGGGAGAAAAACCAACAAAAAGGCAGGAATGGCAGCTCGGGTAAAACTGAGCTCCCACCCAAGTCTCTTTGTGGTCTAGGACTCAGCTGTATGTTATAATTTCTTTTTTCCCCCTTAGCCTGCCCCATAGCTGAGTATGCAAACTTATCAACAGTTCCTGCTCAGCTCAGGAACAGTGGTGCAAGTCAACATGAACAGGCAGACCCAGTAAGAAGCTGGGGATAAAGCACAGACTAATTTTTTGCTTGACTGAAGAACTCATGGCTAGATGTAATTGGGAAAGGGCATTCTGGATTTTTACCCAAGAAGATATATTTCTTTATTTTAATTTGACTAAAGGCTGGCTGAAAACTAAGAACAAGGCTGCAAGCCCAAGTGACCCAGCAGAAAGCATTCACGTGTGCGCGTTGGATGTGAGCAACTGGAACGGGTGCACATGAAGTGCTCCCCTGGCTTGTGCTAAACTTTGCAGCGCTGCACCCTGAGACTGCAGAGCAAGTGATGTGGTACATGAGCGAGCAAATATGTGGTTACCTGCACCGAGGTCTGCAAAGAGCTTCAGAGGATGTTGCTGCCTCAGCCCCCGGGAGCACGTCTCTGTGCTGCCCGTGCCCTTGCCGCTGGGAAGGTATTTCATGGGAAACTGGGCTTGGGGACCTGGAAGCACTGTCGCTGGTGAGATCCGCACCCAGCGCCTCGGGAGCCACTGGGTGGCGTATGAACGCTGGCATACGTAAGGGAGCAGGATCCATGGAAAAAAAGCCACAAAGCAGAAATAGACATAGATAATTAAGTGGGCTCTTTTGGGCCGGGGCGAGCGCAAGGGAAACCAGCCTGGCCTCCATTAGGAAAGTGGTTCCACGGCATGCTTCCTTAACAAATAAAAGCCCAGATGATCAAGTATCAAAAAGTAAAGTTCAGAGGCTGTAAAAGCAATCAGCTAATGAGAAATCACAGCGCAGCTTTGTCTTTGGCGTGCAGGGTATGAACAGGGGGCGACAGGGGTGACGACAATTGCGAAGCCCTTTGGCAAACAGCTGCCCAAAATCATTGCCGGTGCTTAAATACCTGCTGGCAATGGCCAGTTGTTCGTGCTTTGCTCAGCTGGGCACCGGTGTTGCCACAGCTACAGTCGCTTCAGCTGTGCAGTGCCCCCAGTGCTGATGTGGCAGGAGCACCGCGGGTCCCCCGGCACAGCCCTGCTCGGCTCCGCAGTTTGGAGTTTTCGTTTCCTATAGCAGCAGCCACTCCCAGGACTTTGCCTTTGCTCACAGGGACCGAAGACAGCAGGCTCACCAGCAGCTGGCTTTGCAAGCCGGCTAAAGCCGGGAGAGCCTGGAGGAGTACTTTCAGCAGGAGTCAGGAGCTAGCAGTACTTCAACACAGCACCCTCCCGACTCCCCACGTTTTCCTCCCCCATCTGGTTTGTCCTTGTTTGATCTATAACCCTTACTGCATTTCATGGACTCCTTTCCCTCTGTTTGTTTAATGTGATTAAGAAAATATTCATAGTGTTTCTATTCCAGTTTTGCTCATTGCCTGGAACTGCCCCTCCAGAAAAGTAAGTTTTCCCAGTCTCATGCAGCTGGACCTGTGAAGATTGCAGCAAAGACATGCTCAGAGGAGTTCCTTGTTCCAGCAGGGAAAGGCCACAGAGTGACAGAGAATAGGAGACGCTCCAAGCTGAGATGAGCATCTGGAGACACATTTTATCTGGTTTTACTAACTGTTCATATGAATGAACAAGAAGCCCACTTTGAAGGACCCTCTTTTATGTGATGCTGGGGCTGGATCAGGAAAGTGGGGGGAACAGCACTAAGATAAATGATACTATTTTCAATTGATTCAGAGAAGCATTTGTTCTGAACACAACAGCATCACTATGAATTCTTTTCAGCATCTCTGAGAACCCCATATTATAGACATGAGGCACTGACATGCTTTCATGCTGTTCAGGCATCACACAAGTGGCAAAAGGCAGGAAAGTGCAGTTATCAGCCAGGCTGGGGCTATGTTTTCTTGCCACACTCGGCTGTCCGCCTTCCCTCCTTCGTGTGAGGTGGGATCATGAGGTATATCTGCTCTCAGCTGCCACTGACTCATCACTGCCAGCCACCACCAAGTCACTGCAGGCAGTGGCTGTTCTCTGCCTGCAGATGTCACAGGGGCAAGAACGGGACATGTACAGGGGAAAGAGAAGTGTTTAAGCAGAGCAGAGTGATGATAGCCTTGAAGCATTATTACTCCCCTCTATCAGCCAAGGGAATAGTTTTTCATCCAGCCTGGAGAAAAGAAGGAAATTGGAGGTGAGCTGTCCTCTGCAGTTTGTCCATTCCCCAGTGAACCATGGCTAGGGTGTCCTGCCCAGCTGTGGGAAGTTCATGTCCCAGCTCCGTGACTCAGTGTCCGTCTGTGAGAGGAGATCATTCCCCCAAGGGCCAAAGTCCTTGCTGCCTGTGACTGGTTTGTGAAACATAAAAGGGAAAGTGGCTTTTGTGAGTCCAGGTTACTGGGAGACAGCTGCCCTTACAGAGCAATGGACTAACATGCAAGCCCAGATGGAAAAACAAGGTTCCTGCTGTGAGGGAAAAATCTCTCATGGCTGGGAAAAGGGCTGGGAATACATCCTCACTGATGCTGTCTTCCTTCAGAGGCACAAAGGTGCTGTCTTCTCTGTCCTGCAGATGGGAAGCTGAGACAGAGAACAAAACTTAATTGATTTTCATCCATGGCAGAGGAACTCCTTGGTGGAAAGGAGGCAGGGACCTGCATCTGAGGTTAGTGTCCTCAGTATCTCCAGTACAGGCTGTCATGAAGATTCCTGTAGTTTTGGGGAAAATCACTCAATCTGGATCAGGCTGAGGAAGCTTCATGATGGGTTTCAAGTAATAAATGGCAACAAAATAGGAAAGTAGAAAGTGAAGCCTGGCCCCTGGGTTCCTGAGCAGAAAGGCATTTGCACACATCTTTATCTGTGAAGGTTTCCTCAGTATTTAGCATTGATGTAAACTCTTCCCTCTGAACAGCACCCAAAATGCCAGCTGGCTCCTGCAGACTGCAGGAAGCACACAAGTGAAGTCTAATGAAAGCCCAGGCACAGCATCCCAAAAGTGACAGTCACCCCAGTCTCATGTAGGATTGTGAGCTGCTGATTAGCAGAGGGCAGTGAGACTTTGGGGGTTTTCTCCAGGCTGTCACTGTTTAGCTAAGCATCCCCTCCAACTGACTGCAGCCCACCTGTGGTTGCAGGGTTGATCATGCTGTATGGATCTTGAGTCAGCTAGAGAAGAAAATGTCATTACTTCTTCCTTTATTGTTTTGTTCTTTATTCCTTTCAGAATAGCAGAGTTCTCCCCTCCCCAGTTTTGCAATTCCCACAAGATCCTGCAGTCCAGAATATTCTGTCCTTAAAGATAAAATGTAAAAAAAAAAAAAAAAAAGCAGAAATCATTATATAAGTCAAAGAATATTACAGTTAATCATCAGGACTGCCTGGCTGGTCTCCCTCTGCACTGCCCAAGAAAGTGCCGATAAAACTAGATAAATATGTGACTTGATCCTGGTGCCTGAACACATTAGTCAATATTAATCTTTTTCTTTTGCAATAATTAAGGCATAAACTCTGCCCTTTCTGTCTGAGGGAAAGTTTATATTGCTCGGAAGAACATGGGTATGAAAAATACTTTTTTATTGATGTCTTTTCAGACTGTGCTTTGACACAACATTGTCCATTAGGGCCCCAGTACTCCTAGAGGATGCATTCCCACCCAGCACCAGCCCATGGCTCCTGGCACCTCTTGGCTGGGTTTATGGGAGAGCAGGGCTGGCCTGCATACAGTGCTCACAGAACTGGATCCTCTCTTCCTTTGCATCATGAGCACATAGCCCAGCTTTTTCTGCGCATTTGAATGCTTCTTCTTTCCCATTTAGGGAAGAGTGCAAGCATGCTGAATGTGGCCTGAGGATTAGATGCTCTCCAAAGGTCTTAGGGACCAAGAATAGGGATAATTTTAGGTGAACTAGCAGGAAATCTGAGTGGCTTCACGTGCACCCTTGAAGGCTCTGAGCTGGGCAGCATCCAAGTTTACCTCAATTTCTACAATGCTGTAGAACACCAGCCCTCCACCTTTGACTTCTGAGACCCACAAGCCTGGGACTGTAAAAGGAGATGACAGTGACACCATGATTTCTATTCACATGTATCACAAAACCTGCAGCATGGCCTCCTATTTAAATAGCAAACTTTTGCCAAAGCACAAATGCCTCCTCCTACAAGACTGTGCCCTCAGTTTGCACCTAAGTGACTCACAGCCACGGGCACTTGCCACCTCCCAGGAGGTGCTGAGCAGTGGGTAGCATGACACCAAGAAAACTACACTGGGGCAACAGAGGTCAGTGGCTGCAGGGTGTTGTAAGTGCTGCGTGTTGGAAGTGTGGAATAGCACCTGTTTCACAAGGTCTGCCTGGAACTGATGCTATTAATCCCCTGCTTCCATGGGTACTAAGTGCACCCACACAATGAGAAAGTATCATCACACTAATCAAAGTCAGCTCTGTCACTTTGCACCCGCTTTGCTATTGTTCACACCTCACAGCTGGATCAACATGTGACACACTGAAGTCCTTCATTTTTCTTGCTCTGGATTGCAAGTATATTTAATGTTTACCTGCTTGGAGAAATAACACATTTTACCCAGCGATAAATCTCCTTTTTATTTGTTCAGAAGGCTAGTTTATATTACTAATTCAAAGATGATGAATGGATTAACTATTTGATGGATCAAAGTAGAGCAATATATTTTGGGTGTTTGTTACACTAGGGAGGGTGTTTAACAGGTTAGTCCATCGAAGATTTATTTTATTTTAACATTTCTTAATTTCAAAACAATAAAATGCTGCTCATGGGTAAACTTCGTAAACAAAGGAGACTGCAAATGGGTCTGACAACGTTTCCTTGGTAACATTTCTTAGCTTTTACCCCAGTGATTGATATCCAAGGAGAGCCATTTGCTTTCTGCAGAGGAGCAGGAGAATATGGCTCAATGATTCTCTTCCTGGCTCTTTAAAGCAGAGAGAGAAGCAATCCACTACAGCTGATGTGGCTTTACTCATTATTAAAAAAAAAAAAAAGGAAAATGGAAAAAGAAAAGCAACAACAACAACAGCAAAAAACAACAAAAATTACCTAGGGGGAAAAAAAAAAAAAAACAAGAGAAAAATTGCACTTGGAACCTGATCCAAAAACCCACTGTACTTGACAGAAAAGTTGTGACTTCAAAAGTCTTCTGACTAGATCCCTGAAGTGTATTTAAGACTGACCTTAATCTGAATACATTTCTCTGCTGTGCTCTTTGCTTTCTTTGATTAAAAACCTTTTGTGCAAAGTTCCCTTTTTCTGTTTGTGCTTCCAGCCCCATCATTTGTGGGGACCCCTCAAAGCCACCTACCTAGAGGAATGGGCAGCCATAGGAGGCTGGGTCCTATTTTGGTTTGACAGTAAGATATTCCCAAATTTAATGCCACAAAGGAAAACTGCACTTTCAAGCCCAGTCAGAGCTAGTCAAAAAATGGGTTTAGGTGTGTGAGTGATATGTAAAATGCCCAAATGGTGCCACTCATGCCAAAGCCCTTTGCAGTCACACAAGGGAGAACACTCATGCAGTGATTGTGACTAACAAATGTGCCTGGCTGCCAGTGGTCCAGAGGTATTGACAGCTTTAGTCAGTGACAACTCCACATCAAGCACCACAATGAGCATCAAATTATTCCTGAAGACACAGGAAACAGCTGTCCTTCTCCAGCACGCTCATAGCACTCCACTGTGTCTAGGGCTGAGCAGATGAAGAGGACTTGGGTGATCTCCTTGACACAATCCAAGGATCAGGAGAGAGATCTGGGAGGGCAGTGATGCTCAGGGGAAAGGATGTTTTGGCTCCATTTCCTTCTCCTTGGCCTCATTTGCTCCTCCTTGGCCATACCCCAACACAGTTCAATTTGCAGGGGGCTTGAAGGTGTATGGCTCTGCACTATTTGTCATGTCCTTCCCTTCCCAGGTTTCTCTTCCTTGCTAAGCATTTCCCCCCATCTTTCCCTTTTTTAGAGTTTGAAATGAAGGCAATTGAAGCCTCTGTCCCTTAAAAGAGGAGCTGCCAGCCTCAGCAGGGCAGCAGCAATATACTTCTCACACAGGGTTATGGGAAGAAATGGGATATGGCTATCTGGACACCTCAGAAATCATTGCAGCCAGACAGGTTAATGTAAAAGTGCATTAGGGTTTTGGATGGCTGGTTGTCTAAGAGGTTCATCCTTACTTTCTTTCTTGCAATTTATCCTGTGTGCTTCTATGCCCAAATTTTAGCTCACTCCAAGCTTCCCCCTACCAAATGCCCCTTTCCACTCATGCCTCCTAAACCTTTCACAATACATACAGCCCTTCTCCATCTTTTCTTTCCCTCCGCTATAGGAGCCTTCACTCCTTTGTAGCCCTCTAAATGCCACCATCGACCGTGAGGCTCTTGGTTGACAGCAGGAGACAAGCAGAGGCTGGTGTGGCCAGCTGATGGCCTGTTCCCCCAGCCCAGACAGCCACTCTCACAGAGGACGTGGCCCCTCCTGCTCCCACGGCTGCTGCGGCCAGAGGCGTGTGCGGCAGCTGGGAGGCTGAGGGAGTGACTGATGGACGCCTGAAGGACAAGCACTGGGATCACAGCATGCCTCACTTCTGTCAGGGAAGGGGCTAAATCGATGAACACACAACAAATCAATTCTGTTGGGTTTTTTTTTTTTTTTTTTGGTAATGTGATCTTTTCCATTAGGATGCTCACCAATGCTCCATTAATAGCTCATTCAACTGCCAGTGCTTGGTGGTACCCAAGGCCTGAGGAAATGCAAAACTGAAAAAAAAAGGATAGTAATTGATCCAGAGAATTGTATAATCATATGATACAAGTGGCAGGTTTTATTTTTGTAAGCTGAGTACCTTATTTCCTGAAGCCTGAGATACATTCACACACTATAGAAGCATTGTATTACTTATAAAATTATCTAGTCCTTTTTATAATCCAGCATCAGTACAGCCTGTCCCAAATAACTCCTTTTAAGATGCACTCCACAGGCATATTGTGTGCCTAATTATTTCTCTTTGTTTTTCTCCACTATTTATTTCATCTGGTGTCTCCCTCTTTCCAGTGACAAATTGTCTTTACTTGGAGGCATAAATAAAGCCGATTAAGCCTTTAAGGATACCCTCATGTCTTAGCTTAAGCACTCCTGGTGCTGTTTCTCTTTCCTGAGTAAAATACATTTCAGTGGAGGGCTTTTGAGGGCTTGGGGTACAAGACTGTGCTGTGGAGGAAGGAAGGGGGAATCTGTGGATCCCTTTCTTCCCTTGTGCAGGAGAGAGGCAGATGAGGGGCTCCACACTCTAGGAGGTAAGAAATGGATAGGATAATAGAGGTTTGTACACAGATTCCTACTCCAGGGAGAGGGGCTTCTTTTTCCTTGGACAGAGAATTTTTCCTGAGATCTGGAGGGGGAGAATGACTTGGTGGGCTGAGCTGGGACAGGATTTTAGGCATTCAGCCTGGTCCTGCCTACTGACATCCGGCATCCCGCCCGGCACTAGGCCAAGAAATGTCACTGGGATGACGTGCACAGGAGCTTTGGGATTGTCCCCTTCCCATTTCCCTGGAGAGATCACCGAGCAGAGAGGCTGGATTTTCAAAGTAGAGCTTTGTGGTAATCTGGCAGCTCTGAACGCAGGGAAGTCCAGGGCCCTGGGGAGGGCAAAATAAAAAGAAATGCAGTTGAAATCACTGTCTTCTTTTCCTGGCCAGCAACCCTTCCTGGGCCTGATGGTAGCCAGCAAGTTTTAGGAGACTCATGGGTCTCTCCTCTGCAAGTCTCTATTTACCAACCTCCACCCTCCCTGAGACCTATCCACGCTCTGCACCCTCCATGGCACTCAGTCCCTGGTGGCCCTGCCAGCTTCTATGACCAGTTCTCTCCCATGTACCTGCTCTCACCTCTCCCTTCAACTGCAATACCCAGAAAAACAAGCTGGGCAGCCTTCTGCTCTGCCACCCAGCCACCCCTTTCAGCATAAGAGCATAACATATACACAGTCAAATGTAAACAAATGCATTG
Organism: Taeniopygia guttata; assembly: GCF_048771995.1. Classification (NCBI taxonomy): domain Eukaryota; kingdom Metazoa; phylum Chordata; class Aves; order Passeriformes; family Estrildidae; genus Taeniopygia; species Taeniopygia guttata. The sequence goes on from NC_133027.1 coordinate 37,205,227, forward strand.
CAAAAGCTACATCACCTGCTGGAAATGGTGCCAATCTGCTTACAGCACCAAACTTTGCTCACGTGCCACAGAAAAGCAGGAGGTTGCTGAAAACCTGCAGATCCAGGCAAGCATCCTTTTATCATTTGGTCCATGCTTCACAGCTTTACCTGCTCTCACACAGATGGAAGGGATCTGGAAAAGTTAGCCTCTTGGAACAAAGTACCATCTTCTGAGAAGATGTGGAATATAACTGGCTTGCTCCAAGCCCAGCTAGAACTGACATGGTTTTATCCCAGAGGTTTATAAATTACTGCTGCTTCTGGTTTTTAAGGGAATGGGCAGCCACTATCCTGAGAAGGCAACTCAGTCTTCAGTGACCTGGTCCAGATGTTGCACAGCAGAGAACCACCTTGAGAAAAGGCAATATCCCAGGAAGAAGACTCCCCATTGCATTTGGACCATTTCTGAGGGCTTTACTGACCTGGAAGGTGGGGTCAGGACTTTCTAGCCTAAGCAGAAGGTCAGGCTGTCTTTTGAGAGAGAGGAAACTTAGTAGGGCAGCTGCTATTCATATATAGGAAAAAGGATATGTGCTCTCAGCCTTGTGTATACAGCCTGAATTAATGAAGTAAATCTTCTGTAAATCATCCCTTCCTTGCAGCTCTGTTTTCCTCCAAACAATGGAAACGAGAAACTGGAAACATGCTGATATGATAAGCAGGGGGATGAGGACAGGCAAGGTCAGAGGTACTCTTATTACTGTCTTCCTGGATGTAGACATCCATTCCTCACTTCTCTAAAAGCCAAGAAAGGACTCAGTTTAAAGAACTGTCTTAGCTGTGTCAGACCCTTGTCCTTTCTACCTGGATGCATGTGGCATGTAACTAAGGAAACTAAACACACTGCAGATGCCTTGGCTTGAAATGTCTCTGCTGAGAGCTGGTTGAAACACAGGACTTCCATTCTGCAAGAAATCCTGGCACTTACAAAAGTTTGGTTCGACAAAAAGCATGAGTCATTTTCCCCCTGAAAAGGAAAATCTGTGGGGAGGGAAAAAAAGGGGAAAAATAATTGCTTGGAAAAATCAAGCCATGCCTATGTTTTCTTTATTTTTCCCCCAATGCAGAAGAGAAGAACAGCTGCCTCTGTCTCCTGAGTATCCCTCCAGCCATGAGCTGAACAGATTCAAATCCCAGTGAGATTCTGCCTGTGTCAGAGCTCCTGTGGCTTTGGGCTTCCCACGGCAGAGCTCAGCCAGCTGGGTCTGGAAGAGACTGTCCTCACAGCAGCATCACCTCGAGCTGACAGGGAACCAACCCTGCTGCAGCTGACCTGCTTCTGCCACCTGGTTTCAGTTTTATCTATCTCCCTCTTGGGTTTGGGACCAAAGTTTGCTGGCAAGAAAATTCCTTACTAGACTTTCTTGACATGTCACACAGTCACTCCCATGGCTGCTACCTAAAAAACCCCAGTGTTATTTATCTGAAGGGAGGAAATAAACCCCATCAATGCAAATTGTCACATGCTTGTGTCAGAACCCTGAGCCTCAATCCTCATCTGTTGAAAAGGGCTGTGGTGATGGCACTCATGAATGCTGAAAGGCATTGTATTGAGATGCTGGAAAAAACAACCTGTTAAGATGACTGGCTCACTGCTCTGCCCAAAATGGCAACATTTGAACACAAAATACACTCGAAGATGATTAAGCCAGGGAAGTGTAATGATATGTGAAACCAATTTTTATTAATACCAGACTGAAACGTGGTCTTGTACAAGGAGGAGAAATCTCCATGCTCCTAGTAATGGGGATCAGAGCCTTAATGATCATTACATTACTAAAACTGTACACTGATACCACAGCAGGTCATGGGGCTAAGCGCATATGCTCCTTTCTTTGTATTACATGCTTTTATGTCTTCATTTACTCCGCCAATTCTCTCATTATTTCCTCCTCATCTGCTATTCACAGGCATAATTTCTTCAGCTGACATTCCCCTCCTCTCTCACTAAGAAACAATCGATATTACATCATCTGCCTCACTGCAATGCCTCATACGCCACAAGACACATTGGAGCAGGTTCCTCTGGGACTTGTTTTCCAGCCCTGCTCCATCTGAATCAGTAAGGAAAGGAGGATGCTATGCAAAGCCCTGAGGTATGGCTGGAGCAGAATTCAGGCAGCACAGTGGCTGCTGCTTCAACCTCACTGCCTGCCTGTGAGAAATCCATATGCTGCTATTTGTTCTTGTAGCCTGCCTTAATAAGCCACTAATGAGGAAAACAGTGTAACAA